>NC_082723.1:25374063-26574063 GCF_030144855.1 Hypanus sabinus | reverse complement strand
GAATAAAGGCAGTATAATAAACACAGGAGATTCTGCGGATGCTGGAAATCCAGAGTAACACACAAAATTCTGCAGGAACTCAACAGGTCGGGCAGCATCTGTAGAAGGGAATAAACAGTTAATGTTTTGGGCCAAGACCCTTCATCAGGACTGGAAAGGCAGGGGGCGGAAGCCAAAATTTGGGGAGAGGAAAAGGGGTACAAGCTGGCAGGTGATAGGTGAGACTAGGTGAGGGGAAAGGTGGGTGGGTGGAGGAGTGAGGATGACATAAGAAGCTGAGAGATGATAGGTTGAAGAGGTAAAGGGCTGAGGAAGAAGAAATCTGATAGGAGAGGATAGTGAAACACCGAAAAAAGGGACAGAGGAGGAGAACCAGAGGGAGGTGATGTGCATGTGAGAAGAGAAGGGGTGAGACGGTAACTAAATTGGGAATGGAAAAAGAGAGGAGTGGAGGGGGGGGGGTAGAGAAGAAAGTACCAGAATGTGGAGATGTCAACATCCATGTCAACAGGTTGGAGGCTGCCCAGACTGATTATGAGTATGGCCTTTTCATAGAGGAGGTCATGGACAGATATGTCAGAATGGGATTGAGAAGTCAAATCGAAATGAGTTGCTACTGGCAGATCCTGCATTTTGCGACAGACAGAGAGAAGGTGCTCGAGAGTGTGGTCCTCTGGTCTGCATCGGGTTTCACTAATGTAGAGGAATGCCACACTGGGAACACCATACAATAGATGACCCCAGCAGACTCACAGTTGAAGTGTTGCCTCATCTGGAAGGAGTGTTTGGGGCCCTAAATAATGGTGAGAAAGGAGGTATAGGGACAGATGTAGCACTTCTCCCACTTGCAGGGATAAGTGCCAGGAGTGAGTTCAGTGGGGAGCGATGAGAGAACAAGGGATTCACATAGAGAAATTATAGTTATGCAGGAGTTTTACAAAATAGGTCTGGTTTTGTGCATCTTGACTAATCATGGGAAACAGAACAGTTACTTAAGAACAAGAGCAGCACATTTATACAGAGGCATTATTCTTCTTCTTCTTAAGCCTATCAGCCCTTTACTGGGGCATAGACTGCTGACAGCAGCTTGCCAGAGTCCTCTGTCCTGGCCGAAAGTTGATCAGCTCTGTGGCTTCCACTTTTGCCACATGACTTCATACATCTTTTAGGTGAAGTTCATTCCTCACCCAGGGATAAGTTCTTTGAACCTTCTGCTGGTATTTCTGTAGCTCTGGGTTTTTACGGGATAGGGTTGCTAGCCCATGCCCAACCCTCTTCCATTCACAGACAGACTCGGGATAATCCATGGCGGAGTTCCAGAGGCCATGGATTAGAGGCTCAGTGTGACCGCAAATGCAACTGGTCTGACTGGCAATCAAACTCACCTTTGGACAGTCGCCTGTTGGTTTTTTTCAGTAGGTCATTCTACAACTGAGTGATCCTTCAGAGAGTTGGAAAAAAATCTTTTCCCCAGGCTGTAAGAACTATATTCAAATTGTTCTCCACTTTAGAGCATATATTTTGAAAAATCAATCTTTCTACTAGAGTAGAGATTACTAGAGTCATATTTAAGAAGTACATGATGGCTGAGAAGAAAGGCTTCTAAACTGTTCTTGTGTCCATTATGTGTACTCTTGAGAGTGCACATCTCGCACAACCTCCCCTGGTCCCCACAATCAGGAAAGCTCACTAGCACCTCTACTTTTTGAGGAGGCTGAAGAGAGCTGGACTATGCACATTGATACTCATGTCATTCTACAGATGCATCCTAACATGCCGTGCTACTGCACGGTATGGAAACTGCATTGCGTTGGACAAAAGGGTAGTCAAAACTGCCCAACACATCACTGGCACCAACCTACCTGCCATCAAGGACATACCGTATATAGGGAAAGGTACCAGAAAAAGGCTAGTAACATCATGAAGGATCCCACCCAGTCTGTTCACAGACTGTTTGTCCCACTCCCATCAGGGAGGAGGCTACACAGCATGCATACCAGGGCCATCAGACTCAAAAGCAGTTACTTTCCCCAAGCAGTACGACCGATCAACACCTCTACTCACTAACCCATCCCACCACACCCCCAACCACCAGTGCATTAACATTTCCTGTCAGAGTCACCTTATGTACAGATACTCCAGTGCCTAACCTCACTTTGTGGACATACAAACAATGTATATAAGCTATCTTATATATTTATATTTATTGTTTTTTTTAGTATTATTGTGTTCTTTGTCTTATTGTAGCTTTTTTTGTGGGACATTGGATCCAGAGTACTTTGTTCTCATTTACACTTGTGTACTGGAAATAACTTTAAACAATCTTGATTCTCACGTGCAATAGATTGATTTAAGGTTTGTTCTTGGTATGGATAAAAATTGCTGTCCCTCTTAGATTGGCGTAAGAGGTCAGATGGGTTCTCTTTTGCTCCACAAGTTAATTAGTCTGTAGAGGTTGCAGTCTTGGAAAATATTGAACATTGGATCCTTGTATGAATGAGGCCAAAACTCCTTAGTCCACATTTTCTTCTATTCGAGTTTGTTCTTTACTGATGGGTTAGAGTCAGTGGTTTAAATCCCTATGGTCTCAAGAGAGCTTTAAAATGTTCAAACAGTAGACACAAAAATTCCTTTTGTTGTGCTTTGATGTGATCCTGTTGTTTTAACTTGCTTGTCTATGTTAAAGTTTAATTGCAACAGTACACATTGACAAGCTGAAAAAACTGAGATCCAATGCTGTCTTAAATTTACGCTTCAGGAACCTGACAGTGAGCTGCCCTGAGACACATTTCCCCCTTTACAATTAGACCCCAACTCCACATGTTATTTACAATCCAAGGCACATGCAGATGATCAGCTGCTAGACATCTGCTGGATTCTCTCTGAAATCAGGCCCCAGGCAGTACACCAAAGTACCTGAAAATAAATTCTCCTTTCTGGCATTTCTGCTCCTTGTAGAAAACCTTTGATTGTCTTCACTGGAATCTGAAACTTTCCCAATGGGAATGAAAGAACCAAATGTATTTCTTAATATGTAGCAGTCTATTGCAGGTTTTAGCTGTGCCACAAGAAGGTGGCATTTCTCACTAAGTACCCTCACCATCCAGGACATGCCCTCTTCTTGTTACTGCCATCAGGGGGAAGGTACAGGAGCCTGAAGGCACACTCTCAACATTTTGAACACCACCTCACTATTTTGCTCTCTTTTGCACTTTATTGTTCATATATTTCTTATTGTAACTTATAGTATTTTTAATGTACTGTGCTGAACTGCTGCATCAAACAACAAATTTTATTACATACATCAGTGAAGATAAACCTGATTCTGATTCACATGCATTTTATAATTCATTCATCTTTAATTCAGGACACAAGTATATTTCAATCAGAATACAAAATCTGACAACAAATTGAGATTACTAGCCCCAGTTTCCAGGTGTTACAAGTGTCCCCGGTGATCCAAACCTAGTGTCTGATTATGCTTGATTGGATCCAACTGACGTTGAGTATCAAAAAATTATTAGACCTGAGGTTCGGGTCAGATTGAATGATAGCTTTAAGACTAAACAGACTTGGATTCTGAGGTTTAGGTCATTTTCAATTTAATGTGCGCACAGTGGATATATGACGGAAGTTTGCAGGGCGGGCAGATCACGCACAATGTTTTGATGCTAGCTGTGCCAATTTAAAGCTCTATTATCCAGCTAATACTGTCTCTCATGGGTAAACATGGAATCCTTCCCACTATTCTATTTAGAGATAACGATAATGATTAGCTTTTTTGTCATATATTTTGTAGCCTGGGAAAAATACCCATTCAGGACAACAAATACTTTTTCGGGTCTTTAGTTCCTTTATCTGTTTTAGATGTTTTAATGCAGAAAGATGGTATCAAAATAAAGACAACCAAATGATTTTTTTTAAATCACAGTTCCTGCTGTTACAATCTCGGCTTAATTTCTGTCCACACACTTGTAAATCAACTAGCTACATATGCAGTATGAACATAAATAAAATATACAAAACCAATATAGCAGTGGCAATTCTAAAAAATACAATATGAACACTAGAATCCTACCAAACCTGTACCTTACACACAACATCAAAAATGTGAATAAATACATCTTATCATAACTAGGCACACACATGCTTAACTTCCAAACATGTATAAGGTAGACCCAGAAACAAATTCTCCTCGCTCACACTATGTGAACAGAGATTAACACATTCACACTGTTCTGTTACATTCACATTTGGCCATGAAACAATAAAGTAAGTCACAAATAAACTTTTACAAAGCTTTTCAATATATTGCCTTGTAGTTAAATTACTAGAAAGACTAACCTACTAGGCCGATAAGGAACTTCACACAACCACACTATCCAGCGCCGATACCTTACTTGCAAAAAGCTAAAGCATCCACATGTAAAACATACCAAATTACCGATATTCTAGATTTACAAACAAGTATAAATGAATTTACATGGATATTATCAAATATTATTCACCTTACCTCACCATATCTAGGAAAAGTAGCTCCCAGCATGCAATGTTCATTCTAGAACACTCCACATATGCATAATGACATACTGTTTTCTTTTAAAGGCACAGGCAGCTATTTTAACATTACCAAGTTTAATACAAAGGTGCACTTTAACAATAAAAGATAATATTCAATGGCCACCTGGTTACACGTATATCGAAACATATGGTGAAACGTGCCATTTGCATTAAATCAAATCAGCAAGGATTGTGCTGGGCAGCCCACAAGTGTCAGTGCCAACATAGCTTGCCCACAATTAACTAACTCCAACCCATACGTCTCTGGAATGTGGAAGGAAACCCATGAGCTGATGGGGAGAAGTTTTAAACTCCTTCCAGGCAGCGTTGGGAATTGAACCCTTTCTTACAGCCAATGTTCCTAGAAATTTTTACAGCTGCACAGACCGACCATTGCTCAGAGCAAGAAGTTTTTACACAGCCTGAAAACTATGTGGCACTTTAATAAAACATTATATAAAAGAAAATTCCAGCTGCGTGGCAATGAAGGCTTTGTGCATGGGAGCATTTCAGTTTCTGCGCAGCCGTGCAACTTCATGGCCTAGAGGGAACAGTGCTTACAGCTGGCACTGTGACAGCATTAAGCTAACTGTTATGCTACTGTACTGCCCACCATCAACCAGTTACAGATAAGTTTCTGGTTAAATGCTTCTGGCTATGAATTTTTCTTGCAAGATATTCCCTAAGGCAGAATATTTTTGTATGAGCTTTGTTTTGCAGGTGCCTGACATCAACCCAGTAAGGCACTGGAGCTGGATGAGGTTCGTCTCTCTGAGCATCCAGTTGTTATGTGACCACAATCAGTGAATCCTTCATGCAGTTTAAAGACAAAAAATTCAGACAGTGATTTTTCTTTTCTGTTCTATATTCAGAGGGTAGTGGAAATTAAAATCAGACAGAAAGAGAACACATGAGGAAAGGTCAACTGTCAACGTAAATGGGAATTCAAAAGTTCATAGGTAGATAGAGTTGTAAAGAAAGACTTTGTCACATTGGCCTTCATAAATCAAAATATTGAGTACAGGAGTTGGGATGTTATGTTGAAGTTGTATAAGATATTGGCGAGGCCTAATAAGGAGTACTGTGTGCAGTGTTGGTTACCTACCTACAGAAAAGATGAAAACAAGGTTGAAAGAGTGCAGAGGAAAATTTACAAGGATGTTGCCTTGTCTGGAGGACCAGGGTTACAAGGAAAGATTGATAGGTTAGGGCTGTATTCTTTAGAACTTAGATTTGATAGAGGTATACAAAATTATGAAGGGTATAGGTAGGGTAAAGGCAAGCAGGCTTTTTCCACTGACGTTGAGAGAAACAAGAACTAGAGGTCATGGGTTAAGGGTGGAAGGTAAAATATTTAAGGAGAACATGAGGGGGAACTTTTTCACTCAGAGAGTGTGAAACGAGCTGCCAGCAGAAATGGTGGATGTGATTTCAATTGCAACATTTAAGAGAAGTTATAGTAAAACAATGGATGGATTCTGCACTGTATCACTGAATAAAATAAATAGATAAAAATAAATAAGATATAATAATGTACCAGCATTATAACACCAATATTTCCCAGTGATGGCACAATTTTCATCTATCAAACTGACAACTCATCCCAAAACAAACAATAAGGCTAAAAGAAAGTTGATATTTTCAAAGTTCCAAACTCCCACAATGGACAAGACTTTTAATTTCAAATGAAAGAATTGATTTTAAAGCATTTCCTTTACCACAGCAGCTGGGTTTGTATTGCAAAACAAATTTAGGGACATGTTTTGAAATCTAAACCAATTTTTTGGATGCTTTTCTTTCAATAAACAACAAAGTGAATTGATTCTACCATATTGCCTGTGTGAAACTGATGCTAGGGTCGGGGAGTAGATCATATCATTGATTTATTTAAAAATTAACATATTCTCCTCTGATTAAACTATGGTTTTCCTTATTATTACCAGCTGAATCAAATTCATGATTAACTAAGGAACTTGCAGGCAATCCAAAGTGATTTATCCTAAACATAACCAAAGAAATAAAACTTGAGTGAGTCTAGCTACACAGAAAATAAGTATGAAGTTAAGGCTTCGCATCTTATTAACTACCTGCACAGCACTTTCTTTGTTATGTAACATTTCATTCTGCATTCTGTTACTGTTTTCCATTGTAGTCACTCAATGCGCTGATGTAATGAAATTATCTTTATCAACAGCATGCAAAACGAAGTTTTCGCATTGTGTCTCAGTACGTGTGACAATAATAAACATTTTTTTCAAATGTAAAATGATTGGTTGTATTCCAGCCATCCTCTGCTTCATTACAAAGTCCACTAACACTGCCAACCCGCATTCTTTATCTGCTTAAATTTTTTGATCATTTCTATTTTCAAAGATTTAATTCTTTAAAGTACCCAATTAGTTATAACCAAACAGGCACATGAAGATACTGGGAAGAACTCTTTAAAATTTGTAATTGCTCTACAAGTTTTCTTCCAATTTCCAGCTTTTTCCCTCTGCACCTAAAAGAACCAGGTCTTGTTGCAATCCAGCTCCATGAGTACTGTGATATTCCTCCATTACCTCAGCATCTTTGTGGAACAAAGCAAGAAGCATTGGCTCTCTGTTTGTCAGAGATCACTCTGTCCTTTCCTGATCAAGAGTAAGACACTGGGGTAATGAGGCACACTATATGACCCACTTAGCTGTAACATGCAATACAAAGAGTTAGAATAAATTGATCCTTTTCAGGTGAGAGGCATGCAAGAGGCACTGTGTTATCTTAGCACACTCAAAAGAACATAAAGAAAATGGAGCAAGAGCAGGCCACCAGGCTACTGAAGCCTGCACTCCATTCAATACGATCACGACTGATCTATGCTGGCTTCATCTCCTCTCCTGTTCCAGTTCCTTATAATCCTCGGTTCCTCAGTCTTTCAAATATTTATCGGTCATTACCTAAATCTAGATATAGCCTTCACCACTCTTGAAGATCATCACTGTTCTACTCTCTCTATACCCATGACTTTGTGATTGGGCACAGCACAAATGCCATCTATAAATTTGCTGACAACACAATTATTGTTGGCAGAATTTCAGATGGTGATGAGAAGGCTTACAAGTGTGAGATAAATCAGCTGGTTAAGTGGTGTCACAGCACCAACCTTGCACTCAACGTAGCTAAGACCAAAGAATTGATTATGGACTTAAGAAAAGGTAAGACGAAGGAACACACACCAGTCCTCATCGAAGGATCAGAAGTGGAAAGGGTGAACAATTCCAAGTTCCTGGGCATCAACATCTCTAAGGATCTATCCTGGGACCAACTTATCAATGCATTTACAAAGAAGGCATAACAGCGGCTATACTTCATTAGGAGTTTGAGGAAATTTGGTACGTCACTAAAGACACTCATAAATTTCTACAGATGTGCTGTGGAGAGCATTCTAACTGGTTGCATCACTGTCTGGTATGGGGTGCCACTGTGGAGGATCAAAATAAGCTGCAGAAAGTTGTAAACTCAGTCAATCCCATCATAGCACCAATCTCCCAAGCATCCAGGACATCTTGGAGCAATACCTCAAAAAGGCCATATCCATTATTAAGGACCACCATCACACAGGATATGCCCTTTTCTCATTGCTTCCATCAAGGAGGAGGTACAGGAGCCTGAAGGCACACACACAACACTTCAGGAACAGCTTCTTCCCCTCTGCCATCAGATTCCTGAAGGGACATTGAAGGCATGATAGCGGCTATACCTCATTACCTCACTATTTTTTTCTCTCTTTTCGCACCACATATTTAATTTAACTTTTAAACTACATATACTTACTGTAATTTATAGTTTTTATTATTATGTATTGCAATATACTGCTGTTGCATAACAACAAATTTCACAACATATGGCAATGATATTAAACCTGATTCTGACAGAGAATTCCTCAGATTCTCTCTTCTTCTCTGAGAAAAGAGCTCTCTACGTACCTAAGCATTAAATGAGTGTCCCCTTACTTTGTAGCTATGTTCCCTCATTCACTGCTCTCCCATTAGTGAAAACATCTCAGCATCTACCCTGTCAATACCATTTAATATAGTATAGGCTTGAATTAGGTAATTGTAATCCAGGAATGGCCTTACCTGGACCCTGTGCGACTGTAAGAAAATCATCCTTTCCTTAAACTCCAACCTACTTGTCATTTGCCTTCATAGTTACATGTTGGATCTGCTTGCTTATGTTTTCTGATTCATGTACTAGAATCCTAGACTCACCTGAAGTTCACTCATTTGCTGTCTTTCTCCATTTAGATGAGCATTCATCTTTTGACTCCTCTACTAAGATGCATGATCTCACCTCCCCAAATTCAATTCCATATGCCAGGTTTTCACCCAGTCACTCAATCGATTACAACCTACTGCAGAATACTGTATCAACATCCTCATCACAACATCCCCTTCTGCCTATTTTTATGTCATTGGCCAAATTTAAAAACATTACATTTGATTTCCTCCTCCAGGTCATTAATGTCAATATTAAGCAGCTGAGGATCAAAAATCAATCCCTAGGGAACTAGAACAGTTACATGCCTCTTGCTTGAAAATGATCCATTTACTCTAACTCTTTGCATTGCATGTGACAGCTGATTTTCAGTCTATGCTGACATATTTCCTCCAACACATTTAGGCTTTTAATTTTGGTCAACAGTTTATTGTTGACACATATACCAAGGTGCAGTGTCTTGCATACTATACATACAGGTCAATTCATTGGGGTAATACCAATGCAGGAGAAAGTATAAAAGCTATAGTGAAAGTGTAGTGCAGAAAGGACTTACCAAGATTATTCCATAGTTGAGGGACTTAAATTATGTGGTTAGACTGAAGAAGGTGGGGTTGTTCTTGAGGTCTGAGAGGAGATCTGAGCATAAAAAATAGAAGCAGGAGCAACCCAGTTATATATAGTGGAGGAGTCTACCACCAGAGGGCACAGCCTCAGAATAGGACATCTGTTTAGAACTGAGGTGAGGAGGAATTTCTTTAGCCAGAGGGTGGTGAATGTACAAGATAATTTGTTTGTTGAGTCTGCACTTGCTCAATTTAGGAGTGATTTATCTTGTACTACATCCCTCTTCTCATAGTTCTGCATATTTGACCATAAAACATAGGAGCAGAATTAGGCCTTTCAACCTGTCAAGTCTGCTCTGCAAACCTTTCTGGAGAGACACACTTCAGCAAATTGGACTTAGCTGAGGACTACCTACAGATGGAGATGGAAGAAGGTTTGCATCAAGAAGGTTTCTCATCATAAATATTCATAAAGGGCTTTATAGCTATAATAGGCTTTTTTTATGGAGTAGTATCTGCACCTGCACTCTGGCAGAAAGCTATGGACCAGGTGCTGCAAGACTGCCCAGGCACTCAGTGTTACCTGTAAGGATGACAAAGAACATCTTCAAAATCTTAAAACAGCATTAAAAAGATTAGAAGATTATAATCCAACACGTGAATTCTTTAAACCAAGCATTACTTAGAGTGGTCACACCGCTGAACCACAATGATTATACAAGTATGCTGAGAGAATTCAAGCAGTGATGGATGTTCCAAGGTCCAAAGTTTGTCACAATTGTGTATCTTTTTAGGATTTGGCAGTTACTATAACAGGTTCCTGCCAAAGCTAGCTACTGTGCACCGCCCCTTGAACTCATTACTACAGATTGGGAAGAAATTGCAATGGACAAAGCAGTATGAGTTGGCTTTCCAAAAGTTAAAGGAAATGGTAATGTCAGACACTATACTCACATATTATGATCCCCGTTGTCCAGTGAAGCTTGTTATGTAACGGATGTCAACACATCCAGAAGAAAGGTGTGCAGAGCTGTCAGCAGTGAGTGATATATATATGGGTGTGTGTGTATATGTGTGTGTGTGTGTGTGTGTGTGTGTGTGTGTGTGTGTGTGTGTGTGTGTGTGTGTGTGTGTGTGTGTGTGTGTGTGTGTGTGTGTGTGTGTGTGTGTGTGTGTGTGTGTGTATGTATTTATATATTTGTTTATACACTGTATACGAGTTGAGATGCAGTCAATATTGATCTGGAGTTTATAGCTAAGCAGGGAGAAATGTTGTGTGTTTAATATTTCGGTAATATTGTAAATGTATTAACCATATAACAATCACAGCACGGAAACAGGCCATCTCGGCCCTCCTAGTCCGTGCCGAACTCTTAATCTCACCTAGTCCCACCTACCCGCACTCAGCCCATAACCCTCCACTCCTTTCCTGTCCATATACCTATCCAATTTTACCTTAAATGACACAACTGAACTGGCCTCTACTACTTCTACAGGAAGCTCATTCCACACAGCTATCACTCTCTGAGTAAAGAAATACCCCCTCGTGTTTCCCTTAAACTTCTGCCCCCTAACTCTCAAATCATGTCCTCTCATATTGTTTGATTAAGCATTCTTTTTCATTTAAATAATTTATTATGGGTCATATCTAAAAGTCCATGAATGGCAGACATCATCACGTCACAAGTACATGCCTCATTTGAAGTAAAAAAGAAGTTAGACTTGCCTTCCAGATGCCCTTGTTTATATTCTAATTAGTTTTGTGTTTTGGAGTTACAAAACATAACAGATCTCAAGTGTTGTTAGCATTCCATGATTTCATGGTATATGTGGAAGTTCATAAAAACCTAGCAAATTAACAATCAACTTTTATATGATGCCCTTGTTTCAAGATTCAAAGATTCAAAATACATTTATTATCAAAGTATGTATGCAGTATACAACCTTGAAATTCATCTTCCCCACAGTCACAAAACAAAGAAACATGGAACCAACCCATTCAAAGAAAAACATCAAACATCAAATGCCCTCCCCCGCACAAAGAAATCATGCAAACAGCAAAAAAAAAACAAAAACACAGAAAATAAAACACAAAATCAAAAGACATATTTCAGTTGAGTTCAGCTCAGTGTTCATTATCAGCAGGCAGCTTCGATTCAAAAATCCCCTAAAAGTAATAATAGAAAATTGCAACCAGAGTTAGAACTAGAAACTAGAACATATCATAAACATGCTTATGTGTAAAAGTATGTGATCTGGAATTGGTGGCCAGACAAAGCTAACATGGTTTAGCTCTAACATGTTAATCTACTATTGTAATAATATTAACATGACTTTTTAAAAATTTAACTGTGCCTCTAAGGGGCTTCCCAGACTTGCAGAAGCTTGGCAGAAAGAGCCGAGCTATAACCCTGAAGCAAAGGAAGGTGATGAATACAGGATGAAAACATCTGTCAATCAGTTCTGATAATTAGCAGCTGCTTTCTCTTCCCCTTCTGTGAAAGTTAACTTCAGGTGAGCTACAGAATGCAGAAAGGTAACCTCAGCAACTTCGGTGCAACTCATGTGGACTTGGAACTCTGATCAGTAACTTCTGACTTGGTGAAGGTGCAGTTGCCAAGCTTTCTACAAGCAGTAGCCATCCTGCTGTAGCCCTCTCTAAATAATCTCTTTGCACTTCAAAGTAAGCTTGATAGTTGATTGATCAGAACAAGAATAACACCATGAATGATGACACCCCTGCAGAACACAACCAATAAGGTACTGGAGTTTATGCTGGGTGTGTATGTACTTTTAAGAATTGTATGCACTATATATATTGACTTTGTTTATACTGATGATTCATGCAACACCATTAATTGTTCTTGTGGTGAACTACATATACCTGTCTGGATACGCCCCCCTCCGGCTGACTGCTCCTGTTGCTCCTCCCACAGACCATGGCTCCTCCCACGGACCCCGGTATAAAGGCGATTGGAGACACAGCCCCGGCCTCAGTCTCCAGGATGTAGTGTGGTGGTCATTTGCTGCTTGTTCTTTCTTCCAGCCAATAAAAGCCTATATCTCACCTCACATCTCCGAGAGTTATTGATGGTGCATCAGTTCTTTGCCTTCAGTAGGGGATATTTGATAAAGCCCATCCTTTCTAATATCTTTACTAAACAGCAGTGCAGAGGAAAATTGACACACATCACAGCAACCATTTTAAAACCAGATATGCCATTGAACACATGAAGATGAAGGTGCAGAGCAGTTACACTAACTATGAAGTGGTACAGTAGCGTAGGAGTTAGTGCAATCACTTTACAACACTAGAGATCATCAATTGGAGTTCACTTTCTGCTGCTGCCTGCAAGGAGTTTGTACGTTCTCCCCATGGCTGTGTGGGTTTCCTCTGAATGCTCCAGTTACCGCGCCCCCACCCCTACATTCCAAAGACCTATGATCAGGATAGATGAGTTGTAGGTATCCAAGTTGGTGCTGGAAGCATGCCAACATTTAACCAACCTCTTCCAGCACATCTTTAGACTGTGTTGGTCATTGACGCAAGGGATGCATTTCACTGTGTGTTTCAATGTTTTGGTGTGCATGTGACAAATAAAGCTAAACTTTTAACTAATTTAATGAGCAATAGCAATACCTATGTCAGGCTTCTTGACTCCAAGAAGAGACCACAGTCAGTGTAGATCAGAAATAATATCTCTTCTTCACTGACCCACCTCAAGGGTGCATGCTTAGCCCTCTGCTCTACTCCCTCTACACCCATGACTGTGTGGCTAGGCACAGCTTAAACATAATCTATAAATTTGCTGAAAATACAACAATTGTTGGCAGAATTTCAGATGGTGATGAGGAGGCGTACAGGAGCGAGATAGATCAGCTGTTTGAGTGGTGTTGCAAGATACCACTGATTGTGGACTTCAAGAAGATGAAATCAATCGAATACACATCAGTCCTCATCTAGTGATCAGAAGCAGAATGGGTGAGCAGTTTCAAGTTCCTGGTGTCAGCTTTTCTGAAGATCCATCCTGGGTTCAACATATTGATGCAATTATAGAGAAGGCACAATAATGGTATTTCATTAGGAGTTTGAGGAATATGTCTCCAAAGACTCTTACAAATTTTTACTGATGTAACATGGAGAGCATTCTAACTGATTGCATCAACATCTGGTATGGAGGAGCCCACTGCACAGGATCAGGAAAAGCTGCAGAGGTTCATAAACTCAGCCAACTCCATCATAGACAATAACCTCCCCAGCGTTGAAGGAACCTTCAGAATTCAATGCCACTAAAAGGTGGCATCCATAATTAAGGACCACCCCCCCCCATCAACCAGGATATGACCTATTTTCATTGCTACCATCAAGGAGGTAGAATCTGAATCTGAGTCTGAAGACACCTACTCAACATTTCAGGCTGCCATCAGATTTCTGAATGGACAATGAACTGTGTACACTACCTCACTATATTTTCTCTCCCCTTTTTCACTACATATTTAATTTAGAAACATAGAAACATAGAAAATAGGTGCAGGAGTAGACCATTCGGCCCTTTGAGTCTGCACCTTCATTCAGTATGATCATGGCTGATCATCCAACTCAGAACCCTGTACCTGCTTTCTCTCCATACCCCCTGATCCCTTTAGCCACAAGGGCCATATCTAACTTCCTCTTAAATATAGCCAGTGAACCGGCCTCAACTGTTTCCTGTGGCAGAGAATTCCACAGATTCACCACTCTCTGTGTGAAGAAGTTTTTCCTCATCTCGGTCCTAAAAGACTTCCCCTTTATCCTTAAACTGTGACCCCTCATTCTGGACTTCCCCAACATCGGAAACAATTTTCCTGCATCTAGCCTGTCCAATTCCTTTAGAATTTTATACGTTTCAGTAAGATCCCCCCTCAATCTTCTAAATTCCAGTGAGTATAAGCCTAGTCAATCCAGTCTTTCTTCATATGAAAGTCCTGCCATCCCAGGAATCAATCTGGTGAACCTTCTCTGTACTCCCTCTATGGCAAGAATGTCTTTCCTCAGGTTAGGGGACCAAAACTGCACACAATATTCTAGGTGCGGTCTCACCAAGGCCTTGTACAACTGCAGTAGAACCTCCCTGCTCCTGTACTCAAAGCCTTTTGCTATGAATGCCAACATACCATTTGCCTTTTTCATCACCTGCTGTACCTGCATGCCCACCTTCAATGACTGGTGTACAATGACACCCAGGTCTCGTTGCATCTCCCCTTTTCCTAATCGGCCACTGTTCAGATAATAATCTGTTTTCCTGTTCTTGCAACCAAAGTGGATAACCTCACATTTATCCACACTAAGTTGCATCTGCCATGAATTTGCCCACTCACCTAACCTATCCAAGTCACCCTGCATCCTCTTAGCATCCTCCTCACACCTCACACCGCCACCCAGCTTCATGTCATCCACAAACTTGGGAGATGCTGCATTTAATTCCCTTGTCTAAATCATTAATATATATTGTAAACAACTGGGGTCCCAGCACTGAGCCTTGTGGTACCCCACTAGTCACTGTCTGCCATTCTGAAAAGGTCCCGTTTACACCCACTCTTTGCTTCCTGTCTGCCAATCAATTCTCTATCTACATCAAAACCATACCCCCAATACCGTGTGCTTTAAGTTTGCATACTAATCTCCTGTGTGGGACCTTGTCAAAAGCCTTTTGAAAATCTAAATATACTACATCTACTGGCTCTCCTCTATCCACTCTACTAGTTATATCTTCAAAAAATTCTATAAGATTCATCAGACATGATTTTCCTTTCACAAATCCATGCTGACTTTGTCTGATGATTTCACCTCTTTCCAAATGTGCTGTTATCACATTTTGATAACCGACTCTATTTTCCCCACCACCAATGTCAGACTAACCGGTCTATAATTCCCCGGTTTCTCTCTCCCTCCTTTTTTAAAAAGTGGGGTTACATTAGCCACCCTCCAACCCTCAGGAACTAATCCAGAATCTAAGGAGTTTTGAAAAATTATCACTAATGCATCCACTATTTCTTGGGCTACTTCCTTAAGCACTCTGGGATGTAGACCATCTGGCCCTGGGGATTTATCTGCCTTTAATCCCTTCAATTTACCTAATACCACTTCCTTACTAACATGTATTTCCCTCAGTTCCTCCATCTCACTAGACCCTCGATCCCTTACTATTTCCGGAAGATTATTTATGCCCTCCGTAGTGAAGACAGAACTAAAGTAGTTATTCAATTGGTCTGCCATGTCTTTGTTCCCTATGATCAATTCATCTGTTTCTGACTGTAAAGGACCTACATTTGTCTTGACCAATCTTTTTCCTTTCACTTATCTATAAAAGTTTTTACAGTCAGTTTTAATGTTTCCTGCCAGCTTTCTCTCATTCTCTTTTTCCCCTTTCCTAATTAAGCCCTTTGTCCTCCTCTGCTGGTCTCTGAATTTCTCCCAGTCCTCTGGTGTGCTGCTTTTTTTTTGCTAATTTATATGTTTCTTCTTTGGACTTGACACTATCCCTAATTTCCCTTGTCAGCCATGGGTGCACTACCTTCCCTGGTTTATTCTTTTGCCAAACTGGGATAAACAATTGTTGTAGTTCATCCATGTGATCTTTAAATGCTTGCCATTGCATATCCACCGTCAACCCTTTAAGTATCATTTGCCAGTTTATCTTAGCTAATTCATGTCTCATACCTTCAAAGTTACCCTTCTTTAAGTTCAGAACCTTTGTTTCTGAATTAACTACGTCACTCTCCATCTTAATGAAGAATTCCACCATATTATGGTCACTCTTACCCAAGGGGCCTCGCACAACAAGATTGCTAACTAACCCTTCCTCATTGCTCAATACCCAATCTAGAATGGCCTGCTCTGTAGTTGGTTCCTCAACATGTTGGTTCAGAAAACCATCCCGCATACATTCCAAGAAATCC
Source organism: Hypanus sabinus (assembly GCF_030144855.1). Taxonomy (NCBI): domain Eukaryota; kingdom Metazoa; phylum Chordata; class Chondrichthyes; order Myliobatiformes; family Dasyatidae; genus Hypanus; species Hypanus sabinus. The sequence continues at coordinate 26,557,741 of NC_082723.1, read as the reverse complement.
TCTTCCTCAGCACCCTTACCAATTTGGTTCACCCAATCTATATGTAGATTGAAGTCACCCATTATAATTACTGTTCCTTTATTGCACGAATTTCTAATTTCCTGTTTAATGCCATCCCCAACCTCACTACTACTGTTAGGTGGCCTGTACACAACTCCCACCAGTGTTTTCTGCCCCTTAGTGTTATGCAGCTCTACCCATATCGATTCCACATCCTCCAGACTAATGTCCTTCCTTTCTATTGCGTTAATCTCCTCTCTAACCAGCAATGCTACCCCACTTCCTTTTCTTTCCTGTCTATCCCTCCTGAATATTGAATATCCCTGGATGTTGAGCTCCCATCCTTGGTCACCTTGGAGCCATGTCTCTGTGATCCCAACTATATCATATTCATTAATAACTATCTGCACATTCAATTCATCCACCTTGTTACGAATGCTCCTCGCATTGACACACAAAGCCTTCAGGCTTGTTTTTACAACTTATACAATTATGTTGAAAAGTGGCTCTTTTTGCTTTTTGCCCTGGATTTGCTTGCCTGCCACTTTTACTTTTCACCTTACTACTTTTTGCTTCTACCCTCATTTTACACCCCTCTGTCTCTCTGCACTTGTTCCCATTCCCCTGCCACATTAGTTTAAAGCCTCCTGAACAGCAGTAGCAAACGCTCCCCCCAGGACATTGGTTCCAGTCCAGCCCAGGTGCAGACTGTCCTGTTTATACCGGTCCCACCTCCCCCAGAACTGGTTTCAGTGCCCCAGAAATTTGAATCCCTCCCCCCATTTTTCAAGCCACGTATTCATCTGAAATATCCTCCTATTTCTACTCTGACTAGCACGTGGCACTGGTAGTAATCCAGAGATTATTACCTTTGTGGTCCTACTTTTTAGTTTATCTCCTAACTCCCTAAATTCACCTTGTAGGATCTCATCCCGTTTTTTACCTATATCGTTGGTACCTATGTGCACTATGACCACTGGCTGTTCACCCTCTCATTCCAGAATGTCCTGCAGCTGCTCAGAGACATCCTTGACCCTTGCACCAGGGAGGCAACATACCATCCTGGAGTCTCGTTTGCCGCCGCAGAAACGCCTGTCTATTCCCCTTACAATCGAATCCCCTATCACTTTAGCTCTCCCACTCCTTTTCCTTCCCTCCTGTGCCGCAGAGCCACCCATGGTGCAATGAACTCAGCTGCTGCAGCCTTCCCCTGATGAGACATCTCCCCCAACAGTATCCAAAACAGTATATCTGTTTAGGAGGGAGATGACCTGAGGGTGATCTGCCTGTGTAGCCTTTACCTGCAGTGTGGCCAACTCACTAAACGTGCTATTCATGACTTTCTCAGTATTTAATTTTTATATATGCAGTATATTTCTTGTTGTAATTTATAGCTTTTTAGTACTATGTATTGCAATGCACTGTTGCCCCAAAACAACATATTTCTGACTCGGATTCTAATTTGTAAGATTGCTGCAGCTGCAACTGTATGCAGAGTGGCCATATAGTTTGCACTTCACAAGAGCTTGTTCTACAGCAAAGTGTGAACATGAGAGAAAATTGATACAGAACACAGCCTCTACATAAAAGGGGAAGAAAAGTTGAGGAATCTGACCAAGCCTAATATTAGTGGCATTCACTGTTGCCAATATGCCCACAAAAGCTTCTATAAATAGAAATTTTATTAAATGTTATAGCAGGGCAGTTAGAAATATTCAAGATAATCAGACAAAGTCAACATGTTTGACCAATTTATTAGAGTTAAGATTTCCAGCTAGTTAATGATTAAGTGCAGGAAAAAAATTACAAAGTGTAGGAGGTAACATTTTCATTGTGAATGGGCTAATAGGAAACAGACAGCAAGCAGAAACAGGTCTTTTTTCTGATTGGCAAAAACAGTAAGTTGAGTGCTATAGAGAAGAAGTTTTTCTAAGTTAACAAATGACTTAGCGTTGTCAGTAATGTTTACTTGTTAAATTTGTTGATGACACAAAAGATCAAGGATTAAGATCATGTTCCTAAAATTATTCCAGACTAACAAAAGAAGAAATTCTTCACTCTGAAACTGAGGGATCTTTGGAATCTTGTGTTTACGATTCTGCTTATTTTATTGATTTATACAGCATTTTTTATTAATTTATTTTCCAAGATTGCAGTTCACTGAGGTTCCAATATGCCAGCAATCCAAGAGCCACACCAAAATGATCTCATGCCTTTACTCCATTGTTCTAACACTAAGTCAAGTTTATTGTCATTTAACTATGTACACGTATATAACATATATATCCATATAACACATATAGAAACGAGACAACGGTTCTATGAAGTAGAGTGTTTGAGTATCAATACTGTGTACTGTTACCAAGTATCCCCTTAGCAACTCCAATAGTCTGTGTCAATTTATGTCCAACCACTGTTTCAAAGTGAAATAGCCCATCTGGTAGCCAGTAACCAAAAATAAGCTCAGAAATAAAATATAAACTCAATCCCCAATACCATTTGACACAAGTATCTACAACTATGAATGTTAAAGAGCAGGGATGAGACACAAGGAGATTTGAAATCAAGGATTAGTTTTCAAAATAAAGGCATTCATTGAGAGTATGTCTCGGTCACAGAGCAGTGGTGTGATAGATGGACAGACTGGAGCAAATTAGGACATGGACAACAGAGTTTTGAATAACGTCAGGTTGAGGGAGCCTCTCAAAGTCCAAACTTACATCCCTGTTGTGAGAGGTGGAGATGGGTAAGGCCGGCCAGCAGGGCTCTGGTGAAGTATTGATGAACTCCAACTGTACCATCAACTTCAGAGGATGATGGAGACGGGAGGTCATCGAAGGCCTGTGCTCCATTGGGAGCTGAGGGCCCAAGTAAAGTAAGTCAGGTTTAAGGAGGGTAGAAAGTGAGGTTAGAAGCTCACTGGAATAGTTAAGTCTTGAGGTCAGAAAGGCATGGAAGTGAGGTTCAGCAGCTGATTAGCTATGACAGTATGCAGTTTTGTGATGTTACGGAGGTGAAAATAGGCAATATCAAAATCGACCCCGAGATAAACAATATCCCTGAATAAAACCTGAGAGAAAAAAAACTGCTATATTTAACAGCCACCCTGCCGTTGGCCTTTTTGGAAATAATACAGTTCCCTCAGAAAAGCTGGAAACTGCAGCATGTAACTATTTAAATATTTGTAGTCTGAATTCTAGGACCATAATGAGTCTGTGACATAAAACGAGTACTGCAAAGGGTGGAGCCTTCAGAGAACTGCAGGAAGCCACAACTGGCTGTGAATATTGCATGAAGTAAGCTTGCCTAATGTTCTGATTTTCAAAGCTCATGTTTTTACAAGCAATCTACTCTTAATGTAGTTACAAGATAGCTTGACAAACCTCAGTTTCTGTTACAGTTAATAATTTTAATGTAATTAGAGAAACTAACAGCCTATTCTCTGATTATTCATTTGCATTAACAACCACCACAACTTAAGGATACGCTGGGGATAAGCCAACATTCAGGCATCAACGTAGTGTACCCAGCACATTCACAAAACACACAAGCAACAACAATGACAGAACAACAACAAAACAACAACAGCAAAGCCTTCTTTCCTATCAGATTCCATATTCTCCAGTCCTCTACCTTTTCCTGCTATCTCCTCCGAGCTTCCTGCTTCAACACACCCCCACTCCTCCACCTTCTTATTCTGGCATCTTCCCCCTTCCTTTCCAGTCCTGATGAAGGTCTCAGCCCGAAACATGACTGTTAATTTCTCTCCATAGATGCTGCCTGATCTGCTAAGTTCCTCCAGCATTTTGTGCATGTTGTGCTGGATTTCCAGCATCTGCAGAATTAAACTCCCTCCCAAAACTAATCTCTCTTCCCTACACAATGTCCATATCCCTCCATCTTCCTCACATTCATCGAAACGTCTCTTAAAAGCCTCTGATGTATTTGCCTCTACCACCATACCAGGCAGCACATTCCAGGCATCCACCACTCTCTGACAAGGAAATATGAAATTTCTTTTTTTCTAATCATTCAGTTGTTGTATGCTGTCAGGATCTCTGTGTATTTAAACAGGTATGACAAGACTACCACACAACAGACCATTAAGTAAACCAAGGGTTCATGGATGTGTGGCTATATATTAACACAGATTAGGGGGCTAGTTGATGTGGAAAAATACAGATCAGAGGAAGTAGGTCATTTTTAGCATAGCAGGTTGATTCTAATAGAACTCTGTTCAATTCAGTTAACTATAATTTATTGTAACGAACAGAATGTAATGTTTCAAGGTGTAAGTTTCACTGGTAGTGTAGTGGTTAGCATGACGCTATTACTGCTCGAGGCATCTGGGTTTGGAATTCAATTCCAATGTTTTCTGTAAGGGGTCTATATGTCCTCCCTGTTGAATGTGTGGTTTTTCTCTGGGTGCTCCACAGTCCAAAGATGTATCAGTTAGTAGATTAATTGGTTGTTGAGAATTGTCCTGTGATTAGGCTAGGGTTAAATTGGTGGGCAGCTGGGCATGCTGCATCTCAATAAATAAATAAATAAATAAATATTATGTAGGTTTACTGATGATGTGGTGCAAGATGTGAAGGCTGACCAAGAGAAACTTACAGACAGGTTAAGTATGTGAATCAGAAGGTGAAACAAATATGTCACTTGGGAAACTGAAGTTATGTACGTTTGTACTTCGTAGTTAGAATATGTAATCTTCAGTGTTGAATAAGCATAAAATACAGATAGATCTGGGCATGCTGATTTATAGCGGGGTGGTAGACATCAAACAACATGGATATGTTATGGTCGGGTCCGGAGCCCGCATTCTGGGTCTTGATCCGGTCCTTGAACTCCAGACTCCGGGCGTTATAGCCGTCCCACCTTTCACCCTTGAGCCCAAGTAGTCACACCTGTGGATCATCGTAGCTTGTTGGGGCTCAAGGAGGTGCACCTGATGCCCACTAGCTGGTGGTATATATAGGGGGCTCTGGGACTGAGTGGAGTTGGGGGTTGTCCTGGTATTCCCCGGTTAAAGATGAGCTCTTTGAGTAAGACTGGCAGTCACCTTGGACCTAGTTCCCTTCCTATCCCTTGCCGGACTGCTGTTGCCTGGTGGGGGACTCTGCCCCTTTCCATCCCTCACTGCTGATGGGTTGTGCCCTACAACCTACCCAGGTGTCCTGTGACCTGTTCAGGCCCTCGTGTTCCTGCCTGGGAGGTCCAGGCCCTGCCTAGGAGTTATGTGGCCTGCCCAGTGAACTCCAAGAGCCTGTCTTGCCTGAACTCCAAGACTTTCCCTGAACCCCAGAATCACCTTAAATGTCATGTCCCTCACACACACCACGGTCACCATATCTTGTCTATTGTTTAGTTGTTCCCATCCTGCCCCTAGTACTTCAGTGCCTGTGTCTTGCACTTGGGTCCAGCCTCCTGTCCCCTTATGACAGGATAGCAAGACACTTGGTACATTGGCATTTATTCCATTTTTGGGAAGTAGGGCAAGATACTGGTACAAATGGAGAAAACTTTGCCAAGCTGAAGCCCTGTATCATCATGTACCTGTCCTGGAGTTGATACACTTGATTGAAGAGAGATTGGGAACTGATTGCTGCTGCAGAGCGTAATGGAAACAAAGTCACTGAAGCTACTGGATACAGAGTGTTTTATTCAACAAAAATGAGACTCTCTCAAATATTATCCATAAATTTGCTGACAGTACAACCATTATTGGTTTAAGCTCAGGTGGTGATGTGAGGGTGTACAGGAGTGAAATATGCCAACTAGTGGAGGGGTGCTGCAGCAACAACCTGGCACTCAATGTCAGTAAGACGAAAGAGTTGATAGCAGACTTCAGGAAGGGTAAGAAGAAGTGTCATGCAGGTGAGAAACTGCTAGAAAATTCAGCAGTCTAATGAACAAGGAGGCAATTAAAAGAGAGAGGGGACTCTGACTTGGTTTTGATAACACTTTAAATTGTAACCTTGAGAGAGAGTATGGCGCCAGCTGAGACACGAGCTGGGAAGTCGCCATGGTAACAGTTCAGAGCGGTTGAGCTAACGGACGGTTGGAATATTGGATGGAATATTAAAAAAGTTGAGGCATTGGTCTGATAACAGCAGAGGAGACATGACACGGGAGAAGTGCAGAAGCAACTTGAGAAACCACTGGTGGAGTTTAAGACCACCACGAGGGTAGAGGCCGTGGACCAATTAATTTCGACCTGTGATTACCAGTATGGGTATGAGCTTGCCTGTGGGGGTCTGCTGATGGTGAACCCATGCCATGGGTTAGTAGACCATTCCCTAGAAGGGGCTCTGTCCATCTGTGTGGGGTTCACACGAAGTGACTCTAAAGACTTCGGAAGCAAGAACAACTAAAGCTGCCAACTTAAACAACAACTCAGTTAACTCTCTCTCTCTCTCTCTCCATCAATTCAACGACGCACCACAAAGTGAACTGAACCATAGAGAGCATTCTGAGAGGTTGCATCAGTGTCTGGTATGGAGGGGCTACTGCACAGGACTGAAAGAAGCTGCAGAAGGTTGTAAATCTAATCAGCTCCATTTTGGGCACAAGCCTATGAAGTACCCAGGACATTTGTAGGGAGCGGTGTCTCAGAAAAGCAATGTCTATTATTAACGACCTCCAGCACCCAGGGCATGCCCTTTTCTCACTGTTATCATCAGGTAGGAGGTACAGAAGCCTGAAGGCACACACTCAGTGATTCAGGAACAGCTTCTTCCCCTCTGCTATCTGGTTCCTAAATCGACATTGAAGCTTTGGACACTACCTCGCATTTCTTTAATATGCAGTACTTCTGTTTTTGGATTTTTTAATAATCTATTCAATATACGTAATTGATCTACTTGTTTATTTATTATTATTATTTCTTCTTCTGCTAGATTATGTATTGCATTGAACCGCTGCTGCTTAAGTTAACAAATTTAATGTCACATACCAGTGATAGTAAACCTGATTCTGATTCTGGATAAAGAAGCCTGTTTGACCCAATATCACATGACATTTTATATGCTAAAGATCAACAGACAATTCTATAGTTACAATGTATATACAATGCTTCCTTTGATTTACATGTAATTTTCACACCTCCTCCTTTGCACCCACACTCCAGACACCCATAATGAATATTAATCAGCATTGTCTATTTTTCAATTAATTGATGTCCACAGCTCCAGGTAACTATTGTCCAGGGCATTTTAAATTTAATCCACAACCCACAATTGGGTCTAAGATTGGTTGCTGAAGTTAGTTGCTGAAGATAATACTTGCTATATATCTTAACTCCAGAATATGCTCTACCAGGCATGATTGACCTAACACACTGTAATTTGGAAGAGGAAGATGATTTTAATCAGATAAACACCATTTCAAAAGCTAGATCTACAGATACATCTGAGAGATTACTTCCAAGATTTTTTTCATTGAATTACATATATACTGATTTTTTTTGTGTGTGTTGTCTAATAATTGCAAGGGCAGATGTGTGGAAGAAGAACCTTGAATAAAACACCAAAGGCTCCATGGAATTAAGAAGCACCAAATGTAAATTACTGAACAACCTGACAAATAGGTTTATAGGTGGTCTTGTTCAATGCAGAAGCATGCTTAATTTTTCCCATGGTCTCAGTCCAGTATATCAAAACATTATCATTAGTATGTTTTTAAAACCAACAAGGGCCCGACCAGATATATCATTTTCTTCAGAATATGGCCGTAAATTATTTCATCTGCTTTCTTTGAAAATACTGAATACTAACAAATATTTCCACTTTGAACTTCAAAATTGAAACCTTAAAACAATAAACAAACTATTTTAATAATACTTTAAAAATAGCTTTATTAATAAATGGAATTTCAACAGACAGAAAGAAAGAATTATTTATATGGACTTGACTTTCTGGTATTTTTGGCCTTTAGCCACTGTAACCCCACTAAAAGTGAACGACTACAACCCTTACATCAATATCATCTGGTCTTCATGGTTCAGAGTTCAATAATTTCTGAAATTCTAGCTTCATTTGAAGTTTTAGTTTATTTATTCATTGTTCTAATGTAGATTTCAATTTTAACACAATCTAACTAATGTAATGTTATAACATAATTTTTACTTTGTTAAGGGATTGTAAACTTTGGTGTACAAATCATCACTTCACACAACTTAATGTAGTTAAAGTGAAGCAAGGAATGTGATTAATCATAAATGAATTTCTCCAAGAACATATTCCCATTACAAAGTCCAAGGGATTTTGCTTCCTTGGGAGTCCATTCTAAGTCTCACAGAGTGCCATACTTGGTCACACTTAGGAGTGGGTATTCATGAAATCCTACTGACTAAGGAGTTGCTTTCAGCCCCAGTGGGAAGGTTCATTTCAAGTGTTGCTCACCAAATATACTGTTCTGAAGGTCTAGAGTTGGCCAACATGGGTCCAGGTATTGCATATTAAGCCAGCTAGGCCACCAGACTAGGAAACTGTTGGCCAGAAGAACCTTGATGACAAGGGCTAACTAAATGAACTTTTGATCATTATTACTCACAAACTTAAATAATCGAAGTTCAAAGTAAATGTATTATCAAAGTACCGATACATTACCATAAGCTACCCTGAGATTCATCTTCTTCCAGGCATTCACAGTAGAGCAATAAATACAATAGAATAAATGAAAAACTGCACACAAAGACTGAGAAACAACCAATGTGCAAAAGAAGATAATCTGTGCAAATAAATAAATATGAAAATAAATAATACTGAGAATGAGTTATAGAGTCCTTGAAAGTGCGTCCATAAATTGTGGAATCAGTTCAGAATTAAAGTGAGTGAAGTTATCCATGCTGGGTATTATATGTTTCAAATAGCCTGTTCATCCTTATTCTGCCTAAGTATGGAACTGCCTGATGGCACTAACACTCCCAACACTTTTCTTCATCTTAGTTATGAATATGCTTGGCATACTAACCAGCAGAGCTGCTGGATTTGTTCCAGAGGACCTACACATTCAGGAGGTGGATTGCCAATGCAATCTATACCTTTGAATCTTACTGAGTTTGATTCTGTTTTCTAGTTTGATAATGAGGCTGGAGCTGTGAAGGGATCAGAGGATTACTGCCCATTAAAATGACCCTTGCCAATGCAACTGCTTTGAAGGATGGTATCAACCTTCAATGAGCTACATAAACACCTTACCTGAAGTCAAGAAGAAGGGTGAGGACACTTATTGCAACTACTGAGGACTGGGGCGAGACTTAGGTAACAGTACATACAACCTCTATGTCACAAGTGACCTTCCAAATCTTGTTAATTTTAAAAAGGAATCTTTAACCTGTACCAAAGCCATGAAGGGGTTGTTGCTACCTGTTAAAAGTGATATCTGACTGTACTGTATCACCTACTATTACTCTCCTGACATCAAGCTGTGCGAGGCCAGCAATGAAAGACTATTACAGAGACAGGCCTTTTCTGGATAATAGCATCTCTATTCTGAGGAATGGCTAGACTTGCTGCCATAAGTGTCAATATGGCCTCGGCAATGGAGAAATTACCAATGGGGCACAGTTGGCATGACATGACACAAGACAGACCATTACAGATATCATAGCTGGAATAGATGCAATTTGAATTGTGCCCTGTCAGAACTAGTTGGTAATGGATTTCCTATTGGAATTTATTTTTTATCAGTTTGATCTTGTATCTCCTTTTGTCACTCCTGCTTCGATTAAATTTTCAGATTTCAATTTTGTCCATTCCCCTAAATGTATTATAATGTCATATCTCAGTAAAAAATAGAAACTCCTGGGCTTGACAGTTCCGGTTAACATTCCATTTCTGAGGTGCCTCTTATCCTAAGTGAAAAGCTCAGAGCCTCCCTAGTCTTTCCTTGCAAATTAGAAACACTTCACAGGGGATGAATTTTTTCCTTATGAGGAGGATGTTTTGTACATTCATTGTCCATGCAGTTTGCAGCTGCCTGCCATTAGAATTGTTTACTGGCTGTCTGTCCACAAACTAGTTCAATTATAGTATGCCATAGGCATCTACAATGTGCAACGATGTAGTGACACAATCAATTCAACCAAGTGATCTGGGATGATACCACTGCAGTTTTACAGGTAATAGCAAATAAATGAACACATAATCAATTCATAGATTTAACCCACAGGTGCACAAAGAGAATTAGTGACCAATGATACCATTATATAGTTGAGTCACATTATAAGTGCTTCAACATCAATGTCCATTATTCTTTAAAAAAATTTTTGATATAAGACCTTCCTCTCCTCTTCCCCCACCTCTCACCACACCTGCCACTCCACCACCACTTTTGTGCTACTGCGTTGCCATAACTTCCTCAGAAATATTGGCGGAGTCTTGTTTAAATACGTCTGGGTCCTTCACTATCCCTTGTTCTCATTCAATCTGAGGTCTAGTAAGTCTGAGAAATCCAAGTATTCATTAAATATGTTATCAGTCTCTGAGGGAGTGGATAATTTTATTGACAAAATAACTTCAACAAGATGACTAGTTGGTCCTGTGAGAAACACTTTCCAGGCCTATATTGGCCAAGGTATCTACTCAAGCACAGCACTGGGGTTTACAAGGTCTTGACAAAGTCAGTATGGGTCAAGCTCCGACAGTTCGCTCATTCGGTAAAAAATAGGGCAGTGCTGTGGTGCAGCAGGTAGTACCAATGCCTCGCTGCTCTAACATCTTGTAGGGTTCAATCCTGACCTCTGAGTTTGCATGTTTGCTCGCTGAGTAGTGCTCCAGTTTCCTCCCACATTTCAAAGACATACAAGTTAGGGTTAGCAAGTTGTAACCATGCTACACACACAAAATGCTGGAGAACTCAGCAGGCCAGGCAACTTCAATGGAAAAGACTAAACAGTTGATGTTTGGGCCGAGACCCTTCATCTGCAGATTTTCTCATGTTTGTGAGCATGCTATGTTGCATTGGAAGCATTGTGACACTTCCGCACTGCCCAGCACAATCTTCATTGATTTGAATTGATGCAAATAAAGCATTTCACAGTCGGTGTCAATGTACAGGAGACAAATAAAGCTAATCCTTAAAATCTTTGATGGCATGCCCCCCCCCACCCCCGAGGTGCTCTGGCTTCCTCCCACCTCTCAAAGACATGCAAATCAAGTTTGATTGACTAGTGCAAATTACTCCTAGTGTTGGTGGGTGGCACATTGATGAACATATGATACAGAATAAATTACAGAGAGAAGTGGAGGAATAGGATTGATGGGAATACTCTGATGGCTGGCATTAACTCCATGCACTGAATGACCTACTTCTATACATTGTAAAAGAATATACCGGGGGTCGGCAACCCGCGGCTCCGGAGCCGCATGTGGCTCTTTTACGTCTGTGCTGCGGCTCCCTGTTGCTTTGGGAAATAATTGGTTGTGGCGACCCTTTTCCTGGCACATCCAAACCAACTCACAATTAGATAGCCTACGGGGGTTTGCGAGCACAGAGCTTTGGAGCCTCTGCGCCATGGGGGGCAGGTTGAGGGAGGCTTAAAAGTGAGGCTGAAGATTTCGAATAAAGTTTTTTCCTTCGACTGCAGTTACCGACTCCGTGTCGTAATTTTAGCGCTGCGTGTAGCACACCGCTACATGGTCAGTATTTAATTAAAATGTATTTTATGTTAGTTTGTTAGTTTTTGAAATGTAAATCTAAATTTGAAGATTATGGTGATCTTGTACAATCTAAATAAGACTTTGTGGCGACCCATTTCCTGACACATCCGAACCGGCTCACAATTAGCCAGCGTTCAGGCTAAGGGAGATAGCCTACGGGGGTTTGTGAGTACGTGTCTTTTGCAGCATCCGCGCCCATGGGGGGCGGGTTGAGGGAGGCTTAAAAGCAAGGCTGTTTAGTTCAAATAAAGCTATCTTTGACTGCAGTTTACTGACTGCGTGTAGCACACCGCTACAACGTGTTTTTATCGCTGGCTGTCCAGAGGGGAGGTGCTGAAACGCTTTGTCGCGTGTCTGGAAGAAGTGAAAACTTTCCTGGGCAGCAAAGGGCTCACCTTTCCTGAGCTGGAACAGCCAGAGTGGCTGGAAAAGCTACACTTCATGGTAGACATGACAGCGCACCTGAACACGCTGAACACAGCTCTTCAGGGGTAAGGACGTACAGCCCTGCACATGTTGGAGGATGTTTTGGCATTCAAGCGCAAGTTGACAGTGCTTGCCAGAGATTTACAGAAAGGCACATTGTCTCACTTTCCCAATTTGAGAGAGTTCAAAAAAGGTCACGACATGATAAATTCGGAGTATTTACATTCTGCAATCATCGCAATGCAAACATCGTTTGGGAAACGCTTCTGCGAGTTCAGAGAGGAAAAAAAACACATTATCCTTCCCCGTCACTCCCCTAAGCATCGATCCATCCCTACTGAATACGACTGCATTGTCAGGTGTGAGTCAACCTGACCAAGTATGATAAATATTTTAATTGCCTATTATTTTACGTATATTCATATGTTTTCATTGTTCAGTGAAATAGTCCTTTTATTTTTCAGGTTGACAGCTGGCTGACGTTATTTTTGGTTTGCTGCTGGCGGCAAATTTAAGTTTGGCGTTTTTCATAAATACAAGAAGGACTCAAATAGACGTTGAGTATTTTACTTAAAAGTAACCTTCAACCCAACGTCTTTTTTTTCGGAGGTCAAAATGTTTTTGTTGCATGCAGAAATGTAATTTCGTTTTCTCTGCAGGAGTTCATCAATTTCATAAATGCAACACATTATAGTTTGTTTATACATAGCATAAAGGCAAAACAAAACGTTGTATGCAGTGTTATTTCATTTTAAATGTCAAACGGGTTTTGCGGCTCCCAGTGTTTTCTTTTCTGTGGGAAACGGGTCCAAGTGGCTCTTTCAGTGGTAAAGGTTGCTGACCCCTGGAATATACCATCAATACTTAGATTTGGACAAGATCTTTGCATAAGGAGACTAAAAGTGGCAAAGGTTCTGAACCACCTTAGATGCTGGCGGAATAATTACACCTCAAAATGGACCATACTCCTTCATAAATAGTTCACAGTGAGGTGTTGTGATGAAATTAAGAAAGCATTTAAGACTCCTGTTATTTACTAGACAGCAACAAGTCATCCTTATCCCTCAAAGTCAATATTTCATCGAAGTAAAGTTATTTTTTCAGTACATTATTCTTAAAAGTTACTGGAAGCATAATATCACAATACTAATCAGAATGGACTCATCTATCTGCAGGCTTATTTCTTTGTGGTTACTAGTCATGCAAACTAGAAAGTCATCTATTTTTGGGATATGGTCACTGCCTGCAGCTCCACAATGTGTCTGCTTTTCATCAAACCCAGCTGTTACAAGGGCCTGTTTCTATTCTGCGTGACTATGATATAGACTTGGAATGGAAAAGCGAGAACAAATCCTTTTGCAAACCATATTGCTTACCTGTTACACAGAAACAAATTTCTTACATTATTCAGAATGAATTATCCTGCTCAAAAATTCAGCTTGATTAATGGCAATGAAATGAAGTAAATAAGAATTCAAAGCTGAAATGCAGTTGTATAAATGCACAGCCCATGAATCACAGCCCCATCAGTGAATGAGACAGAAGGTTCATAATCTGTTGGGTTCCTTTCTTTTTGACATTGTCCCTTCATTATTGTTTCATACAAGGAAGAAATGGCATTACATAATGCTGTGTACAAGCAGATAAATTCAGATTTGACAATTAATGGAGGATATTGCGAGATAACCTTGTTACATATTCTGTAAAGTAAAAGTGACTCTTTAATTTTTAAATTAGAACTTCTCAATTTTTCAGTGATACCAGAAAACAAACAAATTTAAATTAAATTGATTGCTATCAGTTGGCAACATAATCTAACTAAGCAATGGAATAACAGTGGAAAGTACAGCTAACCTTCAATACACTCTTTTCCATAAGCCTAGCGAGCATCCCAAGGAAATAAATATTTTATCAGAATGACATTTATTTCCCTTGAAAGTAATTCTTGCTCATTAGTACTAATGCAGTGATGCATTTTGCTTCCCCATAAAATACTTTCTGTGAAAGTTTTTTCTGTATTTTTCCCATACTCCTTCAGTTTCTCTGGAATATTAAGACATGAACAGGCTGGAACAACATTAAATGAAATGGCATTTTGGTCTGTGTTTACAAATGAGCATTTTAAAGAACAATTTTATATAGCACATTTCAAATCTTAAAATAGCCCAACACATAAGTCCATAAGACTATAAGACATAGAAGTAGATCATTCAGCCGATTGAGTCTGCTCCGCCATTCCATCATGGCTGATTCCAGATCCTACTCAACACCATACACCTGGCTTCTCGCCATATCCTTTGATGCCCCGGCCAATCAGGAAACAATCAATTTCCACCTTAAATATACCCAAGGACTTGGCCTCCACTGCAGTCTGTGGCAGAGCATTCCACAAATTCACTAGGCTCTGACTAAAAAAATTCCTCCTTAACTCTGTTCTAAAAGATTGCCCCTCAATTTTGAGGCTGTTTCCTTTAGTTCTGGATACCCCCACCATAGGAAACATCCTCTTCACATCCGCCCTTCACATCTAAAACCAGTTTGAAAGAGTGGTCAATATAAAAACATAGGAATTCTAATTGTGCACAGATATGTTCCACAAGCAAAAATATTAATATGACTAAATAACTTACTAGTTAGTTGGCAATTAATCCCTCCTATGAGAGGATTACCATTTATCTCTTTCTCACCAATCCTGGCCAAATCTTCAGCTGCTAATACTTAAATTCTAGAATTTGCCCAACTCAGCCTGCTTACATCTATTGCTTTAAGTGAACTTGAAGCTGAAGTGGTTCAATGTTAAACTCTGTTTAGTGACCCCTCCTGTGAAATGTGGTAGCTCGGATTTCAAGCATCAACAGATTTTCTCTTGTTTGCAAGTCTAATAATGCCTTTCAGGAGATGAAATTTGCATAATCTCTTCAGGAGATGAAATTTGAAATTTACTTGGTCAGCCCTATGTACCACCTGCAACACAGGGCAATTTCATTCAGTTCACATGGTGACCCTGATTTTCAATTTACCTCTCACTTTAATTTTACATTACTTTGTAACCTGTATGTGACCAGTAAACTGTTTCAAAGAGGCCTAACATAAGAATGAGGAACAAAACCTCATCTTCCAGATGGGCACACTGGAGCCTTCCAAACTCAGTATCTAACTCAACAATTTCTGATAACTCAGTTTCTCTGTTTGCATCAGAACTATCCAGTTTGACTATTAGACAAGCCATGTATAATATTAACTTCACTTTTCTTTCTCCACAGGTAAGGTCCTCATGAGCTAGACTTTTCCAACATTCTCCATTTTTGTGGTTTTACTTCTCTGCAATGCATAGATCTAGTTTGCATTTTAACTCTGAACAGCCCTTCCTATGTTCTCTCTATCCCTTTGTCTCTCTCTCTCTCCCTCCCCCTCTCTCCCTCTCTACAAATGTCTTCCTATAGATGCCGCCTGGCTTGCTGTGTTCCACCAGCATTTTGTGTGTGTTGCTTAATTTCCAGCATCTGCAGATTTCCTCATGTTTGCTGAGTTTTCTTATGTTTTAAGTCAAGATTTCCAGCGGCTGCAGTTTTTACTTTTATTTCCCATGACAATGTGGAAATGTTCTAGCAAGTGAGAATTACAGATTTGTAATAAATGCTGAGCTTGCTGCTATTACCCACATCCAGGAAAAATTAAATATGAAAAGCAGTTTCCTTGCTGCTTCAGTTCTTCTTTACTCCCTTATTTCTCAATTTCATTTTTCATGCTGGTCACACAGAATGCGATGAAGTTAACCACATATCCCAACATACAATTTTGGGGCCAGACCTATTCAAATGAATGACTGCAATCCTGCAGTCTCTGGGGTTCAGTAGGCATAAATATTTTGGTAAACCACTCAAACACATTGATTTGAAAGTCAACCATGGAAATCACAATTTTTATGGAAAGCCAACATGGATCTTTTGCATTTATGGGGTTTAAAATTGAAATTGAAAGTTCCTAATGTTGATGAACTAATGTAAAGTAGTAGATACAGCCTAGTCCAGCACGGGTAAAGCCTTCCCCACCAATGAGCACATATACACAGAATGCTGTCGCAGGTAAGCAGCATCCATCATTGGGGTCCCCCACCACCCAGGTCAAGCTCTCTTCCCATTGCTGCCATCAGGAAGAAGATACAGGAGCCTTAGAACTTACACCACCATCCAAGAACAGTTCTTACCACTCATCCATCAGGCTCTTGAACCAGAGTGGATAACTTCACTCAGCATCACTTGCCCCAGCACTGAAATGTTCCTACAACCTATGCACTCATTTTCAAGGACTCTTGTTCATCTCATGTTCTCAATATTTATTTTTTATTTCTTCTTATTATTTCTTCTTTTCTTTTGTTTTTCAACAGCTTGCTGTCTCTTGTACATCATTTGTTTGTCTGCCCTGTTGGTGCGGTCTTTCATTGATTCTATTAAGATTCTTGGATTTACTCTTTGTACTCTCATCTATCCAGAATGGTTTAGGGTTGAGCTTATCTGTCCTTTCTTTAACATGGCTGCAAATTTACTGTAAACCCAGAAGAAAAGGCCAAATAATACAATAAATCAATATCAGAATCAAATTTACTATCACTGGCATATGTTGTGTAATTTGTTAATTTTACAGCAGTAGTACAATGCAGTACATGATAATATAGAAAAAACTGTAAATTACAGTATGTATATAATAAACAGCTCTCAGTACAATTAACTGTCCTGTTAACTATTCAGGCTAACAAAATGGTTTCTCTGTATTGTTACTTAATGCTGTAATAGGTTTCTGTAGCTGGAATGTATGGGTTATAACTGCAGATACGGTGGGGGGGGGGGATACTAACCAATGGAGAATTGTTATGTTATCTTGTATGTGTGAGCTGAGTGGGAGTTTGTGGTCTTTTTTGGGAGGTGAGCAAGGAGGACAGACGTGTGAGGAACGGACAGTGGTTCCAGGGCAGCGGATACTGGAAGTCAGTGGTTCAGAGGATGGCCAAAGGCTCGGAAGGCCGTTGTGGTTGGAACCAGAGGCGTGAGCTCCAACATTTTAAAATATTATGTGCACAAACTGATAAACTTACTGATTTGGCGCCTTTAGGTTATCTGTTTCTACTAACCTATCACTAAGAAATAATTATAAAGTTGTAATTATTTACTCACCTTTGGTGTATTGCCTAATATTTGTGTTGCGAGCATGTACTGGGGGGGGGGGCATTACACTGTACTTACACCGAAGTATTACACTAATGGTGGGGTGACGGCGGTTCACCCTAGGCAAACGGGGGTAAACTGGGGGCGCAGATGCTACATTAAATAAGTAGCACAAAAGCAGAAATAAAAAGTAGTGAGATTGTGTTCATGGGTTCAGTGTTCATTCAGAAATTGGACAACAGAGGGGAAGAAGCTATTCTTGACTCGCTGAGTGTGTGTCTTCAGGCCTCTGTATTTCCTTGCTGATAGGAGTATTGAGAAGAGGGCATATCTAGGGTAGTGCAGGTCCGTAATGATAGACACCACTTTTTTGAGGCACCACTCCTTGAAGATGTCTTGGATACTAGGGAGGCTAGTACCCAAGATAGAGCTGACTAATTTTACATCTCTCTGCTGTTTACTTCAATCCTTGCAGTAATCCCCCATACCAGATGGTGATGCAGCCAGTCAGAATGTTCTCCATGTTAGCATACCAAATCTCCTCAAACTTCTAATGAACTAAAGTCGCTGTCTTGACCTTATAGTTGCATTAATATTCTGGGACCAGCTTAAGTCATTGAGATGTTAACACTCAGGAACTTGAAATTACTCACTCTCTCCACCTCTGATTCCTCTCTGAGGACTTGTGTGTATTCCCTCATCTTACCCTTGCTGAAGTCCACATCAGCTCTTTGGTCTGTGGCACCACTCAAATTGCTGGTATATCTCGTTCCTGTACTTGCTTTTGTCACCATCTGGGATTCTGCCAACAATGGTTGAATCATCAGTAAATTTATAGATGGTGTATGAGCAGTGCCTAGCCACGCAATCATGGGTGTAGAGAAAGTAGAGCGGTGAGCTGAACACATATCCCTGAGGTGCATCAGTGTTAATTGTCAATGAGGTGGAGATGTTATCACCAATCTGCACAGATTGTGGTCTTCCAGTTAGGAAGTCAGGGATCCAGTTGCAGAGGGAAGTACAGAGGCCCAGGTTCCGTAGCTTTCTGATCAGGACTGCAGGAATGATGGTGTTAAATGCTGAGCTACAGACAGTAAACAGCATCCTGACATAGGTATTTGTATTGTCCAGGTGATCCAAGACCACGTGGAGAGCCAATGAGATCATGTTTGCCATAGACCTATTGTGGTGAAAGGAAAATTGCAGTGGGTCCAGGTCTTTGCTGAGGCAGGAGTTGATTCTAGACATGTCCAACTTCTCAAAACACTTCATCACCATCTATGTGAGTTCTACTGGATGGTAACCATTAAGGTAGCTCACACTACTCTTCTGTGACACTGGTATAATTGCTGCCCTTTTGAAGCAGGTAGGAACTTCTGACTGTAGCAGTGAGAGACTGAAAATGTCTTTGAACACTCCTGCTAGTTGTTTGGCACAAGTTTTCAGAGTCTTACCAGGTACTCTATTGGGATATGATGCCTTACAAGGGTCCACCCTCCTGAAAGACAGCCTGACGGTGGACTCTGAGACAGAGATCACAGGGTCACCATAGCTGGGATAGCGGGGATCCTCATAGCTGTAGTTTTATTCTCCCTTTCAAAGCGAGTATAAAAAGCATTGAGCTCAACTTAGAGTGAAGCATCACTGTCATTCATGCCTTTAGGTTTAATTTTGTAGGAAGTAATGTAAATCTATTCAGAGTTGACATGTATCTGATATCACCTCCAACTTTGCTCAGAATTGTTTCTTCACTCTTACTCTCGCCCTCCACAAGTCATACCAGGTATTCTTGTACAGACCTGGGTTGCCTGATTTAAATGCACAGATCTAGCCCTCAGCAAACTATGAACCTCCTGGTTCATCCATGGCTTATGATTTGCATATGTACAGTAAGTTCTCATGGGCACACACTCATCCACACAGGTTTTAATGAAGTTGTGACAGCTGTGGCATACTGATTCACACTTGACGATGAATCCCTGAATACAGTCTAACCCACTGATTCGAAGGAGTTCTGTAAGCAATCCTGCGCCTCCCTTATCTCTACCTTTTTGGTCCTCAATGCTGGTGCTGCAGTTTTCGATCTCTGCCTATAATCAGAGGGTAGTACAGCCAGGTGATCAGACTTCCCAAAGTGTGGATGTGGGATATCATGGTAAGCAATATGTTGGCTTTGTTGGTGTGTTTTGGGGCTGATTGAGTAATCTGGCCCTTTGCTGTCTCCAATGGAGTTCCGGGAGGTTTAGAGAAGAGTGTGTGGCCTGGAGGCCAAAAGGCATGGAAATGGGGTGTGAGCCTATGGTTGATTCAATTTCTCACCAATTAAAGTATCAAGCAAGATTGTGGGTATTCAGTGCCGTCTGCCTGCATGTGACTGGTCTCTCTCAATCTCTCTCTCCCTCTCACTTACTCCTGCCAGAGGAAGGTGTCTGCATTTGACTGGGCTCTCTGTCCCTCTTGCTCGCTGCTACCAGAGGATGATGCTGAAGTCTTGGGTCTTGAGCAAGGTTTAATTTAATCAACATGGTTTGTGGACTAGCCTCTGTGGTTCATGTTACATGTGTTTTTAGTTTCTGGTTACTTCTTTTTTTATTATTGCTATTTTGTGCAATTTTGATCAGGGCGGACTGGCCCTATAGCCTGCAGTCAGCGTACGACACAGCGCTAAGTTCACCTGAACTGAACTAAACTGAACATACTAGACTGTTCAAGGACTCTGCAGTTCGATGTTTTATATCCTATGTGTCTTTTACTTCTTTTTTTTGCCATTTGTGTGATTTGTTCATTTGTTTTGCATGTGTGGTGATTGATGTTTTCTTTGAAAAGGTTCCTTGTGTTGTTGCTGTCTGTGGGAAGAAGAACTTCAGGGTAGTATACTGGATATAGACTTTGATAATAAATATGCTTTCAATCTTTGAACAAGAGGCATCTGCATATTAGCAAAATTCCAACAACAGAAAATTTAGCACATTTAACATAGTAAAAACACATGTGGAAATCATTACATTCTGAGGTTTGGAATAACTCTAAAGACATTATTTATTTTTGGTAAGTTGTTTATCAGTTTTGCCACTTTCACTATTTTGGTTTCTAACCTTAATCCCTCAATTCAAATGTTGCCTGTGCTTCTTTATCATTCCCAAACATATTTTTCTGATTATGTGAAATGTAAATCCATCATAGTACAGTAAGGAAAAGAAAAACAGTCGAGTTTTTTTCTGCCACCTTCATCTTTCAATGTCATGGCTGAACCAAAGCTGCTCAAGTTCACTTTCCTTCTGTACCCTCATTAGCCTTATTCCTTATTTTATTAGAAATCTACCTATCCTAGCCTTAAAACATTGAATGACTTTGACCTCACATTCTCGTCAATAAGATCAATGCAAGTGGTCAATATCGGTGAAGTTGCTGAATGCAAGTGGTCAATGTTGGTGAAGTGAGTCTCTTGGCAACATTACAGAGTACAGTTTCCTGTTAGACCATAAGACTCAGGAGCAGAATTAAGCCATTTGGCTCTGCTATTCTCATTCTCCAGCTTTTGTAATAAGTAGGCGAGTTTTATATTTCATATCTATCTGATAGCGTTCTGCCTTTTGGATACACTGTACTCATAACATGTTTCAATGTGCTCAGTTACTCACCACTCAGTACCTAGGATACTTTTAACAGGGCTGCATCATTGTTAATAAGTATGTTGGAAATGATCTTTTTACAATCAAGAACCTATCAACCTCTGCTTTAAATATGATGGCTTCCACAGCTGTCTGACAATGAATTCCACAAATTCATCATTCTCTGGCTAAAAAAATCCTCTTCGTCTCTGTTCTAGAGGGATGCCCTGTATTCTGAGCCTGTGCCCTCTGGTTCTAGAAACTCCACTTCAGGAATCATCCTCTCCACATCCATTCCATCTTTGCCTTTTCAATGTTCAGTAGGTTTCAATGAGATCCATCTTCATTCTTTTCCAGTGAGCACAAGCCCAGTGCCAGCAAACACTTCTCATACGTTACCCCTTTCATTTCCAGGATAAATCCCATAACAACGTACTAAGGAAAAGGCCTAGACAGAGTGGATTTGGAGAGAATGTTCCCAAGAGTGAGGAGTGTCTCGGATTAGAGCGTACAGCCTCAGAATAGAAGGGCATCCCTTCAGAACAGAGATGAGGAAGAATTTCTTCGCCAGAGTGTAGTGAATCTGTGGAATTCATTGCCACAGACGGCATGGAGGACAAGTCATTGGAGCAGAGGTTGCCTGTATAATGTTTGGATCTATTTTGTTTAAAGCAATGACCTCCCCCCCCCCCCCCGCCTTAGCATTACTCATGGGCTGATAACTTACCTATGCTCATTGATCTGTTGTCTAAGCATGCACATTGATCTGTGCTCTCTTTCTCCTCGTAATGTGAATACAAAGTTAAAGCCACCTCCTGTGTGTGAGTTTTAATTGTAATTGATATGCAGTTGCAAAGACACAACAAATTGGCGATGAGTACAAACTTGAATATCAGTGGATATCACCAACTGCCTCGACATTTACAAGATGACCGAATTTGGAAGAAGGGAGAGAGACAATGAGAAGGGAAAGTGAATCAGTATGGAGAAGACCATCATGGATACTAACAAAGGGATGTGTAAGTAACAGTGCATGGTACACAGTGAGAGATGCACATTGAGCAATGCTTCCCAATACTGTGACTTTGGAGATGGTCTTTCTGATGTATTAAGGGACAGGCTTGTATGTGGCATGCATGGTCAAAGCACTCAAAAGAGGCTACTGTAAGAAAGATACCTAACCTTAGAACAGGAATTGACCATTGCAATATTATTGGAGACAGCAGAAAAGGGAGTGTCAGAACTACAGAAAAAGAATTTAGTATGTGAAATGCACAAAATGGTGCAAAAAGCCAAAAATATTATCGATGTTGCAAATCCTCCGATGATCCAAATGACTCTTGGTTCAAAGAAAATGCTTGCATGCAAGAAGTGTACAGAAAAGGCCACATAGACAGAGTGTGCAAGTCAAATAAAAAGCACAACCAAAGAGATAAAAACACAGAGTGAAAAGTTTCAAACATAAAACTAAACAATTTCATAAAGTGGTTGAATGTGAAACTGAACCAGACAACACAGAGTCTGACAGAGGTGAGCTGTCATGCCTAGAACTGCATAGCATTACCGAAGCAGTTTGTGAAATCATATGGATCATAACAGGTGTGTCCAGTGTAAAACTGAAAATGGAGCTGGATACAGGGTCAGCTTTGTCTATAACTTCCAAGGCTAACTAAAATTATCTCAGTGATGCTAAGGACCTACACGGGTGAAGGTGTCTCCCTAAGCCAAGTTGAAAGTAAATGTGACATATGGAGGCAAAATACAGCAGTTAGAGCTTTATGTGTTGAAAAGTGGATGATACCTACAGCCTAAATGTAGCACTAATGAGAGAATATCACAGCTGCTTAATGTTAATGAGAAGGTGCTTGAGGAGGCTATTGGTAAACTCAAAGACATTAAGGCCAGAATTGAACCGGATGAAGCAGCAACACCAAGATTCTATAAAGTGCATCCAGTGCCTTGCGCACCACATCCTAAAATGGATGTTGAACATCAGAGCTAGGAAGCATCTGGCATTCTCTCCAAGGTTGAGTGGAGCAATCGGTCCATGCCCCTTGTCCTGGTGATCAAGAAAGGGAAGGCTGGAGCTGATCGCATATGTGGAGACTTCAAAGTGAGCGTCAACCCTGTGCTGTGTACTGTGCAGTATCCCCTGACATTTTTGCACCTTTGGCAGGCGGAGAGAGGTTTTCAAGATTGAATTGTCACAAGCCTAGCTGCAAATAGAGATTGAGGAGTCAAGCAGGAAGTTCCTCACAACCAACACTCACAAGGGACTGTTCCAGTATTATCGTCTGGTCTTTGACGTCGCATCAACTTCAGCAATTTGGCAAAGAACAATGGACCAAGTACTCCAAGATATCCCAGGAACACAGTGTTACCTTGATGACTAGCATTGTGACTATCAAGAATGGTGAAAAGTACCTCCAGAACCTTGATAAAGTGCTTACCATACTGAGTGAGTACAGTCTGTGCACAAAGAGAGAGTAATGTGAGTTTTTCAAGAATGAAATCTCGTATTGTGGACATGTCATTGACAAGCATGGTTTACATAAGTCACAAGAGAAGATTGAAGCAGTGCTACAGGCACCCAAACTGGAAAATGTGTCACAGCTCAGATCATACATGGGCCTTGTAAACTCCTACCACTGGTTTCTCCCAAATGTTGCTATAGTGCTGCACCCATGGAACACACTGTTACAGACAGCAGCAAAGTGGGAATAGTCATAAAATGTGAAAGAGCATTTAAGGAACAAAGAGACTAATAACATCAGATGAACTGCTCACCCAATAAAACCCATCCCTACCCATAAGATGTCGTGTGATGTGTCTCCTTATGGCATTGGTGCTGTTTTGTCAGACATTATGAAAGATGGATCTGAGAGTTTGATTGCAATTGCTTCAAGATCACTGGAATGCGACTATGCACAATTTGACTGAGAGTCCTTTAGTCTAATATGGGGAATAAAGAAGTTCCACCATTACCTCTGTGGACAGAAGTTTACTCTAGTGGCATAGACCCTTGTGTTCATTTTCAATCCCAGGAAGGGAATCCTAGTGATGTCTGCTACCCAGTTGCAATGTTGGCCCCACTCTTATGACATAGAGTTAAAGAGTACCAAAACAGCACAGCGCTGCTGATGACTTGTCACATCTTCCACTGTTGGCAATTGAAGAAGAAAAGTCTTCATTCTGTAACCCAGAAGAGGTCAACATTGGTAGACAAGTTGCTGGTAACAAATTCTGAAATATAAAGAGAAATAAGGAATGACCCAATATGTCGAAAGTCTATAACATCACCAGTCAAGGCTGGCCAGCTTATGGTAATCCTATGTTTTCAGAGTTCTCAGTGAGACGAGACCAATTATCTGTATGTGAAAGAACCCTGATGTGTGCATCTCATGTTGTGGCTCCCTCTAAACAGTGCATCAGAGTGTTAGAAAATCTGCATGCAGGACAACTGGGTACAGTCAAGAGTCTCGGTCAGAGTTATGTATGGTGGCCTGATATAGATAGACAGATTGAAGACTTGACCAGAAGCTGTTGAGAATGCCATAACATTCAAAATGCACCCCAACAGGCACTGTTACACACATGGGAGTGGCCATCGTCAACATGGCAAAGAGTACAGATTGACTTTTCTGGGTCAGTCTTCAACTCCATGTTTCTGATTGCTGTGGATGTTCATTTGAAGAATCTGGAAGACATACCAATGAAGTCAACCACATCAGAAAAGACTGTTTCTGCCCTGATGACTATCTTCTCCAGAAATGGCTTACCAGAATAAACAGTGAGTGACAATGGACCACAATACACGTCAGAAAAGTACAGACTGCTCATGAAGGAAAATGGCATCAAACATTTCAAGTCAGCTCCTCACCACCCCACAGTGAATGGGTTGCTTGGAATGTTTGTCTAAATATTTAAAGAATCCATTACAGCTAAGGAAAACAACATTTTCCTGCAGCACAAGGTGGACAATTTCCTCCTTGTGTATCTGAATTCTGTTCATGTGATGACAAATCAAACACCTGCAATGCTGTCCATGAGCAGGAATCTGAGACTTCACATAGACCTCTTGAAACCAGATCTACAGAAGGAAGTGAGAATAAACAGTTTAGCCAAGTAAGTCAGCAAGAAACTTCAAGGTCGGACAGGATTACTGTCCATGATTACTGAGCTGGTAAGTGGACACCCAGAAGGATAAATCCAAGAACTGGACCACTGATGTACACAGTGGATGATGGAGATCATACATGGAGACATCTTGTAGACCAGATACTGGTCTACAAGAGCACAGCTGAGTCAATTTCATCCAACAAGATGGATCATTGCATCTTCCAGCCTTACCCCTCAGTGATGATCTTGTCACTAACAGCAAGGTGACACCTGACACAGAAAAAGTTGTCTTTGACAAGACACCAAAGGCGCTATCCTGAAAGAAACAGAGCAACATCCAAAAGACTGAATCTTTAGTATAGTGAAGTTAGTTATGGACTGTTATTGTGAAAGCACGTTTATTTGATTATGGCTTGTTAAAGGGAAATTGAATGTTTTATTACATATAGTTACAGTAATCTAAAGGAGGAGGAAATGCAATATATAGATCTATTTCTTTTAGCACAATGACTCCTCTTAGCACCACTTATTGACTGATAACTTACCCATGCATATCAATTCATTGTTCTTGCTCTACAAAGTGAATATACCAGTTAATCTCACCTCTGTGTGAGTGATTTTATTCAATTGATATGTGGTTGTACAGACACAACATCCAACATGCTTACTAACATCATGCAACCCTGTTAAAAGTATCTTAAAAGTATCTTAGGTACTACGTGGTGAGTAACTGAGCATATTGAAATGTGATATAAGTATCCAAAAGGCAAAGATTTACAAGCTCTTTTTATCAGATAGATGTGATATATAAATCTTACCTACTTATTATAACACAGAAGAGGACTATTTGGCCCATTGAATCTACAATAGCTCCCAATCTTGTTAGTCCAGTCCCTTATCTCACACAGATGTCCTCAAATCCCTTGTGATTCTTTGGGAAATGGATGATTTGCACATAACAATAACTGTATTTACAGCTGTCTAGGAAGTGCAGAAATTAATTACTGTAGCAACTGAATGTTTTCAATAAATGAACAGTTCGGTTCAGTTTTTTAAAATTTTATTAGAGCTATCTAGAACAATCTCAGAGATAAATGTTTGTAACATTTCACTCACTTTGCATATGAACACATTTTATTAATGCCTTTAAAGTTTTTACCCAAATAACTAGCATTATTACAAAGGGGCATAAATAACATAAATGTATTCGCTTATTGTACAGGTAGTCTCCCTTTCTTCATGACTAAGTACAACTTAAACTAACAATAATATTGGCTGAAGGGAGATTGGATTCCAAAACTGCCTAAATGATTAAAAGTCAAATGGCTAAATCAGTGTTTAAAGTTTGTAATGTTCTACATTTCTTGCACAAAATAAATTTACAAGAGGCAGAGAGATTTCTTTCAGTACTTTGATCTTGAACTGCATTGGACAGCATCAACTAGTTATTTTTTAATAGGGGCTTGGGTAGATAGTGAACATCAGTGTGGCCAATAGAAAATCACTGCCAAAATGCCAAGAGGCCACAATGGAGTTGATCTCATGCTCCAAGCAGGAAGTCGTATTTACAGAGATCACAGATTCAAATTGAAGGGAGTTATAAAACTGCCGATAATTTCCCATCACATGCTTGCTGTTCAGAGAGTTCTAAATCTACTCTAAAATCAAAGCAGTCCAAACAGGATTCTTTAGCTTCCCAACCACAATGATGCAAAATAAATGCAATCATTGTATTTGCAACTATTTACGCAGTGCTTCTTTACAGTATCTTTCTTGGAGCTGAGAAATATTGGTGTTCTTCACCTGATATTTTATCTAATAATCTTATTGTTTAAAAATTGTGACTTTCCATGAGCATTGCTGGTAGGCAAAGTAATTCAACAGTATGATTACCTAAAGCCTCTTTAATATTATCATCTTGACAAGTGATAATTGTTCAGAAGACATTTGCCCAATTAAATTACCTCTCTGAATAGCAGTGCCTTCTCTCTCCCTCTCTCATTACAATAAAGCTTTGGTGAGGAACAACAAAAAGGCACATTGCCAGAAATTGTTGAGGTTTTTCTGTGGTTCACAACACAAATGCAATTTCTGACCTTTATCAAAGTTTGAAATATACAAAAGGACCATTCATGGTGCAGATAACCCACCAATTTCAAATTCAGCATAAAAAGCAGATTAGCATGTAGAAACACCATAACTAAGAAATATAATGCAAAACAAATTCAGGGAAATTGTCAAAGACATGGCGTAGGCAGCAATTGAATTAACACCCTAATGTTTCTCTTCTTGTCCTATGCTCTATCTGACAGGTTCAGGGGTTTATCTTTGGCTTTCTCCACTCTTGACCCAGGAATATTTTGTGCATTTTAAAAATACAAGTTCTGCTGTAACTTAGACCATTCTTGTGGATTTGAACCAGTAGATAAGAAAATTAATTCAAAGGAACATTTTTAGTCAATTTCAAGTCCTGTGACTGTCACACCTTGAAAGGAGAACTGGGATTAAAACAACACACACAAAATGCTGAAGGTACTCAGCAGGCCAGGGATCATCTATGGAAAGAGCACTGTCAATGTTTCGGGCCGAGACCATGATGAAAATCTGCAGATTTTCTCTTGTTTGTAACCGGGATTAAAAATTTGAACACAGTTTTTGTTTGAAAACAAAAGTGCAATGAACCTAAGCGCAAATGACTTGAAAGGTATTTGTAAAATATGCTGGTGACTGCCTGGATTTACTAGACTTAGAAATTGCCCCCTGTATAGAAATGATTACTGAGATGCTGCTGTGCAGAGGACTGTACAAGTTCCTCACAGGAAACAATGAAACAATAGTGTACAAGGTGTTGTATGTTTAAGCTGTTCAACTGCCTTCAGCAAGTTTAATGCAGTAACTGTTCCTTATTTTCAAAGCTATTTAAGTGATTTTCCTGTCACAGAGGAAGTGGAGGGGGAAGATCTTAAAGTAATAGGTGTCAACAGAAACCAGTGTGGGACTAATCTAGGGAAGCTTTTGCTCCAGATGGGAATTCAGAAATGGGGATGGGCACAAGGGTGACTGTATCATCTGAGGTTGATAGTCAGAATGGGCAGCAGCTCTGACTGCGATGAAGGAAATGGAACACGATAACTCAAAAATCAAAGGTATATGATTCATTACTGAAATGTTCATGGTTGTTGACGCTGATTCAGACAACATGACATTTTTACTTATGCTCAAACAAGCCGTCTCCCTCCTGCTAGGATCTGCTGTTGTAGTCAAAACTCACATTATATACAAAGCCGAAATGCATACAAATGTCCCCGGCATGTGTTACATACTTGCTTAAAACCCAGTAGACTCCTGCTTGTGTCACTTGCATGGAGGATTACAGTAGAATTTATGATTCTGGAAAGATTTAAAGTTTCAAAGTACATTTATTATCAAAGAATCTATAAATTATACAACCTTGAGATTTATTTTCTTACAGTTAGCCACAAAGCAAAAAACCTGAAATAACACAATTAAGAAAAAAAATTAAAAGGCAAAACTCCCGATGCACAAGGGAAAGGGGAAAAACACAAATCATGCTAACAATTGAAGCAAACATCAACATTCCGAACCAAACTGAGTCCTCAGATGGGAACCCTGAGGCAGCCAGAGTCGGCCCAAAGCCTTGTTTATCAGTTCATCCTATTAGCGGGCACAGAGCACAGCAGACGGGTTAGTCTTCATTGTATTAATTGTGTTCAGAAGAGGGTCGGTCCTGTTTAGCAATCCATGTTTATTTTCAAATCTATATAGTGAAACAAAGACTGCAGATTTTCCAGTTCATTTGCACTCTAATTAAACTTTCAAATATCCACTTTTTAAATCAAGTTAAATTATTTATAATGATGTACATTTGTCAATGTTACTGAAGCATTTTTAATGTGTGTCACACTCTTCAGCTAAGATTCAAATTATTTCCTCAGCTATTTCAAATAAATAGCATTTCTACCTGGTTCTCCACATGGGCCATTCTAATGAAAAGCCAATGCTCAACCCTTTATTTAGAGGTTTTTTAATCGTCAGATTTTCCAACCTGCATCAGCTGGCTCCACAAGTATAAATTGCAAATCCAAGCTCTGAATATCCTGACAACCAGTCCTATCCCTTACAACCAATTCCAATCTCTATCAATTCTACCCAAGGCAATCCTAGTTCCTGACTCCTAAACCTGTCCCAAACTATCTTTTTTACATTCTAAAGAACTCACACATTCCGAAAAAAACACACTGGTTAGCGTTAGTACGTGTGGGCATACTATGTTGTCACTAAAAGTGTGGCAACACTTGTGGGCTGTCCCAGCACATATCCAGACTGCGTTGATTGCTGACATAAATAATGTATTTCACTGTATGCTTCAATGTACATGTGAAAAATAAAGCCAATATTTAAAATATATATTCCAGCTTGTCGCGTTCTACTTCTTTATACCATGAGTTTAAGTGTGAAAAGATTCTGATTTTCTTGGGAAATTAAGCTAATAGGTCAATAATACTCTGTAACCTTATTATAGAACATGACTGTGGATTCAGGGCTTCAGACCGGAAATAGACATTACATGAAAGTCCAAAAAATACTGATGTTGGAATTGCAAAATGAAACCAGAAATTACAGGAAACTCTTGGCAGATCAGACCCTCAATGCCAGAATCCAATATATTAAAAGCAATAAATTACCAATAAACAAGACTCAAATCAATTTGTGCTCTCTCTAAGTTAACAAAGTATTGCTAAGTGTGTTATGTGTACAATTCCTTTTATTAAGAAGCCAATGAGATCACTGACCTCTGCAGATGCTTTGCTTTATTGTAAACACACTATAGTCCAAGTCATTATTCTTTCTGAAATTCCAGAGAATGGCATTTAGCTTGGAAGCATATCTACTGTGCAAAATACATGAATACTGTAGCAAGTTACAGTGAAAAGTAAACACAGAATTTAAAAAATATACAAACATAAACTTATGATTCAATGATAAACACCAGAGACTCTGCAGAGCAATACGCACACAATGTTAAAGGAACTCAGCAGATCAAGCAGCAGCTGTGGAGATTCAACATTTAGTGTTGATACCCTTCATCAGAACTGGAAAGGAAGCAGGCAGAAGCCAGAATAAAAAGATCAGGGTAGTGGAAGGAGTACAAGCTGGCAGCTGGTAAGTAAAGCCAGGTAAAGGGGAAAGTGTTGGGGGGGGGGGGGAGGAGGAATGAAAAGAAAAGCGGGAGATGTTAAGTGAAAGAGGAAAATGATAGAAACACTATGATGATGTCTGTTCAACTACAATTCAGTGCTTCGGCATTTACAATGTCCAAAAGTGGACTGCTTTTAGTGTCATTCAGATTATTATAAAATATAATTTAGTACTGTGCTGATGCCTCATCACCAACTGGTTCCACCGTGGTCTAATTTAGCAATTCAGATGCACGGGAACATAAGAAACTGCAGAGAGTAGTAGACTCAGCTGGATACATCCCTCCCCACCATCAGCAGTATCTACATGAGGCACTGCCTGAAAAAGGCAGCATCTACTACCAAAGATCTTCACCATTCAGACCATGTGACCTTTTTGCAGCTACCATCAGGCAGGAGGTACAGAAGCTTGTGCCCCACACCACTAGGTTCTAGAACATCTACTTCTCTTCATATATTCAGTTCTTGAATTAACCTCCATGACCCCAATAATCATTCCTCCATATAGCAACACTACAACTAATCTGAACACTGCAGTATGATGGACTTTGTTCTAATATGAATAATTTATGCATATTTAATGTTTTTCTTGTAAATGCTGCTTACCTGATACCATGCGCCTTTGATGGTGCTGCAAGAAAGCTTTCTAATACACCTGCGCACACATGTACTTATGCATATGACCATAAACCCGGAAGCTACAGATTCAGAAAGGGATGAACTGATGAAATCATAAAAAGTTCAACATTCAAAGGAAATTTATCATCAAAGTACATATATGTCATCATACTGGGATTCATTTTCTTATAGGCATTCTCAGTAGAACAAATAAATACAATAGAATCAATGAAAAACTATGCACTAAGACTGACATACAATCAATATGCAAAAGAAGACAAAATGTGCAAATACAAAATAATAAATAAATAAATAAATAGATAGATAGATAGATAGATAGATAGATAGATAGATAAATAAATAAATAGATAAATAAATAATAGTGAGGGCATGACTTGTAGAGCCCACTTTCCATAGTTTCTGTTTCCAACAGATCATCTTTCTTATGTTCTGTCACCATCAATGATATTCCACCACCAAACACATCTCCCCTTCTCCTCCCAGTATTCTGAAATGATTGTTCTTTTGCAACTCCCTGATTTAATCTTCCAATCAATCACAGGAGATGTGTCACTAGTCAATTTACATCTTCCCTTCCCACCATCCAGTGATACAGTTCCTTCAGTGATACAGGTGATTCAGTGATACAGTTATACTTTTTCCAATTTACTGATGTAGTTTTTACTGCTAAATACAGTAAGTACAGTTGTACTTCCTGCATTTAATGCTCACCATATAGTCTACTCTATAATGGAGAAACCAAATGCAGGTTGCTGACTGCTTTATGGAACATATGCATTAAGTCCTCAGGAATGGCCTAGGCTTCTAGATGGCTGCCATTTTAAATTCTCCATCCCATTCATTCCTATGTCGACCTCTTTGTTGTGCCCTGTACTGATCTAACAATATGCAACATGAACTTGAGGAACATCATTTCATCTTCCATCTGGACACACTGCACCCTTACTGATTTAATTTTGATTCAAAAACTTGTTTTATCTGTTTTATAATTGATCAATTCAACTGTAGGTATCCATCTGTGGTATTAACTCCTTCTGGGCAAACTCTCCAGTCTGGCTTGCATATCACAACTTTGACAAGTCTCAATTACAAATTCGATTGGCTTCATCAACACGTCATCAAGACAAACATGACTTCATCCTTTCAGAGATAAGCACTTTGTCTTATTCATTCCAGAAGTTCTCCATGTAGTTTCTTGAGTGACTCTGCTAGTCAACACCATCACATCTGATACCCCAAATTCCCAGAAATAAAACTTCAGTTGCAGCCTAACTTCTGGTAAGATGGCAGTGCATCCGAACGCAGCGGTGTCCCAGGGATCAACCAAAGTTGTTTTCTCACTTTGTTAAATGGTGATTTTATGATAGCTATTAGTGAGCTGCTTGTTGGTGGAGGCACTGGACTGAGTGCAGACCATGTTGCTGCTTGCTACTGAAAGGCATCAGAGTTGGTGTGTGAAGGTGGTGTACAAAGTAACTGTGGGTGATTGCCTTGGACATTTCTTTTGCAAACGCAAGACCATGTTGGACATTGATAATGTAAGATGTTGCAGGCTTGTTTCTCTTGCTTGGTGGTGTGACAGACAATTGAAGAGCTGCGTAGCTTCAGTTGTAGCAAGGACTAGGCCTCAGTTGCCGAGGTTGCCTGCTGCTACAGCCACGGAGAGGGGACGCTAGAGCTGATGTAGCATGGTGTCCGTGATTGGTTGGGAATGGCCTTGCCTGTCGGTGCTACCCTCCAGTGGTCAATCGGTGGAATGACAGGCTTGATTGCATGCTGGAAACTGTGCCATCAGTTTGAGGGACATGTTGCTCAGGAACTTGGGCTATATATATGGTTTTTTAGTGTGATTGCTTTTTCCCTCACTATTTTGAATGTGCTGTGTACGCTATGAATCTTGGCCCCAGAGGAATGCTATTTCATTCAACTGTACTTATGTACAGTTAAATGATAATTAAACTTGAATTTGATTTGACTTGATTTGAAACATGAACCTAATATGGTAGAGGTGAAAAGAATACAACTAGCAATGCCTATAAATTACAAATATGAACAAATTGATTCATATGCCAATGCCATGAAGACTTTACCATCCAATTGCAAGGATATTACTTCTGGGTGTGTAATAGCTGAAACATTTGTATGATGTATACTGCAAGCAAGAATGGAGCAAACAATTGCTCAAAAAGCACGAGTATGCCAAAGTTTGACATTGGACCCAGGCTTGACCGAAGTTGTTGCTGTATTCCAAAAAAAAACACTCAAACGCAGAAGTTTTCGCTAAACAGCAAAGTTATCTTCAGGCTTTTCATATCTACAAAGAAAATGTTAGTGTTCTTATGAATCTACTGCACAAGAAGGAATCAGCATAGTTCAAGTTATTTATCCGAGTGACAAATATACAGCAAAAGCCATTGTTTGTGGTCTTCTATGTTCAAGAGGATGCATACAGATCAAAACAAAATCTCTTCTGTTCCAGAAATCTTCATCAAAATCTCTTCATTGACAGAAACTCTCAATGACTCATTCAAGTACTGAGAAAGGAAATTCCTTCTTTCAGCCACTGTTAAGAAAGAAAGTCAAATAATAAACATAAGAGATTCTGCAGATGCTGAGAATCCAGGGCAACACAAACAAAATGTTGCAGAAACTCAGCAGGTCAGGCAGCATCTATGGAAATGTATAAACAGTTGATGTTTCGAGGCCCATCTTCAGGACAATTAAATGTGAGGACAAACTCAATGTCTTCTGAAATACAAAAAGGAAATCCTGTTCATTGAAGTAGATGAATTGAGATTATATAGATGCCTTTTGCTGGCAAGTGTTAAAATATCAATCGTTGATATGTGCTTGGAACTGAGATTCAGACTGTAGACTGGGTATATGACAGGAGCAAGGGCCCTTAACACTGAAAATTAGAAACATGGATTAGTTTGTGGAGCAGAGCTGGGATCTAGAGTGATGGTCATCTGAGGAGTTGGAGCTGGGATTGGGGGTGGGATCAAGATCTCTAGGTTAGGTAGATTGATGTGTTTGTACCTGGTGCCGTGGTCAGGAATGTGGGTAAATACAGTAAATACAGTTGTACTTAGAGCATTTAATGCGCACAATAAAGTCTCCTCTATAATGGAGTAACAAAATGCAGATTGCTGGCTGCTTTATGGAGCATATACATCAAGTCCTCAGGAATGGCCATTATAAAGGACAACTCTGCTGAGCTGTTGCCACATAGCTATCAGAGGCCATGGAGAAAATTCAAAAACTAGTCAAACTCTTCCCTAATAGGAGAACAAATCAATCCAACTATCAAGCGCCCGATCTACACATTTTCCAAGTTATTTCTTCCCTATACATCTGCAGTAAATCAAAACCAAGCCTGTCATGACAAGCTGGAATACACAAGTTGAAGCTTACAAGCTCATCCTTACATAGAAGTTGTTATATCCATGGATGGATTGACTGCTAAATATCAGTGCAGCCTTGGTGTTATTATCAGCAGACTTGAAGGTATCAACATTTTTGCTATCCACTGGAATTTGGTGTCTCTGTTCAGTTGTTCAGATCAAACTTCAAAAAGAGGAAGAAATGCGATCTTGGTGACTTTGACCGTGGAAAGATTGTTAATGCCAGGCATGATGGTTTGAGTATCTCAGTAATTACTGATCTCTTGGGATTTTCATGCACAACAGTCTCTAGAGCTTACGGAGAATGTTGTGGAAAACAAAACATATCCAGTGAGCAAAAGTTCTGTGGGCAAAATTGCCTTGTTAATGAGAGAAGTCAGAGGATAATGGCCAGACTAGTTCAAGCTGACAAGATGTTGACAGTATTTCAAATTACCGTGTATGACAACAATGGTGTTCAGGAGAGCAGCTGTGAACGCAGAACACGCTGAGCCTTGAAGTGGATGAGCTGCAGCAGCAGAAGACCATACACATACACTCAGTGGCCACTTTATGCTGTATATTTTTTAATTGACATCACTGCTGTCCAAGGATGCGATGGAACAAACCTTTACAAATCATGAGACCTA
This sequence comes from Hypanus sabinus, assembly GCF_030144855.1. Lineage (NCBI taxonomy): Eukaryota > Metazoa > Chordata > Chondrichthyes > Myliobatiformes > Dasyatidae > Hypanus > Hypanus sabinus. The sequence goes on along the minus strand of NC_082723.1, from coordinate 26,522,866 downwards.
CTTTACCACATCCAAGAGGACTTGCTGAGAATTATAGCCATGCTCAGGAGGTATTTTATTTTGCTGGAATCTCTCACTATTATAAACATTCTCACTAGTTGGAGTCTAGATTCAGATGTTCATTGATTTTAGGTTTAATATCAACCCATAGCCATTTTCAAAATTCAAGAATTTTCTGATTTAATATGCTTTGAATTGAATGTAGTAAAACTCCATTAATGAGGCACACTTGGGATTTGATGGTGCCAGACAAGCAAATTTCTTGGATGATTGGATGTTATTCCTATTAAAACTCTAACAGCCCTTATAATTCACAGTTCTTAGATGTTCATCAGCAGAATAATACATTTTCCAGTCAACCCTGTAAGTTTAAAGGCAGCAGGGGAAACCAAAACTTGGCTGGTTTCAAGAAAGTACAGAATGGGGTCCCGGTGAGTGAGAGTGAGTGCGGAACTGGGGTCCCGGTGTGTGAGAAGGAGTGTGGAACTGGGGTCACGGTGGGTGAGAGAGAGTGTGGAACTGGGGTCCCGGTGGGTGAGAGGGAGTGTGGAACTGGGGTCTCGGTGAGTGAGAGGGAGTGTGGAACTGGGGTCCCGGTGAGTGAGAGGGAGTGTGGAACTGGGGTCCCGGTGTGTGAGAAGGAGTGTGGAACTGGGGTCACGGTGGGTGAGAGAGAGTGTGGAACTGGGGTCCCGGTGGGTGAGAGGGAGTGTGGAACTGGGGTCTCGGTGAGTGAGAGGGAGTGTGGAACTGGGGTCCCGTTGAGTGAGAGGGAGTGTGGAACTGGGGTCTCGGTGAGTGAGAGGGTGTGGAACTGGGGTCCCGGTGGGTGAGAGGGAGTGTGGAACTGGGGTCCCGGTGAGTGAAAGAGAGTGTGGAACTGGGGTCCCGGTGAGTGAGAGGGAGTGTGGAACTGGGGTCCTGGTGAGTCAGAGGGAGTGTGGAACTGGGGTCCTGGTGGGTGAGAGGGAGTGTGGAACTGGGGTCTCGGTGAGTGAGAGGAAGTGTGGAACTGGGGTCCTGGTGAGTGAGAGGGAGTGTGGAACTGGGGTCCCAGTGGGTGAGAGAGAGTGTGGAACTGGGGTCCGGGTGGGTGAGAGGGAGTGTGGAACTGGGGTCCGGGTGGGTGAGAGGGAGTGTGGAACTGGGGTCCTGGTGAGTGAGAGGGAGTGTGGAACTGGGGTCTCGGTGAGTGAGAGAGAGTGTGGAACTGGGGTCCCGGTGGGTGAGAGGGAGTGTGGAACTGTGGTCCTGGTGCGTGAGAGGGAGTGTGGAACTGGGGTCCTGGTGGGTGAGAGGGAGTGTGGAACTGGGGTCCCGGTGAGTGAGAGGGAGTGTGGAACTGGGGTCCTGGTGGGTGAGAGGGAGTGTGGAACTGGGGTCCCGGTGGGTGAGAGGGAGTGTGGAACTGGGGTCCCGGTGGGTGAGAGGGAGTGTGGAACTGGGGTCCCGGTGAGTGAGAGAGAGTGTGGAACTGGGGTCCTGGTGAGTGAGAGGGAGTGTGGAACTGGGGTCCTGGTGAGTGAGAGGGAGTGTGGAACTGGGGTCTTGGTGGGTGAGAGGAAGTGTGGAACTGGGGTCTCGGTGAGTGAGAGGAAGTGTGGAACTGGGGTCCCAGTGAGTGAGAGGGAGTGTGGAACTGGGGTCCCAGTGGGTGAGAGAGAGTGTGGAACTGGGGTCCGGGTGGGTGAGAGGGAGTGTGGAACTGGGGTCCTGGTGAGTGAGAGGGAGTGTGGAACTGGGGTCTCGGTGAGTGAGAGGGAGTGTGGAACTGGGGTCCCGGTGAGTGAGAGGGAGTGTGGAACTGGGGTCTCGGTGAGTGAGAGGGTGTGGAACTGGGGTCCCGGTGGGTGAGAGGGAGTGTGGAACTGGGGTCCCGGTGAGTGAGAGGGAGTGTGGAACTGGGGTCCCGGTGGGTGAGAGAGAGTGTGGAACTGGGGTCCCGGTGGGTGAGAGGGAGTGTGGAACTGGGGTCTCGGTGAGTGAGAGAGAGTGTGGAACTGGGGTCCCGGTGGGTGAGAGGGAGTGTGGAACTGGGGTCCTGGTGGGTGAGAGGGAGTGTGGAACTGGGGTCCCGGTGAGTGAGAGGGAGTGTGGAACTGGGGTCCTGGTGAGTGAGAGGGAGTGTGGAACTGGGGTCCTGGTGGGTGAGAGGGAGTGTGGAACTGGGGTCTCGGTGAGTGAGAGGAAGTGTGGAACTGGGGTCCTGGTGAGTGAGAGGGAGTGTGGAACTGGGGTCCCGGTGGGTGAGAGAGAGTGTGGAACTGGGGTCCGGGTGGGTGAGAGGGAGTGTGGAACTGGGGTCCTGGTGAGTGAGAGGGAGTGTGGAACTGGGGTCCTGGTGAGTGAGAGAGAGTGTGGAACTGGGGTCCTGGTGAGTGAGAGGGAGTGTGGAACTGGGGTCCTGGTGAGTGAGAGAGAGTGTGGAACTGGGGTCCTGGTGAGTGAGAGGGAGTGTGGAACTGGGGTCCCGGTGGGTGAGAGGGAGTGTGGAACTGGGGTCCCGGTGAGTGAGAGGGAGTGTGGAACTGGGGTCCCGGTGAGTGAGAGGGAGTGTGGAACTGGGGTCTCGGTGAGTGAGAGGGAGTGTGGAACTGGGGTCTCGGTGAGTGAGAGGGAGTGTGGAACTGGGGTCCCGTTGTTTTAAAGGGAGTGTGGGAAATGGGGTCTTGGTGTGTAAGTGGAGTGTGGGAACTGTGGTCCCGGCGTGTGAGAGAGAATGTGGGAACTATGGTCATGATTGGGGTCTTGGTTTGTTGGAGAGTGTGTGGAAATTTGCATACAATATATGTCGAACCACTGGAATATCCAAATAGTCTGACAATGGTTTTGTGGAATTTTAATGTAGACTGTTATGTAATTAACACATTTTGTCAAATGATGATGGAAAATGGTCTTTGGGTCTAAGCATTTGATGTAAGGTACAAACCATGAAATCAGAAGACCAACTCTCATATAGTGCTGGGATGACCCAGGGATCTGAGGTTTGTCTTTTAGTTAGGCTTGACAATTTGGGTCAGTATTCTTTAGGGGTTTAGAAGAATGAGGGGCGAGGTTATCCAAATATGTGACATCCAAAGTGGGCTTGAAAAGATGTTTTCTGTGGGAGAGACACTAACAATGGGCCATGGATAAAAATAAAGAGCCAGTTGTTTAAAACTAAGCTATGGAGAAGGTTGTGAATCACTTAAATTCTCCACCCTGAGGGTGGTGGAAGCCAAATCATTAGATCTATTTAAGGTGGTGATAGATAAATATTTAAAATATTACGGAAGTGAGGGTTATGAGGAACTAGCTGAGAAGAGGAATTGAAGCAAAGGATAAGTGACTGCAAAATAAAATTGTAGAATTACTATCAGAGAGAGATTAATGCTGCATGTGATAGCTGTTCGTCCTTTTGTTTTCCTCTCCATGATGAAATGTGTTTCAGGTGAGTTTACTATACAGCCTACCTAGGATGTAGATAGGATGAGTAAAAAAGTGAGATGTGTAAGTGGAATGCTATTCCACAATCCAACTCAAGGACGCACTCCACTTTAGAAATTCACCTCAGTGATGATAAATTTCTTTGACAGCTGAACAGTTACAGCCAAACAAAACTCAGGCACCAACAAGCAAAAAGAATGTGCCCACGAGCTCTGTAGCCTGTACAGCACAAATGGGAGAGGCTAGCAAGCCAATATAAGACATACAATCTGGAATAATTTCCATTCACAAGCTGTCAAGTCTTAATGCCCTTCCCTACTAAATTGTACTATTGTACTACAAGCAGTCATAGTAGCAAGCACTGACTAGAAGATTTGTGATGACTTACATCAATATCTACTGAAGAATTATCACCCATAGACATGACCAAATCTGTGGAGAAAAGTCAAGGTTAAATTTCAAGCTCAAAACTTACACTTCTAATCTGTGAATTGAACAGTTTATTTGAGTGACTAAAATGGATAAATTGAATGGAGTAATTATACAAACATGTGTATGATTTGCACCTATTTAAAGTTTTGGTTACAGTATGATATCAATTCCCTAGTCTGCTAAGAATGATTATACCATACAAAATTTTTATGTGGTGAAATCATTTTTTTGGATAGAATTAACATAGGTGTTGTGGTTTGGGTGCTCTCCAGGTATATTTTTTATGTGGAACGCAAAGGAACAACGGGCAAATGTGTGCTACTTATGAACTGAATGCAAGTTACACTTCATTATATGCAATCTGACAGTGACCTATAAACCTCAAAGCAATTGATGTCCATTATAAGATTCTTCATATTCCCAGTCTGTTGAATAGCTAGACAGATACTTCTTCAAGAGGTCATCATTCTCAGTTAAAAGCCAAGAATCACCATTATGAATAAATTTGTCAAGAAAGGCTGCTTCTGCATGTATAGCCTGTAAGAAGTGCAAATTAAAATTACAGAGGAGTGCCAAGGCATGAGTAACACGTAAATTTTGCACACATCTGGGGTTCTCTGTGCTTTAGTGCTCTGGACACATAGAGACCAGTAATTTCTGGATTGTTACTTGTTCCATATGGCAGTGGGGGTAGAAACAGGATAAATGCGTGGCTGAGAAGCTGGTGCAGGGGACAGGGCTTCACCTTCTTGGATCATTGGGATCTCTTCTGGGGGAGATATGACCTGTACAAAAGGGGCAGGTTGCACCTGAATCTGAGGGGGACTAATATTTTTGCGATTATATACAGGCCTCACAACAGTAGCTGGGATGTGACTACAGTTAACAACGGGAAATAGAAAAAGCATGTCAAAAGGGCAATGTTATGATAGTCATGGGAGATTTTAACACAAGAACAGACATGTGATGCTGGGGCTTTATAAGGCACTGGTGAGGCCTTGACTTGAGTATTGTGAACAGTTTTTGGCTCCTTATCTAGGAAAAGTTGTGTTGGCATTGAGAGGGTTCTGAGGAGGTTCACAAAGATGATTCCAGGAATGAAAGGGCTATCATATGAGGAACATTTGGTAGCTCTGGGTCTGTCTCGCTGGAAGTTAGAATTATGAAGGATTGAAGCTTTGAATGTTGAAAGGCTTAGACAGAGTAAACGTGGAAAGGATGTTTCCCATGATGGGAGTGGGGGAAGTCTAAGACAAGAGGGCACAGCCTCAGGAGAGAGGTGTGTCCATTTAAAACAGAGATACGGAGAAATTTGTTTTGCCATTCAGTGGTGTAGTTGTGGAATTTGTTAACGCAGGCAGCTGTGGGGGCCAGGTCATTGTTTGTATTTAAGGCGGAGAAGGGGGAAGAAAGGATCAGCCATATTTGGATAGTGGAGCAGACTCGATGGGCCAAATTGCCTAATGCTGCTCTTATGTCTTATGGTCATAAGGACCTGGAACAAAAATACACATTTCCCATATATCATCCAGTGCCCACAAATTTCAGCTACTTTGGATTTTAAACCATAAGGCCATAAGATATAGGATCAAAATTAGGATATCTTCCCCATCGTATTTGCTCCACCATTTCATCATGGCTGATCCATTATCCCTCTCAGTCCCAATCTTCTACCTTCTCCATATATCCTTTCATGCCCCGACTAATCACGAATCTATCAATCTCTGCCTTAAATATACCCAGTGACTTGGCCTCCTCAGTTGCCTGTGGCAACAAATTCCATAAATTCACTGCTTTCTCACTAAATTTTTTCCTGAAATGTGATCACATAACACTCATAAAATATGGCACAAAATGATCCGTTTTCTAGATAATTGATTTGTTTGCACTTGATTGCATTGGATCTGATCCAGGCCTTGCAGACATCTTTTCAGGGATACCTTCAGTTGCACATACCTTTAGTGCCCATGATGCTCCCAATATCTGATGACTTTAGTGCTGTGACCAATCCATGGGTAGAGTGGTTCACAAGCAATGGCCAAGTTTCAGACCTCAGATTGCTGGAAAACCTGACAGCTAAATGCTTAAATAGTTTAATGAGACTGAATAAAAGTAAAGGAAAAGAATAAAAGAGTCAAAATAATATAGCACATTGGCTTGAACACACACATACAGACTGGGTCTCTAACATTTAACCCTACCACTGAAAAGGAATTGAGCTCTGCAAAGGTGCAAGTAAAAGCATAAGAGAGAGAAAAAATATCAGACTGAATAAGTGCAGCACTTTCAAATATTTATAACTACTCTCTAAAGTAACTCTATGAAGAAACAACTACAATATGTCAGTGGCTAGCTTCCATACTAAGTCACAGAGAAGAGAAGATCTGCAGATGCAGGAAATCCAAGTAACACACACAAAATGCTGGAGGAACTCAGCAGGCCAGGGAGCATCTATGAAAAAAAGTACAGTCGATGTTTCGGGCCGAGATCCTTCAGCTGAATCCTTCATACTGAAGAGTCTTGGCCTGAAACGTTGACTGTGCTCTTTTCCATAGATGCTGCCAGGCTTGTGAGTTCCACCAACATTTTGTCTGTGTTGCTTTTATACTAAGTTGTTTTTTTTTTCTTTTTAACCTTAAATTGTGTGGCATTGTAACAGAAAATTGCACAAATCTTCCCTCCTCTTTCAGCATTTTAAAGGCACCACTTCCTTCTGAACTCCCTGTTCTTCACTTCTATCTTCACCAAACATCTCCCATCTTGCAGCATTTTCTCATGCAACATCTTAAACATAAAAGATTCTGCAGATGTTGAAAATCCAGAGTAACACACACAAAATGCTGGAGGAACTCAGCAGGTCAGGCAGCATTTATGGAAAGAAATAAATAGTTGATGTTTCAGGCCAAAACACTTCATCAGGACTGGAAAAGAAGACCATAAGATCATAAGATATAGGAGCAGAATTACGTCATTCAGCCCATCAACTCTGCTCCACCATTTCATCATTGTTCACCCGGATCCCACTCAACCCCATACACTGCCTTTCTTTGATGCCCTTCAGAAAATGATCAACTTCTGCCTTAAATATACCCATGGAATTAGCTTCCACTGCAGCCTGTGGCAGAGCATTCCACAGATTCACTACTCTCTAGCTAAAAAAGTTCCTCCATTCTAAAAGGTTGCCCTTTAATTTTGAGGCTGCGCCCTGTAGTTCTGGATACCCCCACCACAGGAAGCATTCTCTCCACATCCACCCTATCTAGTCCATTCGGTAGGTTTCAAAAGACAATAGACAATAGACAGTAGGTACAGGAGTGGGCCATTCGGCCCTTCTAGCCAGCACCGCCATTCACTGTGATCATGGCTGATCATACACAATCAGTACCCCTTCCTGCCCTCTCCCCATATCCCTTGACCCCACTATCTGTAAGAGCCCTATCTAACTCTCTCGAAAGCATCCAGAGACTAGGCCTCCACTGCGTTCTGGGGCAGAGCATTCCACATATCCACCACTCTCTGGGTGAAAAAGTTTTTCGGCATCTCTGTTCCAAATGGCCTACCCCTTATTCTTAAACTGTGGCCTCTAGTTCTGGACTCACCCATCAGCGGGAACATGCTTCCTGCCTCCAGCATGTCCAATCCCTTAATAATCTTATATGTTTCAATCAGATCCCCTCTCATTCTTCTAAATTCCAGTGTATACAAGCCCAGTCGTTCCAATCTTTCAACATATGACAGTCCCGCCATTCCGGGAATTAACCTTGTGAACCTTCTCTGCACTCCCTCAATAGCAAGAATGTCCTTCCTCAAATTTGGAGACCAAAACTGCACACAATACTCCAGGTGGGGTCTCACCAGGGCCCTGTACAGCTGCAAAAGGACCTCTTTACTCCTATACTCAATTCCTTTTGTTATAAAGGCCAGCATGCCATTAGCTTTCTTCACTGCCTGCTGTACCTGCATGCTTGCTTTCATTGACTGATGTACAAGAACACCTAGATCTCATTGTACTTCTCCTTTTCCTAACTTGACTCCATTTAGATAGTAATCTGCCTTCCTGTTCTTGCCACCAAAGTGAATAACCTCACATTTATCCACATTAAACTGCATCTGCCATACATTTGCCCACTCACCCAACCTGTCCAAGTCGCCCTGCATTCTCATAACATCCTCCTGACATTTCACACTGCCACCCAGCTTTGTGTCATCGGCAAATTTGCTAATGTTACTTTTAATCCCTTCATCTAAATCATTAATGTATATTGTAAACAGCTGCAGTACCCCACTGGTCACAGCCTGTCATTCCGAAAGGGACCCGTTAATCGCTACTCTTTGTTTCCTGTCAGCCAGCCAATTTTCAATCCATGTCAGTACTCTGCCCCCAATACCATGTGCCCTAATTTTGCCCACTAATCTCCTATGTGGAACTTTATCAAAGGCTTTGTGAAAGTCCAGGTACACTACATCCACTGGCTCTCCCTTATCTATTTTCATAGTTACATCCTCAAAAAATTCCAGAAGATTAGTCAAGCATGATTTTCCCTTCATAAATCTATGCTGACTCGGACTGACCCTTCTACTACTATCCAAATGTGTCGTAATTTCCTCTTTTATAATTGACTCCAGCATTTTTCCCACCACTGACGTCAGGCTAACCGGTCAATGGGTTTCCCCTGCATTCTTCTAAATTCCAGTGAGTACAGGCCCAAAGCTGCCAAACGCTCCTCATATGTTAACCCCTTCATTCATGAAATCATCCCCGTGAACCTCCTCTGGACTCTTTCCAATGGTAACACGTCCTTTCTGAGATATGAGCCCCAAAACTGTTGACAATACTTCAAGTGCGGCCTGACTAGTTCCTTATAAAGGCTCAGTGTTATCTCCTTGTTTTTATATTCTATGCCTCTTGAAATAAATGCTAACATTGTATTTGTCTTCTTTACCACAGACTCAACCTGTAATTTAACCTTCTGTGAGTCTTGCACGAGGACTCCTAAAGACCCTTTGAACCTCTGATATTTGAGCCTTCTCCACATTTACATAATAGTCTGCACTATTGTTCCTTTTACCAAAATGCATTATTATACATTTCCCAACACTGTATTCCATCTGACACTGTCTTGCCCATTCTTCCAATTTGTCTAAGTCCTGCTGCAATCACATTGTCTCCTCAGCACTATCTACCCCTGCACCTATCTTCGTATCATCCACAAACTTGACCACAAAGCCATCAATTCCATCATCCAAATCATTGACAAACAATGTGAAGAGTAGCGGTCCCAAGACTGACCCCTGATGAACACCACTGGTCACTGGCAGCCAACCAGAAAAGGCCACTTTAATTCCCACTCACTGCCTCCTGACTGTCAGTCATTCGTCTAACTATTCCTGTATCTTTCCTGTAATGCAATAGGATTTTATCTTGTTAAGCAGCCTCATGTGTGGTACCTTATCAAATGCCTCCTGAAAATACAAGTGAATAACATCCACTGCCTCTATTTTGTCCACCCGACTTGTTAGTTCCTCAAAGAACTCTAACAGATTTGTCATGCAAGATTCCCCTTTACAGAAAACATGCTGACTTTAATTTATTTTATCATTAGTCTCCAAGTACCTTGGAACCTCATCCTTAATAATAGACTCTAACACTTTCCTAATCACTGAGGTTAGACCAACTGACCTACAATTTCTTTTCTTTTGCCTTCCTCCATTCTTAAAGAGTGGAGTGACATTTGCAATCTTCCAGTCCTCCAGGCCAGAAGGGGCAAGAGGCCAGATGCAATGCCTAGTTTTTTATCCTATCCTTTCCCACATTCTAGGGATACAAAAAGTCCTTCATTTACATTTCTTCCAATGTGCTCCTTATAAATTAGGGAAATCAGAAGTATATGGGTGACCACTTGTGATGCATCTTCATTCGTAAACTTCATGGCCAAGGCATCTGTCAGCAGTCGGGTCATGTAAATCTAGAGCATAAGTCCTGTTTCGGTGGATTGGTAGGGACCCCAAAGGAATTAACTTGCACTGTGCATTTCTGTCTTACCAAATACATCACTCCTGATGTGTATAAAAGTCCAATGCCGTTTACAATCAGAGATAATGTGTTGGTAAGGTGAATGAAGCTAACTTCCTCCTTGAGATTAAGATTGATCAAATGGATAGGTTTCTGTTTAACCCAAAAATGGACTGTATGAGTAACTCTCTTTCTTCACAACACCATACTATTGTTCACAGTCAACTCTTTCAGCCTTTTAGTTGAAAGGTTGCAGCAAAGAATGTTACAATTTGCACATTGTAAATTCAAGAAGATTTTTACATATATAAATATGAAATATGTTTACACATTTATCCTTCCTTTTAATAAAAAGACAACAGGTCATTTTCTTTACATTAGGCATCTATTGTTTCACTGAAATAATGGGGTACTAGAAATTCAATATTTTTTATGTACTACAAGACTAATTTGAAATGTAAAATACTCTTGAGAATACTTGGCAACATACAGCACAACATGAAATTGAATTGATTGCACAGTGTGCAAGAGATAAGCCCATAATTAGGGCTCAGAGGCACCTCGTGTGATGAAAGGCCTAGGTGAGGATATGTACTTGTACCCAAATGCTGGAGTATCCAAGACTAGAATTGAGACATGATTTTGAGACTGAGATGAGAAAAGGGTTCTTAACTAGACGCTAGATAAGAACCTGGCGAGACTAGACAAGAATCCAAATGAGACAGAAAACCTAAACACAATTGCAGACTGAACCAAATTTGAGCCCCATACCTGAGTTAAGGTGCTCTTTAACTATTCAAATGTTGGCACCAAAACATAGCCACCAATTAGTGGAGCATACTGAATCTTTAAAGGAACTGAGCCAATTATCCATACTCCAGAGAATCGGAGCGACTAAATCCCAGAAGCTAGTGTGGTCAGGTGCATATTGTAACAGCTTAGCAAACAATTAGCATGTGACATGTGTTCAGTGTGGCTACCATAGAACCAAAGTGTGTATGAATTTTGAAGAAACTTTCAACAAGCACTTAGGAAAGCAAACTACATTTATTGCAATAATACTGATGATACCCTGCAATTTCTTTGACCTTGGTAGGTTTAGAATACAGGTTGGTCCCCCACCAAAAGATATATGTACTTGTGATAGATGGAGTGCAGTGTAGGTTCACCAAATTGATTCCATGGATGATGATTTATACTACAAGAAACCAGTATGTGTAAACCAGCATACACATAAAAGAATGGAAAGTAATCTCATTGAGAAATACCAAATTCCTACAGGGTTTCACAGGGTAAATCCATGGATGATATTTTCAGCCAGGAGAGGTGGCAATCTCACAGTACATCACAAGTCAAGTCCTCCCAACCATTGAGCACATCTACATGAAACACTGTCATAGGTGTTACGCATATGCCGCAACTCTGAGGGGCCGAAGGGTACAAAGTCGCCCCCTCCTTTTTGAGAATCGCAAGATCGCTATTAATTCGGGTCTGGGACCCAGGAAATGAGAGAGAATCCACAAAGTTTGGAATGTGTCCTGGCCTCAGCGAAACAAAACCACTGATAACGGCTATTGTCTCTTGGAGACGGAATTGTGTATTGAGTACTGTACTATTCATTGAAGCCCCTCAGGGGATGACCAGAGTGGGCTGGTTGAGGGATTGCATCATCCCAACCTGATTGACATCTGAGACCCCGTGAGTAAGGATAAAAGAGGGTCTGGCGAACAACCCCTTTAGATGCACCAGGAGAAACGCTAGAAATCCCGTGACAACATTTAATAGCGACAGCCAGTGGGGGCTCGTGTGCGTCCTTCCCTTGCCTGAGATTGGCGGGCTCACCACGGAAGAACAGCTTAGCTAAAGGAGAGGCCACGAGTGAACGGCCACACCCACGAGACTCCGACGGATCGAAATCATAAAAGGAAAGCCAGCAAGTTTTTCTCCCAAAACTCTCTCTCTCTCTCCAACTATTGCAAACCCAGCAGTCCCCAAAGGCTGCAGCCTGCATGAACTGAGTGAACTTTATATTTCCATCGGACAATACATTATCCCCTAGACAACGATAGAGCTTATTTCTTATTGATTATTATTATACCCGTACTTTTAGATTTAGTATTGATGACGTATATTATCTGTATGTTTGCATTGATATTATTTTTGTGTATTTTTACTAATAAATACTGTTAAACATCGTTTCATCAGATTTCAACGGACCTCTCTATCTTTGCTGGTAAGTGACCCAGTTACGGGTTTCGTAACATAGGAAAGCAGCATCCATCATCAGAGATCCTCACCACTCAGACCATGCTCTCACTGCAGTCATCAGGTAGAAGGTACAAGAGCCTCAGGACTTGCATCACCAGGTTCAGAAACAGTTACCACCCATCAACCATAAGGTTCTTAGACAAAAGGGGATAACTGCACCCCCTTGTCCGTCCATTGAGATGTTCCCATAACCAATTATCTCATGTTAAGGACTCTTTATATCTTCTTATTTCATGTTCTTGTTATTTATTGCTATTTATTTATATTTGCATTTGCTCAGTTTGTTGTCTTCTGCACTCTTTCAATGGTTGATTTTTCATTGATCCTGTTATAGTTACTATTCTAGAGGTTTGTTGAGTATGCCCCCAGGAAAATGAATCTCAGGGTTGTATGTGGTGACATACATATACTCTGATAATAAAATTTACTTTGAACTTTGTAAGAGGACAAGTTTATTCATGACAATAATTAATTTTTTGAGTTGTCCATCCAAAGGGCCACAGAAGCTCAATTGCTGGGTATATTTGTGAAAAACATCAATTAATTTTTGGATATTAAAGGCATAAATTGGTTCAGGGTAACAAATGCTGAGATAAAAGATTAACCACAATCTTATCTAACATTGAAGTAGGCATGAGGAGCCAAATTGGGTACTCCTGTTATTTCTTGTTTTCATTTTTTTTAATTCTATGTTTTTTCAACAATTTGAATATTATGTCCAATTCTGAGCCTCGCATTTGGGGAATGTGAAGACTTTAGATGGTGCAAGAGGTTTACAGGAATGATTACATGAAGGAGATGCTTCCTTGCATGAATGTGGAAGGCTAGCTGTATTTATTTTCAGCTCGATTCTTCAGTCTGGCAATGAACAGGTAATGTTGATAGCTGACAGCTAATGTTCCACTGAGTGGACTACTTGCTGCAACCTGAAGTTGGAGAAGGAGAAGGCGGTGCGAAATTAATCAGTACTCTCAATGATGGCTGAGTAAATATTCATCAGGACATGCCCTGAAATGTTATGTTGTCTAAATTGGCTTGTATTGAAAGCCAAAGATTGTGAAGGACCTGGCATATTTAAATCATGAAACATCTGGGCAAAGGAAAAACAGAGAATATGTGATCTTTGGCAGAGGGAACAAAAAGCAGAGGCAGAAAAATGCAAAGTAACAAAAATGACATTAGGAAAAACTTTGAGTGCTGGAATGCATTGAAAGGGCTCGTGGTGGAGGTAGATTTAAAAGATTTAAAAGAAGTATCTCTACATGTCCTACAAAGGGAAAGTCAGGATCACAGGACCATGCTAAGAGGGTAGTGGAACGAAATGCACGCAAAATGCTGGTGGAACGCAGCAGGTCAGGCAGCATCTATAGGGAGAAGTGCTGTCGACGTTTCAACCCTGACGAAGGGTCTCGGCCCAAAACATCGACAGTACTTCGCCCAATAGATGCTGCCTGACCTGCTGTGTTCCACCAGCATTTTGTGTGTGTTGCTTTAATTTCCAGCATCTGCAGATTTCCTTGTGTTTGCCAGTGGAATGAAATGGGATGGATTGCTCTTGTGTAGAGCTGTCTTGAATGTGATAGATATAATGGACTTCTTATGCTGTAATCTTTTTGTTTATAATGATCGCATGACACAGGTTAAAATATCTTGCATTGAAAGCCACAGAATTTTTTTTTAAACCCCAGCAAACATTTTGTGCATTAATTGTGCTTCAGTACATTGGGATGAATTTGGTTCATGAGAAATACTAATTCTATTTTCAGCAGTGCAGTTGATTAGATAACTGACCATTTTTCCACTCATGAATGAGTTTATTTCAGCAATAAATTTGGCTTTGCACATCAAAAGCATTCTACTTGAAATTTTTTGCATCAGAACATTTTACTTTGAAACTATAAAAGAATAAGTATCTGATGTGTCATTTTGCCAGCTGTATACTATCCATGGAAATAATTAAACTATTGCTAGGCACAAAAGAATGAACATTATTATTCCACTAGTTTAATATAAATACTATAGGAGTTATTACCTTTATGTTTTATAACTCCAAAACATAAAAACTAATTGAAATAAAAATACAGAGCTGGGAAAAACATGTCTAAATTCATTTTTACTTTAAGCAAAGTATGTGCATATGACGTGATGACACAAGCCATTCATGTACTTTTACATATAACCCGTAATTAAATATTTAAGTGAACCAGAATGCTTAATCAAACAATATATATACAATATGTACTCAAATATTACTGAAATATTAAATACACAACAACCCTCCCTGCTTAGCTATAGACTCCAACTCAATATAGAATGCAATATAGAATCAATGGATCTGGGGTTGAGAGGGTGAACAGCTTTAAGTTCCTCGGCTTACACATCACTGAGGATTTCATGTGGTCTGTACATACCGGCTATGTGCTGAAAAAAGCACAACAACGCCTCTTTCACTTCAGACAGTTGAAGAAGTTTGGTATGGGCCCCCAAATCCTAAGAACTTTCTACAGAGGCACAATTGAGAGCATCCTGACTAGCTGCATCACTGCTGATATGGGAAATGTACTTCCCTCAATCACAAGACTCTGTAGAGAGTGGTGCAGAGAGCCCAGTGTTAGAGTGATTTTTGGGTTTAGGTCCTTTACATTTAGGATGCTTTGGTTACCAGTCTTCTGTTCCTTGATAATGTATTGTGGATTTAATTTGGAGCAATGCATTTCCTAAAAGCTGTGAATCCCAGTTCACAGACAATGCTGGCATCTGTGGGATGGATGTGAACCCAGAAGGTGTGAAGTTTGCATGTAGTTTTCAAAGAAAGCATTGTCTATACTATGTAAATATAGAATTGTCCTTTGTGTTTAGCAAATAAATATCAAGCCTCACATTGGGCCAGCAGACCTTTCCACCAAAAGGTATGATGCCTGCCGTATCTTGTTTTGTCAATTAAAGAAGCTGCTTTGTATCTACCAGTAACTCTCTCTCCGGTGATTTCATTCACGCAACAACACCCAGCACATCTGTAGATGTGAACTTCCCATTATTCAGGACATTTACAAAGACAAGTGTGTAAAAAGGGCTTGAAGGATCATTGGGGACCTGAGTCATCCCAACCACAAACTGTTCCACCTGCTACCATCCGGGAAACAGTACCATGGCATAAAAGCCAGGACCAACAGGCTCCGGGACAGCTTCTTCATCCAGGCCATCAGACCGATTAATTCATGCTGACACAGCTGTATTTCTATGTTATATTGACTGTCCTGTTGTACATACTATGTATTATAAATTACTATAAATTGCACATTGTACATTTGGACGGAGACATAACATAAAGAATTTTATTCCTCATGTATATGAAAGATGTAAGTAATAAAGTCAATTCAATTCAATCTCAACATATATATATATATATATATATATATATATATATATAGTATACTATATATTACAGCAACTATATTGACATCCACAGCAGAGTAAACTTTAAATTGTCTCATTCAGGCCTAAAGATTCCATCACTGTGGAGGATTCTTACGCTTGTAAGATAACGTCTTTTAGAACAAGGAGGAACATTCTGTTTGGCAGGAGAGACTTGTGCCTCTGGGTCCTCCTCCGTGGTGTTTGTAGCAGTTGACTTTGGGACAGCAAGAAATAGTTCTGACAGCTCTGGACACCTTTCTTTTGGATGTGTTGGCATCTTGAATAGTGCACGGCAGGCTTCACTGGACAATGTGGTTCATAATATCTGAGGACTGTATCTAACCTCACCATGCCCTTCACCTTTTGGAAAGCCACCTCACACTGTTTTGTCCATTGCCATTTCTTTCCAGTCCCTATTAATGAGGGTTTGGCAAGAAGCTGTAACAGTAATTGGTAATTCCTAAAAAGGACCGCAACTATGACATGTCTTTTGGCCCTGGGGCATCCACCACTGCTTGAATTTTCTGAACACAGTTGTGTAATTCATGTGTGGCAGAGGTGTGACAACAGTAAGTGATGCTCGGTTCAGAGAATGCATTCTTGTTGTGTCGTGCTCTGAGCCCATAATCTTCTAATCTTTTTAACACTGTCTTGAGATTTTGGAGATGTTGCTTGTCACCTTTACTGGTAACAATGATGTTATCCGGGTGACACTGAGTGCCTGGAGAGCTTTGCAGCACCTGATCCATAAGTTTCAGCGAGAATGCAGCTGCAGATGCTACTCCAAAAGTAAACCTAATAAGGCGATAGAGCCCTTTTGTGAGTGCCTGCAGTGAGAAACACTCTGGACTCTTCTTCCATCTCCATCTGTTGGCAGGCCTCAGATAAGTCTACTTTGCTGAAGTGCTTCCCTGCAGAACTTTGCAAAGATATCCTCTATCCTTGGCAGAGTGTATTGATCTACTTTCAGCACTGGGTTGATGATGACCTTAAAATTACCACAAATCCTGACCCATCCTTCTTTCTATTGGGGCCACTGGCGTTGCCCATGGGCTCCACTTAACTTTGGAAAGATTTCCTTCAGGCTCCACGCAATCTAGCTCACTGCCTACTTTAACACTGATGGTCTAACGATCCACAGTTTGTAAAACTTGGGTGTGGCGTTTTCATTTAACACTATTTTGCTCTTGACATATTTAGGTTTTCAATGCCGTCATTGAACACTGCTGCAATATCATTCAGTACCTTTCTTGATTTGTTTTCAGTTGACTCTCTTGAAGGGAATGTAGCATGCAAATAGTGGATGGATCTCCAATCAAGTTGTAGCTGTCTCAGCCAATCACAGCCGCATTGTTTTTACCACAATCAAGCCCAATGTGGCTTGTTGGTTGTTGTATTTCACTGTTATGAATGTCATTCTTTTCTCCTGTATAAGTCCTTAGTTGGAAATCTGCAGACTTCAGTTCAGTATCTTTGAAATGCCATTCAAACTTATTTTGTGGAATGACTGAAAAAGCTGAGCCAGTGTCCAACAAAATTTTAATTAATTTGCCATTAACTTTTGGTGTAAGACATATTACTTGTCTATTGTTAGTTTTCACATTCTAAATATCAGGGCCACCCAGTCCTTTATTATTCGTCATTATCAGATTTTTCATCAATAGCAATCAGATTAGTGTCTCTTTCCTGCACAGTCCTTTTACTTTTGTCTGCCCAACATGCCCTTTGTGTGTGTCCGACTTTGTCGCATTTTCTGAAACGAATTAGGACACAAAATGTCATCTTTAAATCTGCATTAGTCCTGTGTATGTGAGCCCCTGCCACAACAGTAGCACAATTTATTTGTTCAGGCCAGTTTCTGTCTAGATGTTGCAATTTTGTTCATGCTCACTTACATTCCTGATTGCAACTCAATTGCATCTTTGGTAGCTGTTCCCAGTGATAGTGCTATTTCAACTACGCTTTTAAATGTAAATTTAAAAGCCATTTTTGATCACTTTCTTGTAAGATTCCACAAACTAAACGCTCTCAGTGATCATTAAGCCTATTACCAAATTGACTATGCTCAGACAATCTCTTCAATTCAGCCACATACACAGAAATGGACCCCCCCCCTTCCTTTTGATTCTGCTTATGAAACCCAAAGCATTCTGCAATCAACAATGGTTTCAGTTCTAAATGTTCCTGCATTACTTTCACAATATCAGCAAAGCTAATTCTGGCTTGTTAGGGTGGTGCAGTTTAACTTCTAAGCAAACTGTGTCTTTATTTGCACTCAGCAAAACTGGCACTCACTGGCTATTTCATTTGCTTCAAAATACTGTTCAGTTTGTTCCAAATACAGCAGCCAGCTATTTCTTGTGCAATCAAACATGCCTATCTTTCTGATTTAGCCAGCCATTTCTGCTTTTTTTAATTTATGATTTTTATCGCCCAGTACTCACTTTTTATGAACTCATGAATTTAATCCATTTTCTGCCTTTTTCTTAACTCTAACATCTTTCTCTTCATGCAAATATTAAAAAAAAGTGCTGTGGTTTTTTAAAACTCAAATATTTCTCACTGCATTTTTAAAACTTGAACATCTCATTACACTTCAACACGTAGGTAGTTATCTCAAGTTCGCTTAAATCTTTCTCATCGTACTATGTTTTATAATTCCAAAACATAAAATTTAATTGAAATAAAAGCATGGAGCTGGTAATAACTTGTCTAATTTTGTTTTTATTTTAAGCGAGGCGCATGCCTATGACGTGGTGGTGTGATGATGAACGCATTCACATATTTTTACATAGAACCCATAACAAATTATTTAAACAAACAAGAATGCTTATTCAAACAATCTGTTTACCATGTTACTCAAATATTACTGAAATATTAAATATATAATTATCATAAAAGATTCTATTAGAAATTGACTGCTCCTTTATTGTATATTAATTTTCAGAATAATTCTGCATATTATTAAACAATTTTGCATCTGCATATGAACTACACATACAACAGCCTACAAGTATCATGTAGACTGCTGGGAATAGTATACAATATTGGATTCTTATAATCTTAAAAAATGTTGATATTAGTAACATTATTTAAAAGTCACTCCAGATGTTTTTTTTTGTCAGAACTTCACTCCCTTTACCCAATGTAGTTTCTCCAAGAACCAAACTGTAATGGTTGATTGGTATGAAAATATGCTGTTTACTTTTTTTGTGCATTTGTTTTGCTGTATAATTGTCCATATGGCTTTCACATTCAGCAATTTTATCTCCTTTGGTTGTTCAGAATTCCATTTCGTTAGATCTGTTTACATAATCACAATGGCATACAATCTGCACATGTTCTTAAGAGACATCAATAGAACCAGTGGATATGAAGTTCGTGATTGGAAGTGTTGCTAAAGTAAAAATCAACTATGGTCATATTGAATCCCCATTTGGTTGAATGGCTCACTGCCATTGTGTCTTATATTCTCATGCTGGGTAATAAGGTGATGTAAAGCACCTTCTGGGTGAATCGTTATATTGGAGGGATAGGAAGGTAGGCAGAGGGGGTGGTGTGGCTCTACTGGTAAAGAATGGCATCAAATCAGTAGAAAGATGTGACATAGGATCGGAAGATGTTGAATTCTTGTGGGCTGAGTTAAGAAATTGCAAGGATAAAAGGATGTTGATGGCAGTTATATACAGGCCTCCCAACACTGGCTGGAAAGAGGACCACAAATTACAACAGGAAATAGAAAAGGCGAGTTAAAAGGGCAATGTTATGGTAGTCATGGGAGATTTTAACATACAGGTCAATTGGGAAATTCAGGTTGGTAATGGATTGCAAGAGTGTGAGTTTGTTGAATGTCCAAGAGATAAGTTTTTATAGCAGTTTGCCATTGAGCCTACCAGGGGATCAGCTATACTGGATTGGGTGTCGTGTAATGAACCGGAGATGATTAGGGAGCTTAAGGTTAAAGAATCCTTAGGAACTAGTGGTCACAATATGATTGAGTTCAACTTGAAAATTGATAGGGAGAAAGTAAAGTCTGATGTAGCAGTATTTCAGTGAAGTATGGGAAATTATAGTGGTATGAGAGAGAAGGAGCTGCTGGCAGAGATGTCAGCAGAGCAGCAATGGTGTGAGTTTCTGGGAAAAATGAGGAAGGTGCAGGATATATGATTTCCAAAAAATGAAGAAATACTCAAATGGTAAACTAGTATAACCATGGCTGACGAGGAAAGTCAAAGACATTGTAAAAGCAAAAGAAAGGGCATACAACAAAGCAAAAATTAGTGGAAGTTTTTAAAAACTAAAATACAACTAAAAAAATAATTAGAAGAGAAAAGATGAAATATGAAAGCAAGCTAGCAAATACTATCAAAGTGGATAGAAAAAGTTTTCTCAAGCATGTTAAAAATAAAACAGAAATAAGAGTTGATATAGGACACTAGAAGATAAAGCAGGAGAAATAATAACGGGGGACAAGGAGGTGGCTAATGAACTAAATGAGTATATTGCATCAGTTTTCACTGTGGAGGACACCAGCAGTATGTCTGATGTTGTAGTGTATGAAGGAAGAGAAGTGGGTGCAGTTACTATTACAAGAGAGAAGGTACTCAAAAAGCTGAAAGACATAAAGGTACATAAGTCACCCAGATCAGATGAACTGCAACCTAGGGTTGTGGTAGTGTTAGGGATTGTGGTAGCATTAGAAATGATCTTTCAAAAATCATTGGATTCTGGTATGGTGCTAGAGGACTGGAAAATTGCAAATGTCACTCCACTCTTTAAGAAAGGAGGAAGGCAGCTGAAAGGAAATTATATGCCAGTTAGCCTGACCTCAGTGGTTAGAGTCAATTGCTAAAGATGAAGTACTTGGTGAGGCTGCTTAGCAAGTTAAGAGCCCATGATATTACAGGAAAGTTACTAGCATGGTTAGAGCACTGGCTGATTGGTAGAAGGCAAAAAGTGGGAATAAAAGGATCCTTTTCTGGTTGGCTGCCAGTGACTAGTGGTGTTCCACAGGGGTTGGTGTTGGGACCAGTTCCTTTTATGCTGTATATAAGTTATGTAGATGATGGAATAGATAGCTTTGTTGTCAAGTTTGCAGATGATATGAAGATTGGTGGAGGGGCAGGTAGTGTTGAGGAAACAGGTGGGATGCAGAAGGACTTAGACAGATTAGGAGAATGGGCAAGAAAGTGGCAAATGAAATAAATGGAAAATGCATGGCCATGCACTTTGGTAGTAGAAATAAATGTGCAGACTATTTTCTAAACAGGGAGAAAATCTAGGAATCTGAGATGCAGAGTGACTTGGGAGTCCTTGTGTAGAACACCCTGAAGATTAACTTGGAGGTTGAGGAAGGAAAATGCCATGTTAGCATTCATTTCAAGAGGTCTAGAATACAAGAGCAAGGATGTGATGCTGAGGCTTTATAAGGCACTGGTGAAGCCTCACCTTAAGTATGATGAACAGTTTTGGGTCCTTCATCTTAGAAAAGATGTGCTGGCATTGGAGAGGGTTCAGAGGAGGTTCACAAGGATGATTCCAGGAATGAGAGGGTTATCATACTAGAAATGTTTGATGGCTCTCGGTCTGTACTTGCTAGAATTCAGAAGGATGAGAGGTGATCTCATTGAAACCTTTCGAATGTTGAAAGGCATATACAGAGTAGATGTGGAAAGGATGTTTTCCATGGTGGGAGAGTCTAGGACAAGAGGGTACCGCCTCAGGATAGAGGGGCGCCCTTTCAAAGCAGAGATGCAGAGAAATTTCTTTAGCCAAAGGGTGGTGAATTTATGGAATTCATTCCCACGTACAGTTGTGGAGGCCAGGGCATTGGGTGTATTTAAGGCAGAGATTGATAGGTTCTTGTGTGAACATGGCATCAAAGGTTACGGGGAGAAGGCTGGGAACTGGGGTTGAGGATAGAAAAAAGATGGATCAGCCGTGACTGAATGGCAGAGCAGACTCAACCAGATGGCCTAATTCTGCTTCTACGTCTTATGGTCTAATAGAGGGGCATCCTTTTAGAATGGAGATGATGAAGAAATTTCTTCAGTCAGAAAGTGGTGAATCTGTGGAATTTATTGCCACAGGTGGCGGTGGAGGCCAAGTTACTGGGTATATTCAAGGCAGAGGTTAATAGATTCTTGATTAGTCAGGGCAATGAAGGGATATGGAGAGGACAGGAGATTGCGCTGAGAGGGAAAATAGATCAGCCATGATGAAATGGCGGAGCAGACTCGATGGACCAAATGGCCTAATTCTGCTCCTGTACCTTATGGTTTTATGAATACAAAACTTTATGATGAATTTCTGTAAAAATATTTTAATGCAGCTATGTTCACGTCCTTCTCCTCCGCCATTAATGGAATGTTGCTTCCAGTTGCAGCTTTACTTTATTTTGCTGGATATCTTTGGAAATTGTCCATTCCTTTCATCTGAACTTTAATGGAGCTTGCTCATTTACTATCAGTACTATTTAAAAATGAGAACATTTCTCACAGATAGTCTGATCCTTACTTTAGAATAAACAGAAATTATCTAGTTAAAACTGTGACTTCTAGTTGCTCAATAAAACTTTCAATACAATGTCATGTGATTAGTAAAGTCTGAA
The DNA here is from genome assembly GCF_030144855.1 of Hypanus sabinus. Classification (NCBI taxonomy): domain Eukaryota; kingdom Metazoa; phylum Chordata; class Chondrichthyes; order Myliobatiformes; family Dasyatidae; genus Hypanus; species Hypanus sabinus. Next base: position 26,500,700 of record NC_082723.1, on the reverse strand, counting down.
ATCACTGTGGCTGTGCCAGCTCTCTCAGAGTCAGGAATTAATTCAATTCCTTAATTGTCTTCATAATGCCACGTTACATCTTTTCAAGTGAATGTGTTCCAGATCACAATAATTTACTGAGAATAGTTTCTTAACACATTCATCTACTTTTTTTGCCAGTTACCTTAAATCTCAGGTCTTTCATTATCGACAATTTTCATCATAATTTTGAAAAAATCTATAAATATTCATTTATTTTCTTGTTCTGAGGAGTAACAATCCCAATCTGCAGATTACACGTAATTAAATTCACTAATTTGTGGTTACTATTCTGGTAAGTATATTCAAGTTCTTAACATCCATTATGAAGTGTAGTAATCAGATCGAGTAATCAGTACAAGATCAAGTGAACAGACAGACAGACAGACATACTTTATTGATCCCGAGGGAAATTGGGTTTCGTTACAGCCGCACCAACCAAGAATAGTGAAGAAATATAGCAATATAAAACCACAAATAATTAAATAATAATAAGTTAATCATGCCAAGTGGAAATAAGTCCAGGACCAGTCTATTGGCTCAGGGTGTCTGACACTCCGAGGGAGAAGTTATAAAGTTTGATAGCCTCAGGTAGGAATTTATCGTCATTTAACTATATGTATGTATACTGCCAAATGAGATAACTAACATTTCTCCAGACCAGGGTGTAAAGCACAGTAGTACACATAATACCCAATAACTTAGGAAAATAAGAATTAAATCTACAAGTTAATTATGCATTGGTAAACAAAGTAAAGTGCATAAATTAAATATTGCTAGGGTATAGTACAAATTATCCGGTGACACTTCAAATGCGATATGGCAGAAGCCTAATGGCCTAAGGGAAGAAATTGTTTCCCCATCTAGACTGTTCTTGTTTTTAACGCATCAGAGTCTTTTGCCTGATAGTAAAATATTGAACGGATGATGGATGGATGTAGTTGAAATAATGTAAGAAAACTTACCATGGTTTTTAACCTTTATATATTATATCTACTAATAACATCAAAGGCCCATATTCATATCTTAAATAACCATGAACCAATATACTCAGTTACAAAACATTGTGTAATGAACCTCAGGTTTCCTGCTTCTGTACCCATTTAAAACATTTATCATTTAGTTTCTTATTGGCTTTTATTTCTTTTGCAAAATATACTACCTAGCATTTCTTTTCATTCAGTTTTATTCAGTGTTCTACCACATCCCCCTGTGTCCCTTCCTCCTTCCTTTTATCTTAAGGTCCACTCTCCTCTCCTATCAGATTCCTTCCCCTTCAGCCTTTTATCTTTCCAACCCACCTGGTTTCTCCTATCACCTTCCAGCTATCCTCCTTCCCCCCCCCCCACCTTTTTATTCTGGTGTCTTCCCCTTCCTTTTCAGTCCTAAAGAAGGGTATTATAACTGTTTATTTACTTCCATAGATGCTGCCTGACCTGTTGAGTTCCTCCAGTATTTTGTATGTGTTGTTCTGTAATATTACCTCAGGTTTTCTCTCTCCACCAGATACTGCCCAATTTGTTGTGTATTTAGCATGGCCCATTCTGCTGGGTATCCACAAGGCTGATGTGGGAACATGGGGGAAATGGTCGTCAAATGAATTGGTAGATGGCTTGTTTGCCAAATGATGCACTGCTTCCACTGCTTACACTGGATTTACAAGGCAGCAGTCAGAAGTGTGGTGGAATACTCTCCATGAAGCTAGACAAGTGTTGGTCTAACAACACTCAACAGTACAAAGTAGCCTGGTAACTTGCACTCAATCACCTTCCTGAACATACAACTTTGATTAAACTTCTTCCATAGTGAATATGTACTTCTTTATATAAGGAGTTATCTCAAGCTGTCAGACTCCTCAATACCCGAAGCCTGGACTGACACCTTGTCCTATTGTCCTGTTTATTTTTTATTGTAATGCCTGCACTGTTTTGTGCACTTTTTGCAGTCCTGTGTAGGTCTGTAGACTACTGTAGCTTTTTCTGTGTTGTTTTTTTTACGTAGTTCAGTCTAGTTTTTGTACTGTGTCATGTGACACCATGGTCCTGAAAAACATTGTCTCATTTTTACTATGCACTGTACCAGCAGTTATGGTCAAAATGACAATAAAAGTGACTTGACTTGACTTGAGATCAAAACTGTACACAGCACTTCAGCCGTGATCTTGCTAATTGTAGTAAGAAACTGTTTACTTATGTACTCAAATCCTGCAACAATAAAGCCCATCATTCAATTTGCCTGTCTGCGGTACCTGTATGTTAGTTTTCAGTGCTTTATGTACAAAACACCCTCACACTCTTCTAAATTCCAGTGAATACAGGCCCAGAGCCATCAAACACTGTTCATATGACAAGCCATTTAATCCTGAAATCATTTCGAAGAACTTCCTTTGAGTCCTTTCTAAGGTAAGGAGTCCAAAATTGCTCACAATACCCTTAGTGACAACTCACCAGTGCTTTATACAACCTCAGCGACACATCCTTACTTTTCTATTTTAGTCCCCTAGAAATGAATAACATGGCATTTGCCTTTTTCACTACAGACTCAACCTACAAATTAACCTTTAGAGAATCCAGCACAAGAACTCCCAAATCTTTTCACACCTCATATTTTCAAACTTCCTCTCCATTTAGAAAATAGTTAACTCTTTCATTTTTTCTACCTTACATTTCCCAACACTGTATTTCATCTGTTACTTCTTTGCCCATTCTCCTATCTTTTAAGTCCTTATGTAGCTTCCCTATTCATCAAAATGACCTGCCTCTCCACCTATCTTCGAACTGACTGCAAATTTTGCAACCAAGCCATCAATTCCATCATCCAAATCATTGACAGAAAACATAAAAAGAATCTGTCCCAACTCAGATCCCTGTGGAACAACACTAGTCACCAGCAGCCAGCCAGAAAAGGCTCCCTTTATTTCCAATCTTTGCCTCCTGCCAATCAGCCACTGCTTTATTCATGACAGAGTCTTTCCTGAAATATCATGGGCTCATAGCTTGTTCAGCAGCCTCAAGTGTGCCACCTTGTCAAAGGCCTCCTGAAAATCCAGTACAAAGAACAAAAGTGAAGATCAAAACAACTGCTCTCCATCGAAAATGAAATACAATTTTGAATCTTCTAAAATTACAAAACCAGACTGAAGCAATGTTTTTCCTTATGCAGCCACAATATTAACCAAGCACCTGAACCAACATTGGACTGACTAATGAAACACCGAAATGCATGTTAGTGTAAACCAGCAGTGTTTATATTTTTTGGCCACAATGTGTAAGAAGTCTCTCTTGTGCACAATGCGCAAGAAGGACAGATAATCCATAGTACTTCAAGAAACAAACAAAATAAACAACACCCTAACCATTATGGGAGGTTTTCGTATTTCACATTGAGAACCTCTGCCTCAAACAGCGAATGTGAATCCATTGACCTTATCATTTTCCAAGGCAACTCCTATATTTCAAACAATTTTACTTCCAAAATATTTTGCTACTGATTGACAGGTATAAATTTAAGGTACCGTGGGATGTTATTGCAGTGTAGAGGTTAGTGTGAAACTATTACAGCTTGGAGTTCAGAGTTCAATCCTGGCATCCACTGTAAGGGATGAAATGCATGGGTTTGTTCTGGTGCTCCAGTTTTATCCCGTCATCAAAGATGTTAGTAGGTTAATTGGTCATTATAAAACTTATACTGTAAATTATACTGTGATAAGATTAGGGTTAAATCAAGGCTTGTTGGCGGTTACAGGGTAGCATAGCTCAAAGGGCTGGAAGAACCTAGTCCACACTGCATCTCTAAATAAATAAATAAAAACTAAAATCCTCTTAATTTGACATGCTCAGGATGTTGGTGATATCAAACTGGCAATTTTTTATAGACTTTAGGATGATATTCTTATTAATTTCCCAACACATCTTTAACTTGCTTTCATTTAGATGTTATTCAGTAGCCTGATAAATATATCAGTGAACATACAAGAGAAAATTTGCAGATGCTATAAATCCAAGCAGCACACACAAAATTCTGGAGGAACTTCAAGTATGACAAATAACAACCAGTGAGCCAGACCATCAAGATTTCTATAATATCAAATGGATGATCACTAGATTTATACTATATTATATTAAATGTATAAAATGTACAAATTTCAGAAGGTGACTAAATGATACCTGCGAGGCCTGGTCCAATTAGCACCCTTGTACTAGTCTACTTAAACAGCACTCAGACAGCACTCAGAATCTCAACTCCCTCAGGTTCATATGTACCTCACTGTTACCCCAGTTTTATGGCTCCACTTTGACCGCAGGATACCCACAGAAATATCAGTCGTGAGGCATGTGACTGATGAAATACTTAAGACATACATTCCACTTAGCAAACTGGAGTTAGGATATAAGACAAGAGTTAATCAGATTTTAAAATGGCTTGCCTTGGTAATTTAGTTCAAAATCATAATGTGAATATACTGATTCCATTTTTTTCTACAGATATAAGACTTAAGGTGACTAAGACAGGAGTTCCAAACCTTTTATATGCCATGGATCAATACCATTAAGCAAGAATCCATGGACCCTAGATTGGAAACCCTTGGTCTAAGATGAAGCTTATAATCAGAGCACTGAAAACACCGGAGGCTTTACAATATTGTTTATTACAAGTTAAAAATACAAAATATCAATAAGTCAATAATAATTTAGTCATTTTCAAGAAATGTAAATATAAAAATCAAGTTTTTTCCCTGACATAGCTAGACAGTTAGATTATTCCGAAAAAGCAAAGTACTGAGTCAATGTCAAGTTAATACATCCTCTGCATGTGGCTATTTAGTAGTGCTCATCAAGTGCTCACTTTCCTCTGAGCCCCATCACACATTGCCAAGTTGGAAATTTCTGCATAACTTGAAGAACAATCTTAATGCCATCATAGATGGACATTTCAAATTTTCATAACTAAATTAGAAAACCTGTTGTGACACAGTATAATTGCACTGAAACAACAAGGAAGCATTGCCAATACTGTAAATTATATTAAACTGTACCCTTGTTGTATACAGCACAGTTCACTGGAAAAATATGTGCACATTCTAAAACAATTAATTAGAGGATAACAAAGAAACTTTATTCTATTAAATCAAGCAAATTCCTTTCACAAAATAAGTAAAGCACAATAAACTTGGCTCAACTTATTATATACTAAATTTCTTGGTAACCAATTCAAAACCAGCTTGTTTTTTTGCCATTTGTAAGGAAAGCACAATTTCTGCATTGAATTATCACCTACGTGGATGAAAGCGTTCTAATTCTCAGTATAAATGAAAGTTGTATTGCAGATGAACTTGGATTATTGTTTTATAATTTTTACCAGATCTCTATTTCAATAAATTGTATATGCTCAAAATAAGATAAAGTACCCCATTTCCCGCCGCCTTAACAGTGATAGAGTTCCTCTTATCCTTACCTATCACAGCATGAGTCTTCGCATCCCACACATCATTCCCCACAATTTCTGCCATCTCCAAACATATCTTTACTCCCCCCTTCTGCTTTCCACAGGGATTGCTCCCTCCATGATTCCCTTGTCCATTCTTCCCTCTCCCTAACCTCCCTCCCGGCACCTATCCATGCAAGCAACCGAAGTGCTAGACCTGCCCATTCGCCTCCTCCCGCATCTCCAGTTAGGACCCCAAACAGTCCGTCAGGTGAGGCAACACTTCATCTGGAAATCTACTGGGGTTGTCTATTGTATCTGGTGCAACTGATGTGGGCTTCTTAACATTGGTGAGAATCATTGTAAATAGGGGGACTGCTTGGTCGAGCACCTCCACTCCATCTACCAAAACTGGAACTTCCTAGCATACAAATATTTTAATTCTGATTCCCATTCCTGCTCCAACATGTCGATGTATGGCCTCCTCTCAAGCCACAATGAGGCTACCCTCAGGATGGAGGAGCAACGACTTATATTTCGTCTGGATAGTCTCCAACCTCATGGCATTAATATCTATTTCTCCTTCTGGTAAAAAAAAATTCCCTCCCCTCCCCTCCCCTCTTCTTCTATTCCCCACTCCGGCCTTTTACCTCGTCACCGGCCTATCACATCCCCCTGGGTCCCCTCTTCCTTCCCTTTCTCCTACCTTCCACTCTCCTCTCCTATCAGATTCCTTCCTCTTCAGCCCTTTACCTTTCCTACCCACTTGGCTTCACTTGTCACTTTCCAGCTAGCCCCTTCCCCTCTCCCCACCTTTTTTATTCTGGCATCTTCTGCCTTCTTTCTCTGTCCTGAAGAAGGGTCTCAGCCCAAAACATTGACTGTTTATTCATTTCCATTGATGATGCCTGACCTGCTGAGTTTCTCCAGCATTTTGTGTGTGTTGCTTTGGGTTCCCAGCATCTGCAAAGTTCCTCATGTTTATGATTTGCTGTCAAGTATACCATAATAGGTTCAGATCATCTAATAATAATTCCTGTGGAACTAATAATATCAAATGGGACATAGGATTTAATCTTTTTTTTCAATTTAAACTCTTGTAATTCCCTTTTTCATTGAGACAAATAATGAACAGTATGAAAACTACATACAACACATATACAGATAATTCGGCACATACTTGAAGTAAATTTATTATCAAAGTACTTATGTTGCTATATACTACCCTGAGGTTCATATTTTTGTAGACATTCACAGTAGAACAAAGAACCAAAGAACAAAAAACTACACACAAAGAATGACAATCAATGTGCATAAGAAGACAACTGTACAAATGCCATGTCTCTGCCAGCTCCTTTCCAGTGCAATCCAAAAGTGATGAACCATCCTGTTCTCTCTTTAGCCAAACGTCTTTCACCGCCTCAACTTTTAAACTACTTTTCCCTTAAAAGATTACATGGCTTGTCCTTCCACGGTTTAAGATAATAAACTAGTACACATTCCAATTAGCTAGTGAGCTCCATCATCCTCTGGCAAGCGCAGCCATTAAAAATCTTAAAGCAGTCATTAAGTTGATTTCTCACTAACAAAATACCATATGTTAAGGAACCAGAATTGTTGAGAGTTAGGAAATAATTTATTTTTCAGAGTAACTGCTGTTTGAGTGGGAATCACAACACAAGCAAGGTATAAACACCTTCTCTGAGTACATCACAGACTGCAGACTGAGATTACTTCATTATCAAGTGGAATGGAGTCTATGTTTGCATGAACTAAAATACACAGTATCTGTCATAATCATCATTATATATCGTGTTGTATGATGTGTGCGATTATGGTCCTCCATCTGTCTTTAATCTAATCAGCTCTTCAAAACTTTTGCCTGACCATCCCTTGATGTACAGTAACTCATGAATGTCATGCACTGTTGACTATGACTTTTTCTTCCATCATTTTTTCCTGTCACTGCAAGATGTTTGAGCTTCTCTTTCCTCAGTACATGTCCCAGAAATTCCAGCTGCTGTTTCCTGATGGGTAATATCAGCTCCCTTCTTATATCGGCTTTTCGCAAGACTTACTCATTTGTTACTCCATCCTTCCATGATATTTTCATCAATCTTCTAAAAAACCACATTTCTGCAGCTTCCAGTCTTCCCTCATTTTGCTTAATATTATCCAACAGAGCTCGTATAAGTTCAAAAGAATATACCACTGCCGATCAGTAAGTCCATTTAAAAAGATCCATGCAGAAAGCAGCAAGTTCCCACTGAACAAAAAAACTCATGATATTATGTATTATGCAACTTCAACTTTGTGTGCTAATCAGCTAGGATTATCCACTAAATAAATACAATCAAAAGATCCCCACTGTATATCAACATGCTAGGGAATGTAACACTGAGATTAAGCTTCAGATTTTGCCTTGGATAATTACATAAATATTTTTAAACTGTAAAAAGATTATGTTTCAACATAGGTAGAAAAATACAAGCTTTTTAAAACTCTGTTGTTAAACTGAAAGTAGGCTTAAAATAGTATTAAATTACAACATAAATGAATTTCTTTCTCTGTTCTCTTATCAAGTTTAAAGTTCCTCTTAATAAGGTAACATTATAGTTTGCATAACTTACAGTCCCACTCTTGACTGCCAACTTGGATAACTTAATCCCCTATGTACTTCAGATTAACAATGCCTAATGATTAGATTCTTTTAAACAGAGGTTCCCGACTTTTTTTATGCCATGAACCCCTATCATTAAATAAAGAGTCCATGGACTCCAGGATGAGAGCTCATACATACGCTTCTATGAAACTCAGTTGGTATGAAATCCAATCCAGGAATTTGCTGGTTAAGCACAGAGTGGATCAATATGTAAAATCTCAACTATTTCAAAGTTCAAAGTAAATTATTATCAAAATACATATATGCCATCATATCCTACCCTGAGAGTCATTTTCTTGTGGGCATTCACAGTAGAACAAAGAAATACAATAAAATCAATGAAAAACTACAAACACTGACAATGTGTCAAGGACGACAAACTGTGCAAATAAAAAAACAAATAATAAATAAATAAACAAACAAATAATACTAAAACTAAAAATATACAATATGTGCCTGAGAAACTGTACCTCACATTCTGTCTTGGCACATTGCATTCAATATTGAATCCAACAGTTTCAGATAACCAGCCTTTCCTGACTTCGCCTGAAGTTCTATTTTAACTTCATCAGTCCACAGGACTTGTTTCCAAAATGCATCAGGCTGTTTAGATGTTCCTTTGAACTTTTTGAATAAAACTTTTTGGCCACAATGAGCAAAGGTATGTTTGGAGGAAAAAGGGTGTAGAATATCATGAAAACAATACCTCTCCAACTGTTAAGCACGGGGGTGGATCAATTATGCTTTGGGCTTATGTTACAGTCAGTGGCACAGGGAACATTTCACTGGTAGAGGGAAGAATGAATTCAATTAAATACCAGCAAATTCTAGAAGCAAACATCACACTGTCTGTAAAAAAACTGAGGTGAAAAGAGGATGGCTTCTACATCCTAAACTGACCTCAAAATTCACAATGGACTACCTCAAGAGACACAAGCTGAAGGTTTTGCCATGGCCCTCACAGTCCCCTGAGTTAAACCTCATTGAAAATCTGTGGATAGACCTCAAAAGAGCATTGCATGCAAAACAGTCCAAGAATCTCTCAGAACTAGAAGCCTTCTGCAAGGAAGAATGTGCGAAAATCCCCCAAACAAGAATTGAAAGACTCTTAGCTGGCTACAGAAAATGTTTACAAGCTGTGATACTTGCTGAAGGGGGTGTTACTAAGTACTGACCATGCAGGGTACCCAAATTTTTGCTTCATGCCCTTTTCCATTTTTGTTATTTTGAAACTGTAAAAGATGGAAATAAAGAAGTAATCTTGCTTAAAATATTAAAGAAATGTGTCATCTTTAACTTTATGCTTTTTGGAAATCAAGTCATCTTTTACTCGCTTAGCTATTCACAGTAACAGAAATTTTGTCCAGGGGTGCCCAAACTTTTGCATGCCACTGTAGATATGTTCAGCCAACAGACAAAAAGCAATGTACTGTAATTAATACAGAAAATACTGGAAACGTTCAGCAGATCAGCAAGTGTCTGTTGCAAGAAAGCATTTCATGCTGATGATCTTATGTCATAATGTCAACTGTAAATATAAATACTGTTTCTCTCTTGTCAGATCTTGGTTATTTTTGATCCCTGGATTCTTCTAGGAGGTCAGAAGTGAACGAGAAACTTTGATTCATTGGTTCTTCATAATCATTTATTTTAAAGTTTAAACAAAGATACAGACATAAGTAACAAGGCAGATGAAAGATGAGAAATTAAAGAGATTCAAAATATTCAATAAAAAATGGTGCCTTTGAAAAATCTATCACCTTTATACTCAAGTTAACAGAAATTCCTTTGATAAGAATAAACCATTCGATGGTTGTACAATCATAACACTTAGCCAATTTTAAAAAATGAAAAGGTATATGCAACTGATATACTGCCTTCTGCCAGTAAGTGGGGATGAACCACCCATACTGTGAAAAATACTTGAGTTTGTTAAAGATACAAATTGTTAAGTATACAAATTAAGTTTGTAAAAGGGAACTATGATCAAAACTAAAATTTCAGGCTTGCATTAATTCAACTAATATGTCATAAAAAGTATATAAAAGAAGATTCCAGTGCTCTCCACAGATATTCCTTGACCTTCCAGTATTTTATACAGTACTTCTATTTCATATTACACAGTAATTTGTCTTCATGTGCATGGTGAACAGTTGTTTAAATGAGCTGGTGAAATGGTTGGACATGCAGTAAATCAAAATGGAAAGATAAGGAATGATTAACGGAGGGACAAATGAATATAAACCAAATAATGGAATTCTAAAGGGAACACAGAATAGAGAAACTTGTGAGTATATGTATAGTACTCTTTAAAATGGAAGGACACAAGGTCACTAAAAAGAAATATTTGATTCTTTATATATAGTTAAAGAGATGGAAAATTACTTATTAAAAATGATTCTACTTTACTGGAACATTTTTGTTAGCGTATATCAAAAATAGTCTGTGGGTGGTACAACCATTTCACAGCTCCAGCACATCAGGTACAATGTTGATTTACCAACTCGTCTATGTGGAGCTTGCACATTTTCCCTACACCTTTCATACTCAGGTAAATGAAACTTCATCACCAGCATAATAGAAAAATATGAAGACATTCTAGCTGTTAAATTAATTGGTTATTATAATGAAATATCAAATATGTGTCTTCACATCTTTTTAATTTTAAAGAATATTTTCAACTTCAATTTTAATATATTATATAAATTATAAGATAAATAATAGATTTCTAATATCTATTAATCAAATACAACTTTACATTTCAGCAAAGGCACATCTCCAGTTTTACCCACTGTCAAAAAGTTTTAAGGGCACTCCAGGGAAGTGAGAGCTGAGAGCACACCACTGAACTCTGAAATACAGAGGGTTAGAGAGACTGGTCCATCATTTCTAGATCAAATAAATACAGTTGTGGACAGGCAATAGCTAGCAATTTTAGGTTGAGTACAGGCCAGTGTTTGGCTTATTAGTTATGAAAAATTGTATTAATAATCCATGGTATGATTCTCAGCATTCTGCTAATGATTCCCTACCCTTCCCAGATACACGTTTGTATATTCAAATAAAACAAGGCAGCATACATTCTTAGCATGTTGCTTCATTCTGGACTGAGCGCAGCTAATGTTCCCTTTAAGATATGCTCACACATATCTTTTGCTACTAGCGCACAAAAGGTTGTTGCCCTCTATCTCATTGACATGTTATGTTTATTTCATGATCGTGGACAATCACATTTCCTTTCCAAGTTTCTGATGTGGATGGTGTTGACAATGTGGAGTTTGCGATGATTTTAGAACTAGCTTAATTATACTGTTTTTATTGAAATTATAGATTCACTATGTTGACTTCCAAAGAAGCAAAGGATGTAAAACGTAAAAGAACTGCTAGATCATTTAAAGTGGAATGGCTTATAATCCTGAGAATAGCTTCAGGTTTATTTCCATTTAAAACTTTAGTGTGCACATGTTGGTATCACTGGGCAAAAAAATAGCAGAGCACAAGATTTTTGTGCACACTAGTCATTACAAATTAGAGGGAACATTGGGCACAGCCATTCTCACAGACACCTAAAATGCTCCCTTCAACACATACCTCCATCTCTGTCTCCAGATCCATTGATTGTACTTTTCCTAGCTCTAGACTTAATAAGTTAATGCACCATCAATAACTCTTGGAGATGGGAGGCGAACGATAGGCTTTTATTAGCAGCAAAACGGAGCACAGCATCTCGGAGACTGAGGGGGGAGCAGTGCCTCCAATCGCCTTTATACAGGGGTCTGTGGGAGGAGCCACAGGAGCAGTCAGCAGAGGGGCGTGTCCAGACAGGTATACATAGTTTACCACATAAGTGTAACAAATTATTTGCTGGCCTCTCATCCTCAACATCATATAAACTGCAACATAGCCAAAATTCAATAATCTGGACCACCATTGTTATACGTGCAATTTAAAGGGCTACCAGTACTATAATGGTAAAGGAAGAACTGTTTCTTCAGGGTAGTGAATATCTTTGTGAAGAGTCAGAACAACTTCACTTTTAAACAAGTTGATACAATCGGGGAGTCACTCTTTTGCCTGGTTTAGATTCCCTAGCTGCTTATGCAACCAGTCAAGGTACTGTGCATTGGTAAGCTATTCAAGTGGAAGGAACCAGCTATTCAATAGTACTTGCCTTCAGAACTGAACTGATGAACTCTTACAATGGACTAGCACATTCCCATTTTTAATTTTTTTTCTTATGGAATATCTGGCATTAGTTCCAAGACAAAATGCTATTAACTTGTATCTATAAGTTCCCTCACCCTGAGCAACAACAGGGCTCGAAACAATCCAATGTCCATGGGCAAATGGATAATGGAACATTCAGCAAGTTGCTACTGGATACTATTATTTTTCATTCTATTCCAAAGACAAGTGGTCAACTGAAACAAATAAACTCAATGAACACCTAGTACATTGCTACATTTTACCCTTTGTGTGTTTACAATGTGTTAATATTTTTAATTCACTGAAAATCTATTTATTTGTCTTTGCAAATGCTACTTGACCAGCTTAATCATTTCAGCAGTTTCTATTTCCAACTCTTATTTTTAGTTTTTCAAGTAAGCAAAGAATCCTGTACCAAAATATATACAATGATTTAATGCTATATTTCAGAGAACCAGGGTGAGTATTTACAAGAACAATTTTGTAAGAGATTCTGCGTACAAACAAGCCATCAGAAAGAACTTCATGAAGTGGAAATTAACATTATTTGTTTCCTCATTGTAACTAACAAGCAGTTAAAGAGTGACTCTAGAAGCTGGCATGACGTTACCTCCATTTCCCTTAGAAATAGTATGTGACAGGCCAGGGGAAGGCAGGAACAAATTGGGAAAAGCCTGACATGACTAGCAATAAAAGCATACTTTTATTAACATAGAAGAGTTCCAACAATGTGGAAGTGATTGGAAACAGACCTTTGATGAATAAGTTATAATGAAATCATGACTAGAGATTATGATTCCCATATTAATATGTCAAATACATTCAAATTTTCCCCGAACATGAACTTGTTGTTAATCTGGACAAATATTTCAAGAAGATTTTCTTGGATAAAATGGTGTACTTAGTGGGCTCATAAAGTAACAATACTGAAGGTTTCCATGGAAATCTCAAAACACAGCTGTGATAGAAGTCATAATAAATACTGTTAGACAATGTTGAATTTGACAGTAACACAGTCAAAGGCAGACATGATTAAAAAAAAAGAATTATTAGAACACTTGGACTTCAGATAGTTGCTATGCTTTATACATTGACTCCTCTGTAGAATACAGGGCATCCTGGTTATGGACAGCTTCTGCTTTACCGACATTCATAAGTTAATTTTGCCCTTGTTGGAAAATCATTTAATATGGTAACCACACCAAAACAGTACTTAATGAATAGTGTTGATAACTGTCAATTAACATGAACATTTATTTATTTTCTTCCCCTACCTAGTTACAATAGTAAAGAATAAGGATGCCCCATACTCAATGGTTGGTTTGGTGGGCTTTAATGGGATGCTACATTGCTTAATAGAATGTCATTGCACAAAATCAATAAAAGCAATTGCTGTTCAAATTCCAAAGCAACTCTCTTAAGTAATCTTCTATATTGAAACGGGCAGTTCTATTTATAAGATAACAGTGCCAACTTACTACAGGGAGGTTACATGTATTTAGGTTCTGATTTCAAGACTGGTTTGCATTTGAATTTAATAATATTTATGGGAAATTGTTCATATGTACTGAACTCCATAAATCAGGTATTTATAAACTAGAGAGGGTCTGAACAAAAGGAGACTTGTAAAACAGAATTGTATAATATGAGTGATCTATCTAGCCCTCCAAAATGTATCCTCACTGAAAGAACTCATTATTCATGAAGTATAATTCTACCACACACCCCTGTGATATCAATTCTAAGTAGTTATACTCTCTCCATCTATTGTATATTGGCAAGTAAATGAGTGTATTTTTCAGTAGGAATCACTTAAGACTAGTCTTTTTGCTCTGAAGAGAGGTATTCAAAAAATAGTCAATTTACAATTAATGTAGGAAGGAGTTGGAAATGAAAACAACCACCGTGCGCTTAAGCAGTTTTCATGTTTCCCTACATTAGGTATCACGTTGGATTTACTTTTTCTGTTTAGTCATGAAGTGATTGTGAGATGCATCAATGATACACTTCAAAAATATATGTACCACATTAATACTGGTGAAGAGTCTTTTTCATATTATATTGTTCAAGGTACATTCACAAGGGGGTGAAGAGACCATTTAAAAAATCCTACTGACATATTACTAAAAAATATGACTTCAAGCTCTACAGAATGATTCCACTGATCTTATATGCTTATCAATAGCAATTTATTTTCTGTTTCCACTCTTCTCTCTTGTCCCTTTCCATCACTTAAGAGTTTAATTTTCAGTCTTCCTTTTCCCCTTTACCTGGCAAAGCCACTTTAATGACCCCCCCTTTACTCATGTTTCACCTTATTTTCCTTTGAAATGCCCTTATACCTGTTATCTTCTTCTGTGTCCTTTCTTAGATGGTTCCATTAACTTCAGTGTGTTTTTGTTGCAGCAGCTTCTCACTTTGTCTATTAGCAGTATACCAGACATCTGCTGGAGCACACTCATATTTGTCTTTCTCTTCACTTTTACTCAAGACCTAATTTAACAAAAAAAGATAAACTTGAATCAAGTGGATTTTTAAAAGTTTTATTTACTCTAAATTTCACTTCATCTAATGGCTGGTCACCTACAGTATACCTAACACTAATAGTCAAACACTTTAAAGTTCAAATTAAATTTATTATCAAAATACATATATGTCACTATATACAATCCTGATATTCATTTTCCTATGAGCATACTCAATAAATCTACAGAATAGTAACCATAATGAAAGACTACCCAACTTGTCTTCTGCAACTAGAATACAGAAGACAACTGTGCAAATACAAAAAGAAAGAAATAATAATGATAAATAAATAAGCAATAATTATTGAGAACATGAGATGTCCAGTGGTGGGGCAAGTGAAGTTGAGTGCAGTAAGAAACATAGAAAACCTACAGCACAATACAGGCCCTACAGCCCACAAAGTTGTGCCGAACATGTCCCTACCTTAGAAATTACTAGGCTTACCCATAGCCCTCTATTTTACTAAGCTCCATATATCTATCTAAAAGTCTCTTAAAAGACCATATCATATCCGCCTCCACCACCGTTGCTGGCAGCCCATTCCACACACTCACCACTCTCTGAGTAAGAAACTTACTCTTGACATCTCCTCTGGACCTACTCCCCAGCACCTTTAACCTGTGTCCTCTTGTGGCAACCAGTTCAGCCCTGGGAAAAAGCCTCTGACTATCCACACGATCAATGCCTCTCATCATCTTATACACCTCTGTCAGGTCACCTCTCATCCTCCTTTGCTCCAAGGAGAAAAGACTGAGTTCACTCAGCCTATTCTCAAAAGGCATTCTCCCCAATCCAGGCAACATCCTTGTAAATCTCCTCCGCACCCTTTCTATGGTTTCCACATCCTTCCTGCAGTGAGGTGACCAGAACTGAGCACAGTACTCCAAGTGGGGTCTGACCAAGGTCCTATATAGCTGCAACATTACCTATTGTCTCCTAAACTCAATTTCATGACTAATGAAGGCCACTACACTCTATGCCTTCTTAACCACAAAGTCAACCTGCACAACTGCTTTGAGCATCCTATGGACTCAGACCCCAAGACCCCTCTGATCCTCCACACTGCCAAGAGTCTTACCATTAATACTACATTCTGCCACAGTTATCCTCTTTGTTTCAAGAGCTTGATGGTTAAAGGAAAATAACTGTTCTTGAACCTAGCAGTGTATGAATCCTGAGGCAACTGTACTTTCTTCATGAAGGCAGTAGCAAAAAGAGAGCATGACCAGGTTGGTAGGGGTCCCTGATGATGGATGTTTTATCATAGGGTTGAATAACTACTAATACCAGGAAAGACAAGCAGGTTTGCACTTTTACCTCTGAAGTAATTACAAAGTAAGATAGATACTATTCTCTTAATTCATCGAGGTAAAACTGTCACAAAACAGAACCACATCTATTGCTTTGTTTCCTAAGAAATACACTTCTCATTGTTATATAGCACTGACATAGAGCCAAATTCCAAAAGGGTCAAGTGCCATATAATTCATGAACAGAAGAACTATGAAGCATTTTCATTGAAAGAAATAAATGAAGGCTGACAAATGGACTTGCAAATCTTACCCACCATGCCACAAGAGAAAAGAATACCTGAATGATTCAAATATTTTCTCCGTATCAATCCAAAATATACTGGCAGTGGCAATGTTAACCAGGGGGTTTCAAAGATGAGATAAATGATATACATGAATCTAGAAGGAAATGTCAAGACAGCAGGCTTCCTAGAAACTAGCAAACGGAAAGCTTTCATTAAAAAAATAATCATAGCTTATGCCAATATTCTTTGTTCAACATCCTAAAATCAAAACAAACATTTACGTTCTGAATGTTATCTTGGCAGAAGTTACAATCTCACTATTTATCTTCCTTCTAAAACTCTGGCTTTACATGCAGAGTTTTGTTTTTTAAAATATTGTGTTAATATCTAACAACAGACATTTCCAAGTACAGCCTATCTTTTACATGCTTTAACTCAGTGAGCAATTAATATCTTAAGCGGCCCTGTTTTGAAAAAAAAATTCATGAATAATGTCCTCATAAATTACTAGTCCAATGATCATTGTATAAATGAGGAAAGGTAAATGGAAAAAGAAAGAATTTTTCCATTACGTTTGAAAGCTTCCCTCAGGCTTGATTTGATTGTACTTTCTTGTAATTTTGTTCTCCCAATCGTCCATTACTGTTAAACTAACTGATTTTTTTTCATGTAACTTGTCCCCTGCAGCATCAAGTAAAAAAAGAAGAGTTTCTTTAGTCTTCTCATCAACAAAATCCTCCATATGTACAAATCAGAATCACTTTATTGCCAGTATGTGAAACATACCAGAATTGATTATGGTTCAGTGCCAAACATAAAACACAGGATGATGCCATAACAGATAACACAATAACAACCAATAATTTACAAGACAATAGTGCAAGTACTCATGAGCAAACAACAACAGGCAGAATGTCACAAATGCAAACATCAATAATGAAACAAATAAATATGAACATATGAACAGACTCAATAATTATTAACAGAACAATGAGAGTAGGAAAGACCATTTTACAGATATTGCACAGGGATGGTTAAGGTATTGCATCTGAGTGAGTCTTGTTGAGAAGTTGGATGGCTTCAGGAAAGAAGCTTTGGAGATGACGTGTAGTCCTGGTGATGATGGATTTGTAGCATCTCCCTGATGGCAATTTGGTGACTTGGTAGCTGCTATAGTGGGTGGAATCAGCAGCAATTTTTTCAGCCTTTTTCTTCAGTCTAGCAATGGACAAGTCTTTTAACACCAGAGGATGATGGCCAATGATCTTCACTGCTGAGTGGACACTCACTGCAACCTGGACTTGGTGAGGGATTCTAGTCTACTAAAGTTTAAAAAGCAAAGAATGAATAGGCTTTTGAAGGAGTGCATTATCGATAAACTAGAATGAAATCTTCATTCTGTGTTTGAGTAAGAGGAGATATTACATTAACTTGAAATTTTGGATTAAAGCTTACAAGATTATGAGGGAACAAACAGAGTAATATCTATTTCCATTGACCAATCACAAATTGGGGAAATACTGTAGCCTAAAGGTAAGAGACTGATGTTTTAGCACTGAAACTACAAAGCAATTCCAAATGCAAAGAATGTTACATACTTGGGTACTTGTTCAAATCTGAGATTGATAATTTAATTAAAGGAAGGATTAAAGAGTTGTAGGATAAAGGAACAAATACAGATCTAATTACAGATCTAGCAATTAGTAGGACAGTGCACGGACAAAGTTGCCCATTTTTTCCGATGTTACTAATAGGCTGGAAATTTCAGCAATGCTATTCATTTATGAGCATTTCTGAAGATCAAACAAAGAGCAATTCACTTCACCTCAAAACAAACATATTCCTTGAGTATGGATCTTCTGAGACTCATGGAGATACCAGTTAAAGTTCAAATAGCCCTGCTGAGCTGCCAACATTTGTATTTCATTAAATATCCTTGTTAAAAGAATAACACATCTGGCATCTCCCTGAAAAAAATAACTAGCTCACCTTCTCTTCCTGAAGTAATAATCTCTGATGTCACCCAGTCTACATCCAAAAACTGCAATTGGACCTGCTGAGTGAAATTCTGTCTTTAATAACAGTGAATTGCTGATGTGCACCAACTGAGTGCACTTGACTATACACTGGTTTCCTCAAACCAGTCTTAACAGCACAAATATAATTTTCTGGATGTGGAATGATCTCAGAAGCAAAATTACTTTGAGTGAGATACTAACATTTAAAATACATCCTATACTTGCTTCTTATCAAAGCAACTTGCAGAAATCATGGTGAATATGTTGAAAAATAGACATTTCAAATTCATTGTAGCATTCTTCAAAAAAAGCACTAAGTCAGTAATGTTAACAAAAACAAAGTAATATTATAACTTGTCTCAACAGCAGTTCTGTATAATATTGTAAAATACTGAAGATTTGAAAAAAAGGACATGAAAATTCATTGAACCTGTCTATCTTGGCACAGTGTAAACTGGCATGCCATCAGTTCCATTTCCTTTCCCTTGTAGTCAAGCAATCTCTCTGGAGGGGCAAAATAAACTGTAGATTATTTCAGAATCTCTCCTTCACTGCAATCAAACTCCAGGAGACCATGATGGGATTACAAAGTAAATATATATGAGGCGTGCTGTTAACACACTCACTGTTAACTAAAGTAGGCTTTTGTAACCAGCCTTTCTTGATGACTCAGATACTTCCTCTACAGTTCTATAATCATAAATTTCTGAATGGACCCTCAGTGATTGCTAAGAATATTATACCTGGCTATGATATAAGAATGACAAAATTGTAATATTTATGGCAGGCATTCATTCCAGTCTTTATATAATCTTAGACTACTGCAATTTGCCTAGCACCAAAACAGGTTTACGGTGAGTGCTACTTCTTTGCCCTACACACATCTTCAGAACATCCAGATAGTAGAGCTGCCTATTGTTTTGCCTTCGATGCAAAAATTCTAAGCTAACTCATCACCAAACTCAGGACCAGGGAAGCAATGCCTCCTTCTGCAACTGGATCCTTGACTTCCTGACCAACAGACTCCAATCAGTAAGGATTTCTATCGGCTGAAACAGTATCATGAAACGTAGTCTTACCATTGGAGCCAGGTCTTTCAAGAATGAAATTGGGATAAACTTCTACACAGAAAGAGTGACAGAAATTTGAGCTATTCTTCTACATAATGGTAATTTTGAATCCAAAAGAGAAATATTTTGCCCTTCATTGCAAAGTGGATGAAATAGAAGAATCAGCAAGACATACTAAAGCCCTACAGGGATTGGTGAGACAATAACTTTATTCAACAACATAAAATAGGTTTATTCTTTTTACTTAAGGAAATATATAATTACAATTGAAGCACCTCACAGTAAGTTCACTAAATTGATTTATGAGTTGAAGGGATTGAGTTATGAGGAAAGTTTGAACAGTCTGAGTCGTTCTCATTGAAGTTTAAAAGAATAGCAAATGATACTACAATTTTGAAGAGTATTGCCAAATCTGGTCTACCATTTTCCAAGATCAGGGGGTCCCAACCTGGAGTCTTTGACCCCTTGCTTAATGGTACTGATCCATGGTATAAAAAAGGTTGAGAACCTCTATTCAAGATCATGGCTGATTTATTTTATTGTCATTTTCCAGCACTATCTCTTGATTCCCTTAATGTCCAGTAATCTAGCAACCCTGTTCAGAATGATCATTGTGTCCATAGCCCTCGAGATACAGAATTCCAAATATGGGAGAAAAAAATCCCTGTCTCAGCTCCCAACACTGCACTTTATTCTCAGATAGTGCCTCCTGATTTTATACTCCTCAGCCAAGGTAAATATCCTCCCCTCATCTATCCTGACAAGCTCTAAAAATTTTATGCATTTCATTGAGACAGTGGGAGCACTGTCTAGCAAGACAGTCCATCTACTCATTTACTTTGCAACAAACACACCGCCCTTGGAAACAAATGGCACCAGAAATGGACTCCAAACTCTGCAACACCACAAGCTGTAATAGTGTCACACTAACCACTATGTTACCATGACACCCCAAATAGTCCAACAGTTCTACAACAAGCCCAAATGAATCTTCAATCAATGCATCTGGTTTGAGAGGACCTGTACAATTTCAAGTTCAGTTATTGTTATTCAGCCATACACAGGTTCCTCTGTTCCAAGGTGCACAAAACAGTACATTTAACTCACGCAAATAACACAAAGTAATATCACCAATAGTAAATAACAAATAATAAGGAATATTTGCAACACAAGTTAGAAAAGTAAACAGAATAACATTACTAGCGCTTTATATGTGATGAGACCTGGGTGGTGGCAGCCTGAGAAAAAAGCTGTTTCTCATCCTAACAGTTCTTTTCCTAATGCTGTGGTACCTCCTGCTTGATGGTAGCAGGTCAAATAGATTGTTGGATAGATGGGAGAGATTACTGATAATGTTAAGGCTCCTGCGAATGCAGTGCTCCTGATAAGTATCTTTGATTGATGGAAAAGAGACCTCGATGATCCTCCCAGCAGACCTTGTAATTCTTTATAGGGACTTGCAGTCGAAAGCCTTATAGTTCCAGTACCAAGCAGTTGGTCAAGACACTCTCGATGGTGCTCCTGTAAAAATTGGTTAGAATGGGAGGAGGAGCCTCACTCACCTCAATCTCCTTAGGAAGTAGAGATGCTGCTGTGCTTTCTTGACCAAAGAGGTTGTGTTGAGCGACCAGGTGGAATCGTCACCTTGTCAAGTACAAGTGAGATATAGCTTCAATGCTTTAAGAATATTTAACTTGTTCAAATGACAATGACAACCTTCTGATCATAAGACCAGACTTCCAGAGAGCAAATACAAAGTAAGTATCTTACTCACATGGTGTTCCTGCCTTGCCTTAGAACGTGTGCAGATCAAACAGTAGGGGCATTTGCAGATATTATTAACCTCACCCTGCTTCAATCTCAGGTTCCCACCAGCTTTAAGAAAACCAGTATCATCCTAGTACTATGGAATACAAGGTAATGTACTTAATGACTACATCTGGTGGCTATAACAACTATCATCATGAAGTACTTCGAGAAGCTGGTTATGACATGCATTAACTCCTTTCAACCTTGTGTAACTGCAATTTGCCTACTACTGACACCACCTCGCTGAACCTACATACATTTCTAAATCTACATTCTTCACCAACAGACCGCAATCAGTAAAGAAAGGCAGCAACACCTTTGCCATGATTAACTTCAACACTGGTGCCCCACAAATCTGCATCCTCACCCCCCACTCCACTTCCTGTATATTCATGACAGTGTGGCCATATTCTGCTCTAACTCCATCCACAAGTCTACAGATGATACCACAGTAGTGAGTCATATCTCAAATAACCATGAGTCAGAGTACAAGAAAGAGATAGTGAGCCTGGAGGCATGGTGTTATGACAACAATCATTCCCTCAATGTCAGCCAAACAAAAGAGTTGGTTGTTTACACTGCTTCAATCTATTATTTTTCCTTAGTGTTCTGTAATGAAACCTATGCCCATTAATTAGAAGTACTAGGACCTCATTCCCGCCTGTTGCGGCTGCCAAGGAAGGAAATGCTGAAGCTGACTGTAAGCCACTGGATTCCGTGGTGAGTTGAGGCTTATTTCATCTGTCAGTACTTCCCTCCAATGTTCACTCGACAGAAGAGCTAGATGGCCTTTTGCTGTGGCTTTCACTGCATGACCTGAGGAACTGCTACAGGCTGTTCTTGCGGAAATGTAGCTCTAGGACAACATCCGTGCACCATCAATCTATGGGCCATGACCCTTATGAACAGGCTATTTTTTTTAATATTTTGTAATTTTATGTTTCCTGCTATCATAATTATGCATGCTATATCTGCTGTGTGCTGCCTGCAACTGTTAGTACTGTGTTTTGTACCTTGACCCCAGAGGAACACTGTTCTGTTTGGCTGTATACATGCGTATAGTTGAATGACAATTAAACCTGAACTTGAACTTGAACTTGATCCTAAAAATTGACAACCTGATTCTTCTGAAGGGTTTTCCACATACAATTTTGGGTTATATACTTAATTTGGTGACAGAAAAATACTTTCAGTCCATTTAATTCTGCCTTCCATTCCTAACCCACCTCTCACAGGAGTTAAGGTCATTCAAAAAGCATCAGAATCCATTTCTTTGGATAGATTATAAAGCTTCTTAAGCAGAAAACTCAGTGTGAAAATAAGCTGCAGTCTAAAGAACTAAATAAAATAAACAGTCAAATAGAAATCTCACATGAAATATGGACTGTAACTCTCTTCATGACAGAATAATAGACACAAATTCAAAACCTCAAAGACAGAAATCTCCACTCTATAAAATATAGATTGAACATAATGACAGTAGTCCCCTACACAGTATCTTACTGAAATATTGCAATGAGCAAAGTATCATCTTTCAAGTAGTTTAAATGTTATGTGTGGGGACGTAACACAGAGATAGTGTCAAGGCTGCAGAAAAGGAGGAAGTCATGGAGGGGTTGTCTACTGAGTCACTGTGGGTGGAAGGTAGGAACAGGAAGGGGTCAATAACTCTACTGGGTGTTTTTTTATAGACCACCCAACAGCAACAGCAATATCGAAGAGCAGATAGGGAGACATATTTTCAAAAGGTGTAATAATAACAGGGTTATCATGGTGGGAGATTTTAATTTCCCAAATAATGATTGGTATGTGCCTAGTGCAAGGGGTTTATATGGGGTGGAGTTAGTTAAGTGTGTCCAGGAAGGCTTCCTGACACAATATGTAGATAAGCCTACTGAAAAGCTTGAGCATATCAACATTAAGAAAGAGGATGAGCTGGAGCTTTTCGAAAGCATCAAGTTGGATAAATCACCTGGACTGGACAGGATACACCCCAGGCTACTGTAAGAGGTGAGGGAGGAGATCACTAAGCCTTCCACAATGATCTTTGCATCATCAATGGGGATGGGAGAGGTTCAAGAGGATTGGAAGTTTGCAGATGTTGTTCCCTTATTCAAGAAAGGGAGTAGAGATAGCCCAGGAAATTATAGACCAGCGAGTCTTACTTCAATGGTTGGTAAGTTGATGGAAAAGATCCTGAGAGGCAGGATTTATGAACATCTATAATTAGGAATAGTCAGCATGGCTTTGTCAAAGGCAGTTGTGTATTACGAGCCTGATTGAATTTTTTGAGGATGTGACAGAACACGTCGATGAAGGTAGAGCAGTAGATGTAGTGTATATGGATTTCAGCAAGACATTTGATAAGGTACCCATGCAAGGCAGGAGGCATGGGATCCAAGGGGACATTGCTTTGTGGATCCAGAATTGACTTGCCCACAGAAGGCAAAGAGTGGTTGTAGACAGGTCATAGTCTGCATGGAGGTTGGTGACCAGTGGTGTGCCACAGGGATCTGTTCTGGGACCCCTTCTGTTCGTGAGATTTATAAATGACCTGGATGAAGAAGTGGAGGGATGGGTTAGTAAATTCACTGATGACACAAAGGTTGGGGGTGTGTGGATAGTGTGGAGGGCTATCAAAGGTTTCAGCAGGTCATCGAAAGGATGTGAAACTGGGCTGAGAACTGGCAGACGGAGTTCAACTCAGACTAGTGTGAGGTGGTTCACTTTGGTAAGTCAAATATGTTGGCAGAATAAAGTATTAATCGTAAGAGTCCTGGCAATGTGAAGGATCAGAGGGATCTTGGAGTCTGAGTCCATCAGATACTCAAAGTTGCTGAGCAGGTTGACTCTGTGGTTAAGAAGGCATATGGTGCATTGGCCTTCATCAATCATGGGATTGAGTTTAAGAGCCAAGAGATAATGTTGCAGCTACATAGGACCCCGGTCAGACCCCACTTGGAGTACTGTGCTCTGTTCTGGTCGCCTCACTACAGGAAGGATGTGGAAACTACAGAAAGGGTGCAGGGGAGATTTACAATGATGTTGCCTGGATTGGGGAGCATGCCTTATGAGAATAGGTTGAGTGAACTTGGCCTTTTCTCCTTGGAGCGAGAGGATGCAAGGTGATCTGATAGAGGTGTATAAGATGATAAGATGCATTGATCGTGTGGATAGTCAGAGGCTTTTTGCCAGGGCTGAAATGGCTAACACAAGAGGGCACAATTTTAAGGTGCTTGGTACAGAGGAGATGTCAGGGGTAAGTTTTTTTACTCAGAAGGTGGTGAGTGCGTGGAATGGGCTGCCGGCGATGGTGGTGAAGGCCGATATGTTAGGATCTTTTAAGAGACTCCTGGATAGGTACATGGGGCTTAGAAAAATAGAGGGCTATAGGTAACCCTAGGTAATTTCTAGAAAGTACATGCTTGGCACAGCATGTACACATTTCTGCATAACCTGAGAAATTAGCAGTCCAAAATGAACAAGTATCACCATAATATGAAATATACTTCTATGTTTGGTAGCACAGTGGGTTCAGTTTTCATTTTAGACAGACCAGCAGGAGTTTGACATTTGCTTCCTCACAAACGACTTCTCAATAGCACAACCAGATTCTCCTAAATGATTAATGCAGTAGCAGACGTACAAGTACAAATATGTATACTGTAATGTTTATTCGATTTTGTTTTGTACATGCATGATACTAAGCAAAGAAGTACTAATGATTTACAAAATGAACAGTTATTATCTGTATATAAAAAGTACATCTCCAACAAAAAGAAGTAATACATTTTGTTTGAAATGTGACAATGCAATTTAGGTTTGTGATGTTGCCTGTAATATATGCTGAACAAGATGTCACAGAGTCTTTGTAAAATGAAAAGGTTCAATTTGGTTACAACTCATCATCATCATTAAATGCTGATTCATATGTTGTGGGCATCCATGTTGTGACCATGATTGTTCTTGGCAAATTTTTCTATAGAAGTGGTTTGCCATTGCCTTCTTTGAGGCAGAGTCTTTACAAGATGGGTGACCACAGCCATTATCAATACTCTTCAGAAATTGTCTGCTTGGCATCAAAGATCACATAACCAGGACTTATGATATGCACCAGTTGCTCATACAACTGTCCACCACCTGCTCCCATGGCTTCGCGAGACTCTGATTGGGAAGCTGATTTGTTTCTTAAGCTTGTTATAGCCGGGGGTAGTAATGTGGACAAGCTCCCACCACCTACTAAATGCCCCTAATGGCGTGTGTGTGGTGAGCTACATATACCTGTCTGGACACCCCCCCCCCCCCCCCGCTGACTGCTCCTGTGGCTCCTCCCACGGACCCCGGTATAAAGGTGACTGGGGACACCGCCCCGGCCTCAGTCTCTAGGATGCAGTGTGGTGGTCAATTGCTGCTTGTTCTTTCTTCCAGCCAATAAAAGCCTATATCTCGCCTCACGTCTCCCAGAGTTATTGATGGTGCATCAATTTTATTGGCTGGAAATTTTAAAACATGGAAAGCATTTTACATCCACAAAAATTAGACCTTGATCCTCAAGACTCAGAAGCAGCTCTTGCCTTTGAACTCTGGCTTGCATGCTTCCAATCATAAAAAGCACCCCCGAAAACGCTGCCTGGCCCGAGAAGTGACCTGCTCCAGCTGCGGGAAGAAGGGCCATTTTGCCAAGGTCTGTAAGTCTGAACCACGAGCGGGGTCGGGCAGTGCTGCGTGTGAGGCATGGGGGCCGCCATCTTGCCTGCCTGCCTCGTGTGAGGCATGGGGGCCACCATCTTGCTGCCCATCTCGTGCCAGATATGGGGGCGGCCATCTTTGTCGGTTCCACCTCACCCCGTCCCTGACCCACCGGTGCTTACCAGGCACCAAGACAGTGGTTCAACTCTGGCCTCTGTAACCCTCGACCAAAGCGCCCCACACCAGCTTGCAAGGTCAATGATGGACATCCTGGTGGAGGGGCACAGGTCTAGCTGCCTGTTTGACTTGGGCAGCACTGAGAGTTTTATTGACCCAGACACGGTGCAATGCTGCGGACTCGTGACATGGCCAGTAAGCCAGAGGGTCACCATGGCTTCCGGGTCACATTCCACAGACATCCGGGTGGGTTGTGTAGCGACATTGGTGGTGTAGGGAACAGAATATTGGAACTTTGCGCTACTGGTCATGCCTCAACTGTGCGCGCCTGTGCTATTAGGGCTGGAGCCACCTCGAAAGTGTGACTATGGCATATGCCGGGCCCCTCCCACCACTCACTGTCAGGAATCCTCAGTTTTGTGGGACTTCGTCA
Organism: Hypanus sabinus; assembly: GCF_030144855.1. Taxonomy (NCBI): domain Eukaryota; kingdom Metazoa; phylum Chordata; class Chondrichthyes; order Myliobatiformes; family Dasyatidae; genus Hypanus; species Hypanus sabinus. The sequence goes on along the minus strand of NC_082723.1, from coordinate 26,474,131 downwards.
TATACCCCGCTATATACCACACACACACACACACACCGGCCCGCACATCCCACCCAGCACCATACCGACAGCTGCACTACTGACACCACTTGCAGCCTCTCCACCCTCAAGATCCCTTCCCACCACTGTTCGCCAACCTGACCCCCGACTGTAAACCTGTGGCAACTAAAAGCAGGAGGTACAGCACGGGACGCAGGGCCTTCATTCAGTCGAAGGTGCAGCTGCTGCTCAGGGAGGGGATCATTGAGCCAAGCACAAGTCCTCGGAGGGCCCAGGTGGTTGTTGTTCGGACTGGGCAGAAAAATAGGATGGTCGTGGACTATAGCCAGACCATCAATAGGTTCACGCAGCTTGACGGGTACCCCCTACCCCACATCACGAATATGGTCAACCAGATAGCTCAGTACAAGGTGTACTCGAAAATAGATCTGAAATCCGCTTATCACCAGCTCCCCATCCACCCAGAGGACCGACCCTACACCGCCTTTGAGGTGGGCGGCAGGCTCTATCACTTCCTGCACGTCCCCTTCGGTGTCACAAATGGTGTCTCTGTCTTCCAGAGGGAAATGGACCAGATGGTGGACCAGTGCTAACTGAAGGCCACATTTCCCTATCTGGATAATATCACCATCTGTGGTCACAACTGGTCGGATCACAACACCAACCTCCAACGATTTTTCCAAGTAGCCAAAGCCCTGAACCTTACTTATAACAGGGACAAGTGCGTGTTTGGAACCACCCGACTCGCTATCCTTGAGCATGTCGTGGAGAACGGGGTCATTGGCCCTGATCCCGACAGTATGCGCCCCCTGTTAGAACTCCCTCTTCCCACCACCCTCAGAGCCCTCAGACGGTGCCTAGGCTTCTTTTCCTATTACGCCCAATGGGTCCCCCATTACGCAGACAAGGCCCGCCCCCTGGTCAAGTCTACCCCATGTGACCTTCAGCCACATTAAGGGGACATTGCCAAAGAAACGATGCATGCGGTGAACGAGAACATTCCCTTCCAAGTAGAGAGTGACGCCTCTGATTTCGCGCTGGCTGCTACCCTCAATCAGGCAGGCAGGCCAGTAGCATTCTTTTCTCGTACCCTTCAAGGCTCTGAAATTCGGCACTCCGCGGTGGAGAAAGAAGCCCAGGCCATAGTGGAAGCTATTAGGCACTGGAGACACTATCTCGCCAGCAAAAGGTTCACCTTGCTGACCGACCAGCACTCAGTTCAGCAACCAACAGTGGGGCAAAATCAAAAATGATAAAATTTTGCGGTGGAGTATAGAACTCTCCACCTACAATTATGATATCCTGTACCGGCCTGGAAGGCTCAATGAGCCCCCTAATACCCTATCCCGAGGAGCGTGTGCCAGCGCACAGCTCGACCAGCTATACGCCCTCCATGCACATCTTTGCCATCCGGGGGTCACCCGATTTTACCATTTCGTGAAAGCCCAGAACCTGCCATACTCTGAGTGTTGCCCCCTTCCCCTCATCGACCATAATGTCTACTTACTCAACATTATCGACGAGTACTCGCGGTTCCCCTTTGCCATCCCCTGCCCCGACACCACTGCCACATCCGTCATAAAAACACTGCGCCAGCTCTTCACTCTGTTCGGATATCCCTGCTATATCCACAGTGATAGAGGGTCCTCCTTTATGAGTGACGAGCTGTGCCAGTACCTGCTGGCTAGGGGCATTGCTACTAGTAGGACCACGAGCTATAATCCCCGGGGAAATGGACAGGTGGAGAGGAAGAATGCCACAGTGTGGAAGGTCATACTTTTAGCCCTTAAGTCAAAAGGGTTGCCGGTCTCTCGATGGCAGGAGGTCCTCCCTGAGGCACTCCACTCTATCCGCTCCCTGTTATGTACGTCCACCAATGCCACCCCTCACAAGCGCCTATTTTCTTTTCCCAGGAAGTCTGCCACTGGGACCACCCTACCGGCTTGGCTGACATCCCCAGGGCCAGTGCTGCTTCGGAAACATGTGAGGAGCAATAAATACTCCCCGCTGGTCGAGCGGGTTCACCTTCTACAACCCCCATTATGCCTACTTGGTCTTACCTGATGGGCGAGTGGACACGGTCTCCGTCCGCGACCTGGCGTCCGCAGGAGCAGCAGACCACTACCCCGAACACTCCACGGTAACTATGAACCCTGTACCCGAGGTGACACCGCGCACACCAAGCCCTACACAGACTCCTCACGACACTCCTATACCGGGCGTCTCGCACGCGCATATACTAGGCGCCTTGCACACGCATGAGGGATCACTGACGCCTAGTGGGCTGACACCTCCAGTTAGGCCGGAACCAGCACAACCACCATCTCCGGTGCAATCACCACCGGCACCTGTGCAATCACAGCCGGTGCTATGTAGATCACAGCGACAGATTCGACCACCTGATAGACTTAACCTGTAAATATACTTGTAAGAAACTTCGCCCCATGGCGACTCTCTGTTATAACAAAGGAGGGGGTGAACGTGGTGAACTACACGCCCCCCCCACCCCCGCTGACTGCTCCTGTGGCTCCTCCCACAGACCCCAGTATAAAGGCATTGGGGACACCGCCCCGGTCTCAGTCTCTTGGATGCAGTGTGGAGGTCAATTGCTGCTTGTTCTTTCTTCCAGCCAATAAAAGCCTATATTAAGGATGAAATAGTGGCATATTTAGATAGCAGTGATAGAATTGGGCTGACCCAGCATGGATTTACCAAGGGTAAATCATGCTTGACTAATCTGTTGGAGTTCAGGAAGTTAGACGGGGGAGATCCAGTGGATGTAGCGTACCTCAATTTTCAGAAGGCATTTGATAAGGTCCCACATAGGAGATTGGTGGGTAAAATCAAAGCTCAGGGCATTGGGGGGAAGACATTGACATGGATAGAAAACTGGTTGGCAGATAGAAAGCAAAGGGTAGCGGTGAATGGGTGTTTCTTGGAATGGCAGATGGTGACAAGTGGGGTGCCACAGGGCTCGGTATTGGGACCACAGCTGTTTACAATTTACATCAACGATTTAGATGAGGGCATTGAGAATAACATCAGCAAATTTGCTGATGATACTAAGCTGGGTGGCAGTGTGACATGTGATGAGGATGTTAGGAGAATTCAGGGTGACTTGGATAGGCTGGGTGAGTGGGCAGATACTTGGCAGATGACGTTTAATGCGAATAAGTGTGAGGTTATCCACTTTGGGAGTAAGAATAGGAAGGCAGATTATTATCTGAATGGTGTAGAGTTAGGTAAGGGAGAAATACAAAGAGATCTAGGAGTCCTTGTTCATTAGTCACTGAAGGTGAATGAGCAAGTGCAGCAGGCAGTGAAGAAGGCTAATGGAATGTTGGCCTTTATTACAAAGGAAATTGAGTACAAGAGCAAGGAAATCCTCTTGCATTTGTACAGAGCCCTGGTGAGACCACACCTGGAGTATTGTGTACAGTTTTGGTCTCCAGTGTTAAGGAAGGACATCCTGGCTGTAGAGGAAGTGCAGCGTAGATTCACAAGGTTAATTCCTGGGATGTCTGGACTGTCTTACGCAGAGAGGTTAGAGAGACTGGGCTTGTACACGCTGGAATTAAGGAGATTGAGAGGGGATCTGATTGAAACATATAAGATTATTAAGGGATTGGACAAGATAGAGGCAGGAAATATGTTCCAGATGCTGGGAGAGTCCAGTACCAGAGGGCATGGTTTGAGAATAAGGAGTACGTCATTTAGGAGAGTTAAGGAAAAACTTCTTCTCCCAGAGAGTTGTGGGGGTCTGGAATGCACTATCTCGGAAGGCAGTGGAGACCAGTTCTCTGGATGCTTTCAAGAAGGAGCTAGATAGGTATCTTATGGATAGGGGAATCAAGGGATATGGGGAACTGGGTATTGATAGTAGATGATCAGACATGATCTCAAAATGGTGATGCAGGCTCAAAGGGCCAAATGGTCTACTTCTGCACCTATTGTCTATTGTCTATCTCGCCTCATGTCTCCAAGAGTTATTAATGGTGCATCAGTGTGCCTCAAGTAGCCTCTGGCAACTGAGTCCAGCTCCTGGCCTTCATGTGTGGCTTAGCTATTAAGCCCAGCAGAACCATTACTACTGATAGGAGAAGGGGCAGAGGCAGGTTACTGGCGCCTTACAACCAGTCGCTTCAGACAGATGGGACTCGTCAGCCATGGTTGTCAGCTCATCTAGGAGAAGGAAAACTCTGATCTCAAACCTCTGCTGCCTTGCAGCTTATACCTATTCATGGGGAAGGCTTTGGGAGTAATCCCTGAGGGAAAAATCCAGAGCTGGAGTTCCTAAGGCAGTCCTATGTTGAGTTCAATGCAGACTGGTAATTCCTGCAATGCTGCTGCTACCAAACTGTATCAGTCTCTGCCATTCCTTTGAGTTCATCAGTTGCGTGGGGAGGGGGAGCTACCTGAGCAACAGCTTGCTCTTCATATCATACTACCCAGGCTTGCATATCTAGACATGATTTGGGTATCTAGACATGATTTGATTCTGAAGAACTAAGAACTATTATAGAAGTTGATAATTTTTAGGAGAGTATTTTCTTGACTCTTGAGATTTTTTTTTGACTCCACTGTCAAATTAAAATTCTATCTATTTGCTCCATTTTGTTGAATACAACTAAATAAACATAAGCATGAAATCAATTCTCAACAAACAAACCAATGAAAACAACGGAGATGGGAGAATAGAGAGAGAAATTAATGTCAAAATTCCATAACATTTTCAGTACACTATTGCTTCAAGGGCTAAAATAGTTTGAAATAGTATCATATTACTTTCTGAGAAAGTAGCCAAAAGGCTTTATTTGCATGACCTGAATTTATTCGTTCATTCATTTTTCAGGATCTAAGTAGACATCAATAGAAAGGACGGCATACACTACCCATCACTAGTTCTTGAAATATTGGTGATGAACTATAATCTGGCTGGTAAGTGTAGCCCACAGTGGTGTTGAGACCTCCAGAACACAGTGCTGGACTCAGAAGCTGTTTCAAGGAAAATATACACATGTTTTTAAGAGGTTGAAACTTTTATCTTCTTTGGTGGTAACAATGCATGTTTGAAAGATGCTATCAGGTTAGCCTATGCAAATAATTGCAGTGCATTTTGAAGATGGTTAGTACAGTTGGTTGAGGGAATGAATAACAGATGGAGTAACAGTTAGGTAGGTTGCTTTGTCCTCGATGACATTGACCTTTTTGAGAGTTGTTGGAATTATGCATATCAATATAAGTGGAGACTACTCTACCATACACCTGATCTGGGCTTTGTAGATGGTGAAAAGCATGAAGTGCAACTCATTGCAGGATACCCAACATCTGAGCTCTTTTTGAATTCATGGTAATTAAGGTGAATGATCCGGTCAAGTTTTAGAAAACCTACAGAACCTTCGGCCCACAAAGCTGTGGTGAACACGTCTTTACCTTAGAAATTACCTAGGGTTACCCATAGCCCTCTATTTTTCTAAGCTCCATGTACCTATCCAGGAATCTCTTAAAAGACCCTACTGTATCCTGGCTTTTTGGTCAATAGAGAACATAAGATGCTGATTATAGGCAACTATGCAACATAAATGTCACTCATTGCCAAAGGTACCTGGTTAGGCTCTCTCTTATTGACATTGTCTTGCCACATTCATGTTACAAATATATCTTGGCACTTATCAGTCCTTGCATGAATGTAGTTTAGCTCTTGCTACAAGCAGTCATGTATGTCTTTATTTACTGAGGAGATAGTGAACTTTATTAAACACTCTACAGTTATCCGTGATCTTCTCTGACTTTATAATGGAAGGAAGACTTTTGACAAAGCTTCTGAGGATGGCTGAGCCTACTGGTCTAAGGAATTCCTATAGTGATGTCCAGGAGCTAGAATGATTGACCTCCACCAACCACAACCATCATTCTTCTTGCAAGACTTGACTCCAGCAATTTGAGATCATTCTTATCAAAATGATTGGGTCTATACACAGTCAGATGATATCTTGATGTCAACAAATACACCTCAGCTGTGGAATTCAAGTCTTTGTTTCATGTTTGAACTAGCTAATGATGAAAACGTAGTATAGGAATTGGTAAATAAGTTACATTAAATCCTTAATATAAAAAAGACATAGCATCCACTAATTCACATAAGGTTGATAACGTTTTACTGAGAATGCATTATACATTTCTCCACAGCTTCCTCCTGACATATCAGTAAAGTCTATTTACTACGAGATAGTTTAAATTTGACATGTTGTTCTGATAAGTAGAGAAAAACAAAACTTAGCCACTAGCATTGAGGACATCTTCAAAAGGTGAGGCTGTAGCGGTGTGCTACACGCAGCGCTGAAATAACAACACGGAATCGGTGAGCTGCAGTTGCAAAAAGAGATTTATTCAAACTTCATAGCCTCACTTTAAAGCCTTCCTGATCCCGCCCTCCCCGGGTGGGAATGCTGTAGGGGGCGCGTATTCACAGTCCCGTCCCGCACGTGGGCTTTTCCCCTTGCTGGTGAAGCAGGCTTGGCACCCCCTTTGGGACCGGCCTCAATGCCGGCGCGCGCCACTTTGTGAGCCGGTTCAAGTGCGCTAGGAAGTGGGCCGTCACAAGGCCTCAAAAAGGCAGTATCCATTATTCAAGATTGTTTAATGTCATTACCAGTGCATAAGTGTAAAGGATTATGAATTGTTACTCTGGATCCAATGCAGCACCAAAAACACATTAAAGAACACAATAATAAAAATCATCATAAGTTTCAATACATAACTTATATACATAGATTAATTATGTGTCCATTAAGTGAAGCTAGGCACTTCAGTGTCTGTACACAAGATGACTGACAGGAAATGATAATGTGGTGGTGGTGGGGTGGGTTAGCGGGTGGACATGTTGATCAGCCTTACTACTTGAGGAAAGTAACTGTTTTTGAGTCTGTGATCCTGGCTTGTATGCTATGTAGCCTCCTCCCTGATGAAAGTGAAACAAGCAGTCTATGAGCAGGGTGGGTGGGATCTTTCATAATGTTACAGGTCCTTTCTGTATACAACTCCTAGATGGTGGGTAGATTGGTGCTGGTGATGTACTGGGCAGTTTTGACTACCCATCAAAGAGCCTTCCTGTCTGCTGCAGTGTAGTGCAGTTTCTGTACTATGCAGTGATGCAGCATGTTAGGATGCTCTCTATTGTGCAGCTGGAGAATAACTTGAGTATGGACATGCAAAGTTCAACTCTCTTTGACCTCCTCAGAAAGTAGATGTTTTGGTGAGCTTTCCTGATTGTGGAATGTGTTCTGCGACCATGAGAGATTCCATCATCCAGGATGTGCTCTCCTTTTATTATCAGAATCAGAATCAGGTTTATTATCACCGGCATGTGACGTGAAATTTGTTAACTTAGCACCAGCAGTTCAATGCAATACATAATTAGAAAAGCTAAAAGAAGATACGAGGTTGGTTTGGCAAAAAAGGTGAAAGTAAATCCGAAAGGTTTCTACAGTTATATTAAAAGCAAGAGGATAGTGAGGGATAAAATTGGCCCCTTAGAGAATCAGAGTGGTCAGCTATGTGTGGAACTGAAGGAGATGGGAGAGATTTTGAATGATTTCTTCTCTTCGGTATTCACTAAGGAGAAGGATATTGAATTGTCTAAGGTGTGGGAAACAAGTAAGGAAGTTATGGAACCTATGACAATTAAAGAGGTGGAGGTACTGGCGCTTTTAAGAAATTTAAAAGTGGATAAATCTCCGGGTCCTGACAGGATATTCCCCAGGACCTTGAGGGAAGTTTGTGTAGAAATAGCAGGAGCTCTGACGGAGATTTTTAATATGTCATTAGAAACGGGGATTGTGCCGGAGGATTGGCGTATTGCTCATGTGGTTCCATTGTTTAAAAAGGGTTCTAGAAGAAAGCCTAGCAATTATAGACCTGTCAGTTTGACATCAGTGGTGGGTAAATTAATGCAAAGTATTCTTAGAGATAGTATTTATAATTATCTGGATAGACGGGATCTGATTAGAAGTAGCCAGCATGGATTTGTGCGTGGAAGGTCATGTTTGACAAACCTTATTGAATTTTTTGAAGAAGTTACGAGGAATGTTGACGAGGGTAAGGCAGTGGATGTAGTCTATATGGACTTCAGCAAAGCCTTTGACAAAGTTCCACATGGAAGGTTAGTTAAGAAGGTTCAGTCGTTAGGTATTAATGCTGGAGTAATAAAATGGATTCAACAGTGGCTAGATGGGAGATGCCAGAGAGTAGTGGTGGATAATTGTTTATCGGGATGGAGGCCGGTGACTAGCGGGGTGCCTCAGGGATCTGTTTTGGGCCCAATGTTGTTTGTAATATACATAAATGATCTGGATGATGGGGTGGTAAATTGGATTAGTAAGTATGCTGATGATACTAAGGTAGGAGGTGTTGTGGATAATGAGATGGATTTTCAAAGCTTGCAGGGAGATTTATGCCGGTTAGAAGAATGGGCTGAACGTTGGCAGATGGAGTTTAATGCTGAGAAGTGTGAGGTTCTACATTTTGGCAGGAATAATCCAAATAGAACATACAGAGTAAATGGTAGGGCATTGAGGAATGCAGAGGAACAGAGAGATCTAGGAATAACTGTGCATAGTTCCCTGAAAGTGGAGTCTCATGTAGATAGGGTGGTGAAGAGGGCTTTTGGAATGCTGGCCTTTATAAATCAAAGCATTGAGTACAGAAGTTGGGATGTAATGCTAAAGTTGTACAAGGCATTGGTAAGGCCAAATTTGGAATATTGTGTGCAGTTCTGGTCACCGAATTATAGGAAAGTTATCAATAAATTAGAGAGAGTGCAGAGACGATTTACTAGGACGTTACCTGGGTTTCAGCAATTAAGTTACAGAGAAAGGTTGAACAAGTTAGGTCTCTATTCATTGGAGCGTAGAAGGTTGAGGGGGGATTTGATCGAGGTATTTAAAATTTTGAGAGGGATAGATAGAGTTGACGTGAACAGGCTGTTTCCATTGAGAGTAGGGAAGATTCAAACTAGAGGACATGATTTGAGAGTTAGGGGGCAGAAGTTTAAGGGAAACACGAGGGGGTATTTCTTTACTCAAAGACTGATAGCTGTGTGGAATGAGCTTCCTGTAGAAGTAGTAGAGGCCAGTTCAGTTGTGTCATTTAAGGTAAAATTGGATAGGTATATGGACAGGAAAGGAGTGGAGGGTTATGGGCTGAGTGTGGGTAGGTGGGACTAGGTGAGATTAAGGGTTCGGCACGGACTAGGAGGGCCAAGATGGCCTGTTTCCGTGCTGTGATTGTTATATGGTTATAATCTAGAAGAGAGAAAATAATAATAATAAATTAAATAAAACATGATAATAAATAAACAAGTAAATCAATTACACACATTGAATAGATTTTTTTAATGTGCAAAAACAGAAACACTGTATATTGAAAAAAAGTGAGATAGTGTGCAAAACTTCAATGTTTAGGATTTGGATGGCAGAGGGGAAGAAGCTGTTCCTGAATTGTTGAGTATGTGCCTTCAGGCTTCTGTACTTCCTACCTGATGGTAACAAGTGAGGAAAGGGCATGCCCTGGGTGCTGGAGGTCCTTAATAATGGAGACTACCTTTCTGAGACACTGCTCCCTAAAGATATTCTGGGTACTTTGTAGGCTAGTGCCCAAGATGGAACTGACTAGACTGACAACCTTCTGCAGCTTCTTTCGGTCCTGTACAGCAGCTCCTCCTTACCAGATAGTGATGCAGCCTGTCAGATTGCTCTCCATGGTACAACTAAAAAAATTTTTGAAAGTATTTGCTGACATGCCAAATCTCTTCAAACTCCTAATAAAGTATAGCCACTGTCTTGCCTTCTTTATAACTACATCACTATGTTGGGACCAGGTTAGATCCTCAGAGATCTTGACACCCAGGAACTTGAAGCTGCTCACTCTCTCCACTTCTGATCCCTCTATAAGGATTGGTGTGTGTTCCTTCGTCTTACCCTTCCTGAACTCCACAATCAGCTCTTTTGTCTTACTGGCATTGAGTGCCAGGTTGTTGCTGCGGCACCATCTCACTAGTTGGCATATCTCACTCCTGTGCAGCCTCTCGTACCACCTGATTCTACCAACAATAGTATTGTCAGCAAACTTATAGATGGCATTTGAGCTATGCATAGTCACACAGTCATGTGTATATAGAGCGTAGAGCAGTGGGCTAAGCACACACCCCTGAGGCGCGCCAGTGTTGATTGTCAGCAAGGAGGATATGTTATCACCAATACACACAGACTGTGGTCTTCCGGTTAGGAAGTTGGGGATCCAATAAGAGTGGTACAGGAGCCTAAAGACACATGCTCAACATTTTAGAAACAGCTTCTTCCCCTCCACCATCAGATTTCTGAACAGACTGTGAACCGCCCATGAAAACTGTGTCACTATTTTGTTTTCTTTTTGCATTACTTATTTGATACTTTGAGTTTTTCATATATATATATACATACTATATACATTAATGTAATTTATAGTGTTTTTAATGCATTGCACTGTACTGCTGCCACAAAAAAACAGATTTCACAATACATGTCAGTGATAATAAATCTGATTCTGATTCTGCTGCCAGGACCAAGGTCAGGAACCTGGCCTGAGTGATTTTTTTTGTGTTAATTGCCTTGTTTTTTCTTTACAATAATATAAAACTATATCTACCTTGCAAGCTCGTCTTGTGCAATCATTTTGGAAGTTCTGCAAACACTTAGGTCAATAAGTTAAAGTAACAGCTAATATATGGTTCATATTGCAACAGGAAGAGCTTCAGGATGTGGGCCAAACGTACCACAAAAACTTGGATTGGAATTTTGGACAGAACACCAGGGATAAGGAAAGTGGTAGATTTATGACTGGAGTCATCATTGAAAACATGGGTAGATAATCTGACAACTCTGCTATGTGGTGCTTCAGTACTATTGGGGCAGTATGGTAGTGTATTGGTTAGCAGAACGCTTTACTGTACCAGCGATGCGGTTTCATTTCCTGTCACTGTCTATAAGGAGGTTGAACATTCTCCCCATGAGTGTGTGGGTTTTCTATGGGTGCTCCAGTTTCCTCTCACAGTCCAAAGACATACTGGTTGGTAGGTTAATCAGTCGTTGTAAACTGAGTGGACTTTCCCCTTGACTAAATTTTGTGTTTTCAATACCTTGAGAAATACCAGCTCAAATGTTATCACACTCTTCTTTCAAAAGTAAAATACTTAAATACACTGAAATACAAAGACACATATATAAAAAATGAATCAAGTACTTTAAACATTTACACATTTTACGACTACATTGCTCCAATACCATTTTTCTGCAAGGTCGAGATTGATTCTGTGAACAGTAAGGTCAATTGTCAGCTGAACTTGTAAACAGGCAAATGTGAAAACCTATACCAATCTATAAAACAATCAATCAGTTAAGTGGTTTGCAGACCTGTAGGGGATTTAGAGTTCTTTCTCCTACAACCTATCTCCATTTAGACTAAGTATATGTTGCAGTAATTAATTTCCCAAAATGCTAAACAACTGAAGGGAATACCACAGGTGAAGAGGAAAATAGAGACAACACCAAGTTACAGCTACTTAGGTTATAAATTCACCCTTATAAAATTCACAAACCACCACCCAAAAGTGAGATATAAAATAAAATTTGCCTTCAAGGAATTTATTGTATATAGAAACAGTAAATAAACAATTTTTTTTCAATGCGAACATGAGGAAATCTGCAGATGCTGTAAATTCAAACAACACACACAAAATGCTGGTGGAACACAGCAGACCAGGTAGCATCTATAAGGAGAAGCACTGTCGACGTTTCAGGCCGAGACAAAGTCCTGATGAAGGGTCTCAGCGCAAAACGTCGACAGTGCTTCTCCTTATAGATGCTGTCTGACCCGCTGTGTTCCACCAGCATTTTGTGTGTGTTTTTTCAATGCACATGTTTTGACAGAAGACATAGAAGGCATAGCTTTACATACAGAAATTGTGTGCAATTCTGGTCATCCAATTACACCAAATTACCCAGTTTAATAATAGTTTTGACTTGAAAAATTATTTGCATAAATAGGTCATTTTCACTTATTTTTCCATATACTGTACAAAACACATGTACAGTTTTCAGCTACATCATAAATCCTGTCATGTTGACAAAAATGGGGTATAGTTACAAGTTTAGATCCTTTTGTTAATAATGAATATTTTTTAATACTGAACTTAATCTGTACTGTGAAGGATTTTAAAATTACTATTTTTTAAATTATTTTAATCATTTAAGTCTCTGGCTTGATCACTCTTTGAGATCCTGGTAACAAACCTTGAATTGAGGCACACTGTTGATTGGGCACAACCATGGATGTTGCGTCCCAGCTATTTACATGATATGCAAGCCGGGGCAGTATGATATGGAGGAGAGCAAACTGTTGGCCATGCAGCAGGCTACCCCTCTCCACACAGCTGATAAATCCAAAGAAATGGCAAAGACAGATACAGTTTGGCATCAGCAGCATTACAGGACCTGCCAGCCAGCGTTGATCTCAACATAGGACTGCCTTTGGGATTCCAGCTTCGGATTTTTCCTCAAGGATTACTGCTGAAGCCTTCTCCATGAGTGGGTAAAGCCACAAGATAGTGGAGGCTTGAAATCAGAGTTTTTCTTCTAGATTAGCTGCAAACCACAACCGACAAGCTCCATCTCCCTGAAGTGACTGGTTTTAAGGCACCAGTAACCTCCCTTCTCCTGTCAGTAGAAATGGTTCTGCTGGGTTTAGTAGCCAAGCCACACATGAAGGCCAGGATATGGACTTGGTTGTCAGAGGCTAGTTGAGATGCAGACCATTAGCAAGTGTTTAATAGGCAGTGGGAATAACAACCTTAAGGAGCTAAACTTTGATGGACATATAGATAAGTGCAGCTAGAAATTCTAATGCAGGCATTAAGATGCACTGAATGGCATAGTAGTGAGATATTCATTTTGTCCCTCACACAGTGCCATTTAAAACTTCAACTGTCCCCAGTCCCAGATGCTATCAGGATGCAAAACATTATCCAAATCAACAGAAATATGCTTTATTGTGTTCCAAAAGGATTAACATGATTTAACAAAAACATTAAGACATTTAAAATGAATGAAATGGTCAAATTTTCTGGGTGAAACAATCAAAAAATACTTGTTATTGTGTTTAATATGAGGAATTTTTAAAAAAGTATTATTATGCAAATGAATTTCTAATTGTTTAACCAGTTGATATGCATCAGTTCATTAGACAGTTGACAAGAATTTCTTGTATGCCCACCAATAATACCCAAAAAGGATAACCTGAATTTAACATTCTGATCCAATAGTGCCATTCTGTAGACAACAAACTAAACCACAACCCATTCAAAGAACAGGTTGTATTTTCCAGTCAAATAACCTCATCCTTATTATCAACAAGACAAAGAAGATGGTTATTACCTTCAGGAGAACTTATATTACACACACTCCGCTTTACATCGGCATCACAGCAATAGAAACAGCAAGTACAGGTAGTTTCAAACTCCTGGGAGTGTCACATCACACACAACCTCTCATGGTCCCAGAATACGTCCTACACAGTCAGAAAAGCTCACCAATGCCTATTCTTTCTGTGGAGGCTGAAGAGAGCTGGACTATGTATATCTATACTCACGTCATTATACAGATCCACAGAAGAGAGCATCCCAAAAGCTGCATTACTGCTTTGTACAAAAACTGCACTGCAGCAGACAGGAAGATTCAAAACCTGTAGTCAAAACTACCCAACACATCAGTGGCCTGCCCAGCATCAAGGACATATATACAGAAAGGTGTCAGAAAAGGGCCAGTAACAGCATGAAGGGACCTACCCACCCTGCTCGTGGACTGTTTGTCGCACTCCTATTAGGGAGGAGGCTATGTTGCATCCATGCCAGGACCACCAGACTCAAAAGCAGTTACTTTCCCCAAGCAGTAAGGTTGGTTAACACCTCCACCACCACAACCTTCCACATCCAACCACCATTACTTTATCATTTCCAGTCACTTTATGTGTGGACACTCATGGGCCTATGGACACACAGTCACTTTATGGACATATAACCAATGTAGATAAGCTACCTTTTGTATTTATATTTATTGTGTTTTTAAAATAGTAATAATAATAATTATTATTGTGTTCTTTTTGTGCTATAATCAGATCCAGAATAATTATGTCATTCTCCTTTACACTTATGTACAGGAAATGACAAATTATTTTGAATGAAATAATTTTACAAGTTGCAGAGAATGGCAAATTATTACATTATTTAAATAAATTTTGAAAATATAATTATAGTAATATTTTATCTCTTTCAGTATCTTATCAATTAATAAGAAAATAACAATTTTGACTTTTAGGACAATCTCCTCCTATTTAGTAAATACATTGATCTGGAAAATTGATTGAAATAAAATTAGGGCATGTGCTTTACAGTTGCAGAATGTCTGCAAATAAATTAAGACAACAAAACACAACAAACTCTTCCCCCCAAAATTCTGAGTATGTTTTACCATACTCTACTACAAAGGGTACATTTCCTAAAAAAATAAAGACACTCCTGTGCTTCCATATGGAAATGCTTAAACTCCAGTACTAAGATTACAGCATGAGTTTACAAAAATAGCTAATGCTAATTCCCACAGTACTCAATCCATCCTGAGTCAGGACTCTAACTGAGAGGAAAATATACACTGAACACCAGTTTGATAAAAATACTAAGTTTATATCTTAGCAGTTTAGATTCAGCTCTGTACAACAACTCCAGTTTGTTTGGGTGCCAAAAGACAAAAGGAATCTGGAGTGTAGCACGCATCTCACTGCTGTTAATCGTCATCTGGACAAATGCACAGACAGCCTATCTTGAGTTATATGTAATGAAGAAAGTCAACTTTGTGCTATATTAAGCTTCTAACAATGCATTTTCAATGAAAGAAACAGAATCAAAAGTTACCTTAAAAACAGCATTGGAACACTCAATGCATTTGAAACATACAGTGCACGCTCTGACAAAAATCAATTGGAACAGATAGAAGAATGGCAGTAACACTAATCATCTGGATAAAAGCCAACATTTTTCAATACCAAATATGTTATTTACAATCTGTTCAAAGTTTTCCTTCAGCCAATGATCTGACTCTTCATTAATACTTCTTCCTTGGTATTTTCTCCCTGGTACATTTACATAAAATGAGAATGCAACCGGACCAGCTGGAAAACAGATAATCCAAAGTGCTGATATTTAGAAGAAACACAACAAGAACATAACACAGGCATAAAATAAAGGAACTAATTCCAGCTGGGCTTTTCTGAACAAAGTTTTGTTTCTGTCGTTACATTTTGTTTTATTCTAACTTCCTTTTCTACAGGATAACTTTTTAATTTGATGTTAATTTTCCATCCATCTTCTTACTAATTCATTTTGCCTTTCCCACCATCACAGTATTTTTCAATTTCAGCTATATTTCTTTTTCCTCTACAAAATCCTCCATCACTTCATTTGCGGTTCAAGACTTGCAGAGATCTAATCACAGTTAAATTAGTTTGGATCACTTATTTTGAAAAGTCCCACATTATATTGCCCAGACTATTATATCTCTTTCAGACCCTACCAATAGAGAATAACCAAAATCAATTCAATGAATGGCACAAAATGTTATCAAGGTATATATTGCAAGGTAAAAGACTTAGTTCATCTCAAAACTTTGCAATTAGCCAAGGAAAAGAAGGGATGGGGCCTACCTTCTCTTCAAGATTATTACTTTGCAGCACAGATAAGAGCTGTGATATGCTGGTGCAACCCATCATATGATGCTCAATGGAAAAACATTGAAGAGAAGATATTTTCCATGCCCATACAGGCAATTTTGGTTGATAATAACCTATAAAGTTGTATAAATACTATTGATAACCTATGGGTGAAATGGACTCTTACAATATGAAAAACTATTATAAAAGAATATAAACTAGAGGGAAATATTGTAACTCTTAAATGGTATGCATATGACTCAGATTTTATGCCAAATAAACTGAATGCTAGATTTAAGGACTGGACAGCTAAAGGAATAACAGTTCTTCACAAAATAATGAAAGAAGGAACACTGTTCAATTTTGAAATGCTTAAAGAGAAAAACTTATTAGAAAAACAAGACTTTTATCGGTATTTGCAGATGCAGCATTATGTTAATAGGAGAGTGAAAAATGTAACCGAAGCAAGTACATGTTTGATAGAACTGTTTAGAAAAAGCATGTAATTCAGATAATGAAGGTAGAATCATTTCATGCGTGTATAAGGGTCTGACAAATCTTAAAACATACTCGACTTCATACATTAAAACAAAATGGGAGAAGGAAGGAGGGAAAACTATATCTGAGGAAGAATGGACAATAATATGGAGGTATCAATGGAAGTGTACCTGTTCACAGAAATGGAGGGAGTTTGGGTGGAAAAACCTGATAAGATATTTTATTACACCCTCTCAGAAATCCCATCATGATAGTAACCTGCCTGTTTGCTGGAGAAATTGTAGAACTCAAATTGCAAACCATTACCATTTTTTCTGGAATTGTGCCATTATCAAAGACTATTGGAGTGGGATACAAAATGCCCTACAAGACATTTTTAAATGTGGAATACCCTTAGAAAGTAAGACCATATATTTTGGGTATATACCTCAAGAATGGTTGAAAAGAGATAACTATTTAATGAATATGCTGCTGGTGGCTGGTAAAAAGACTCTTACCAGGAAATGGTTATCACAGGAGATCCCAACTTTAAACTCATGGATGGAAATTACAATGGACATTTACAAAATGGAGATGATAACAGCATCTGTCAATCCTAAATTGGAACAATTTGATTCATACTGGGAAAATGGTTTAACTACATAATATCCTATAGGCCTGATTTTCAATAATCAATGATTATATTGTAAAAAAAAAGATCACTTCCTACTTGTACAGTTTTCCTTTTGTTTGTTCTTTCTTTTCTATAAGGTTGGAGGTGTTGTGGATAGTGAGAAGGACTGTCAGAAGTTATAGCGGGACATTGGTAGGATGCAAAACTGGGCTGAGAAGTGGCAGATGGAGTTCAACCCAGATAAGTGTGAGGTGGTTCACTTTGGTAGGTCAAATATGATGGCAGAAGATAGTATTAATGGTAAGACTCTTGGCAGTGTGGAAGATCAGAGGGATCTTGGAGTCTGAGTCCATCAGATACTCAAAGCTGCTGTGCAGGTTGACTGTTTGGTTAAGAAGGCATATGGTGCATTGGCCTTCATCAATCGTGGAATTGAATTTAGGAGCCGAGAGGTAATGTTGCAGTCATATAGGACCCTTGTCAGACCCCACTTAGAGTACAGTGCTCAGTTCACTACAGGAAGGATGTGGAAGCCACAGAAAGGGAGCAGAGGAGATTTACAAGGATGTTGCCTGGATTTGGGAGCATGCTTTATGAGAATAGGTTGAGTGAACTCGGCCTTTTCTCCTTGGAACGATGGAGGATGAGTGGTGACCTGATAGAGGTGTATAAGATGATGGGAGGCATTGATCATGTGGATAGTCAGAGGCTTTTTCCCAGGGCTGAACTGGTTGCCACAAGAGGACACAGGTTTAAGGTGCCAGGAAGTAGGTACAGAGGAGATGTCAAGGTTAAGTTTTTTTACTCAGAGTGGTGAGTTTATGGAATGGGCTGCCAGCAACAGTGATGGAGGCAGATATGATAGGGTCTTTTAAGAAACTTTTAGATAGGTACATGGAGCTTAGTAAAATAGAGGGCTATAGGTGAGCCTAGTAATTTCTAAGGTCGGGACAGTATAGTATAGGAGCTGAGAGGTCCTTCTGCTGTTGTATTCAGCAGAGTATTGTGGAGTATTGTGTTCAGTTTTGGTCTCCAAATTTGAGGAAGGACATTTTTGCTATTGAGGGAGTGCAGCGTTGGTTCACAACGTTAATTCCTGGGATGGCGGGACTGTCATATGTTGAAAGATTGGAGTGACTGGGCTTGTATACGCTGGAATTTAGAAGGATGAGAGGGGATCTGATTGAAACATATAAGATTATTAAGGGATTGGACATGCTAGAGGAAACACGTTCCCGATGTTGGAGGAGTCCAGAACCAGAAGCCACAGTTTAAGAATAAGGGGAAGGCCATTTAGAACGGAGTTCAGGAAAAACTTTTTCACCCAGAGAGTTGTGGATCTATGGAATGCTCTGCCTCAGAACACAGTGGAGGCCAATTCTCTGGATGCTTTCAAGAAAGAGTTAGATAGAGCTCTTAAAGATTGCGGAGTCAAGGGATATGGGGAGAAGGCAGGAACGGGGTACTGATTGTGGATGATCAGCCGTGATCACATTGAATGGCGGTACTGTCTCGAAGGGCCAAATGGCCTACTCCTGCACCTATAGTCTGTTGACATATTCGGCACAACTTTGTGGGCCAAAGGGCCTGTATTGTGCTGTAGGTTTTCTATCTTTCTATGTTTCTATAAGTGTATATCTCAGATAAATACTATGTGGAGATTTGTGGCAAACATGAATATATGATATATACATACAGTATTTAAAATACATCTTATGGAAATGTTTGTATAATGCTGAATTTCGATAAATAAATAAATAAATAGATAGATAGATAAATAAAAAGAAAAGTCCCAAGTCAGTCATTTTTATTAGTTGCATTTGTCAGTTTCTCCATCTTGTTTCTGGACTAATGAATGCCCTTTAAGGACTGATGATTCTTCATTCCATAAAGTCATGTTGATGTTGATCGAATCCATAACATTTCCTTAAAGAGAAATTAAGTCCTGTTTAAGTCCTTGCCTGCAATCATGGAACTACTTTTCCAGTTCCTTTGAAAGCCTAATTGACACTGCTTCCATCATGTCCAACAAGCAATGAGCACCAGATCATCGTTAATTTCCAAGTAAACAAAACATCTTCATCTTCGCTTCCCTTTACCCATCATCCCACCAATTCTTTTGATCTTCATTTAAATTTGTAGCCTGTAGTCCTTGAACCCCATCAGCTAACATATGTCCTTTGTCCTACATATAATTGTCACAATATGTGCAGTTTAATCAAATCTCCACTCAATCTTCTTTATTCCAAAAACAACAACTCTGGCATCTCTGGTCTAACTTTGTACAGTAAATTCTCCCATCATTGGATCATGCTCATAAATCTGTTCAGCATTTTCTCTCTGAATTGGAACTCATTGTGGCCTGATCAGTGTTCAAACTTAACAAAATCTCTTTTGCTTCAGTTCTCCACATCTCCATATACGGTCCAAGATCCCATTAGCTTCACTTACTATCCTATTAGTGTTACAACTGCATCATCAGGTGACTGAAGATATCTTGCAAGCATTCCTTCTCAGCAGATATTACATACATTCTAGCACAAACCTGTCTACAAGCCCAAAAGTACAATGCCTCTCTCAGTGCACTGACTCAATAGCTTTGACAGCCACTAAGGGTCTGCCCAAGGCTCCTAACTGTCAATGGTCTCACTTTTATGATAGTTTGTTGATGTCTATAACATTCAAAATAAATCACACATCACACATCCTCTGTTAAAAATGCCTGAAAAGTTAAATTGATAACGATAATTTAATAGTTGAGAGATTAAAGATATATGTATACACATCAAAACAATTAACATAATTTAAATTAACTTAATTAAATAAAATGAAAAGCTCTGCTTAACACTCTCTATCTGGCATCCAATTTAGATAATTATTTATCAACAGATTAATCATCTTAATGATATTTCAAGTTGATGCTCTCCCTCTGATCCACAGCTGTATGCCTTGATCATCAACACCTTTTTGATAGAAATGATTGTCTTAGAATAAAAATAGAACAGGATAAAACCAATAATGAATGTGCTGCTTAAGTAGTAAGTTAACTAGTGGGTTAATGTCTGACTGCACGGTGGACAAAACAATATAGTCCAAAAATCATGCCAGGTTATGTATATGTTTGATAATTTATGACTACACTGTATATACATTGTATATTTATGACTACACTGCATAATAAGCAGCTTTCAAACATTACAAGAAACCGTTCTTCATTATTTGCTCACAAAATACCTGAGGAACTTAGCAGGTCAGGCAGCATCTATGGAAATGAATAAATTGTCAACAGTTCGGGATGAGTCCTGATGAAGTATCTCAGCCTGAAATGTCAACTGTTTATTATTTCCAGGTTTGCTGATTTTCTCCAGCATTTTGTGTATGTTACTCTGGATTTGTAGTATTGGCAGAATCTCTTGAGGTTATTACTTCAATGAACACTTGGAGCTTTAATTAGAGCAATGAAGGAACACACATACTATACATTAGGCAACAGGTTAGCACAGGCATGACAGTTAACATTCTGATCTCAGCTTTCTCACTGAGGTAGTGAGGAAATTTAGACAGCTGCATGAGAACTGGAGACTTGCTTATTAAAATAAAAACACTCATTTATTTTGCAATTTTCACAAACATGTTACGACATCACAAAACATCTTAAGGCTAATAAGATGGAGTAATTTTACAATGCAAATGTATACCAACAGCAATGTGCTAATCATCAGAAATCTGTTATATTTTTGTTGACTGGAATAATAAATATTGACATCATTCCAAGGATCTTCTTCAAAATGGTGCCAAAGAGTTGATAAGGATGCAGTTTAATCTTTTAAAAAGTACCTTTGGGAATAATGAAGCTCTCAAAGCCAGCCTAGATTTTTGTGTTCAAGCTGTTCCAATAGATTTTAAACACAAAACCTTTTGAGTCAAAGGTGAGAATAGCCACAACTGATTTATTGTTGATACAAGTATGTCATTTAAATGCAGGAAAGGGAAAAACTGTTTAGCTGACTGATATATGACTGCCATAAGGAACTATGAAAATAGAAGATTATAGATTGGGAACAACAGGCTGAGAAAGAGAATTAAATGAAGTCAGACTAGGAATAGATTAGGAGAGAATATAATAATATCAGAAGGGAATTAATGTAAGAGAGGAAGAGGTAACAATGGAAAGGAACATAACTGGGAGAAAATCATAAAAATGCAGAGACACAGACACATTTCAACAGTAATATTAATTTCTGAAAATTATTTTGTTAAATTCAAAACATAGGATAACTTGGGTATCAATCTGATCTGAACAGCTTTTATGCATCACTCAGTATCCTGTAGAAGTAAATAGTGTTCTTCATTAAGGATGTGAGCATTCAGGGACTAACTTAAAGTAGGAAAGAATAAATACATTACAAAAATTGAGGACTGTAATGAGTAAATTCAACAAAAAATGTTTTATCTTCTAAGAGCTTAAAATGTAAAGTTTCAGTAAATGAATTTCTGTTTAGTTCAAATTTTAACCAGTAACTCATAGTGTTAATGAATCTGATTATGATCTTGTTTAGTTGATCTGTGTCACATATTCAACATCTGCCGTTGAGGTCATAAGAAACACTGGTGTTCTTTTACAAAAGTGTTTATTCAATTAGTAGTGAAATGGAAAACTAAAATGCATTTTAACAATGATTCAACAATAAGGTCACAAATGGGGCCTTAAAACTGCTAGATGTATGCTTTAATTATCAACTAAACAGAATGTAAGGAAAGGCCTTATTGTAATTAGGAAGTTTACCACTAATTAATATACATTATAGGTATAGACTACAGTATATATGGTAGCGATAGGGGATTCAATATGCAGAGGAACAGATAGAAGATTCTGTAGACGTGAACAGGACACCCAAATGGCATGTTGCCTCCTGGTTGCCAGGGTCACGATCAGCACAGATCATATCCACAGCATTTTGGAGGAGGAGGGAGAGCAGCTAGATATCTTGGTATATAGTTGTACCAATGACATAAGAAGGAAAAGCAAAAAGATCCTTAAGAGTGAATTTAGAGAGCTAGGCAGAAAGCTGAGAAGCAGGACCTCCAGGGTAGTAATCACTGAATTGCTAACTACGCCATGTGCCAGTGAGGGTAGAAACAGGATGATTTAGCAAATAAATGTGTGGCTGGCTATCTGGTGCAGGGGGCAGGGCTTCAGGTTCTTGGAGTATTGGAATCTCTTCTGGGAGAGGTATGACCTATACAAAAGGGACGGGTTGCACTTGAAACTGTGGGGGACCAATATTCTAATGGGCAGGTTTATTCGAGCTGTTGGGGAGTTTTTAAACTAATTTGGTATGGGAATGGGAACCAGAGTGAAGGGGCTCATGATAAGACAAATGGTAGTTGGGAGCTGAATGTCCAAGGTTACACAGTGTACTGGAGGGATAGGAAGGTAGGCGGAGGCGGTGGCATGGCTCTGCTGGTAAAGAATGGCATCAAATTATTAGGAAGATGTGACATAAGATTGGAAGTTGTTGTGGGTTAAGAAACTGCAAGGGTAAAGGGACCCTGATGGCAGTCATACACAGGCCTACAAACAGTAGCTGGGACGTGGACTACAGATTACAATGGGAAATAGAAAAGGTGTGTCCAAAGGGCAATGTTATGATAGCCATGGGAAATATTAACATGCCAGTAAATTGGAAAAATCAGGTTGGTAATAGATCTCAAGAGATTGAATTTGTTGAATGCCTATAAGATGGCTTTTTAGAGCAGTTTGTTGTTGAGCCTACTAGGGGATCAGCTATACTGGATTGGATGTTATGTAATGAATCAGGGGCGATTTGGGAGCTCAAGGTAAAGGAACACTTAGGAGGCAGTGATGACAATATGACTGAGTTCAACTTGTAATTTGATAGGGAGAAAGTAAAGTCTGATGTAGCAGTATTTCAGTGTAGTAAAGGAAATTACAGTGGTATGAGAGAGGAGCCGGCCAAAGTAAATTGGAAGGAGATGCTGGCAGGGATGACAGCGGAGCAGCAACGACTTGAGCTTCTAGGACAAATGAAGGAGGTGCAGGGTAGATGTATTCCAAAACAAAGAAATACTCAAATGGCAAATACAGTACAACCATGGCTGACAAGGGAAGTCAAAGCTAATGTAAAAGCTAAAGACAGGGCGTACAACAAAGCAAGAACTAGCGGGAAGATAGAGGGTTAGGAAGCTTTTAAAAACCTTCAGAAAGCAACTAGGAGAGAAAAGATGAAATAAGAAAGCAAACTAGAAAACAACATCAGGGTGGATAGAAAAAGAATTTTCAAGTATATAACAAATAAAACAGAGATGAGAGTGGATACAAGACTGCTAGAAAATGAGATTTTAAAAAAGATAACGGGGACAAGGAGATGGCAGATGAAGTATATGAGTATTTTGCATCAGTCTTCACTGTGTAAGACACTAGCACAAGTGTGCTAGGTGTTGAAGAGTGTGAGGGAGGAGAAGTGAATGCAGTTAATATTACAAGGGAAAAGGTGCTCAAAAAGCTTAAAGAACTAAAGGTACATAAGTCACCCAAATCAGATGAACTGCAACCTAAGGTTCTGAAAGAGGTAGCAGTAGAGATCGTGAGGGCATTAGTAATGATCTTTCAAGAATCATTTGAGTCTGGCATGGTTCCGGAGGACTGCAAGATTGCAAATGTCACTGCACTCTTTAAGAAAGGAAGAAGGCAGCAGAAAGGAAATTATAGACTAGTTAGTCTGACCACAGTGGTTGGGAAGATGCTGAAGTCAATTGTTAAGGATGAGGTTATGGAGTACTTGGTGACACAGGATAAGACAGGACAAAGTCAGCATGGTTTCCTTAAGGGAAAATCTTGCTTGACAAATCTGTTGGAATTTTTTGAGGATATTACAAGTAGTATAGATAAAGGGCATGCAGTGGATGTTGTATTTTTGGAGTTTCAGATGCCACACATGAGGCTGCTTACCAAGTTAAGAGTCCGTGGTATTACAGGAAAACTACTAATATGGTTTGAGCATTGACTGATTGCTAGGAGGTAGAGAGTGGGAATAAAAGAATCCTTGTCTGGTTGGTTGCCAGTGACTAGTGGTGTTCCACAGGGGCTGGTGTTGGGACTACTTCTTTTTATGTTGTATACAGATGATACGAAGACTGGTGGAAGGGCAGGTAGTGTTGAGGGAACAAGAAGGCTGCAGAAGGACAGATAGATAAGAATGGGCAAGAAAGTGGCAAATGAAATACACTGTTGGAAAATGCATGGTCATGCACTTCAGTAGAAGAAATAAAAATACAGACTATTTTCTAAATGTGGAGAAAATCCAAAAATATGAGATGCAAAGGGAATCTTTGTGTAGAACACCCTAAAAGGTTAACTTGCAGGTTGAGTCAGTGGTGAGGAAGCAAATGCAATGTTAGCATTCATTTCAAGATGTCCAGAATACAAGAGTAGGGATGTGATGCTGAGGCTTTATAAGGCACTGGTAAAGCCTGACCTTGAGTATTGTAAAGTTTTGGGCTCCTCATCTTAGAAAAGATGTGCTGGCATTGGAGAGAGTTCAGACAACGTTCACAAGGATGATTCCAGAAATTAAAGCGGTATCATATGAGAAACGTTTGATGGCTCTGGGCCTGCACTCACTGGAATTTAGAAGGACGAGGGGGAATCTCATTGAAATCTTTTGAATGTTAAAAGGTCGAGACTGAATAGATGTTGAAAAGCAATTTCCCATGGTGGGGGGGGGGGGTGGATCTAGAACAAAGTCACAGCATCAGGATAGAGGGGTGTCCGTTTAAAAAAGAGATGAGGAGAAATTTCTTTAGCCAGAAGGTGGTGAATTTGTGGAATTTGTTACACAGACAGCTGTGGAGTCTAGATCATTGGGTGTATTTAAAGTGGATATTGATAGGTTCTTAATTGACCACGACATCAAAGGTTACAGGGAGAAGGCTAGAGGTGGGGCTAAGAAGTGGGAAAAAAAGGATTGCCATGATTGAATGGCAGAGCAGACTTAATTGGCCAAATAGCCTGATTCTGCTCCTATGTCTTATGGTCTTATTGTATAATTATATACATTCAATTGAGATCAGATCAAATCAGCTGACTATATGGAGGCAGGACTTCAACCCACTGAGTGTGTCATTTGTTCCTTCAGATTTCATCAGCTGCAGTTTCTTATATCCCCAATTAAGCCAGACTCGTTTTTCTTTGAGTTTTTAAAAAGGATGGTTGCAGAACCGTGATGTGGTTTGTACACACATGGACTGCACCAGTGTAATATTCAAGATTGTTTACTGACATTTCCAGTACACAAATGTAAAGGAGAATGAAATAATTGTTATTCTGGATATAATGAAGCACAAAAAACACTATAAGGAACACAATAAAAAATATGAATACATAAACTAACTTATGGTTATATGACTATAAAGTGACGCTAGGCACAGGAGTGTCTGGTCAGGTGGTAACTCTGAACGGAATATCATAAGGTAGTGGCAGTTGGGGGTTGTACTTGGGTTGTTAGTGGGTGGAGGTGTTGATCAGCCTTACTGCTTGGGGAAAGTAACTGTTTTTGGGTCTGGTGGTCTTGACGTGAATGCTACATAGCCTGCTCCCTAATGGGTGTGGGACAAACAGTCCATGAGCGGGGAGGTGGGATCCTTCACAATGTCTCTTGCCTTTTTCCAACATCTTTCTGTATATATGTCCTTGATAGCAGGTAGGGTGGTGCTGGTGATGCCTGATTTTTGGTGACTTTATTCAACAGTGCAATATTAGTACAGGGTAGCCATGTGGTGAGTCTTTATTGACTTGTTATAAGTTTTAACGAAGATGAGACATGGTAGGGTAACTTGGTTGTGCGTAATTCCACTCTTGCATCATCTGGGATCCCCAGATTCATCCAATGTTCCAGAAAAGCAGTTGTGCTAGAAGTGTTCCTAGGTACAGCAGATTGTACTCGGTGCTTTGGAGTTGAAGGGTGGCTGGAGTCACTGTGGTTCATCCATGAGGCTAAGACTTTTCTGGATAGTATGTTTTGAGCAAGTGGTCATCTGCAGCTTAAGTGTGACCAGAGAAGGCAGGGATGACTATGAAACAGTCTAGGAAGAATAGGCAGATAATGCTAACATGTACAATAGAAATGATACAGCAAATGAATATTTAGCTGGAAAAATTGATTAGAAGAGAAATCTTTAGAATTTAGAGGTACTATAACAATTTCTGAAGCGGATTCAATATATATTTATTATAACCATATAACAATTACAGCACGGAAACAGGCCGTCTTGGCCCTTCTAGTCCATGCTGAAAGGTTACTCTCACCTAGCCCCACCAATCTGCACTCAGCCCGTAACCCTTCATTCCTTTCTTGTCCATATACCTATCCTTTTTTTTAATGACAATATCGAACCTGCCTCTACCACTTCTACTAGAAGCTCATTCCACACAGCTACCACTCTCTGAGTAAAGAAGTTCCCCCTCATGTTACCCCTAAACTTTTGCCCCTTAACTCTCAACTCATGTCCTCTTGTTTGAATCTCCCCTACTCTCAATGGAAAAAGTCTATCCACATCAACTCTATCTATCCCCCTCATAATTTTAAATACCTCTATCAAGTCCCCCCTCAACCTTCTACACTCCAAAGAATAAAGACCTAACTTGTTCAACCTTTCTCTGTAACTTAGGTGCTGAAACCCAGGTAATATTCCAGTAAATCTTCTCTGTACTCTCTCTATTTTGTTGACATCTTTCCTATAATTCTGTGACCAGAACTGTACACAATACTCCAAATTTGGCCTCACCAATGCCTTGTACAATTTTAACATTACAGCCCAACTCCTATACTCAATGCTCTGATTTATAAAGGCCAGCATACCAAAAGCTTTCTTCACCACCCTATCCACATGAGATCCCACCTTCAGGGAACTATGCACCATTATTCCTAGATCATTCTGTTCTACTGCATTCCTCAATACCCTACCATTTACCATGTATGTCCTATTTTGATTACCAAAATGTAGCACCTCACACTTATCAGCATTAAACTCCATCTGCCATCTTTCAGCCCACTCTTCTAAGTGGCCTAAATCTCCCTGCAAGCTTTGAAAACCTACTTCATTATCCACAACCCACCTATCTTAGTATCATCTGCAAACTTACTAATCCAATTAGTAATCCAATTTACCACCCCATCATCATATTGAAGGAGAATTGCACACAACAATCCTCAAAACTAATTAAATGTTAAAATTTGATGCTTTTTTTCTAACTGTAATAGTATACATAAACATAAAATTGCTCTGCAGATTTTCTACAACATAACTAAGTTTGTCAAGACTAAGCATTAACAGGCTGCAGGAATTCCATGCCAGCAAAAATTTACTGTTGAAGATCCACTATGAAGAATTTGGAACACAATTATGAAAGATGGCACTGGAGATGTCATTATAAACTGAGCAGACACGTACATCTAACTGCAGCATTAAGTATTCTTTGATCTCCTTTCAAATATTTCTGGCCTACTAAGCATTTAGCTATGATTAAAAAGCTGAATTATCGTACTGTCTATAATCTCAGTGGCCACTTTATAAGATAACTTCTGTACCTAATAAAGTGGCCACTGAGTGCATATTCATGTCTTCTACTGATGTAGCCCATCCACTTCAGGGATCAATGTGTTATCCATTCAGATGCACTTCCACATACCATTGTTGTAATGTGTGGTTATTTGACTTCCTGTCAGCTTGAACCAGAATGGCCAGTCTCTTCTGACTTCCCTCATTAATGAAGTGTTTTTGCCCACAGAAACTGCCGCTTACTGAATTTTTTCTTGCACCATTCCCTGTAAACTCTAGAGGCTGTTGTGCATGAAAATCCCAGGAGATCAGCTGTTTCTGAGATACACAAATCACCCCATCTGGCACCAACAATCATTCCATAGTCAAAGTCACTTAGATCACATTTCTCCTCCATTCTAATGTTTTGCCTGTCTGTATGTCTGTCTGCATTGAGTTGCTGCCACATAATTGGCTGACTAGGTATGTGTATTAACAAGTAGGTGTACACGTGTATCCAATCAAGTGGCCACTGAATGTATGTTATAGAATAGTTATATTATCTTTATACTGTTTACTTGCTATACTATCTTCTACAATAAGTATTCAGGAAATTCTATGAGGATTTTACAAAATTCCATAGAGAAGTATGCAATTTCTTTCAAAAAAATCAAGTTCCTAAGATTTCCTCAAGGAGTATAATACCCGAGTTTTCACGAAGCACAAGAATAGGATTAAATATATATAACCTCTTCAGGATGCTGATGACATTAAATTGTTTGGAAAAGCAAATTGCATAGAGGATGCAGAGAGAAGTAGATAGGTTAAGTGAGTTGTCAACAGCCTGGGAGATGGAGTACAATGTTGGTAAATGCAAGGCCTTCCACTTTGGAAGGAAAAATAAATTAGGTTATTATTTAAACGTTAAAAGATGGTAGCATGCTGTTGTACAGAAGGACTTGAGAATGCTTGTGTATGAATCGCAGAAGGTTGGTTTGCAGGTGCAAGAGGTTATCAAGAAGGCAAGAAATGTCGATCTTCCATTTTAGAGGGATCGAATTTAAGAGCAAGGAAGCGATACTGTAACTGTACAAGCACTGGTGAGGCTACACCTGGAATACTGCACATAGTTCTAGTCTCCTTATTTGAGGAAAAACATACTGGCTTTGGAGGTGGTACAGAGGAAGTTCTCCAGGTTGATTCTGGAGATGACAGGCTTAGCATATGAGGGGAGACTAAATCACCTGGGATTATACTGGCAGGAATTCAGAAGACTGCAAAAGGATCTTACAGAAATATATAAGATTATGAAAGGGATAGATAAAATAAAGGCAGGAAAGTTGTTTCCATTGTTATGTGAGACCAGAACTAGAATACACAGCTTCCAGATTCAGGAGAATAGATTTAAAACAGAGATGAGGAAAAACTGCTTTTCCCAGGGAGTAGTGAATCTGGAATTCTCTTCACAGGGAAGTAGTAGTGGCTTTCTCAACAAATATACTATATTTAAAAGTTAGAAAGATTTTTGCATGTCAGGGAAATTAAGGGTTATGAAGAAATGGCAGGTAGGTGAAGCTGAGTCCACGGCCATATCGGACATGATCTTATTGAATGGCGGAGCAGTCTCAATGGACTAAATGATCTACTTCTGCTCCTAGTTCTTATATTTTTATGTTTTTATGATACAACCTAACCATAGGTTATCACACGCCAAAACCACAGTATTTTTTAAATAAACCACTTCCTGATTACAAAGTACAAGCAAGAGATCCTGAAACATCCTCTTACCACAGTTTAACTTATATGGTCTCCACCTGAACTATTTAATCATCAACCTCTCAGAGAACCACAGGAGGAAGGATGGATCACCAGATTAAAGCCAAATTGTGAAAAAGCAACAGAAATGGAGGACTTGGATTGATGTAGCACCTAAAAATTTCCTCAGCAATATTTAAAATAGTATACATTGAAACAACATCAATTTTGCTTTGTGTGTAAGGGCAATGCAAGAAAGTTATTTTGAGTGAAACAAAGAAACCTTCTAATAAATGGCAGAACTAGATTTCTCTCTGTCTTCACTTTTAACAATTGCTCTCTCAGATCAGAATTAGATCACTGGCACGTGATGTGAAATTTGTTAACAGTTCAATGCAATATGTTATCTAGCAGAGAGAGAAAAATATAATTATAAATACACAAGTAAATCAATTATGTATATTGAATAGATTTTAAAAAGTGTGCATAAACAGAAATACTGTATATTAAAAAAAGGTGAGGTAGTGTCCAAAGCTTCAATGTCCATTTAGGAATCAGATGGATGCAAAATTGTGGAAGTATAGTTAGCATATTGAGTGATTTCTGTGTATTTTCCAACTTATGGACAAAATCAACATGGATGACTATAAATCTAAACCCATTCATTACCCAAAACTGTAAAACAGTACCTTCAGCATGATGTAATCCTACTCATCTGCAGCAAGCATAATTCATAATTGTAATACATATTCACTTACTTTTTGACCCCTTTTGTAGATGGAGCTTTCTATATTCATTGTTCAAAAGGATGTGGTGATTTACAATGAATTTCACTCAATTCAATTCAATTCAAGTTTAATTGTCATTCAGCCATACATGAATACCCATGAATGCAGCCAAATGAGACAGTGTTACTGCAGGGTCAAGGTGCAAAACACAGTACTAACAGTCCGCAGCACAAAGTACACATAGCACACACAAGATAGAAAGCACATTTAAGATATCAGTAAAATACAGTCAAGCAAGAAAAAATTAGTCTAGACCAAGGGTCGGCAACCCGCGGCTCCGGAGCCGCATGCGCCTCTTTGATCTCTGTGCTGTGGCTCCCTGTAGTTCGTTAGTTTTTGAAATGTAATTCGAAATTTGAAGATTATGGTGAATTTGTACAATCTAAAACCGTTGTGGAGACCCCATTTCCTGGCACATCCGAACCGGCTCACAATTAGCCACCGTTCCGGCTAAGGGAGATAGCCTATGGGGGTTTGTGAGTACGTGGCTTTTGGAGCATCCGCGCCCATGGGGACGGGTTGAGGGAGGCTTTAAATTAAGGCTGTTTAGTTCGAATAAAGTTACCTTTGACTGCAGTGTCTTTATTTTAGCGCTGCGTGTAGCGCTACACCGCTACAACGTGTTTTTTATCGCTATTAATATACATCACCACTGCCAATGCCTGACACCCACCAGTGCGCGCTTTCTTTTGATTCTTCCATCCAAGGTAGGCTACCTATGGAGTAACCTTCAACCCAACGTCTTTTTTTCGGAGTTCAAAATGTTTTTGTTGCATGCAGAAATGTAATTTCGTTTTCTCTGCAGGAGTTCATCAATTTCATAAATGCAACACATTATAGTTTGTTTATACATAGCATAAAGGCAAAAAAAAACGTTGTATGCAGTGTTATTTCATTTTAAATGTCAAACGGGTTTTGTGGCTCCCAGTGTTTTCTTTTCTGTGGGAAATGGGTCCATATTGGCTCTTTCAGTGGTAAACGTTGCCGACCCCTGGTCTAGACCCTGAGCCTGTAAGTGTCACAGAAACCTGCAGTCGACCACTATACAGTTTGCCTTCTACCGAGTAAACAGGGGAGGCAGCACCAACTCTAGCCTGGATGCCGTGCCACACCGCCTCCAATGGAGCGCACCAGCTTTCACACCTCTCTCCTAGTGGCTGTAAACAGGAAACACCATAGCTTGAGGCCTAGTTCTCGCTACGATCTATGACCAAGGCCATGCAGCTCCCTTGCTGTCTGCCCCTTCTGTTTACCAATAAATTAGTGAATTGAACTTGAAAAGTGTTCCACGTTTTCAATGTCCAAAAGGATCTTATGATCACAGAAAAGTGACTAAGACAGTTGTTATTATACTGCATGCCTCCTTTGCGCACCAACTCCTCCAAAGCCTCTCTGACACAAGCAGCAGCACGATATGTACTAGTCCATCTCCTTCAGGTTCTCTGCCAGCAAGCAACTTGCTGGTGGGGTAGACCTATAGTACTTTAAGTTCTTATTGTCTGGCAGGTTCTTGCTTTCATAACAAATATGATTAAAAAGGACAGTAGCACTCTTTGTTGACCCTGTAGAAGCTGCTGCAATTGAATGCACTACTATCTTATGTCTCCTATGAATAATTGTATAAATCTTTGACCAACTCTGTTGCATCAACATTTTAAGCAATATTATAGGCATTGTAGAACTATACAGTGTATTCAATCAACAGATTAAAGTTAGATTCACATTTTCTGTTTTAAAGTCCTAGTGAATTGGGCTTGAACAATTTGAATCTTGTATCCCACAGTTAGGTAATCCACATTTCTTGCATTTATGATTATAATTAGGGTATGGCACATTAAAAATGGGAAAAAAGCTCAATTTGATTACTAGATAATGATAAATGTAATGGTAACAATTAAAGTTGAAAATGATTCACCAATAATAGGTTAGGACTGTGTATTGCACAACTGTGTAAATTTATCCATTTTAAGCAGATATCAGAATATTTAAATTTATATCTCAAATGAACCAATGCATTCACTCGAGATACCTGAATGTTTATAATAAATCTGTGCTATTTGCGTAGATTTATATTTGCTTTCAAAAATTTGAGAAAACTATTTTTAAAAAGATCAGCTAATTCCACATGTATGCATGAATATTAGTTAGTAAGAGTTACAACAGCACCCTCTTGTGAAGGATATATTTTACAATTTTAATCAAAATTAACTGGTTTTTCAGATGCTGGAAACCTGAGAATAATGACTATTGAACATATCTGTCAGCATATGTATGTAGAAGTGTCTTTTCTTTCTCCTGTTGCTTCCCCAGTCCCTAACAAAATGCTAATAAATTACAAACACGAAGAAATTTGCAGATGCTGGAAATTCAAACAACAACACACACAAAGTGCTGGTGGAACACAGCAGGCCAGGCAGCATCTTTAGGGAGAAGCGCTGTGGACGTTTCGGGCCGAGACCCTTCGTCAGGACTAACCGAAAGGAAAGATAGTAAGAGATTTGAAAGTAGTGGGGGGAGGGGGAAATGCGAAATGATAGGAGAAGACCAGAGGGGGTGGGATGAAGCTAAGAGCTGGAAAGGTGATTGGCGAAAGTGATACAGAGCTGGAGAAGGGAAAGGATCATGGGATGGGAAGCCTCAGGAGAAAGAAAGGATAGGGGGGGAGCACCAGAGGGAGATGGAGAACAGGCAAACAACTAAATATGTCAGGGATGAGGTAAGAAGGGGAGGAGGGGCATTAACAGAAGTTCATGCCATCAGGTCGGAGGCTACCCAGCCAGTATATAAGGTTTTGTTCCTCCAGCCTGAGTTTGGATTCAGTTTGACAATAGAGGAGGCCATGGATAGACATATCAGAATGGGAATGGGACGTGGAATTAAAATGTGTGGCCACTGGGAGATCCTGCTTTTTCTGGCGGACTGAGCGTAGGTGTTCAGCGAAATGGTCTCCCAGTCTGCGTCAGGTCTCACCAATATATAAAAGGCCACACCGGGAGCACCGGACGCAGTACACCACACCAGCTGACTCACAGGTGAAGTGTCGCCTCACCTGGAAGAACTGTCTGGGGCCCTGAATGGTGGTGAGGGAGGAAGTGTAAGGGCAGGTGTAGCACTTGTTCCGTTTACAAGGATAAGTGCCAGGAGGGAGATTGGTGGGACGGGATGGGGGGGACGACTGGACAAGGGAGTCTCGTAGGGAGCGATCCCTGCGAAAAGCAGAAAGGGGGGGAGGGAAAAATGTGTTTGGTAGTGGGATCCTGTTGGAGGTGGCGGAAGTTACAGAAAATTATACGTTGGACCTGGAGGCTGGTGGGGTGGAAGGTAAGGACAAGGGGAACCCTATCCCGATTGGGGTGGCGGGTGGATGGGGTGAGGGCAGATGTGTGGGAAATGGGAGAAATGCGTTTGAGAGCAGAGTTGATGGTGGACGAAGGGAAGATCCTTTGTTTAAAAAAGGAAGACATCTCCTTCGTCCTGGAATGAAAGGCCTCATCCTGAGAGCAGATGCGGCGGAAGCGGATGAATTGTGAGAAGGGGATAGCCTTTTTGCAAGAGACAGGGTGGGAAGAGGAATAGTCCAGGTAGCTGTGTAGGCTTATAGTAGATATCAGTAGATAGGCCATCTCCAGAGATGGAGACAGAAAGACAAGAAAGGGGAGGGAGATGTCGGAAATGGACCAGGTAAATTTGAAGGCAGGGTGAAAGTTGAAGGCAAAGTTAATGGAGTCGACAAGCTCAGCATGCGTGCAAGAGGCAGTGCCAATGCAGTCGTCGTTGTAGCGAAGGAAAAGAGGGGGTTGGATACCGTTATAGACTTGGAACATGGACTGTTCCACAAACCCAACAAAAAGGCAGGCATAACTGGGACCCATACGGGTGTCCATGGCTACACCCTTGGTTTGGAGGAAGTGGGGGGAGCCAAAGGAGAAATTATTGAGAGTAAGAACTAATTCCACTAGACGGAGGAGAGTGGTGGTAGAGGGGAATTTGTTAGGTCTGGAATCCAAAAAAAAGCAAAGAGCTTCAAGACCATCTCGGTAAGGGATGGAGGTATATAGGGACTGGACGTCCATGGTGAAAATAAGACGGTGGGGGCCAGGGAACTTAAAATCATTGAAAAAATTCAAAGCATGAGAAGTGTCACGAACATAGGTGGGAAGAGATTGAACAAGGGGGGATAAGGCAGTGTCAAGGTATGCAGAAATGAGTTCAGAGGGGCAGGAGCAAGCTGAGACAATAGGTCTACCTGGACAGGCAGGTTTGTGGATCTTAGGTAAGAGGTAGAAACGGGAAGTGCGGGGTGTGGGAACTATGAGGTTGGTGGCAGTGGATGGGAGATCCCCAGAGCTGATAAGGTTGGTGATGGTATAGGAGACAGTGGCCTGGTGCTCCTTAGTGGGGTCATGATCAAGGGGTAAATAAGAGGAGGTATCAGAGAGTTGTCACTGTGCCTGGGCCAGGTAGAGGTCAGTACGCCAGACAACAGCTCCCCACCTTATCTGCAGGTTTTATAGTGAGGTTGGGATTGGTGCGGAGGGAGCGGAGAGCAGAGCGTTCGGAAGGAGTGAGGTTGGAATTGGAACAGGGTGTGGTGAAGTTAAGACGGTTGATGTCCCGTCGACAATTAGCAATAAAGAGATTCAGAGCAGGCAGAAGACCAGAGCAGGGTGTCCATGAAGAGGAGGAGGGTTGAAGACGAGAGGAGGAGTCATCGGTGGGGGTAGGAGAGACCTTGTCAAAGAAGTAAGCTCGGAGACCGAGCCAGTGGAAGAAGAGTTCAGCGTCATGGCGTATGCGGAACTCACTGAGGTGTGGGCAAAGGGGGACAAAGGTGAGGCCCTTAATGAGGACAGAGCACTCTGCCTCAGAGAGTTGAAGGTCAGAGGGAATGGTAAAGACCCGGCACGGATGAGAGATGGGATCAGAGGGGGGAAGGAGGGAGGCTGGTGGTGTCGGTGGAGAGGGAAGGGTTGGGGTGAGAGGAAGATGGAGCCTCTGAGGGCCCAGGAGCTGACGATGGGATCTGAGGGAGAGGGGATTGCAGAGTGGTGGTGTGGGAAGGGGAGACGGGAGTCACAATCACAGCATGTGAAGACCTGGCCTGGAGTTCAAGGCTGGAGTCGCAGTCGGTGGTTGCGCAATCACTTTGAAGCTGTCCATGGTCATTGGAACCCACGTTGATGGTGCTGGAGTCTGGATTTTCAAAATGCCCTGGGTCGCTGGGGCAGCCGAGATCGACAGCTGGGGCGAATCCATGGCCATTGGAACACGCGGTGATGGCACTGGAGTCCGGATTTTCAAAATGCCCTGGATCGCTGGGGCAGCCGAGATCGACAGCTGGGGCGAATCCATAGCCATTGGAACATGCAGTGATGGTGCTGGAGTTAATAAATTACCAGTATTTGATTTGTATACATCAATGTGAACAAAAAAACAGAAGGTTTCATTGTTCTCAATAAAATAACTCATCATCATCATTATGTACTGTGTCACGTGATATGGGTGAACTGTTCTTGACAATTTTTTTCTACAGAAGTGGTTTCTTCTGGACAATGTCTTTACAAGATGGTTAACCCCAGCCATTATCAATACTCTTCAGATTAAAGTTATGGCATCATAACCAGGACCTGTGATATGCACCAGCTGCTCATACGACCATCCACCATCTGCTCTCATGGCTTCACTTGACCCTGATCAGGGAACTAAGCAGGTGTTACACCTTGTCCAAGGGTAGACTAGCAGAGGGAAGGAGCTACACCTCCTTTTATAGAGATGTATCCTCACCCCGCCATCCACATAAAATAATTACCTTTATTTTTTGACTATACTGTTCATCCCCACAAACCTGAGCAATAACAAATGCACAAGTCAAAATACACTGTTAATGGAAATTAGTACCTGCATGACTTCCTAATAATAATAAAAATTAATCTAATCCTACAAACAAAATTATAAAATAGTGATACACAGTGTTTATAAACATCAGTTTTTAACAAATCTTGGCTAAAAGATCAGAACAGTTCTTTGATTTGTTTGAGGATTTATACAAATCAAAAACATTCCTACTTGCAAAATTGTGGGGAATGCTTGACTGAGGAACCGTCGATCTCAAATCTGTTAATGCTCCATCTCATACCAGTGACTAAAGGGAATGTTTCTTCCTTGAACTGATGTCCAATTAATTCCAAAGCTGGAGGAACTCAGCAGATCAGGCAACATTTATGGAAGGAATTAAACAGTTGATGTTTTGGGCTGAGACCCTTCTTCAGAGAAGGAAGAGGGAAGGGAAAGAGTTAGTTGGAAGATGATAGGTGACTGGAGAAGAAAGAATCTGATTGGAGAAAGTGGACAATAAGAGAAAGGGAAGGAGGAGGGAACACAAGGGGAAGTAATATGTAGGTGAGAAGAAGTGAAAGGTCATAGTGGTGACTGGGGGGGGTGGAATTTGTTCACCAGAAGGAGAAATTGATATTCATGCTATCAGGTTGGAGAGTACCCAGACCGAATACAAAATATTGCTTCTGAACCTTGAGGGTGGCCTCATCTTGGCACAAGAGGAGGCCATGGATCAACACACTGGAACAGGAATGGGAACAAGCTACAATGCACATCCAAAATTTCACCATTTTATTCTTCTTCCTTCATATGGAGAATAATATAACACATCTTCTTATTCAGTTTATGAGAATAACTATGAGAGAAGAGAACTAAAGGATGTATAATCACTTTTAGTAATGAAATATACAAGTTACCTTTACTTTTGAAAATAATGAAAACACCACTACTAATAGAAGAAAACTACAACTCTACAGTTCATTGGCTATAGATGAATAAATAACTTGTAACAAATTACTTTCAAAAATCTCATACAGTAAATTTTTACAAAAGTAAGATTAAAAGTATAAAATAAGATTTAATAGTTGGTCCCCAAAGAATAAATTTTGTGCCAAATTGTTCTACTGAACGGATGTCGTTTGTAGAATCAAATGCATGGAGGCATGATTCACTTGCAATTACTTCTTGCTGCCTCAGTACAGCAACTAATATAATCAAAGACTTCACCCACCCTGGACATTTACTCTTCTTACCCTTCCCTTCAAGCAAGAAATATAAAAGCCTGAACGCATGTACCACTAAGCACAAGATTAGCTTATATCTCGTTGTACCACCTCAATGCACTGCTGTGATGAAATTATCTGTATCAGTGGCATGCAAAACAAGTTTTTTTTACTGTACCTCTTACATATAGCAATAATAAACCATTTCACCAATTTAATTTTGGAATCAATTTACCTCAGCACTTTAGAAGATATTGGGTCCAAGGTATAGCATTGGTGGACAATGTTCTGTCTACCAATGGTCTGTCTCTTCCTAACACTATGAACCAAAGTGTTTGTTTTAGTTATTTCAAGATACAGTACAGTAATAGGTCCTTCTGACCTAAAGAGTTCAACTGCCCAGTTACACCCATGTGACCAATTAACCTACTAATTGGTATGGCTTTGGATTGTGGGAGAAAACAGGAGCACCCAGGGGAAACCCATGTGGTTGGGGGAAAATTGTACATTAACTACAGGCATGGAATCCCTGATTCCTACTGCTGTCTGTAAGGAAAACTTAGTACTGCATAACTCTATGAGAGGTGACCTGATAGAGGTATATAAGATGATGAGAGGCGTTGATTGTGTGGATGGTCAGAGGTTTTAACCCAGGGCTAAAATGGCTAACATGAGAGGGCACAGTTTTAAGGTGCTTGGAAGTAGGTACAGAGGAGATGTCAGGGGTAAGTTTTTTTATACAGAGTGGTGAGTGCGTGGAAAAGTCTGCTGGCAACAGTGGTGGAGGTGGATACAATAGGGTCTTTTAAGAGACTCCTGGATACGTACATGGAGCTTAGAAAAATAGAGGGCTATGGGTAAACTGAGGTAATTTCCAAGTAAGTATGTTTGGCACAGCATTGTGGGCCAAAGGGCCTGTATTATGCTGCAGGTTTTCTATGTTTCTGTTTAAAGAGCAGGGTAAACAACCTGGGTAAAATGCTGTTTATCCTATGACCAATGCAGAGCAAAAAGATTATCTGGTTGTCTTTTATGGCAAATTATACTCAAAAAAATGTACATTTTGAGTCTCAATAATACTAGTGTCTAGGAATGTGTTTTGAATTCTAGTATTTTGTAGTGATATACTTATTAATGCATAATAAAAATCATCATAAGAGGTGTTCATTGTTCTGTGCTAAAGGGCAAATAGTTCTAAATAGTTTTGCAAATGTCAGTCCACATTAGAAACCATCATGTAGAAACTAATGCATATGTGGGAAGCAGACAGATACTATTGTCAGTAACAGTCTTAATTTTACTGCAACATTGTTCAGACAACAGACTGATATAAAACATTAACACATTACTTCCTGTTTTCTGTCATTAAGCCTCATGCCGTTTTTCATATTATGCCTAGAAATTTGTCTGTGCCACACCAGGAAAACTAGCATAGGATTAGCAGAAATCCTGGGAGTTATCAATAGTCATTGATATTGTATCTTTATTTTGCTGCAAATTTTTCATGCATCCTACCCTGTTTTCTAGAGACCAGATCACCCAAATGATATATTACATGCAAAATTCCTCTTCAGTGAGTGTTTGAACCACTTCAATTAGAATCAAGACTGAGATGCTGTACACACTTACAGAACAGCAAGCCTTTAAAAATAATAAATGTTATTTAAAGAACAGACCCATGGCCCCTTCCCCTTTCCTTGCATTTGCCCAATCATTTACTATTAGATTTATATTATCTCATTCGTTGACCATGTGCTAAACTACAGAAATGGAGCCTTTGCCTTTCAATGATCGACCAAGTGTTTGCTCTACATTTTTCTAGAATTTGAAGTCAAAACAGCCCACAGAATATCCAACCAGTTAAAGAGAAAAAAAGGTTCCAATTCACTACATTAATAACTACATATGTAAAACAATGCTTTGGTTTAGAGAAACACACACAAAATGCTGTAGGAACTCAGCACGTCAGGCAGCATCCGTGGAAATTAATGAACAGTTGACATTTTGGGCCGAGACCATTCTTCAGGTCTGGAAAGGAAGGGTGAAAACACCAGAATCAAATGAATCATTTAGATGCATGCTCTTTGATGCTGACTAAGTGAAATGTGAGAAAACCACAGCATTCTAAGATACAAAATCACCCTCAAAGGAACTCAACATCAAGAAATTTAATTCCATTCAAGCACACAAAACATAGAAAAGTCTCATTGGTTGTTTAACTATTACTTGAGCATTTTATTTTCTCCTTTGTCCTCCCTCACGCTAACAAGAAACTAGCTGAAGACTGCATTCTAGCCTATGCATACTTAGCAAATAGACAAAAAAGTGATGACCAACTGTACTGTGCTGCTGAAGACTGCATTTCAGGATAATTGTTAACACAAGTGGAAAATCAACATGTATCTTAATTTCTTCAAGCCCCATTTCAAATTCTGCCACAGCACATTTGGAAATACGTACCATCGCTAACAGAAATAATTAGTTCCTGTAACAAGGATTTTTTTTAGTTTCTATTTTAATTCCAAATCAACATCTCAATAAAACAACCCTGATTCCAAAAGTCATAAAGAATCTGTGAAGATATACAATATTCTTAACTGGCAATTCGCAGAATCAAATTTCATAAATTGCCACCAGATGTTCCCTAAGCATCATTAAAAAAGGAAATTAAATGCATTTATTTGATGCAATAACACACCTCTTTTATACCTCAAAACAATTTACATATAAAATTAAATGCCTTAGTGAATAAGATTTGCTGCCATTCTCTCAAGATGCTTCCAAAAACAAGATGCAGTAGGAAACATAGGTTATTTTGTTTCAGACAAGATTCTGGAGACTATAATTAAGAAAGAAATACATAGTCATTTAGAGATATTTAATGCAATTTTATGAAAGAAAAGTCAACATGGTTTTATGAAAGGAAAATCACAATTGGCAGACTTATCCATGGCCTCCTCTGCTATCAAGATGAATCCACACTCAGGTTGGAGGAACAACACCTTACATACCGGCTGGGTAGCCTCCAATCTGATGGCATGAACATTGACTTCTCTAACTTCCGTTAATGCCCCTCCTCCCCTTCTTACCCCATCCCTGACATATTTAGTTGTTTGCCTGTTCTCCATCTCCCTCTGGTGCTCTCCCTTCCCCCTTTCTTTCTCCCGAGGCCTCCCGTCCCATGATCCTTTCCCTTCTCCAGCTCTGTTTCACTTTCGCCAATCACCTTTCCAGCTCTTAGCTTCATCACACCCCCTCCGGTCTTCTATCATTTCGCATTTTCCCCTCGCCCCACTACTTTCAAATCTCTTGGTATCTTTCCTTTCAGTTAGTCCTGACGAAGGGTCTCGGCCCGAAATGTCAACAGTGCTTCTCCTTATAGATGCTGCCTGGCCTGTTGTGTTCCACCAGCATTTTGTGTGTGTTGGAAACTTAATAGAGTTTTTCAAGGATGGACAGCCAGGATCTTTTTCCTAGGGTGGAAATGACCAATTCCAGAGAACATCTGTTTAAAGCGAGTGGAGGAAGGTTTAGGAGAGATATCAGAGGGATTGGTTTTTTTGTCCGGATGGTGGTAGGTTCCTGAACCCCCAACTCCCAGTGCATGCCCTTTTCTCATTGATACCATTAGGGAGGCGGTACAGAAGCCTGAAGGCATGCACTCAGTGATTCAGAAACAGCTTCTTCCCTTTGCCATCCGATTCCTAAATGGATTGAACCCATGAACACTACCTCACTTTTTTAATATATATTCTTTGTTTTGTGTGATTTTTAATCTATTCAATATATACAGTAATCTTACCTCCTACAAAATCCTACCTTGGCACCTCACAAGCGTAGGAGTAGGAGTAGGAGTGACACTGGCCGAACATCAGTGAAGTGCAGTGGAAATTCGTTCTCTGGCAGGTCTAACCTAGCCGAGAAAGTGATGTTCCACTGGCATACTACTAGACTAGATCTAGTAATAGGATCATGTCTAGCTAAGTCAAGGAGGTAAGCATGCCTTTGCTACTTTGTAGGTTATGCCTCTTTAGGCAAAGGCTGCACCCAACAAGGATGCCGGCAGCAGGGCGTCTGATGGTGTCTGTGGCAGATGAATCCAAAAGGATCAATGGTACAGCCACCTTGGTGGCATGCGGAGGAACCAGAGTGCTGGTCAATGGATGGCATCACTAGACTAGTTAGTTGTCACTGCGGGGCAGCTTCCTTAACCACTAAGTCTGTTACACTACTGTGTACCACTTAGCATCAGATTTGGAAGCCCAGAGAGACTGTATGGTGCGGGCACGACACCTTCTGTCTTATTACTGTGCAAGGCATGTTGGAGTAGTTTCTGGATGGTGTACGTGCCTGCAGAGACTAAACTCTCAGCACAGTCAACATCGAAACCGATGGAGAGCCGAAGAAGAAGATATACAGTAATAGATTTACTTACTTATTTATTTTTCTATATTATGTATTGTATTGAACTACTGCTGCAAAGTTAACAAATCTCATGACTCTTGCTGGTGATAATAAATCTGATTCTAATTCTGAAATGCATTGTGATGGTAGAGACTGATAGAATACAGACATTTAAGAAGCTCTTAGGTGCATGGATGCAAGAAAAATGGAGAGTTATGGCTGTGTTAGATTGATCATGAAATACAGTGCGTTTATATAGACTGGTACAATATAATGTGCTGAAGGGCCCATCCTGTGCTCTACTGCTCTATGCAGCATAGATGTAATCCATCTTATACTACTAAAACTCTCACGCTCTGTTTGTCTGTTTGTAACCTCCAATTAGCCCGAACGGTGCATTACAACTGCACTTTTTTTGACTAAATCGACTTAAAAAATGCTAACTTACAGAATGCATGCAAAGTTCAAGGTTATATTTTCGTAGCTGGAAAATCCGACACGACACCACGACACATGCACACGGCCAGCTTCAGCAGTGCCTCACGATGCTCACAGCAGCGACACCAAACGGAGCAGGGCAGCTCTATTTCGAGTGGTCACATTTTGCTAACCACCATCAGAATGTGCAGGATTGGGACAGATCAAACTACGACCCATCAATAAGAGATAATTAAATTTAATTGTAATGACATACTTCGAAACATCCATCAAACCCTTTGCTGCAGTCAAAGGACAGCAGCGATTATATCACGTCCATTTAGGAGAGCACCAATCACATCATCGAGAATAATCAGCATCCTGGAGGCTTTGGTGTCACTGGTTCATACCTTCTATCCAGCATTAAGGTTAAAAAAAAGGTCAGCCTAATTATGCCGCATGGAAAGAGAAGGGGGACATTATGGTTAAGAGATGACACCAAACGTCATCGGGAAGTGGCAAGGAGAGAGAGAGAACAAGAATCAGATGAGGCCAGGGCCACACAACTCCAGAATCAAAGACAAAGAACAAACAGCAGAAGAGATGAAGAGACGGGGGATGAAATGACTGCACATCTCCAGAATGACAACAAAAGGCACAAGGGTGGCAGATCAACCAAAAATGTTGCCATCAAAAGTGTCCTTCATTAAACGAGGAGGAGCTATATTTGCCTTGCTACGCATTGTTCTTCTTTAATAAACTGAGTTTTTCTTCTTTAATTTCCAAGCACATCACATCAGACTGCTCCACCTTTCTCTCAAAGGGAGCCCCAACAAGTCACCCGGTTGTCTAGTTTATTTTAATTTCCAGAAGGTATTTGGCAAGGTGACATGTAAAAGATTGTTGCACAAGGATTGAAGAGTAGTTATCTCATAGAAGACAAAGAATCAGTATAAATGACAACGCACACAAAATGCTGGAGGTACTCAGCAGGCCAAGCAGCATCTAGGAAAAGAATACAGTCAACATTTCAGACTGAAGCCCTTCAGAAGGACTGGAGAAAAAAAAGCTGAGGAGTAGATTTAAAAGGTGGGGGCAGGGCTCCAACGTGATGGCATGAATTCCATTTGGGTAGCCTCCAACCTGATGACATGAACATCGATTTCTCAAACTTTCGATAATACCACCCACTTTCACCATTATGCCCACCTCTCTCACCTTATCTCCTTGCCCACCCATCACATCCATCTGGTTCTCCACTCCCTTTTTCTTTCTTCCA
This sequence comes from Hypanus sabinus, assembly GCF_030144855.1. NCBI lineage: Eukaryota > Metazoa > Chordata > Chondrichthyes > Myliobatiformes > Dasyatidae > Hypanus > Hypanus sabinus. The sequence continues at coordinate 26,430,967 of NC_082723.1, read as the reverse complement.
TTGCCTTTTGTCTCTTTCACCAACCAACTTCCCAGCTCTTTACTTCATCCCTCTGCTTCCAGGTTTCACCTATCACCTGGTGTTTCACTCTCTCCTCCCCCCATCTTTTAAATCTACTCGTTAGCTTTTATTCTACAGTCCTGCTAAAGGATTTCGGCCCAAAATGTCGGCCATACTGTTTTCCATATGTGCTGCCTGGCCTGCTGAGTTCCTCCAGCATTTTGTGTCTGTTTTGCCTATCACCTCGTGTTTCTCTCTTCCCTCCCCCCCCCACCTTTGAAATCTACTTCTCAGTTTTTTTTATCTCCAGTCCTGCTGAAGGGTTTCAGCCTGAAATGTTGACTTTTCCTAAATGCTGCCTGGCCTGCTGAGTTCTTCTAGCATCTTGTGTGTGTTGCTTGTATTTCCAGCATCTGCAGATTTTCTCTTGTGATCAGTATTCAGTAAATGGGTCTTTATCAGAAAGGAAAGATCAGTTCTTGGCCAACCATTGTTTAAATCAATATTAATCATTTGGAGGAGGGAACAGTGTGTCGGGCATTCAAGTTTCCCAAACACACAAAACTCAGCCTGATGCCATGTAGATATTTATACTCTGCAGCAGAATATAGACAGATTGAGTGAGTGGACAGGAAGCTGGCAATTTAATTACTTGTGGGATAATGTGAGACTGTGCATTTCACTAAGAGGTATCAAAGGCAAATTGTAAATGAATGGAGTAGAGATATCTTGGTTTTCTTATGCATAAATCACAAAATAACTAGCTGGGAATTTCAGCAAATAACTAGAAAAGCAAGAGGCACACTAGTCTTTAATGCAAGGGATTGGAGTTTAGAGAAGTATTGTAAGCGAGGTAAAGGAACGGACGTTTAAAATTATTTTTTCTTGCAGAGAGGGGTGTGTCTGGGAATTTCTCTGCTCTATAAGGTTGTGAAGGTTATATTGTGCAGTTTTTAAAGAGGTTGACATACTTTTCAAAGTACATTTAAGGTAATGGGGAACTGAACAAATAAAGCAGGTGAGGCCTGGGCAGACCAGCCATGAAAGATTTCAATGGCAGGGCAGGCTACAGCAGACAGCAACAACTATGCGACATCATGAACTACTTAATGAAACTTCATGAAGATACAGACAGGCTGAATGATTGGTAGACGGGTGGCTGGTGAAATATATTGTTACATAGTGCAAATTTTTACTTTTGATACAAGACAATTCTAAAATGGGTACTAGATCAAACATCAGGGAGATAAATGTATACATTTTATTCAAAGCAGTAGGGCAAATTGAGAAAGATTTAAAAAGCATTCAAGAGTTTGGAATTTATAAGTAAATGGATAGAGTACAAGAGCATTTAACTTATGTTCAGCCTTTTAAAATAATTGGTTTTAGGCACGAGAACAGGAAAGATGTAAAAGCTTTCTAGAAGAGATTCACTATTGATATTGGGTTGGTTTATTATTGTCACATGTACCAAGATAGAATGAAACACTTATCTCATATACTTTTTTCTACAGATCAATTATGACAAAATGTATTAAGCCAGAAAAAGATAAAACAATAACAATGCAGAATAAAGTTACCAAAAAAGTTCAATGCAAATAAATGATAAAGTGCAAGACCAGAATGAGGTAGACGGTGTGGGCAAGAGTCCATCTTACTAGACAATTTAAGGGATAAGGGGCATTAGCTACATTATAAGCTGAGAAAGCTGTATTTCTCCTTACAAGGGAGTTCTGATAAAACTATTGAAAACTTTGAAGGGTACCCAGTGAAGAGAAAAACCATACCCACTGGTGAAAAAGTCAGAAAATTGATTTATGATGACTTACAAAACACAAGGAAACACTTTTTTCTTTACTCAGCAGAAGTATAGGGTCTGGAAAGTGAGTTCAGGTTGAGTCAAATACCATTCTAGTACCCCAAGAAAAGGTAAATATCTGGAAAGAAGGAGTTTGCAGTGGGAGGTGTATGAAAACAGACCTGGCTAGGATGTTCTAGTATATCAGGTATGAACTTAACAGTCAAAATGACCTCTTCTGTGCTTTAGGCATTCTGTTATTCTATAACTAGTACTCTTTGTCCTTTTATATCACAAACACAAGAAAATCTGCGGATGCTCGAAATCCAAAGCGCACACACAAAATGCTGGAGGAACTCAGCAGGTCAGGCAGCATCTATGGAAAAGAGTAAACAGTCGACGTTTCAGGCCCAGACCCTTCTTCGGGACATTCTGTCTTTTTATATTGTTCTTCTTACATGCGGCAAAAAAAGCTAATTGGAAAGGAAACACCACCTACAGTTTTGGAGTTTAATAGAACAAGGGGTGATCACACTGAGATCTGGGGGTGAGGGGGCAGAAGTTGACAGGGTACATGTCACTAGTGAGAAGAATCTCAGGTTAGGGACATAGTTAAAAATGTGACAGGTTATAACCTCCACAGAAGAAGTGTCTTTCAGGGAAGCATTGTGAAAGTGGGTTATAACTTTGGTTAAACATACTGCTTGGACCCCAAAACAGGGCGGGTGTACGGAGTGAGGTGAGTACTTACTGCCCGCTGTTAGCGTCCACTCCTCCCGCCGCCGACCGTTAACGGGCACCGGTGCCGCCGGGTGCCGTTGCCATGGCGACGGGGACGCGCTCGAGCCTGCCGGGGCATCGGGGCGACCGCGGCCGTCGGTCAGCGGCCGTAGCCTCTTCAGCAAAAGCGGATGGAAGGCGGCGCGGACCCTACCCAAAGACGCAGATCCTGCCGAGCAGCTCGCCTCAACCCGGACGAAAAGGTACCTCCAGCTGCGGGACAACCTGTGTGTTTACAGAGGCCTTTAAAGACAAATCTGTTTTAAAACGTAAATTCTGTTTCTTTCGCCTGCTCTACACGTCTAGCATTTTTTTTTATTTCACCGCAGATTTCCAGAAATATGTTGCTTTTGTCCAAGGCACTGACCGATTTTCTGTTTATTATCATGTAGCTTCTCGCGGGAGCTTGCTGTGTACAGGTTGATTGGCCATTTCCTACTCTAGCGTTGGACTAGCAGCAACAGTTTATTGATCCAGAGCCCATGAGTTCCAACACTTCCATGCCAAATGGGAAATTTTAAATTCAAGAAACTGAGCCTGGGAATAAAATCTAATGAAATGCATCATGCCCACTAATTCACACACACAAAATCCGTTTTTCTTACCGAATTGGCTAATTTGTTGTTCCAGACCCACAAATGTGGTTAAATCTTTCTCTGGCAACACGGGATGGCTAAGAAATATCAGTGACGTTTACAACATCAGCCACGCTCTCAAAGCATGTATTTGACCGTGAAGGTTTTAAACATATACAGAAAGAGACAAGAAAAATGCTATGCAAATAAAGCTTCTAGTTATTTTCTGCTTTGCCAAAAAGCTAGGATTTTTTTCTATTTATGATTCATGCAGGAGTGCACAGGCTCCAAACTCCACCCTAAATGCCCCTAGCAAAAATATATTTGTGGATTTAATAATCCTATGCAATTTTCACTTGAGGAGTGGGTTACACAGCCCACAAGCCTGCTCCACCATTCAAGAAGGTTAAAGCAGACCATCTAAGCATCATTTTCTTGCCTCACCTCTGTATCCATTGTTTCAAGGAATATGCAGAAATCTATGGATCTGTTTTACATTAAAAAATGACCGATCATCTGTGAAGAAATATAAATAGTGGGACCACTTTTCCTATTGTGTTTTTGTGCCTTCAAGGAATGTGTATTTGTTACAAAACATGTAATATTTCTTAAATATTTGCCATTGCCTACCACTGCCATTCCTTTTAATGTAGTTTTCCCCAATCTGCCACAGTCAATCTTCCCTTCATAGTTTCCTCTGTTTAGAACAGGGGTTCCCAACTTTGGGTCCATGGACTCCTTAGTTAAGGGTCCATGGCATAAAAAAGAGACCCTTGATTTAAAATGAAATCCTTAGTTTCAGATTGTACTACACCAGGTCAAACATAATGCAAAATTTTATCACACATGGAAATTCTTCCCTTTGGATCATATTACAGCAGAATTAATCCATGTTGTTGCAGAGCTGTAGATCGAAAATGGTCTATTCCTTAATCAGTACCTCAGGATACTGATCTATAAATCCATCTAGAACAGCATATTAGGGAACTATCAAGGAATAGGAATTAAGTCTCAGATTTGTATTTGATTTGTCTTACAAGTAGTTGAATTGCCAGTAAAACTAGATGCTGTATGATTTTTGTAATAAAACAAGAGTCAAACATCCATTTGCAGCATTACTTTTACAATATTATAAATAGAAAGAAATGGACATTGTGTAAGCAGAAGAGATTAGCTCAAATGGGCATTTGATTACTAATTTAATTGGTTTGATTCAGCATAGTGGGCTGAAGGGCCTGATACTGTGATTCTATGCATTTTATAACCCCCATGTTCAACAAAATGTCTAAAGAACTGTCTGCAGGCCAAATTTGTCCCCTGGTATTTTTTAGCCCATTAAAGAGAAACACTCCTGTGGGGGATGTTCTAACATTTTATTAAACATGAGATTCCAAGATATTATTATGGTGGAATCGAGTGTTCTTCCAGGATCCCAGGATTCAGAGAAAGATTATGCTTATCAATTTTTAAATAGAGTAAAGATTTTTTTGTTTGCTGTAGTTAAAGACTTCCCTTGTTAATGAAATTGTATCTAATTATTCTAAATGGCTAATATAAAAGGATATAATTTTAATGTGATTGGAGGAAAGTATGGGGGGATGTCAGAAGTAAGTTTTTTTACACAGAGAGTGGTGGGACACCTTGCTAGGGGAGGTGATAGAGGCAGATACATTAGGGGCATTTAAGAAGCTCTTAGATTGGCATGTGGATGATAGGAAAATGGAGGACTATGTAGGAAGGGAGGGTTAGATTGAGTAGGTTAAAAGGTCCATAATATCATAAGACATAGAAACAGATTTAGATCATTCAGCCCATCGAGTCTGCTCTGCCATTCCATCATGGCTGATCCCAGATCCAATTGTACACCTGCCTTCTCATTGTATCATTTGATGCCCTGACGAACCAGGAAATTATCAGCTTTTGCCTTAAATATACCCACAGACTTGGCCTCCACTGCAGTCTGTAGCAGAGCATTCCACAGATTCATTACTCTCTGGTTAAAAAAAAATCCTCCTTACCACTGTTCTAAAAAGTCACCCCTCAATTTTGAGGCTGTGGCCTCTAGTTAGGGATACCCCCACCATAGGAAACTTACTCTCCTCATCCACCCTATCTAGTCCTTTCAACATTCAGTAGGTTTCAATGAGATCCCCCCCCAACATTATTCTAAATTCCAATGAGTACAGGCCCAAAGCTGCCAAAAGCTCCTCATATCTTAATCCATTTATTCCCAGAATCATCCCTGTGAATCTCCCCTGGACTCTCTCCAATGACAACACATCCTTTCTGAGATATGGGACCCAAAACTGTTGACAATACTCCAAGTGCAGCCTGATTAGTGTCTTATAAAGCCTCAGCATTATCTCCTTGCTTTTATATTATATTCCCCTTGAAATAAATACCAACATTGCATTTGCCTTCTTTACCAGAGACACAACCTGTAAATTCACCCTCTGGGAGTCTTGCACAAGGACTCCCAAGTCCCTCTGCACCTTTGATGTTTGAATTTTCTCCCCATTTAGATAATAGTCCGCACTATTGTTCCTTTTACCAAAATACATTATCATTCATTTCCCAACACTGTATTCCATCCACTACTTTTTCCCCCAGTCTTCTAATTTGTCTAAGTTCTGCTGCAATCACATTGTTTCCTCAGCACTACCTACCCCTCCACCTATCTTTGTGTCATCCACAAACTTTGCCACAAAGCCATCAATTCCATTATCAAAATCATTGACAAACAATTTGAAAAGTAATGGTCACAATACTAATCCCTGAGGAATCACTGGTAGCCAACCAGAAAAGGCCCCCTTTATTCCCACTCACTGCCTCCTGGCTGTCAGCCATTCCTCTATCCAAGCCAGTATCTTTACTGTAACAACATAGCATTTTATCTTGTTCAGTAGCCTCATATGTGGCACTTTATCAAATGCCTTCTGAAAATCCAAGTAAACGACCTCCTTGTTCACCCTACTTGTTACCTCCTTGCAGAACTGTAATTGATTTGCTAAGCAAGATTTCCCTTTAACCTTGCCTTTGACTTATTTTATCATTATTCTCCAAGTGTCCCAAAACCTCATTATAGACTCCAACACTTTTCCAACCACTGTGGTTAGGCTAACTGGCCTATAATTTCCTTTCTTTTGCCTTCCTCCATTCTTAAAGAGTGGAGTAACATTTCCAGTCCTCTAGGACCATGCCAGTATCAAATAATTCTTGAAAGATCATGACCAGTGCATCTGTTATCCCTTCAGCAATCTCTCTCTGGACTCTGGAATGTGGTCCGTCTGGTCCAGGTGACTTTTCTATTTTAAGACCTTTGAGGTTGCCTCGGACTTTTTCCTTTGAAATAGCAATGGCACTCACTCCTGCTCCCTGACATTCACGGACCTCTGGTACACTGCTGGTGTCTTGTACAATGAAGACTGATGCAAAGTACCCATTAAGTTCATCTGCCAATTCTTTGTCCCTCATTACTACCTCACCAGCATCATTTTCCAGTTGTCCAATATCAATTCTTAGCTCCCTTTTACTCTTTATATAACTGGAAAAATATTTAGTATCATGCTTTATATTACTGGCTAATTTGCCTTTTTATTTCATCTTTTCCCTTCTTATAGCTTTTTAGTTGTCTTTTGTTGGATCTTAAAAGCTTCCCAATCATCCAACTTCCCACTCACTTTTGCTACCTTATTTGCCCTTTCCTTGACTTTTATGCAGTCTTTAACTTCCCTTGCCAGCCATGGTTGTCTACCTCTGCCATTTGAGAACTTCCTTCTGTTGGACTTATCTATTCTGCGCTTTGTGAACTATTCCCATCTCTGCTCTGTCATCATCTCTGCCAGTATCCTCCTGCAATCCACCTGGGCAAGCTCCTCTCTCATGCTTCTGCAATTCCCTTTCTTCCATTCCGATGCTAATGTATGTGACTTGTACTTGTTCTTCTCAAACTGCAGTATGAATTCAATCATATTATGATCAATGTCTCCAAAAGGTTCCTTCACATTAAGCTCCATAATAAGATCTGGGTTATTACACAACACCCAAACTAAGATGTCCTTTCCCTGAGTAGGCTCAAGCACAAGCTGCTCCAAAAAGTCATCTCATAGGCATTCAACAAATTCCCTCTCTTGCGATCGAAAACCAACCTGATTTTCCCAATCCCCTTGCATATTGAAGTCCTCATTTCAATTGTGACATTACCCTTTTTACATGGCTTTTTCAACTCCCTTTGCAATCTCAACCCCACATCTTGGCTACTATTTGAAACCCTACATATAATTTCCATAATGCATTTTTTCACCCAGTTTCTTAACTCCACCCACAAAGATATAACATTCTCTCACCCTATGTCACCTCTTTCTAAAGACATAATTCCCTCTCTTACTAACAGAACCACACCACTGCCTATGATTCCCTACCTGTCCATTCCATACAAAGTATGTCCTTTGATGTTAAACTCCCAACTATGGCCTTCTTTTAGCCACAATTCAGTGATGCCCACAGTACTAACCAATCTCCAATTGCACCACGAGTTTGCCCACCTTATTCGGAATGCTACACACATTTAAATACCGTCAGTCCTGCATTCTTCACCTTTTTGAATTTTGCCTCTGTGGTACAATTTAACTCTTTGCTCTGTCTGCATTTGTACCCAATCATTGGCTTGTCCTTTTTTTTGTAATTTAATTTTTTATTGAAGTTCATCATCAAACAAACATTTTCATAAGAAGTATTTCAGACATTGTACATATATATCATATAATCACATTTATCACAAATCTCCACAAAGTATTTATCTGAGGTATACACTTATAGAAAAGAGTGGAAAGAAAAAACAAGCAAAAGGAAAAAAAGCTATGGACAAGTAGGGAGTGATCTTTTTTTTACAACATATTCATTGATTTGTGAGATTAAAATCAGGCCAATGAGGCATTATATAGTTAAACCATTTTTCCCAGTATGAATCAAATTGTTCCAGCTTATGATTAACAGATGCTGTTACCTTTGCCATTTTGTAAATGTCCATTGTAATTTCCATCCATGCATTTAAAGTTGGGCTCTCCTGTGATAACCATTTCCTCGTAAGAGTCTTTTTACCAGCCACCAACAGTATATTCATTAAATATTTATCTCTTTTCAACCATTCTTGAGGTATTTATCCAAAATATATGGTCTTACTTTCTAAGAGTATTTCACATTTAAAGATGTCTTGTAGGGCATTGTGTATCCCCCTCCAATAGTTTTTGATAACAAGGCAGTCCCAAAAAATATGATAATGATTTTCATTTTGATTTCCACAATTTCTCCAGCAAACAGGGAGGTTACTATCATAATGGGATTTCTGAGAGGGTGTAATAAAATATCTTATCAAGTTTTTCCATCCAAACTCCCTCCATTTCTGTGAACTGGTGCACTTCCATTGATACCTCCATATTATTGTCCATTCTTCCTCAGATCTAATTATCCCTCCTTCTTTCTCCCATTTTGTTTTAATGTATGAAGTCGAATGTGTTTTAAGATTTGAAAACCCCTTATAAATGCTTGAGATGATTCTACTACCGTTATCTGAATTATATTCTTTTTTAAATAGCTCTATCAAGCATGTTCTTGCCTTGGTTACATTTCTAAGCATCTTATTAACATACTGTCGCATCTGTAAATACCGATAAAAATCTTGTTTTTCTAATAAGTGTTTGGCTTGTCCTTCCTTACATTTTTGTTACATCCATCATCTACTTGTAAACTTGCTGGCTCATCCTCAGCTCTATCATACTGGTTCCCATCTCCCTGCCATATTAGTTTAAACCGCTCCCATCAGCTCTATAAACCTGCCTGCAAGTATATTGGTCCCCCTCGAATTCAAGTGCAACCTGTCCCTTTTGTACAGGCCACACCTGGCCCAGAAGAGGTCCCAATTATCCAGAAATCTGAACCCCTGTCCCTGCTCCAATTCTTTAGCCACACATTTATCTGCCACCTTATTCTATTTCTATCCTCACTGTCGCATGGCCCAGGCTGCAATCACTATATTATTACTCTTGAGGTCCTGCTTCTCAGCTTCCTACCTAACTCCCTATATTCTTCGTTCAGGATCTCTTTCCTTTTTCTTCTTACGTCGTTGGTACCAATATGTACTGCAACTTCTGGCTGCTCACCCTCTCTTTCATGATATTGTGGATGCGTCCAGAAACATCACGAACCCTGGCACCTTGGAGGCAAATTACCATCTGTGTTTCTGTTTTGCATCCACAGAATACCTATCCATCCCCCAAACTATGGAGTCCCCTATTACTGCTGCCATCCTCTTCAGTTCCCTACCCTTCTGAGCCACAGGCAAGACTTCGTCCTAGAGACACGGCTGCTGTTGCTTCCCCAGGCAGGTCCGCCCCCTTCCCCCCAACAGTACTCAAAATGGAGTATTTCTTGTTGAGGGGGCTCTCTATTACCTGATATTCTCCCTTTCCTCTCCTGACAGTCATCCATTTATTTGTTTCCTGGAGCCTTGGGGTTACTACCTCCTGTAGCTTCTGTCTGTCACTGCTTCACTTTCCTAAAAAGCCAAAGGTCATCAAGCTGCAGTTTCAGTTCCCTAACACGGTCTCTAAGGAGCTGCATCTCAATGTACTTGGTGCAGATGTGACCATCGGGAAGGCTGGTAGTCTCCTGAAAATCCCACATCTGACACACAGAACAGAACACTGGCTCTGTGGACATACCCCCTATTCTCTCAAGAATTAAATAAGGAAAAAAAATAAGAAATGAACTCGCCTATTTACCTTACTTCTGCCTGTTCCCACTCAAGCCTTGTTGAGCCAAAGCCTTGCTACTTAGACTCAGACTACTTCAACGATGACCACTCCTATGATGATCATTCCACTAGGTGATACCTCTCTTTTATAGAGACTGGGTTTTTAAAGCTCTTTGCCAGATCTGCGCAGGAATGCTTCTGTTGTGTCTGCACAGTACTCCAATTGTGGGGTGAAGGGCCTGTACACTACTGTACTGTTCTAGGTTCTAAATGTCACTTTGGAGTCCCATCATTTTGGTTTGTGTATAGCATTGGTATTCAATATAATGTTAACTATTAGGTTTTGACCAGCAGTTCAAACCTTTGTATTTATGGTGGTTAACTGATAAACGTCTCATTTTATATAGAATCAGTTACATTCTTCTTTAAATTGTGCATATGCCTTGGAACTGATAAAGCCATCAGTCTTTAAAGTTGCCATCAAGAACAAATATGAAATCGGACCAACTTACCAATACCAATCTCTCAATAGTTCACACAAACCTCCTCCTGAATCCTCTCTGATAAATAGAGGTAAAGTAGCAGCATGGTAAGTGGCCAGTTTTTATATTAACTTATCATGTTGTCAAGAGTAGAACAGTGTAACTTTATGGCTTTACTTCCTTCATTTGGGTACTTATACCTGGTAGGTCTGAAGTACTTTAGAAAACTGAAGATATTCAGAATCACAATCAGGTTTAATATTATCGGCAAATGTCATGAAATTTGATGTCTTTGCAGCAGCAGTACAATGTAATACAAAACAATAGAGAAAATAACAGTGAATTGCAATAAGAGTGTGTGTGTATATATGTGTATGTATGTGCATGTGTGTGTGAATATGTGTATGTGTATATATATATAGTATGTAAAATAGTTAAATTCAATAATTAGTACAAAAATAAAAATAAGGAAAAGTAATGAGGTAGCATTTATGGGTTCAATGTTCTTTCAGAAATCAGATGGAAGAGGGGAAGAAGCTGTTCCCAAATCATTGAGTGTGTGCCTTCACACTCCTGTACCTCTTTCTTGATAGTAGCAAAGAGAAAAGGGCATATCCTGGGTATTGGGGGTCCTTAATGATGGCTGCCACTTTTTAAGGCATTGTTCCTTAAAGATGTTCTGGATACTATGGAGGCTAGTGCCCATAATGGAGCTGTTTACCAGTTTCTGCAGCTTATTTCAATCCTATGCAGTAGCCACTCACCACCCCCACCCCCAACTGGTGATGCAGCCAGTTAGAATGCTCTCCATGATAGATACATCCTGAGCCCAACATATCAGTTCTTCACAAAACTCCAGATAACCATAATAACCATGCCTTCATTTGTTCCTAGTTGGATAAGTAACAAAATCCTCAGACAAGAAGCACTGCATTAGTTGAAAAAATTTCAATCAGAATCCCAAAAACAGGGTTTGTCAACTTCTATCTTCGTTCTGTGGTATTGGATGAATAAAATGTAATCAATTAGGAATGGGAATCACTAAGGAGAATAAAATATGATACACATTTCTTTCTCAGAATCCAAATCTGATTTATATGACATGAACTTTGATGCTTTGTGGAAGCAATGCAGTGCAAGACATAAAAATTACTATAAATTATGAAACAAATAAATAGTGCAAAATTTGTAATAACAACTTATGTTTATGGGTTTATAAACCATTCAGAAATCTGGTGGTGTAGGGGAAGAAGTTGTTCCTGAATCATTGGGGGTGTGTGTGTGTGTCTTCAGCTCCTCTATCTCCTCCTTGATGGTAGTAATGAGAAGAGAGCGTATCCCTGGTGGGGTGAAGGTCCTTAGTAATGTATGCAGCCTTCTTGAGGCACTGCCTGTTTATGATGTTCTCAATGGTGGGGAAGGTTGAGCTCCTTTCAGAGAACCATAATTTTAAAAAGCTAATAGAAATTTTACCTATTTATTTTAATTAAAAGGACCAATACAATATGCAATTCTGCACCAATAAAAGCCCATGATCTAAGTAGGCCTAAGACACAAGTTCAAAAATGTCACTTCAGATCAACAGAGCCGAAAAGCCAAATATCAGCTGAGAAAAAAATGCCATACATTAGAGGTAACACTACTAATGTCACTTTCATTTTTAATTTTCATGTCAAATGAATAATTGATTAGTAATCTATTGGAAAGATAATTATGATTTACATTAATATTTTGTTCAGTAATATATTAAACTTAGTGGTGAATTCTACTAATTCACATTTGGAGGAATCAATATTCAGAACTTAGATCATGGATTCCCAACCATTTATATGACATGAACCAATACCATTAAGCAAGGTGTCCACAGGTTGAGAATCCCTGATTGAGATGATAGGCTGGTAAACCTTGACTATAAGCATCTTATGAGTATGTATAAACATTCAAAAAAAGTGAAGTAAGCTTAATCACAGGAGTACCTTCAGGTTGTTACATCTGGAAGTGTGATAGTGGCGATAAGCTCCCACTAGCTATTAAACACTCCCAATGGTGTGTATCCCAAATAGACTCTGACAGCCAGGTCCAGCTCCTGGACTTCACGTGTGCCTTAGCTACTAGTGGAACTGCCTCTATTGACAGAAGGGGTAAAGGTGGGTTACTAGCCACTTTAAAACCAGGCAGATGGGGCTCATCTGCCAATGGCTGACAGCTCATCAAGGAGAAGGAAATCTCTGATCTCAAACCTCCACTGCCTTGCAGCTGTACCCACTCATGGGGAAGGCACCAGGAGTAAACCTCAAGGAAAAATATGGAGCTAGATTCCCTAAGGCAGTCCTACATTGAGTTCAACGTTGACTAGCAACTCCTGCAACACCACTGGTGCCAAATTGTATTGGTCTCTGCCATTCCTTTGGATACATCAGCTGTGTGGAGAGAGGTAGCCTGCTATATGGGCTTGCTGTCCTTAGCATACTGACCCTGGCTTGCACATCACGTAGACAGCTGGGATGCAACATCCATGGTTGACCCTAACCAACAGAGGAGCTCATTTTGTGTGCTTTTGGTAATGTGTTTTGCACATTGGCCCCAGAGGAACACTATTTCATTTGGCTGCATTCATGTATGGTTGAATGATAATTAATGTTGAACTTGAGCTCTATGAGCCGAATGGCCCATTTCTGTGCTGGGCATTTCTTTGATTCTGTTATCTTATCCCAAGCATCAAATGTTCTGTAGCCTGAGTGAAATTACCAAGCAGAATCAAATAGATTCTTTCATTCTCTGCAACTAAGTACAATGTGTCCCAAGTGGCCTAGAATTGGTCCAAGCAAAGAGACAATTTACTGCACTGGGATCCCATTCAGTGATTCAAGAAAGAGACAATATTTCACCCTAAGAATATATATGTTGCCAGAGCTATCAGTAAATAAAACATCCTCAATTTGTACTTTATTCTTTTTCTTTTATTTCTTTTCATCATTTTCATTGGCAACTTTTGCTTCTTTAACTTTGAACATAAGCCAAGAACCTATGGTGGCTCAAAAACCTGCTTTCTTTTTATCTTCTTGATTATACATTGGTCAGCTGTCTTTGCTCCTCAGATCACATCATTCAATTTGAGTTCAACAGAGCCAGCAATGGAAAAACAAAATCCTTATTGACTTCAGAAACAGTTTGTTTATGGCCACAGAGTTTGCACTACATTCTTAACCGATACCTAAAACATAGTCAAACCATTCCATGACCCCGATTCTGACAAAACTAGTTTTATATCTGTGCAGATATTTAAGCTATCATGAAGCATTAAATTTTGAAAAATGTGTGTTGCTTCAGGAAGCAATGGCCAGATTACAGGGCAGAGAAATCATTGTCATTAAATTTAAAGATGCAAAAGCCAATTAATGGATGCTTTCTGAGATTGGAAAAGCAAATTGTATCTGAATATCTGCAGTGATTTTTCTCTAATTTTTTTTTACAGAAGGCACTTTGTAGTACATGTGCATAATCCTCGACCTTTTTGTACTTTTCTGGAGGCACACTAGAAAGAGTCAGTGTGGAAGAGTCATTCTCACAATGTGGACTGGTTCATTGGTTCTTTAAGCAAACACTGTTCTGATCATTTGGTCCACAGAGAAAGCACTTTGATGAACAAGGGGAAATTTGTTCACACCACTGGTACTACTGGAAAGTGTGACACACAGTTCAACTGTGACATTGGCTGAAAGTGGCAAAGTGATCTTGGCTGACCTGTTAGGAACTGGGAGTATTTTACAGAAAATAGAACCTTACACCACAGGAACAAGTTTTTCTACTCATGACATCTGCATTGAACACAATGCTGAATTAAGTTAGTGACGGGGGGGTTCCAAAATTAACGGAGCAGAAGGCAGATTTTGTGGATGTGAAAAAGACACAAGGATGGTATGATGCCTCCCAGGTATTAGGGTCAGGGATGTCTTGGATCGGGTCCACAGCATTCTAAAGGGGCAGGGTGAACAGCTGGAAATCATGGTGCATATTAGCCCACCAACATAGGTAGGATAAGGGACTAGACCATGAAGAAGGAATATATGGAGTTCGGCAGAAAGCTGAAAGGCAGGACAACAATGTAGTAATCTCTGGATTGCCGTCTGTGTCACATGCTAGTGAGGGTAAGAATAGAATGATGTGGCAAATGGATGTGTGGCTGAGGGGCAGGGTTTCAGATTTCTGGATCATTGGAATCTCTTCTGGGGATGGTGTGACCTGTACAAAAAGGACAGGTTACACCTTAACCCGAGGGGGATCAATATCCATGCAAGCAGGTTTGCTACAGCTGTGGGGGAAGGATTTAAACCAATCTGGCAGGGGCTGAGAACCAGAGTGATAGAGCTGAGGGTGGGGCAGTTGGTATACAAGTAGATGCAATGTGTAGTAAGATTGTGAGGATAGACAGGCAAATGGTAGGGCAAAATTGCAGTCATTGGGATGAGGTGAAGTGTAATGGGGGCCAAAATCAAAAAGGGTGATAAATACAAGACTGAAAGTGTTGCATTTGAATGCAGGCAGTATGCAGAATTAAGATAGATGATCTCATGTTACAGTTAGAGATCAGCAGGTATGATATTGTGGGCATCTCTGAGTCATGGCTGAAAGAAGATCATAGTTGCGAGCTTAACATCCAAAGATACATATTGTGTTGAAAGAATAGGCAAGTAGGCAGAGGGAATGGGTGGCTCTGTTGGGAAAATATGAAATCAAATCCTTAGGAAACGGTGACAGAGGATTGGAAGATGTAAAATTCTTGTGGGTAAAGCTAAGAAACTGCAAGCATAAAAAGACCCTGATCGGAATTACATACAGGCCTCTGAACAGCAGCCAGGATGTGGGCAACAAATTACAACAGGAGATGGAAAAGGCATGTTATAAGGGCAATCCACATAGAATGCTGGAAGAACTCAGCAGACCAGACAGCGTCTATGGAAAAGAGTAAACTGTCAATATTTCAGGCCAAGACCCTTTATTAGGACTACTAAAAAAAGGCCGGGCAGTTTAAAAAGCCACAAAGAGAGAAAAGATGAAATATGAAAGTAAGCTAGCCGATAATATAAGTGAAGATACAATAAGTTTTTTTCAGATAGTTAAAGAGTAAAAGAGAGACAAGTGTGTATGTTGGACTGCTGGAAAATGAAGCTGGAGAGGTAGTAATGCAGGACAAAGAAACGGCAGGTGAACGTAATAAATATTTTGTGTCAGTCTTTACTGCGGAAGACACTAGCAGAATGCCAGAAATGCGGGAAGGCAGCGTTGAATGCCATTGATATTACGAAGGAGAAGGCGCTTGGGAAGCTGAAAGTAAGTAAATCACCAGGACCAGATGGACTACACCCCAAGGTTCCAAGAAGTATCTGAAGAGATTGTGGATCTCTCATTAGTAATGATCTTTCAAGAATCACTAGATTCTGGAATGGTTCCTGAGGATTGGAAAATTGTAAATGTCACTCCACTCTTTAAGAAGAGAGGGAGGCAGGAGAAAGGAAATTATAGACCAGTTAGCCTGACTTCAGTGGCTGGAAATATATTGCAGTCTGTTATTAAGGATGATGTTTCAGAGTACTTGGAGGCACATGATAAAATAGGCAAAAATCAGCATTGTTTTTGAAAGGGGAAATCTTGCCTGACAGATCTGTTGGAATTCTTCGAGGAAATAAAAAGCAGGATAGACAAAGGATAGTCAGTGGATGTTGTATACTTAGATTTTCAGAAGGCCTTTGACAAGGTGCCACATATGAGGCTACTTAACAAGATAAGAACCCATGATATTACAGGAAAGGTACTAGCATGGACAGAAGATCAGCTGACTGGTAAGAGGCTAAGAGTGTGAACAAAAGGGCCCTTTTCTGGTTGGCTCCTGGTGATTAGTTACTGATGTTTATTATAAACCCACAGACTCTCACAGCTATCTGGAATATACCTCTTCCCACTCTATTACTTGTAAAAACACAATCCCCTTCTCTCAATTCTTCCATCTGCATCATATCCGCTCTCAAGATATGGCTTTTCATTCCAGAATGAAGGAGATGTCCTCCTTTTTCAAAGGAAGGGGCTTCCTTCACTCCACCAACAATGCTGCCCTCAACCGCTTCTCTTCCATTTCATACACATTTGCTCTCACCCCATCTTCCCGCCAACCTTACAGGGATAGGGTTCCTCTTGTCCTCACCCACCACCCCACCAGCCTCTGCATCCAGCACATAATTCTCTGGGACTTCCACCATCTCCAATGGGATCCCACCATCAAGCACATCTTCCCCCCACACTCCCTCCAACTCTCTACTTTTTGCAGGAATCGGCTCCCTACACTACTCCTTGTCCATTCATCCCTCCCTGCTGACCTCCTTCCTGGCACTTATCCTTGCAAGTAGAACAAGTACTACACCTCCTCCCTCACTATTATTCAGGGCCCCAAACAGTCCTTCCAGGTGAGGCATCTCTTCACCTGTGAGTCTCTGGAGCACCTATGCTCTGTCTGCCAGAAGAAGCAGGAGGGATCTCCCAGTGGCAACACATTTTAATTCCACTTCCCATTCCCATTTCGTTATGTAAATCAATGGCTTCCTCTGTTGTCGCAATGAAGCCACACTCAGTTTGGAGGAACAACACCTTGTGTTCTGTCTGGGTAGCATCCAGCTTGATGACATGGACATTGATTTCTCAAACTTCTGGTAATGCCCCCCCCCACCTTCCCCCTTCCCCATCCCCTCCCTCTGGTGCTCCTCCCCCCTTTCTTTCTTCCATGATCTTATTCCTCCTCCTGTCCTATATCTCTTTCACCAATCAACTTCCCAGCTCTTTACTTCACCCCTCCCCCCCAACCTTTTAAATCTAATCTCATCTTTTTTTCTCCAGTCCTGCTGAAGGGTCTTGGTCCAAAAAGTTGACTGCACTCTTTTTCATAGATGCTGCCTGGCCTGCTAAGTTCCCCCAGCATATTGTGTGTGTTGCTTAGATTTTCAGCATCTGCAGATTTTCTCTTGTTTGTAATGGATAGAAAAGTTTGATATATTTTTTTTCTTGCTTTCTCATGCAAACATTCCCATTACAACTAAATTTTTAATATATGTATTTTTCCTTATCATTTGGTTAATTCTCAGTCATACAGTTAAAATGTGGGTGTTCACTAACAAAAAATTGCAATTAGTAAATGTTTCACATCTGACCAGAAGTACAGCAATTAAATACCAAACAATTAAATTTTTCATATCTCTTTAATCAAAATTTTAAGAAATGAGCTCAACAAGCTTAACTATTTCTTTAGCCACTTCAAAAAGTTCCGTCAGTTCCATATAACCATATAACAGTTACAGCACGGAAACAGGCCATCTTGGCCCTTCTAGTCCATGCCAAACGCTTACTCTCACCTAGCCCCACCAACCTGCACTCAGCCCGTAACCCTTCATTCCTTTCTTGTCCATATACCTATCCTTTTTTTTAAATGACAATATCGAACCTGCCTCTACCACTTCTACTAGAAGCTCGTTCCACACAGCTACCACTCTCTGAGTAAAGAAGTTCCCCCTCATGTTACCCCTAAACTTTTGCCCCCAACTCTGAACTCATGTCCTCTTGTTTGAATCTCCCCTGCTCTCAATGGAAAAAGCCTATCCACATCAACTCTATCTATCCCCCTCATAATTTTAAATACCTCTATCATGTTCCCCCTCAATCTTCTACGCTCCAAAGAATAAAGACCCAACCTTTCTCTGTAACTTAGGTGCTGAAACCCAGGTAACATTCTAGTAAATCTTCTCTGTACTTTCTCTATTTTGTTGACATCTTTCCTATAATTTGGTGACCAGAACTGTACACTATACTCCAAATTTGGCTTTACCAATGCCTTGTACAATTTTAACGTTACATCCCAACTCCTATACTCAATGCTCTGATTTATAAAGGCCAGCATACCAAAAGCTTTCTTTACCACCCTATCCACATGAGATTCCACCTTCAGGGAACTATGCACCATTATTCCCAGATCACTCTGTTCTACTGCATTCTTCAATGCCCTACCATTTACCATGTATGTCCTATTTGATTATTCCTACCAAAATGTAGCACCTCACACTTATCAGCATTAAACTCCTTCTGCCATCTTTCAGCCCACTCTTCTAACTGGCCTAAATGTCTCTGCAAGCTTTGAAAACCTACTTCATTATCCACAACGCCACCTATCTTAGTATCCATACAATATATATTTTCACTTCAAGACATGGGTAATATACACTCTGTATAAACATTGCCTAGATTGTACTTGTTAGCTCATAATCATGAAGTATAAAATTGATTCCACATTTTGAGTACTTTGCAGAGTTCTGGTGGGAAAACTGTTCAATGTGTCAGTGGCAACCCAACAGTTCCTGACACTGTTTTTTATATGGTGAACCCAGCTGGAAAGGAAGTTGGGTTCATTCCTATTATTTTTCACAAATAGTTTATTAACATTTGCATTTATCCTCAAAATCAAAAAATGGGCCCTAGAGTAAGATATCAGCTGACTGGTAGCACTTAATGACACGTTACAGATGATGTGCCTTGGGAGAAGAAACATTATAATTATTGGTTTATTTTGTTGTGTTCTGAGGACGAAACTTAAGGGAAGACATAGTGGCCTACTGTAACCTCAGTTTGAAAGCTATGAAATGCTACAATTCAACTGTTTAAGTTTCCAATAAAGTGTATAAAGCGAACACATTCTTTTTTGGTGCATTCCAAAGTCTGAGGATATGATCTTTAAAGTAACAGCGGACTCAGCAGTGAAATCAAGAAACAACTTAACACAGAGAAATAATAGAAGTAAGAAACTTTCTTACTGTCAAGGCTGTGGATGCTTGGACAGGTAGAAGTTTCAAGACTGAACTGGAAAGATTTTTATCAAACAAAACTGATCTACAGTGATTGAAGACACAAAAAAATGGAAATACATTATAAATAACCAATAATTTGCTGGAATTATGGAAAAGGTTCAGATGAATAATTACACAAGTTCCTGCCACAACCACTTGGAATTTCCCAGTCAATGGAACCTACTCTCATATTGACTACCTTGGGCTAATTTGAAATCTAAACTGGATAGCCGTAGACAGCCTTCCATTTAGAGTAGCGAGACGGTAAAAATTAATGAATTAAACTCCCCCTCCATTTGACCACCAGTGATACACAGTACAACTACTACTTGGATATTTTGTATCTTATTTTCTTATATAAACAAAAAAATCAAAGGTCATTGGAGATTAATCAAACTTGATATTTTGGTTCAATTTTTAATAGGAAAAGATGATGTAAGTACCAACCTTGATGCTGACATCCACCTTTCAAGGAAAGAAGAAATTGAGACACAAACATACTGTGAAAAAGGTGCTTCCTCCGGATCCTTTGATTCGGAATACCAGCAAACCGAAGTAAATAGTCGGGAAACACTTCACCTTTATCTACCCAACCTTGGCATTCACGAAGAGGAGGAATCTCCAATTGTATGGTAAAGTCTATATTGCACATATTTAACTTTCATGCCCCAGATTACTTCATTCCAGTTCTTTTTCAATTGTTGGGGTAGAGCACTGTAGCAGTTAACCTACACTTAGTGAGATCCCTCAAGCTTTAATTGAATGAATGAGCAAATAATCTGCTTTTGAAGTGTTGTTGGAAGGATAAATGTTGGACTTGAAGTTGGAGTCCTGATGGGAACTCTGATATTTTTAGATATTTATAACTTTTATAGCTATGTATAACACTTATTTCTGGAAAAGTCTCTATTATGTGGCAAATATTGTCAATACACAACCTTTGCCAAGAACAAGGATATCCCTGTTGGTACACATTGGTACAAATTAACAGTTACAGGTATATTTACTATACATCTTTACAAAAATATTTGAATGTTGAAAGTGTAGGTTAAAAGCAGAAGGAAGTAGTCACTATCTTTCTCTGCTTTTTTATTGCAATTTGTATTGAAACTATCTCAAACAAGTTGAAGGAATCACAAAGACAATTTGATAAATATAATACATCACCAGCTACAAAGGATGCAACTTAAACAGACATGTAATTTATATATGCATGTGAGAGAAATACATCAACCAAAATACGTTCTGCATTTACAGCAGCTGAATACTTTGCTACCAATGTACACTGTAAAGCCTAGCCATCTCATTGTTGGTGACTGGGTTCCTATAGCTTCACATTAATCACACCAATTTTGTTATAATTCTGTTTGCTTTACAAAACCCGTCTCTTGGCTTATTTTAAGATAGTCTTCCTAAAGTACATACTTATCTGTATAATCTGTTACAATAGCTGTAAACTAAAAAAATACAAAAAGGAAGGTAGGATCATGTATTGATGGTGATTTATGTGCAGAATTGAAGATAATTTCAACAATTGTAGTTATAATATGACCAGGCTTTATTAAAGAAAGATCTTTAAGACCAGTTTAAATGGCTTGCAATGTTTACAATGTTTTTGTGAAATATTCTGAATGGTTATTTGTGATCGTTATTTGCACACAATTTCAGACAAACTCTTCTTGGGCTTCCATCTGAGAATGAGTATCAATTTTAACTGACATTTCAATTACAAACTCTGCCATCTTCATCAGGGATAATGCCTGGGCATGTCTAGTCTGATGGTATATATACCCCTGTTAGTGCTCATCCAATCAGGTTTCCAATGTGCCTCCTTGTTTACAATCAAATTCCAGATCTTAGAGTGAGACCTTCATCTTTATTAAAATTCCTTTTCTCTAGTTTTATTTCAATGGCTTCCTTCACCTGGTAGTCCCAAAAGCCAGTAGTATGGCACAGTAGTTGTGAAGTAAGTCCTATGACCATTGTGAATGCAGTTTTCGGTTACCATTAATTTATCCTGGTAACTCAAATAGGTACACCTCCTATGCTCCTTGATGTGGGTTTCCACCGTGCGTCCCGTCTGGCCGATGTGCACTGCTCCACGTTCATGGAAAATCTATAAATGCCAGCCATCCTGAGTCCTAGGTCATCTTTGAGCTATAATTTGAGCTATAATTTGAGCTTTCTTATGAGCTTGTGGATGTTATGAATTCAGTTTTGCTTCAGAGTCCTGACAATCCTTCCAGAAACCATGGAAATATAGGGAAGACAGGTTCTTCCTTGTTGTTAGGTTTCCTGGTTTTTCCATAAGCCCTTTTAAAGGTCCAATGGATTTCCTTCACCTTGTAGCCATTCTGTAGTAACATCATTTGTAATTGTCTAATTTCCTCATGGAGATTCTCCGGTTCCAAAATAGTTTTTGCACAGTTAATCAAAGTAGAAAAATTTGCTCTATTTTTGGAGGCATGATGGTGTCTGTTATTGAGGTATAAGTCCATGCGAATGGGTTTCCAATAGACATGCCTGAGGCTACCATCTGGTTTCCGTCATATTACAATGTCCAGGAACGGGTGGCAGCCATTTTTCTCCATCTCCATCATAAATTGAATGTTCAGATGTATGCTGTTCAGATGGTCATGGTACAGTTGGAGTGTCTGGAATCCATGAGGCCACACTACGAGGGTGTTATCAATGATTCTGAAGAAGATAAGGGCAATGAGCTCAGAGCCCTTCCTCAATAGTTGGCAACAAGGGCAATCCCATGGCCACTCCATCCATCTTTGTCATAGCATATATAAAGGAAGTACATTGATGTAAGGTATGTTCAAAAAGGTCAGTGGTACCCTTATCAAATTTTAACCACAGGAGGACTAAGCTGTCCTTAATGGGAACTCTCATGAACAGAGGCACCACGTCAAAACTGACCATTATGTCCTCTGCGATCATATGGATGTAGGTTATAGCTTTTACGAAGCCGGTCGAATTTGTGATATGATGCTCACAGCCCCCAACAAAGGGAGAGAGCATGGTCATTAAATGCTTAACAAGGTAGTAAGACAGGGGATCTATTGTATTGACTGTAGGTCTTGAGGGAGCCCTGCTTGAGTATCTTAGGGAGCTTATAAAGTTTTGGTGGTACTGACACCTGAGGTAGAAGTGTCTTGCGTATATCTGCTGGCAGTCCAAATTTCTTCAGTAAAGCAGAGGTCGGTCTCACAATCAAATCTGTGAGATCCCACTGTAGAGCTCTGTAGACAGGATCATCTAGAACCCGTTGGATTTTCTTGTAGTATTCCTCCAAGAACATCAGAACCATCACACTTCCTTTGTGCGCTGGTAAAATGATGGCTGTGTTTCACTATAGTGCCTGGAGGGCTAGTTGCTCTCCTTTTGTAATGTTTGGTTTTGGCAAAACAGCCCTTTTGAAGGCTATGCAGACCACTATCCTTACTTCCTCCATGGTATCTGGTAGTAGTTTTCAGATTGCTTGCTCTACTCAGTTAATGTAGTCCCAATAAGGTATAGCTCTGGGGACCAGAGTGAAGTTTAGCCCCTTGTTGAAGACAGATCTAGTCATCTTATCAATGCTTTGCCCAGTCTGACTGATGACAATCCTTCTGGGTCCAATGGTGGAATGGCTGCATTTTGTTTGTTGTATTTCCTGGCCTGTCTCACTGTGTTCCTTTGTTGTTGATGTTCTCTCAATCACCAGGAGACAAGAGGGCTGACAGTTCCAAGTGAAGAGACAGTTGTCTGTTTATGTTAATGTCCAGAGCCGATCTAATGCAATGGATACACTCTTTAACCAATGCTTGGCTAGCTCATCATCGAATACATATAGCTGTTGGAGAAACCACCATGGAATGGAACCTCACAAATTTAGGGATGATATCCTTATCCTGCCATTTCAGAAGGAAGGCTAAAGAACAAAGAAGCGTCACCTTCTCTTTACACAATGATATACCACTGGACTAGACATGACCATCCATTACCCTTTATGAAGATGGCAGAGTTTGTGATTGAAATGTAGGATAAAATTGTTACTTGGACCTGGCTGGAACCCCGAGAAGAGTTTATTTGTCACTTACATCGGGAAAGCACCAGATCCTTTCTCAGATATATTTCAGTTTTTCAGTTGGATATTTAGCTGTATTTATCAGATTAATTGTGCTTGACTAGATGACTTAATCCAATAGTGGAAAAAATGAAAATTAACAGAGATGTGAAATGGTTTCAGGTTTGAGAGACATTGGGATCTGTCTAATTTCTGTTAGAATTTTGCATCTGTGGGTATTCATATTCAGATTCATTTAAAGTTCAAAGTTCAATTTATTATCAAAATATCTATACCATAAAGAACCATGAGATTCTTCTTGCAGATACTAACAAAAGAAATACAATGAAACTCACTAAGAATGCACGTAACAAGACCGCCAGATATTTGCAAAAGAAGAAAAATCGTACAAATAGTAAAAATAAGTAAACAAAACACATGGAACATGAACTGCAGAGTTCCTGGAAGTGAGTGCACAGCTGCAGAACCCACTCAATGCTGAGGGGAGTGAAGCCTACCCAGCAGCCCGTTAACTGCAGAGCAGCCACTACTCCTGAACATGGCACCCTGGGACCCAAGACTCCTGCACCTCCTTCCTGTTGGTAACAGCAAGAAGAGAGGGAGACCGGTCAAATGCAGGCAGATGGTGCTGAACACCTGTTCAAATTCTGTTCTCATCCTCGATGATTTTAACCTTGCTCGATACTTTAATCAGTATGAAAAATGGAGCCAAGCACAGGTTCATCTTCCGCAATCAGGCCTCAATGTAGTGTCCACCCATAGTGATGGCTGCTCAGGCAGTATCTGTACTCTTGGGAATCTAGTTCACTGAATTCCCAAGAGATCGCAAAAGTGCCGAATCATTCAGTCTGTTCTAAAGTACACCTTTAAAAGGGAAATTACAGCCCACAGACTGCAGCAATCACAGTTCAGAAGAAATATCTAGCTGTTTAGTGAGCTATCTGCAAGACATTGCTGTGGTCACTGACACCATCTTTATTTGTCACATGTATATCAAAACATACAGTGAAATGTTTTATTTGCATTAACAACCAACACAACCTATGTTGTGGTCCAGTCCGGAACCCGCATTCCGAGTCTTGATCTGGTCTACGGACTCTGGACTCCGGGTCTTGTAGCTGTCCCTCCTTTCACCCTTAAGCCCAAATAGGATCATCTTGGCTTAAGGAGGCACACCTGATGCCTACCGGCGGGCAGGTGTATATAAGGGTTTCTGGGACTGAGTCTAGTTGGGGGTGTTTTGGTTATGATGTTTGACCTAGTCATCCTGTTTGTGCTGTTCACCTGGTTTTGTTCTGTTCATCCTGGCTTGGAGTAGCCACTGTTAATCAACTAGTTCTATAAGTCTATTTTTGTAGTCACCCTGGACTGAGCTCCCTTCTGATCCCTTGCCTCTTTTGAGTAAGTAGGCTGGACTGCTGTTTCCTGGTGGGGGACTCTGACCCTTTCCTACCCCTTGCTTCTGATGGGTTGTGCCCTGCAGCCTGCCCAGGGGGCTATCTCCCCAGCATTCCTTGTCCCATAGATCCATCCTCTAGCCTAGGTAAGATCCTGCCTTGCCACAAACCCCAGGGTCCTGCCTCACCATGAACTCCAGGATCCTGCCTTGCCACGAACTGTCTCTGAACCCCAGGATCACCTTTGAATGCCATGACCCTCATGTATGCCATGGTCTCCCCATCTTGTTCTATCCTTTAGTTATTCCTGTCCTGCCCCTAGTACTTCAGTGCCTGTGTCCTGCATTTGGGTCCAGTCTAAGTCCCCTTGTGACAACCTAAGGATATGCTTGGGGGTAGCCTGCAAGTGTAATGACACATTCCAGCCCCAAGATAGTATGTCCACAATGTTCAGAAATACACAGCAATTAATCTACTAAACAGTAAAAGATGTCACCTGCACTAAAAAATTTTCCACACTATATCCAGCTGCTATTTTTGGCTAAATGGTGAGTAGACTACAGGGAAGATCTTGTTTCAAGAACACAGTGGGCTTGAGAAGTGAAGAGGGAAGTTGTAAAAGTATTGATCTAATTCAATAACTCTCATTTCCATCTCCAGTAGAGTTGCATGACCTGTGTACTGCAGTTTTTTGTTTCACATTTCTAGCACATCTACTGTAATTGGATCTTTGACTTCCTCACTAATCATACCTAGATGGTAAAACTAGGCAAGTGCACATCAACATGACACCACCCCCTGCTGCAACCCTGAACACTAGTACCCCTCAGGGATGTGTACTGAGCCCACTTCTCTACTTTTTCTTCACCAATAACTGCACTCCTGCTCATGCTACAAACTCAATCATCAAATTTACAAATGACACAACTGTGATTGCTATGAGATACAAAGAAATTGTTGGAGGTGATCTTTCCATTTCTCTAGTTTGAGCTGTGAGGGCAGAGTGAAAACACATTTCTACATTTTCAATTGACTTTAAATCTCTGGAAGATGGTTCTGTAGATACACTTGTGGGTGAGGCAGAAACACTTTTATAACTAATTTTTAATTAAACTTGTAAAGTTCACATTTCTTCAATTCTCATGGTAACTTGTTGAATCTTATTCTTATTTTGCAAAACAAAAGACCTATATCAAATATACTTTCTTCTTTGTTTTTGTAATGCATTACCTTCATAATGAAATGTAGTAATTAAATTGATAATTTTACTCCAGAAAAAAAATTGAGAACAATTGAAAATGTAATGAAGTGCAAATAAATGTAGCTAAAATAACTTGACAATCTTTGTTTGGCATTAAAAGCCACACATGTGTCTGCATGTAATTTGATTGCTCAATCTCTTGCTACTTGATGAAGGATCAGTGTTTAATGTTTCATCTCATTTGTTTAGCAGAACTGAATAGTTTACAGAATCCCTTCTCAGTTGAATAGGAAACATGGTCATGGCTGTAAGCAACATTGTTAATCATGATCCAGTGTTTTAAGATCAGAGAGGAATTTCTTAGCAATTTGCTGAATTTAACTGAGGCTATGCCTAGAATCAGAAGAATCAGTATCAAATTTATTATCAATGTCTTAGATAACATGAAATGTGTCAGTTTGTAGCTGCAGTGCAAAGATGTAAAATTATTATAAATTACAAAATAAATATTGCAAAAATTGAATAACACGGTAGTATTCATGGACTGTTCAGAAATCTGATGATGAAGCAATAGAAGTTGTTTCTGAATCATTGAGTGTGGTTCTTCAGGCTCCAATCCCTCCTCCCTGCACCCCCATGGTAGTTATAAGAAGACGCCATCATTTGGGACATGCCTTCTTATAACTACCATGGGGGGTGCAGGGAGGAGGAATTGGATCCAAGCAATACACACAATGTTGGGCAGGAGCTCAGGCCAGGCAACATCGATAGAAAAGAGCAAAGAGTTCATGTTTTGGGCAGAGACCCTTCACCAGGTCTTGAAAAAATGATGAGAAATCAGTGTAAGAAGGTGCAGGGAGGGGAGGAAGAAGTACAAGGTGATAGGTGAAACTGAAAGAGGGGGAGCGGTGAAGTAAAGAGCTAGGAAGTTGGTTGGTGAAATTGATAAATGACTGGAAAAGGGGGTATTTGATAGGAGAGAGTAGAAAACTGTGGAAGAAAGGGAAGGGGGAGGAGCACCAGAGGAAGGTGATGGGCAGGTAAAGAGATGAGGTGAGAGAGGGAAACAGGAATTGGGAATGGTGAAGTAGGGGGTGATTGCTGGAAGTTCAAGAAATCAATGTTCATGCTATCAGGAGGGAGGCTACCCAAACAAAATATAAGGTATTGCTCCTCCAACCTGAGTGTGGCCTCATCATGGCAGTAGAGAAGGCCATGGACTAATATGTCAGAATGGGAAGTAAACTTGAAATGGGTGGCCACTGGGAGATCCCACTTTTTCTGACAGATGGACCACAGGTGCTCTGAGAAGCAAACTCCCAATTTATGTTGGGTCTCATTGATATACAGGAGGCCACACTGGGAGCACTAGTTATAGCAGTGACCCCAATAGACTCACAGGTGAAGTGTTGCCTCACCTGGAAGGATTGTCTGGGGCCCTGAATAGTAGTGAGGGAGGTGGTATGGGGACAGGTATGGCATTCCTCCGCTTCCAAGGATAAGTATCAGGAGGAAGATCAGTGGGGAGGGACGAATGGAGAAGGGATTCACACAGGGAGAGATCCCTGCAGAAGGCAGAGAATTGGGGGTAGGGTAAGATGTGCTTGGTGGTGGGATCCCATTGGAGTTGCTGGAAGTTACAGAGAATTATGTGCTGGACATGAGGCTAGTGGGGTGGTAGGTGAGGACAAGAGGAACCCTTAATGGGGTGGCAGGAGGATGGAGTAAGGGCAGGCATGCATGAAATGGTGTAGTTGAGGGCAGTATTGGTCTTTAATGATGGATACCACCTTCCCGAGGCACCGCCACTTGAAAGATATCCATGATGATGCATATTGTAATTGAATATATACTTACACCTGTTATGCCACCAGCGTTTAGGGCAACAATGAAGGTCTTCCATCCATGACAGTGGATGAGCTTCCTTCATCATATCAGTACTTTCCTCTCAGTTTTCGCTACTGTCAGTCATGCAAGTCCCAGGTGGAGACTTGGGAATCCCCCTCCCACTCAGATGTAGAAGGATTCTTCATTGCTGTTTCTGTATCAGTTTTGTTTTACTAGCCAGTCTTGGAGGAATTGAATACATATCTCATGGAAATTAACCATAAGGAGTAATACAAAAAATATTTAATAAGACAAAATTATTCTGCAAATACTGGAAAGAATCCATCACCCATTAATGCCAACAATAATGATACATAGTAAAAGAAAGAGATCACAAACCTTAGGTCATTTTGTCAGAACAACATCCCTACATTTAATGTTAGCAAGATGAAAGATCTAGTTGTTGAACAAGGGAAGCGAGGGAATGAACACAACCTTGACCTCATCAAATGAGCTGCTAAAGAGAAAGGCAACATCTTCAAGTTCCTGTTGTCCAAGCCTCATCAGGTCCCTCTATACTGATATAGTGATTGAGAAAGCACATCAGCATCTGTACTTTCTTAAGCATCGGCGCATTCTCTCAAATTTCTACATATGTTCTATAGAAAGTATTCTTGAAGTTACATTTTCAGGCTGGTTTGGCATTTGCTCTCCTCTGTACCAAGCAAACTAGGAGACAGTGTTGAACACTGCCCAGTTTCATACCAGAATCACCACTTCATGGAGCATTGCTTCGAGAAAGTTGGTAGTATAACCCTCAGGTTCAGCTGGCAGTGTTAGTCTAGGGGAAGATGTCTCTGGCCCCACCAAACCTGTGAAATCTCGTTTGTGTGGTTGCTGCATGATGTGTTACCCTGTTACAAATCAGCTTTACGAAATATCAGACAGTACACCATATGCAATTAAACAATCGAGCTTTATAATTCTTTATTTGACTATAGGGTTAGTTAAAAAAAGGGAAGGGGAGGAAAAAGAAATAAAGAAAAAGGGCCCATTTTAATGAATCAGTCTAATGTGCACATTGGAGCTCATGGTTTCCATTCCATTCATTCTCCATCGATTTCCCCCAGGTGCCGTCGACTCCCGACCCCATTCCAAATTCACTCTGTCCTGTGGTCTACAACCTCTCCATTCTAGCATCCTCTCTCTCCGTCTTCTGCCAAACAAAAGACCTTGAACAACTTGTTCTCAGGCACACAACAAGAAAAACACACTCCCTTCATTGGACAGCGGGACATTCCAAAGCCCCCGTTATCTCTAGTCATAACCCAAACTCTGCTGCTACAGAACAACCATTACATTAACAGTGAAACCTTTCTCAGAGCATTACACTCTCCCCCCACCAAATTTAGTCATTTCCTCATAACTTTGAGATAATTTGCCACCCCTTCCTGCAAAACACAAAGTCCAGCCCAGGTGTAAAAGGCAGTGACATAACTCTCCGGAGCAGTAGGAGCCACACTCTGTTCCCCCAGTGCTACATAGGCCAGCTTATCTGGTCGTCTCCTGATTCTTTGAGGCCTCCATACCCCCTCATTTACCTCTTCCTGTTTTAACACTACTGGGGATACTTCTGGTCTACCTGGCGAGGCCACCATTGGTCTATCACTCGCGCCCTCCTGCAACTCGGACCCCTCTTTATCCCTTGGCTGAGCCCCATTTCACCTGACTCAATGCTCAATATGCTGACTCCACCTGCTCTTCTTGCTGATCTCCAAGGTTCCAAGCATGTCTAGCAAGGCCCAATTAAACCTCTTGGGCTGGGGATCATCCTGTGGGTGATAAGGAGTAGTCCTCAACTCCGAGCATATGCAGTAACTCATGGGAGAGCCTACTCTCAAAATCCCATCCCTGATCACTATGTATCGGGCTGGGGAGGCCATAATAAATGAAATACTTCTCCCATAATACTTTGGCCACCGTGAATGCCCTCTGGTCCTTGGTAAGGAAAGCCTGCGCATATCTGATGTAGTGATCCATGATGACTAAGACATTTGCCATGTTGCTGGTATCTGGCTGTATTGACAGGAAATCCATACACATCAGATCCAGGGGCCCCGCACTTTGTAAGTGGGACAAGGGAGCGTCTTCCTCCGTATGCATTGAATACATGACTTGCAGTATTCTTCGACCTCCAGCTTCATTCAGGGCCAGTAAAATCGATCTCTGAGCAATCCATACGTCTTTTCAACCCCCAAATGTCTAGTATTATCATGAAGTGACTTCAACACACTCCTCCGATACTTCTCAGGCAGAACCATCTGGGAATGCCAAGGTCGGTCCAGAGATGACGTGACCTGGTATAGGATGCGGTTCCTTAACTCCAATCTGAGCCATTCTCTCAGTAAGGGATGCACAGCAGCGTGTTTTGTTTTCTCTGCTTGGGCCAGATCTCCCTTTTTGACCACTGACCAAATGGTACTGTACTGATGCCCGGGTCATCTCGCTGAGCAGCTGCCACTTCCCCAGGACTCAATTTCAGTAACTGGTTTGTCTTCAGAGCAGTCAGGTTACAGTAAACTAGTGGAATAGCATCATCAGAAGCTCCCAGTTGATCTACTGCTCGATCCTACCTTTGCCTTCACCATGGTGGCAAACTGGTACATGGCTTTTACCCCCAGGGCAGGAACGCTCTCCCACTCTTCATCCCTGGAGCCCTTCATGCGCCCGTCGGGACAAAGCATCAGCATCAATGTTCCTGGTTCCCGGCCAGTACTTCAGGCTGCAATTATAGGCAGACAATGCTGCCAACCACTAATAGCCTGTGGTATCCAATTTTGCCGAGGTCAGGAATAAAGTTAAGGGACTGGTGTCCATCCTCACCTCAAATAGAGGTAGAGGTGGCCCCATAGAAGTAGTCACTCAACTTACCCACCACAGCCCATTTCCAACTTGGGTGTGGGATAGTTTTTCTCAGAGAGCAACAGACTCCGGCTGACAAACACAACAGGTCACAACCCGGTGCCCTGATCCTGATTCAGGACACCCCCTAAGCCCTTTCTGCTGATATCTGTATGCAGTACCTATGGCAATCGGGGATCTGCAAAAGCCAGCACAGGCACCTGGGTCAGCATCTCCTTCAGTGACTGAAAGGCCTTTTCACATCTCACCTCAGTCCAAAAGGGCTAAGATACTCTATACCCTCCTCTCCTTTTATCCTCCTCCTTCTTCCCCAAGGGAGGGTAACTGCACAGAAGCTGATTTAAAGGGTGATTCACTTTCACATATCCCTTCATGAACCTCTGATTGTAACCACAGAACCCAAGGAATGAGTGCAAAGCGCTCACAGTCTGGGGTCTTGGCCAGGAGGTCATCACCTCAATCTTAGCCAGAGTATTACCTACGCCATCCGTGAGACTATGTGTTCAACATAGCTGACAGACGTCTTGCAGTACCAGCACTTGTCCAGGGAAGTTTTAACCCTTCAGCTTTCAGTAGCCTCTCTTAATGTTCTTCCAAGGTGGACCTAAACACTATGATACACCGATACCTCAAGCAAGTCCATATCCTGCACCGCTTTCTCCATGACATGCTGGAACATTGCAGAAGCTCCCAATATGCCCTGGGGCATCCTTTCAAACTGGAAGAATTCCAGTGGAAATCTAAATGCCATCTTCTCTTGGGGATCTGGTAATATCCACTCCTCAAGTCCTGCACACTGAACCACTTCACACCACTTAGACAGGCCAGCATGTCTTCAACACTTGGGACCATATGCTGGTCGGGGATGGTACACCTGTTCAGAGTGCTATGGTCCACAGACATCCGTACCTTTCCATTCTTCTTTCTGGCCACTAGTACTGGTGACGCATAGGGCCTTCTGGACTCAGTGATGACCCCAGCTTCCTTCAACATACACAAATGCTACCAAACATCTTCCACCTCTGCAGAGGCCAGTAGCTGCAGCCTCTCTCTGAATGGGGTGTCCTTGGTCACCCAGATAGTGTAATGAATGCTCTTGGAACAATCTACGTCAAACTCATCCATGGAAAAGACACCTTCCAGCTTCAACCTCTTCTCTAACAACCTCCTCTAACAACCCGCAGGCACCAGGGAGTCCCCAAAGCTGAATGACTCAGCAGACAACTTGATGCACCATCAATAACTCTCGGAGACTGGAAGTGAATGATAGGCTTTTATTAGCAGCAAAAGGGAGCACGACATCTTGGAGACTGAGAGAGGAGCAGTGTCCCAATCGTCTTTATACAGGGGTCTGTGGGAGGAGCCACAGGAGCAGTCAGCAGAGGGGCGTGTCCAGACAGGTATACATAGTTTACCACACAATTTTTCCCCTTTTTCCAATAGTTTCTTCCCAGCTTGTCTCACACTAGACATTACTGTCACTGGGAAGATATGCACCAAGGGCACCCTATGCTTGAAGGTGACCTCCCTCGTTGTAGTTTTCCTGACAATCACTGCCATCCTGTTCACCTGTACAACCAAGGGTTTGGTCTTCTGGAGTGTTAGCCAAGAGGGCCTCATCCTCAGGCATTCCGGGAAATTTGGGATTTCCCATTACTCTCGCTACTTCCCTGGGCCATAACATGATTGGCTTGGACTGGATGAACCAAACAGTCCCTCATCTAAACTCATTATCTGGCCCAATGCAACCACGAACTTCCTCAAAAGCAGCTCGAAACATCGGGTGAACGGATGCTCTCTCCAACTTTCTCCTTGCAGGCTCCCATGAGCCTCCTCATAATAGGAGTGTTGGGCCCCCCTTCACCACAGTTATAACAGACAATACCGGCCGCTCCCCTAATCACATGACACTGGCTGCTGCCAGCCCTCTGCATTGTCCATTCACTTAGAGGATCCTCCTCCCTTTCAGCTCCATCACATGCACTGATAGCAACCGGGACATTTCAGTTCTCAACTCTGCCACAATCTCCTCTATCACTCCCCGGGGCAGGCTGTCTGTGGTCACTTCACTTCAGGGGACCACTACTGAGACCATACCCTGCTGACAGAGGCTTCCCACATCTCCGGTGCATTGTCCTCCTCTCATACTTCTCTGACCAACTCAACAAATGAGGGAGGGAGTGTGCATCGTACAAGACAATCGGAGACCCCAAGCGATCAGGTCCTGGGACTGGGCACTCTTTGCTATCTGGTCCATTCTTAACTGATCCACCTCAGCCGCCTGACTGGCTCCTCTGCGCTGCAAGCAATTGAGCTGCCTCTCTAGCTGAAAGATATAGGCAGAAAGCTTCTCCCCCTTCTCCTGATGCATGTTCTGAAACCCTGTCATGAGCTCCATTGGGCTTCCTGTCATGCCAAATGCATTTTCCAGTGCTCCCATGTAATCAGCAACATTGGCAGGGGGTACCGAGACTTCATGGCTCTCACAATGTCAGCAGCCCATGCACTCAAACTTTCAACCAATCTCTGTCGCTTTATGTCATCAGAGCACTGCCGCGCAACTTCTCCACACAAGTCTCATTCTCCACTTCCCCTTTAGGAGTGGGTGTTATTCTAGAGAACAGGCGAAGCCTACCAAAGCTGGGACTTTGGACTTGGGCGTTTTCCCATTTATTCACCAGAGAAGTAAGGGCTGATACTAACTCAGAATTCTCACTCTTCCCTGGGGGACGGGGACTAATTAGACATTCAAAATATGACCGCTCCTTCCCCTCACTCCTCAGAAACAATAAAGCACCCCCAGCTACAGGAACCTCAACTTGTGATTTAGCCCGTTCTCCTACACTCTCTTCTTCCTTGAAAGTATGGACAGTCCGCGGCCCCGCCTCACCTGGGGCACCTATAGTACCAGGCAGCTACACTACCATTACATCAAACAAGGTCTGTGCCCGCCATTTTATCAAACCACCAGCCCGCCATCGTAATTTTGCCAACAACTTTAACAGTACTTAACAGGTGAATTAACAATTCATCCAGAGTAGGAATATCTACCCCACTCAAAACACACGCATTAGTTACTGATAACCCCGTGGAAGCACACCACCACTCCACCCCAGCAGCATCCATACCAGCACAGACTTAAAAACCCAACCCACCGGTTCAATGCTCAGGGCAATCACACAGCATCCAACAAAATCAATCCCAGACAAGCCCCCACAATTGTAACCCTCAGGTTCAGCCAGTGGCATTAGTCTAGGGGAAGACAGTCTCTGGCCCTGCCAAACTTGTGAAATCTCATTTGTGTGGATGCTGCATGATGAGTTACCCTGTTTTACAAATCAGCTCCACAAAATATCAGACAGTACACTATATGCAATTAAACGATTGAGCTTTATAATTCTTAATTTGACCATAGGATTAGAAAAGAAAAAGGGCCCATTTTAATGAAACAGTCTAATGTGCATGTTGGAGCTCACAGTTTTCCCATCTGTTAGTTCTCCATTGATTTCCTTTGGGGGTTGTTGACTCCCGGCCCCATTCCAAGTCTACGACCTCTCTGTTCTAGCATCTTCTCTCACCATTTTCTGCCAAACAAAAGACCTTGAACAACTTTCTCTCAGGCACACAACAAGAAAAAAACACTCCTTTCATTGGACAGCAGGACATTCCAAAGCCTCCATTATCTCTAGTCATAACCCAAACTCTGCTGCTACAGAACAAGCATTACATTAGCAGTGAAACCTTTCCCAGGGCATTACAGTAGTATTGTCAAGGATGCCTACCACCCTGACCATCTCCTATTCTTTTTTTCTAGCTTCTGGGGAAGATACAGGAACTTAAAAGCCCAGACAGCCAGACCCAAAAATCAGAACATCTTTCCCTACTTTATCAGATTTCATAACCAACAACCACTTTCACAGCTCTTTCACAGTAATGTTGCCATATTTTATACTCAATTCTATTTCTCTCTATTATTCCCTTATTGTCATATTAGCTTCTCATTTTGCACTACTTCGGATTACACTACTATCTTTGTACTCGTTCATTTGTTATGTGCCATGTCATCTTTGTACTATTCTGTTGATTTGTGCTAGTCACTGTAGTATTGTTTACTAGAGTTTCATGCCAGCAAGGCATTTCATTTCACCTTTGTGTTAATGATAATGAACTAATCTGAATCTGAAGTATTCAGTTCACTTGAAAAGTTGGCAATTGGAGAAGTAGAAGGTATGCATGTGCATAAATCAAAAGGTGTACAATAGTTTGGTTCATTTCTACGACTGCAGTTATCACTGGGGAGACCATACATTCAGTAGAATGCAATCTTGGTATCCTTTGCATGATACATTTAATACTGTTAGGTTGAAAGGAAAGGTTAAAAGTTTGAGACAACCATGGTTTTCAAGGGATATTGGAAACTTGGTTCAGAAAAAAGAGAGAGATCTACAATAAATATAGGCAGCATGGAGTAAATGAGGTGCTCGAGGAATATAAAGAATGTAAAAAGAATCTTAAGAAAGAAATTAGAAAAGCTAAAAGAAAACATAAGGTTGCTTTGGCAAGTAAGGTGAAAATAAATCCAAAGGGTTTCTACAGTTATATTATTAGCAAAAGGATAGTGAGGGATAAAATTGGTCCCTTAGAGAATCAGAGTAGACAGCTATGTGCGGAGCCAAAAGAGATAGGGGAGATTTTGGACAATTTCTTTTCTTCGGTATTCACTAAGGAGAAGGATATTGAATTGTGTAAGGTAAGGGAAACAAATAGGGTAGTTATGGAAACTATGATGATTAAAGAAGAGGAAGTACTGGTGCTTTTAAAGAATAAAAAAGTGGATAAGTCTCTGGGTCCTGACAGGATATTTCCTAGGACCTTGAGGGAAGTTAGTGTAGAAATAGCAGGGGCTCTGAGAGAAATATTTTAAATGTCATTAGAAATGGGGATGGTGCCAGAGGATTGGTGTATTGCTCATGTGGTTCCATTGTTTAAAAAGGGTTCTAAGAGTAAACCTAGCAATTATCGGTTGTGGGTAAATTAATGGAAAATATTCTTAGAGATGGTATATATAATTATCTGGGTAGACAGGGTCTGATTAGGAACAGTCAACATGGATTTGTGCGTGGAAAGTCATGTTTGACAAATCTTATTGAATTTTTTGAAGAGGTTACTAGGAAAGTTGATGAGAGTAAAACAGTGGATGTTGTCTATATGGACTTCAGTAAAGCCTTTGACAAGGTTCCACATGGAAGGTTAGTTAGGAAGGTTCAATCGTTAGGTATTAATATTGAAGTAGTAAAATGGATTCAACAGTGGCTGGATTGGGGATCCCAGAGAGTAGTAGTGGATAACTGTTTGTTAGGTTGGAGGCTGGTGACTAGTGGTGTGCCTCAGGGATCTGTACTGGGTCCAATATTGGGTCATATACATTAATGATGTGGATGATGGGGTGGTAAATTGGATTAGTAAGTATGCAGATAATACTAAGATAGGTGGCATTGTGGATAATGAAGCAGGTTTTCAAAGCTTGCAGAGAGATTTAGGCCAGTTAGAAGAGTGGGCTGAAAGATGGCAAATGGAGTTTAATGCTGATTAGTGTGTGATGCTACATTTTGGTAGGACTAATCAAAATAGGACATACATGGTAAATGGTAGGGCATTGAAGAATGCAGTAGAACAGAGTTATCTAGGAGTAATGGTGCATAGTTCCCTAAAGGTGGAATCTCATGTGTATAGGGTGGTGAAGAAAGCTTTTGGTATGCTGGCCTTTATAAATCAGAGCACTAAGTATAGGAGTTGGGATGTAATGTTAAAAATGTATAAGGCATTGATGAGGCCAAATTTGGAGTATTGTGTACAGTTCTGATCACCAAATTATAGGAAAGATGTCAACAAAATAGAGAGAGTACAGAGGAGATTTACTAGAATACAATAACAGGCATAATTAAGCACTTATTTAGAGCTGAATTTGACTATTTTGTAATAATTTATTCCAACTTGTAGCCATAATTACATATAGATATAGGACATGGGGGTGAATCTTTTTTTATTTTACTGTGACAGATTCTTGTTTTATTTTATCAAGCTATGCTTCCCATGATCTTTACAAATCAGCTAAAACGTTTTGTAATTTTTCTACTCTTATTCCATTACTTTGATCATTAAGTTGTGACCTTTTCAATTGTTATTTTCAAACTGTCATTATGTTAAGGTCACTATTGGCATGACTACATTGGCATACATTTGCTTTTTTTAATCTGTTGTCTTTCATTTACATTACTAGATCTACTAGTGCTTCCTCTTTTATTGGTTTAATATGCAGTGTATCCCTGCATTATGGCAGTTCAGGCAGCATGAAGCTGCCCTTACAGAATTTACTACCAAAAGATTTGAGATATGGGGTAACATTTTGCTCTTACAGAATTTATATGAGAAAAAAAATGAAATAAACAATGTGAAAGAAACAACAAATATTACAGAAAATCACTGTGTGGTTGTTTTTTAGGAAACCAACTCCTACACAATGGAACACCTCTGCAATTGTACTTGGAATTCTGATTACAGTACATCCATTCCTTTTTTGGTGAATTGTTTGGTGAATGGGTTCCAGTGCCAATCCAGGATTCAAAAGTGTTGAGAATGAGAATGAAACATTAAACCATGATGGAAAAGATCTCATGACACAGTTTCAAAGATAAACAAAATTATCCCTAGTAGCCTGGCCAATACTTGACTCTCAGTCAACATCAGCAAAAATACTGATTACCCAGTCAATATTGGATTGCCCTTTTGGAGCGTTTACTGGACTAAAATTGGCTACTGCTGCAATTTCTGCATTGCAACAGTAACTATGATTCAGGAAGTATTTTTAGGCAGTTCTAGAGATGATGAGAAAATGTAATCTAAATCTGTATATCTTTGTATAGATTCTATTTCAGTCCTAATGTTAATTAACCTCTTTTTCTACTGTATTACCTTATTTTCTACAAATTCAGTTGTTAAATTTAGATCTGGTTGTTTGATATTTTGGTGGGCTAAGCAATTAAAGAATTTGGGGGAAGAATGGAGTTGGACCACATTTTGGTCATAATTTCACTGAATGCATTATAAGGATCAATGGGCTAAATGTACTACTCAGTTCCAATATTGCAACTCACTTCCCTCCTTTTATAAATTAATTATATTCTCCAACTTCTGGTCAAGATGGTAACTGCATACAATGATCCTTTGGTTGACATCTTCTGGATAGATCATGAAACAATCCTTTTCACTTCTTTTATGTCTTTTACATTTGTTTCTCATCTTAAATGTGATTCTGGAACTGTTGGAGCTTGTGTTTTGTTGTTTGGAGATTGTTTGGGTATTTCAGCACTCTGCAGTCTCCAAGAGGATTCTGGGAGGCAAGAGGACTGCAGGATAGCACACAAGCTGATGATGGACTCCATTTCCCTGATTAAATTTTCCATTGTTTGCTGATTAAGGCGACAAGGGCAATTGAAATATTGAGGCGAGTACAAAAGTTTGGAGATCGTTTGGGTGTTCCAGCACTCTGCAGTCTCCAAGAGGATTCCAGAGGCAATGTGCGCAAACCTCATAGTGGGCAGTCTGCAGGACGGAGTGCAAGCCAATGTTTGACTCCATTTTGCCGATTAAGCTCCCATTGTTCACTGATTAATGCAATGAGGGGGATTGGAGTGCAGAGCATGTGCGCTGGCTACTTGGCTTTTAATGGGTTTCTCTGTACTGGTAAGGGGACAATGTGCCCAGAAAATATTGTCCAGATTTTTTCTGAGTTTTGGATTTGGACTTTGGACTATAGACTTTTTTTTTACATTCCATGTTTTTTTTTGCCTGATCTTCTCGTGTTTTTTTTTGTGTAGGGAGGGGGATTTGGGGTTGATATTCCTGATCCATTTTGTTCCATTTTTTGTGCAGGAAGAGGGATTTGGGGGTCAATGTGCCTTATCCATTTTGTTTTTTTGTGCAGGAAGAGGAATTTGGGGGTTGATGTGCCTGACCCATTTTTCTCATTTTTGTGGCAGAAGAAGGGATTTGGGGGTTGATGTGCCTGTTCCATTTTTATTCTTGTTTTTGCATGGAAGTGAGATTTGGGAACTGATGATTGTGCTACCTTTTTTCTTCCTTTGGTTTCATGGCTACCCAGAGAATTGAAAAATTTCAGGGTTGTATACTTTGCCAATAAATAAACCTTTGAACCTTTTTTTTACTGAAGTACAATTTAAATACAATTGGCTCTCAGAATCCCATACAATAATCAGATTTTAAAGGAAGGAAACATCAAACTAAAACCTTGACAAAATCTTAAACTCAAGAGATTCTGCAAATGCTGGAAATCCAGAGTAATACACACAAAATGCTGAAGGAACTCAGCAGGTCAGTCAGTATCTTTGGAGAGGAATAAAGTGCTGATGTTTTGGGCTGAAGCTCTTCATCAGGACATAATCTTGTCACAAGTCACATCATTTTGTAACTCTGCATGTTTGAAAAAGAGAAATTCACCATTTCAGAGGCTGATAATGACACAATGCTTTGGCAAATTGTTCAGAAGATCCGAGGCACAGAGTTTACTATTTGCTGTCTTGCCGGTTGAGGCTAAGCATATCCTGCTGTCTGTTTACCCAGAGGATGAACTGTCCATATCTTGCTGTCTGTTCACCCAGAAGATGGATAATGCAAACAGCAGGATTGTTGCATTACAGTCAGAATCAGAATTTCACAAATTGCATTCTGCTCCTTCCCAGACAATGTCGTGTGTGGCCAATTGTCATGCCTATACATCTTAACTTGGCACATACTAAAAATTGAACTTAATTTACAATATGTATAGTTTGTAAATGCTATAAGTGACATCTTACACTAAATTCCCTTCCAAAATGTCAGAAAAACATTATATTTTAAAATGTATTGCACTTTCATCTTTATAGTTACTGTTGTAAATAAAATCTGTTAGTAACTGAATAAATGAGGAGAAATTTGACAATGTGTTTTGTGATATCTTTTTTAACCTGTCTTACAGGGAACCAGCTGAGGCTGTTTCACAAAAATCAGAAGTACCTGCATCTGCTGAAAACACAAAGATAAAAGAAAAACATGAAAATATTAGCAAAATAGAGGATTCAGGTACAATCAAAGGTTCTGCCTGGGTATGTCGGCCTGGTGGGGAACTGAAAGGTCAGGTGCAGAGGAGACCAATGTTTGAAAGGAAATGTGTCCATCCTACTTCGATCACTTGTTACTTTATGGGGCAAAAACAATATTCCAAAATATTGCAAGATTCGCCACATGGATTACACCGAACACAACCATTAAAGCACAAAAGCAGGAATGACTCAAGGGCTGAATTAAATATTTATGATTTGGAAGCTGAACTAGATGATGCCCACCGACCCCAGGAGAACACACACAACCGTTCACAGTCCAATACCAATCAGAATCCTGCTCTGGTTAATGATGCTGAGAAAGACAGAGAGAAAACAAAGATATTTGTATTCAGTGCAAGCGAGCCAAAAGAATCTGATATTCATGTTTTGCCCATGGCTAAACATCTGAACGTTCAGCGCAAAAACTTCATTTCCAGTTCACAGTATAGGTTACCACTTTGTAAATATAGTGTTTGCCAATTTAAAAAGCTGGTGTAGACAATTGAGGGGGAATTTAATAAAAATACTGGAAATTATGGAGGCTTTGATAGTAGAGTGAATATAGGAGAAAATGTAACTATTATTACAAAGTTTTAAATAATGACACCAATTTAGGACATTTACTAAAAGGACCAAATGGAAGAGGAAAAAACTTTTTATGTTATGAACTGGAATCCACTGCTTGGCAGGGAAGTAATCTCATTAACTTTCAAAAGGAAATCTGAGATAAACATGAAAAGAAAAAAAATGGGAAGGAAGGAAAATGAGAAGGAGAGCAGAGTTATTCAGTTAGCTCTTTATGTAATAAAGATTTAATTTTAACAAATTATTTTAAAATTTGGTAAAAATTGGAATGGACAGTGGCATACGAGGTGAGAAATCATTTAGATCTTGTTGATATCTTCTACTATTAATGTTGTTGGTGTAAAATTAATGTACCAGTTATAAATATATAGTAATATTTTAACCACTTGTTAAGTAGTATTTGAAGTGAAGAACCACAGATGTGTTATGAAAACTATCCCTGTTGGTTGTTGAACACCATAATATTTTAGAATAAATGATTTAAAGCTATTCTAAAATTCATTAAGAATTAAACCAGCCCCATTTTAGATCTCATAGTCATTAAATTATGCTTACTATTAATTATGTTTTTGTAGCAGAAGAAATTTCAACATTTTGGAAGGATTATTTTTCCATTACGTGTTCCCACTAATTGGTTCTTTGAAAAGCATACCAGTTCTCATCTTTCCCTCAGTCTTCTACAAATGCAAAGATAATTCAGTTTCTGTTACTTAGTCTGTTAGGTGCCAGCTCTTTAAATAAATATAAAAAGAGCCTCTTACACTTATTTGTGTTATATTTAGTTGAATCCATTATTTATAGGAAGGGGAGATGTTAACAGGTTGAGTTCAGATAACATTTGTGAAACATTTGTATATGCAGTATACAAGACTGAAACTTAATAGAAAGGTCTGAATCAGCTCTGCAAGACAAAGTGTTATCCTGCGTACTCTACAGGAGTTTGTCATTGCTGCTTTTTTGTGTTTTCACAAGTATAACCCATAAATAACACCTCTGTATTATTAGAATGATGAAGAACTAAAGGCTAATATTCATGTAAAATGGCACAAGTGTATGGATAATCTTCTTCAAATTCTGTGCATTTATTCAGGTGCACACCAATATAGAATAAGTAACAATGTGCAGATATACATGAAAGAATCTTTTGTGATCCCACAGAAATGGAATGGTTTTTTAAGCTTACCAGCATATATTAGCCAGCTATTCTTCAGATAGTCTGTTCCCAATTATATGATGTCTACACAAACAGATGCAAGAATTAAATAAGGATATTAATATTTTGCCAACCTCCACTCTATTGTTTTTAAAATGATAAAAAGCCCATTACTATTTCTTAAGAATAATGTATAGCAATTGACTCAAAGGGCATTCCAAAACAGTACAAAAATGGACCTACTTATTGAATTTCATGTTGCTTTATAATTTGAAGCAAATATGTACAATATGCAGTATTCACCTAAAAAATCAATAAATATGATTTTTTTAGAAAATAACTATTTTATTTATCTAATGTGCATTTTATTATCACCCTTCTAATTGTTACTGTTTTAAATGTTGAGCAGAGCAACAAATGTAATCCTGTATTGTTCAGTTAGGATGCTCATTTGAAACAGATAATGAAGCTCTGTGCAAGAAATATTAAACAGCCTCATTATCTACTATAGTGTGTATAGAATTTTAATGAAATTCTATAATGTTAAATCACTACAATGTTAAATACAAGAAAATAGTTTTGGAGTGGTTGATTAATAATGCCAAAGAGAAAAATATAAAGTTTTCATAAAAACAACAACACACACAAAATGCTGGTAGAACACAGCAGGCCAGGCAGCAACTATAGGGAGAAGCGTCAAGCCTGACGTCCTGATGAAGGGTCTCGGCCCGAAACGTCGAAAGCACTTCTCCTTATGGATGCTGCCTGGCCTGCTGTGTTCCACCAGCATTTTGTGTGTGTATTGTTTGAATTTCCAGCATCTGCAGATTTCCTCAAGTTTTCATAAAACTAGTTTGACACCATTCTAAAGTTAGAGCCCAAAATACTGTATTCTGAATGCTGTCTGAATTTTTTTTATAATAATCGGACTAGAAAGTTGATCAGCTAAGCTTTGTTAACATTGTATGATGAAAGATTTACTTGCCCAAAACTGAAAACAACAGTAACCATTTCCAGGATATTTTGACTGGGTTTTTCCCAGAATACTTAATCACCAGATGCCTCGTGCAGTTTCTGTATCAATTGTACAAGGTGACATCATTCCAAATTCAATATTATTAGTGCAGTGTGGAGAATTTAGAACGAATTGTCATAGGATAATCACAGTTAGCCACACCCAAGACAACTGGTTTTTATGAAGTGGCAATTGATTGGAATTCCTGTAAATTATTCTATACACGTTTGATCCTTCATTCACA
The DNA here is from genome assembly GCF_030144855.1 of Hypanus sabinus. Taxonomy (NCBI): domain Eukaryota; kingdom Metazoa; phylum Chordata; class Chondrichthyes; order Myliobatiformes; family Dasyatidae; genus Hypanus; species Hypanus sabinus. The sequence continues at coordinate 26,388,125 of NC_082723.1, read as the reverse complement.
ACCAAAGACCTCCCAATCTCTGAGGACCTGATCTCATCTTCAATCTCATTCTCAGTCATTGAATCCCATGCTTCCCTCCCTCTCAACAAAATCCCTGGTTCATGATGTCAACAGCCTGACCTCAACATTCCAGACCCGGCAATGTTCATAGCTTATGGGTATTTATCCATTCTCCACACTCCTCTAAGCATTGATCTTTCTGTCAGAGCCAATTCACCCCATCACTTCAAGTTCAAGTTTATTTCCATTCAACCATACATATGAATACTATCAAATAAAACAACTTTCCTCTAGACCGGTGGTTGGCAACCCGCGGCTCCGGAGCCGCATGCGACTCTTTCATCTCTGTGCTGCGGCTCCCTGTGACTTTGGAAAATAAATGATGAGTATTTAATTAAAATGTACTTTATGTTAGTTTGTTAGTTTTTGAAATGTAATTCTAAGTTTGAAGATTATGGTGATCTTGTACAATCTAAATAAAATGTTGTGGCAACCCATTTCCTGGCACATCCGAACCGGCTCACAATTAGCCAGCGTTCAGTCTAAGGGAGATAGCCTACAGGGGTTTGTGAGTACGTGTCTTTTGGAGCATCCGCACCCATGGGGGGTGGGTTGAGGGAGGCTGTTTAGTTCGAATAAAGTCATCTTTGACTGCAGTTTACTGACTGAGGGTAGCACACCGCTACAACGTGTTTTTATCACTGGCTGTCCAGAGGGGAGGTGCTGAAATGCTTTGTCGCATGTCTGGAAGAAGTGAAAACTTTCCTGGGCAGCAAAGGGCTCAACTTTCCTAAGCTGGACCAGCCAAAGTAGCTGGAAAATCTACACTTTATGGTAGACATGACAGCGTACCTGAACACAGCTCTTCAGGGGAAAGGACGTACAGCCCTACACATGTTGGAGGATGTTTTGGCATTCGAGCGCAAGTTGACAGTGCTTGCCAGAGATTTATAGAAAGGCACATTGTCTCACTTCCCCAATTTGAGAGAGTTCAAACAAGGTCACGACATGATAAATTCGGAGTATCGACATTCTGCAATCATCGCAATGCAAACGTCGTTTGGGAAACGCTTCTGTGAGTTCAGAGAGAAAAAAAAACACATTATCCTTCCCAGTCACTCCCCTAAGCATCGATCCATCCCTACTGAATACGACTGCATTGGCAAGTGTGAGTCAACCTGATCTTGAGATGGAACTGGCCGACATAGCCATCAAAGACATATGGGTGTCCAAGTTTAGACGCTTGACAGAAGACCTTGAAGATGTTGCCCGTCAGAAGGCCGTTCTTGCTCAGAATCACAAATGGAGTGATATTGAAAACCTCCCAAAACCGGACAAACTTGTGTTCGAAACATGGAATGCTATCCCTGACATTTATGTAAACATTAAAAAGTATGCGCTTGGAGTCCTGTCGATCTTTGGATCCACATATGTATGTGAGCAGGTGTTCTCCAACATGAACTTTATTAAAAACAAACATTGCACACGCCTCACAGATGACAGCTTGCGATCCTGTGTAAAGATGAAGGTGACGTCATACAGCCCTGATGTGCAGACGCTGTGCGCTGAGGTCCAGGAGCAGAAATCCCATTAACCAAGTATGATAAATATTTTAATTGCCTATTATTTTACATATATTCATATTTTTTCATTGTTCAGTGAAATAGCCCTTTTATTTTTCAGGTTGACAGCTGGCTGACGTTATTTTTGGTTTGCTGCTGGCAGAAAATTTAAGTTTGGCGTTTTTCATAAATACAAGAAGGACTCAAATAGACATTGAGTATTTTACTTAAAAGTAACCTTCAACCCAACGTCTTTTTTTCGGAGTTCAAAATGTTTTTGTTGCATGCAGAAATGTAATTTCGTTTTCTCTGCAGGAGTTCATCAATTTCATAAATGCAACACGTTATAGTTTGTTTATACATAGCATAAAGGCAAAAAAACGCTGTATGCAGTGTTATTTCATTTTAAATGTCAAACGGGTTTTGCGGCTCCCAGTGTTTTCTTTTCTGTGGGAAATGGGTCCAAATGGCTCTTTCAGTGGTAAAGGTTGCTGACCCCTGCTCTAGACCATGGTGCACAACACAATACAAATAACTCACACGTTACTCATAAAGTAATATTACCACTAGCAAATTTACAAACAATAAGGTGCATTTGCAACACAAGATCAAATGTAAACAATATAACGCTACTAGTTCTTCATTCGTGATGAGACCTGGATGGTGGCAGGGAGCTCAGTAGTCTTACAGCCTGGAAAAAGAAGCTGTTTCCCATCCCAACAGGTCCTGTTCTAATGCTACAATACCTCCTGCTGATGGTAGGGGATCAAAGAGATTGTTGGACAGATGGGAGGAATCACTGACAATGCTAAGGATCTGCATGTACACAGCGCTCCTGATAAATACCTCTGATGGATGGAAGAGAGTCCCCGATTGTCCTCTCAGCAGTCTTCAAACTCCTTTTTAGGAGCTTGCAGTCAGATGCCTTACAATTCTGTTTTCATATTTTCTGCTAGAACTATCTTCTTGGCCCCAAATACTCTTGAAGAACTGATTCTCCAGCCCTGTACCTTACACAGATTGGGTAATTGCTTTGTGAAGCACTTGCCCTCAATCTGCAGCAAGTGACCCAGAGCTTTCAGTTGCCTGCATGTCAATTCTCCTTGTCTGTAGCCTTTTGCATTACAAGGACCAATATTAGCAATATATCACACACTCAAAAGAGGTTAACATTCCATTCAATAGTTGTCTATTATTTCACCCTATTACTAATATTCCTTTTATTCTATCAATAGTTTCCCTGCACTCCCATGTTATTTAGGTGCACAGCACATTGTAGTGGCTAGTTAAGGTTCAATTCCCACTGCTGTCTGTAAAGATTTTTATGTTCTACCTGTGACTGCATGGGTTTCTTTCATGTGCTCTGGTTTCAATTCAAAGACATGCCGGTCAGTAAATTAATCAACCAGTCTGAGTTTCTCCTACGGGATAGGATTAGCAAATTGTGGACATGCTGTGTTGGTGCCATTAGCATAGCATTAATTGGGGACTGCCCCAACACCTCCAACAAGGAGGTGGATAGTGTGATAGTCAGAGGTTACAGTGGGACATTGATAGGATGCAAAACTGGACTGAGAAATGGTAGATGGAGTTCAACCCAGTTAAGTGTGAAGTGGTTCATCTTGGTAGGTCAAATATGATGGCAGAATATAGTATTAATGGTAAGACCCTTGGCAGTGTGGAGGATCAGAGGGATCTTAGGGTCCGAGTCCATAGGACACTCAAAGCAGCTGCGCAGGTTGACTCTGTGGTTAAGAAGGCGTATGGTGTATTGGCCTTCATCAATCATGGGATTGAACTTAGGATCCGAGAGGTAATGTTGCAGCTATATAGGATTCTGGTCAGACCCCACTTGGAGTAGTGTGCTCAGTTCTGGTCGCTTCACTACAGGAAGGATGTGGAAACTATAGAAAGGGTGCAGAGGAGACTTACAAGGATGTTGCCTGGATTGGGGCGCATGCCTTATGAGAATAGGTTGAGTGAACTTAGCCTTTTTTCCTTGGAGTGATGGAGGATGAGAAGTAAACTGGTAGAGGTGTATAAGATGATAAGAGGCATTGACCATGTGGATAGTCGAAGGCTTTTTCCCAGGGCTGAGATGGCTAGCACAAGAGGGCACAGTTTTAAGGTGCTTGGAAGTAGGTACAGAGGAGGTGTCAGGGGTAAGTTTTGTTACGCATAGTGGTGAGTGCATGGAATGGGCTGAGGGCGATGGTGGTGGAGGCAGTTACAATAGGGTATTTTAAGAGACTCCTGGACAGGTACATGGAGCTCAGAAAAATAGAGGGCTATGGGTAACCTAGGTAATTTCCAAGTTAAGGACATGTTCAGCACAGCTTTGTGGGCTGAAGGGTCTGTATTATGCTGTAGGCTTTCTATGTTTCTATATTTCTAAATTGTTACAATTTTACAAAATCGCTTAAGCCCTGAACCACTGGTAATACCTGAGAGATTTAGATTTAACAAAAGGAACCAGTCAAAGGATGAAAGTATTTCTGAATACATTGTAAAACTATGCAAACTTTCCCCATACTGTGACTTTACAGATGGGCTTTCTGTTGCATTACAAGTTAGACTTGTGCATAGTCAAAACACTCAAAAGAGGCTACTGGCAGAAAGAAAGAGACTTAATCTTAGAACAGGCATTTACCATTGCAATATCATTAGAGACTGCATCAAAGTATAGAACTACAGAAAGAGCTTAGAATGTGAAACACACAAAATGTTCCTGAATGGTGCAAAAAGCCAAAAGTTTTCTCGATGTTGCAAATTTTCCCATGACGCAAATGATAGTTAGTTCAAAGAAAATGTTTGCAGAAAGTGTGACAGACAAGGTCACACAAAGAGAGTGTGCAAGTCAGACAAAAAGCACAACCAAAGAGAAAGATCACACAGTAAAAATTTCAAACACAAAACTAAACAAATGCATAAAGTGACAAAATGTGAAACTGAATCAGACTACACAGAGTCTGACAAAAGTGAATTGCTATGACTAGAACTGATAGCATTACTGAAGTAAATTGCAAAATCATATGGATCACAATAGATCTGTCCAGTGTAAAACTGAAAGTGGAGCTGGATACAGGGTCAGCTTTGTCTATAATTTCAGAAACTGACTACAACAGACTGTTTTCTAAACGACCTTTAGAAATTACCTTGGTGATACTGAAGACCTACACAGGCAAAACAATGCCTCCCAAAGGCAAACTGAAAGTGAATGTGACATACAAAGGCAAAACGCAGCAGCTGGAACTGTATGTGTTAAAAAGCGAAGGGCCAGCACTTTTCAGACATGAATGGTTGAAAAAAATTCAACTGGACTGGCACACAAGCAAAGCTCTCTATGTGTCATCAACAGGCAACTGCAATCCAAATAGTAGACTAATCAGAGACAGTCACAGGTGCTTAATGCTAATGAGAAGGTGTTTGAGAAGAGTATTGATAAACTCAAAGGCCAGAATTGAACTGGATGAAGCAGCAACACCAAGATTCCATAAAGCGTGTCCAATACGTTACACACTATGTCCCAAAGTGGATGCTGAAATGCAGAGCTTGGAGGCAGCAGACATCAAGGTTGAGTGGAGTGATTAGGCTATGGCCATTGTCCCAGTAGTCAAGAAAGGGAAGGCTGGAGCTATTCACATATGTGGTGACTCCAAAGGGAGCCTCAACCCTGTGCTGTATATTGTGCAACATCCCCTGCTAAAAATAGAAGAAATTTTTGTATCATTGGCAGGCGGGGAGAGGTTTTCAAAGATTGACTCGTCACAAGCCTATCTGCCAATGGAGATTGAGGAGTCAAGCAGGAAGTTCTTCACAAATGGTACTGTTCCAGCATAATTGTCTCATCTTTGGCATCATATCAGCTCCAGCAATTTGGCAAAGGGCAATGACCAAGTGCTCCAAGGTGTCCCAGGAACACAATGTTACCTTGATGACATCATCATGAATGGCAAGAATGATGAAGAGCGCCTCCAGAGCTTTGGTAAAGTGCTTACCAGGCTGAGTGAGTATGGTCTGCTAGCAAAGAGAGAGAAATATGAGCTTTTCAAGAATGAAATCTCGTATTGTGTACATGCTATTGACAACCATGGCTTACATCAGAAAGAGGTGAAAGGGCATTCAAGGAAACAAGGAGACCTATAACATTAGATGAACTGCTCACCCATAATGACCCATCTCTGACCCAGACTGGCATGTGATGTGTCCCATTATGGCATTGGAGCTGTTTTTTCACACACTATGAAAGATGGTTCGGAATGTACGCTTGTGTTTGCTTCAGGACGAGCACAAAATGCAACTATGTACAGATTGACTGACAGGCCCTTAGTCTAGTATGAGGAATAAAGAAGTTCCACCACTGCCTTGACAGACTAAAGTTTACTCTAGTGACAAATCACCAGCCTTTTGTATCCATTTTCAATTCCAGGAAGGAAATGCCAGTGATAACTGCTACCTGGTTACAGTGTTGGACACTTTTCTTAGGAACTCACTCTTATGACATAGAGTTCAAGGATACCAAACAACACAGCTTGTCATGTCTTCCACTATCAGCAAATGATAAAGGAAAGTCTTCATGCTGTGACCCAGCAGAAGTGTCCCACACCGCATTGGTGGACCCGTTACCGGTAACAAATTCTGAAATACAAAAAGAAACAAGGAATGACCCAACATCGTCAAACATCTATGACATCACCATGCAAGGATGGCCAGTTCATGTTAACCCTATGTTTCCAAAGTTCTCAGTAAGACAAGACCAACTGTCCAACCGTCGGTATGTCAAAGAATGCTGATGTATGGATCTTGTGCTCTAAACTACAGACAAGAGTGTTGGAGATTCTGTATGAAGAACATGTGGGTACAGTCGAGATGAAGAGTCTCACCTGGAGTTACATGTGGTGGCCAAGATAGATAGACAGATTGAAGATTTGATCAAAAGCTGTTGGAGATGCCAAAAAGTTCAAAATGTTCGACAGGCACCATTACATCCATGGGAGTGGCCACCTTCACCATGGCAAAGAGTACAGATTGACTTTGCTGGGCCAGTCATGAACTCCATGTTTCTGATTGCTGTGATGCTCATTTGAAAGCGGCCAGAGATGATACCAATGAAGTCAACCACATCAGAAAAGACTGTTTCTGCTCTGAGGACTATCTTCCCCAGAAATGGCTTACCTGAATAGTTGTGCATGACAACAGACCACAAAACATGTCAGAGGAGTTCAGACTACTCATGAAGTAAACTGGCAACAAACATTTCAAGTCAGCTCCTCACCACCCAGCAATAAGTGGATTGGCTAGAAGGTTTATCCAAGCCTTCAAGAAGTCCGTTAATGTGATGGACAAGGAGGACATTTCTCTACTGCACAAGGTGGACAATTTCATTTTTGTGCTTTGGAACTCTATTAATGTGATGACAAATCAAACACCTGCAACACTGTTCTTGAACAGGAATCTAAGATCTCACATAGAGCTCCTGAAACCAGATCAATGGAGGAAAGTGCAAGATAAACAGTTCAGCCAAGTTGATCTGCAAGGAGCTTTGAGATTGGACAGCAAGCCCCAGTGCATGATAACAGAGAAGACAAGTGGACACCCGGCAGGATAGCTACAAGAACTGGACCACTGAAGTACACAGTGGATGTTGGAGATCAAACATGGAGACGTCATGTAGACATGGATGCTCAGCCAAAGAACAAACCTGAGTCAACTTCATCCAACAAGATGGACACATTACCACCACTGGGCTTACTTCTCAGTGATATCATGTCACTAACAGCAATGTGACACTTGCAACCGAGAACATTGACTTTGACAAGACACCTGTCAAACCTGATGTCTCTCCACAGGTCCAAAGGTGCAATCCTGAAAACACAGAGCGCCACCCAAAAGACTGAATCTTTAGTGTAGTGGAGTTAGTTATTGTGAAAGCATATATATTTGAATAGGATTTGTTAAAGGGAAGTTTAATGTTTGTTACATATACAGTTTTTATGTTACATTAATCTAAAGGGGAAGGAAGTGTAATGTATGGATCTATTCCTTTTAGGATGGTGACTCCCCTTAGCACTACTCATGGTCTGATAACTTATCCATGTGCAATGATCTGTTGTCTAAGCATGCACATTGATCTGTGCTCTTTCTCTCTCTGTAATGTGAATACATAAATTAAAGCCACCTCCTGCATGTGTGTTTCTATTTTAATTGATATATAGTTGCACAGGCACAACAACTAGGTTCTTGATCAGTAAGGGCATCAAAGGTAATGGGGAGAAGGCAGGAGGGTGGGGTTGAGAGGGAAAATAAATCAGCCATGATGGTACGGTGGGGCAGACTCAGTGGGCCAAATGGCCCTAATCTGTTCCTATGTCTTATGTAAAAATAGGAAATCCTCCATTATGTCATGGCTGATACTAATCCTTCAGAGAACATCATTAAAAATAAATTATTAGGTTATATTGCTGTTTCAGGGCGTCTTCCACATCATTTCCTGTATCCCAACAATAACTTCAAAGAAACTATGGAAACTTCTTTGCCTGTGACCACAGGAGCTTACAGAGAGTTTTCAGCACAGCTCAGTGCTTTATATAATCCATCCTCCCTCCAGGGACTCTGTCTGCATCTCTCTTGGTAAAGCAGCCAATATTCTCTCTTCCATTTTCTATCAGGCAGGAGGTAAAAAAGCCTGAAAACATGGAACTCCAGGCTTAAGGAGAGCTTCAAGGACAGCTCAAATTAAAAGGACATCCCTTCAGAGCAGAGATGAAGAGGAATTTCTTCAGTGAAAGGGTGATGAACCTGTAGAACTGATTGCCACAGATGGCTGTGGAGACTGAATCATTGGGTATATTTAAAGTGGAGGTCAATAGGTTCTTGATTAGTAAGGATGTCAACGGTTATGGGGAGAAGGCAGGAGAATGGGATTCAGAGGAATAACAAATCAGACATGATGGAATGGGGGGCAGGCTCAATGGGTCAAATGGCCTAATTCTGCTCCTATATTTTATGTGCTTCTATCCCACTGTTATAAGACAATCGGAGAGTTCCCTATTCCATAAGGTGGACTCTTAACCTCAGAATCTATCTCATTATAATCTTGCACCTCATTGTTTACTTGCACTACACTTTCTTTGTAACTGTAAAACTATTTGGCATTCTGTTATTGTTGCTTTGTGTAATGAATTAATCTAACAATGGTCTGCAAATCAGGTTTTCCAATGTATCTTGGTACGTGTGATAATAATATACTAATTTACCAAACTTAACAGTATCCCAATTGTAGTTAAAGGTACAATGTTATATGTTTAAATCCCTTTATACTCACCAGGGTCCCATTCCTAAAGTCGTTCAAACTCACTGGGCTCCAATTACACTCACCTGTGCCAGTAGGAGTTCATTATATCCCTGAGTGACATCCTAAAAAAAAGTGAATTAAAAATGTGTTGGGGTATTAGTAGGTTTTATAATATCCAATAGTTCAGAAAGTTGTGCACCACCAATGGGCAATGGATTATTGGAGTTCTAGTATATCAGGCAGTAAGGAGAGAGCAAAGGATCAGGGCAGATTGGAAACCTGGCATAGGCTGGGTGGGCTAAATGGATGCCAGCTGTGTCCTGTTAATTCTAGTTAAATTAAAGAACTTGTGTAATGTTCAGGCCACATTATATTTTATATTAAGACTGCAAGCTGTCCCACTTCATGTGGTTTACATAGAGTTTGTGATACAAGATCTAATTCAGAATTAGATCTTGCAATATTTAAGCTGTGGGTTTCTGGTCTCACTGGGAATATGGCTATGCCTTTCTGCTTAACTGAGGATAAATGGCAATGCACAGAGATATGTGTAAAATTGATTGAATACAGACATTTCTCAAATTTTCATAGTTAGCAGTAACATAAGCAGCCATGTCCAAGTGACAATAAATACAAAATGTTGGAGAAATGCAGCAGGTCAGACAGCATCCATGGAAATGAATAAACAGTCAGTTCGGGCCAAGATCTTGCTTCAGGACTGGAAATGAAGGGGGAAGATGCCAGAATTAAAAGGAGGGGGGAGGATATGGAGCACTAGCTTGAAGGTGATAGGTGAAGCTAGGTAGATGAGAAAGTAAAGAGCAGACCAGAAAGGAATCTGATAGGAGAAAAGAGTGAATCAGGGAGGAAAGGAAGAAGGAGGGCCTGCAGCAGAAGGTGATAGGCAGAGTTAAGAGGTCAGAGTGGGAAATAGTAGAAGAGGAGAGGGAAATGGGGATAAATTTACCGGAAAGAGAGATTGATATTCATACCACCAGGTTGGAGGCTACCTAGATGAAATATGAAGTGTTTCTCCTCCACCTGAGTGGCCTCATCATGGCAAAGGAGGGGGTCATGGGCCAGCATGATGGAATGGGAATGGAAATAGGAATTTAAATGGTTAGCCACCGGGAAATGCTACTTTTGGCATTTGAAGAAGAGGTGCTCAACAAGGCAGTCTCCTGATTAATGTCAGGTCTCACTGATATAGAGGAGGCCACATAGGGAGCACCCTATACAATAGACAACTCCAACAGATTCGTAGGTGAAGTGTTGCCTCACCTGGAAGGACTGTTGAGGGCCCAGAATGGAGGTGAATGGACAGGTGTAGCATTTCTACCACTTTCAGGGAATTGTGCCAGGAGGAAGATTTGTGGGGAGTGACGAACGGACAAGAGAATCACAGAGGGAGTGATTCCCTGCAGAAAGCAGAGAGTGGGGGGTGGCGTGTTTGGGGTAGGATCCCATTGAAAATGGCAAGTGTTGCAGAGAATAATGGATGCAAATTCAGAGTGGTAAGTGAGGATAAGAGGAACTCTCTCTATGGTGGGAAGATGGGGTGAGTACGGATGTCTGGAAAATGGAGGAGATGCAGGTGACAGCAACATCAATAGTGGAGAAAGAGAAACACCATTCTTTGAAGATGGTGAGCATCTCTGATACTCTGGAAAGGAAAGCCTCATGTGGGGGAGGTAATGGAACTGAGAAAAGGCAATAGCATTTTTATAGGAGACGGGTGAGAAGAGGTATCGTCAAGATAGCCGTGGAAGTCGGTAGGTTTATAAAAGATGTCAGTAGACAGTTTCTCTCCAGAGATGAAGACAGAGAGATCGAAAAGTGGAGAGAGGTATTAGAAATGAAGCAAGTGAATTTAAGGGCAGGGTGAAAGAAGTACAAGTGAATTTGTTGAAACGTGAAAAAGATTTTTCAGTGAAAATTAATTGTTCATAGTTCCTTGAGATTTTCAGCGTAAGATTCAAACAAATAGGGAATGTATTGTTGAAAAAATTCCCATGGCATTTTCTCTACAGAAGGGAAGAGTTTCCTGTTTCACATTCCTGTACTGTGTAATCCTTTCAAAGCACATTGCAGTTTATTAACACCGTGGAGCCATCACACAATTCACTCAGTTTGGCCCAAGTTCAAGAATTTACTTTTGTACATGTAGGAATCAGCTGCCCAATCTTTGCATACTGTGCCTAATAACTTCCATTTATATAGCACCATTGAGATAGTGTGCCTTCCCAAAGCACTTCATGGGAAGACCCAGCGAAATCTGATAGCAGGTACATATAAGACCAGGTGACCAAAGCTTGGTGAAACAAGCAGACTTCAAAGTTCAAAGTAAATTTATTATCAAAGTGCATATATACTACCCTGAAATTCATTTTCTTGCAGGCATTCATAGTGCATAGAAAGAAACACAATAGAATCAATGAAAAACCACATTCATAAGGCCATAAGATATAAGAGCAAAATTGAGCCCTTTGGCCCATCAAGTCTGTTCCAGCATTTCATCATTGCTGATCCATTTCCATCTCAGCCCCAATCTCCTGCTTTCTCCCCATATCCCTTCATGCCCTGACAAATGCCCTTAAATAAACCCAATGATTTGGACCTCCTCCCCCATTCTTCTAAAACCCAGTGAGTACAAGCCCAGAGCCATCAAACACTTCTTGTATGATAAGCCTTTCAATCGCAGAATCACTTTCATGAACCTCCTTGGAACTCTCTCACAGAGAAGATTCAGAGATGGACAAACAACCAATGTGCAAAAGACAACAAACTGTGCAAATACAATAAAATTTTAAAAAGAAAATAATAAATAAGCAATAAATATCAAGAATATAAGTTATAGAGTCATTATAAGTGAATTGTTATGTTGTGGAATTAGTTCATTGTTGAGGTGAGTGAAGTTCAGGAAAAATCTTAAATGACAGAAGGTAGAGCTATTTAAGGAAGAAATTGCAGAGCTTAAGACTTTGACATCTGAAACTGCAGCCTCCAATGATGGAGGAATTAACTGTTTTGACTTTTCTATTTATCAACCTTGCCACCTTGCAATTTCTTCAGGTAGGAAGGAAGTTCTATACGTGGCTTGGAAACTATTTAACTTTTTAATTCTGTGCTCTTGTCCCATCAGCTCAGTCTCTCTGCTGTATTTTCCTCATTCAAGAGAAAGTTAGATAGAGCTCTTATAGATAGCGGGGTCAAGGGATATGGGGAGAGGGCAGGAACGGGGTACTGATTATGTATGATCAGCCTTGATCACAGTGAATGGTGGTGCTGGCTAGAAGGGCTGAATGGCCTACTCCTGCACCTACTATCTATTGTCTATTGTCTATTGACTCTAGGTATTCCATTCTGCACAAAGCAGGAATGAAAGTTCACTCCAGTCCAGTAGCTGTCAATCCATGTACAAGTGCGGCTCCCCATTTTTAATGGCAGCACACCAACATCCCTCCGTCCTATGCTGAATCCAAAACTTCTGCCATCTCCCTCAGTTCCCACCATGGCTTAAGTAATCCACAGAAATTGATACGTGAAAGATATTTGGCAACTCTGATCAGGTTAAAACCATTAGTATTATAAATAAGTTTGAAAGTTAATATTAATCTGCAAATCATTACAATAGGTCTGTAACAAACACAGGAATTTCCCCTTATAATTTGCAGCTGGTGGACATAGTTCCAGGAAGTCTAAGCTTCGTGTTTCTGAGAGAAAGCTGTTGCAAGTACATTCTGTCCAAACTGTTGACTTCATTATCATTATAAAGATAAAGATTAGTTTTATTTGTCACATGTAATCAACTTCATCATTATGTGTCGTGTCATATGACGTAGGCGATCAGGATCTTTGACCATGATTGTTCTTGGGCCGAATTCCCTCCCTCTCCCTTCTCCATCCCAGTTTCACTCTGCCTCCTCCTCCAGCTACCTATCACCTCCCTCATGGTTCCACCTCCTTCTACTACCCATAGTGCTTTCCCCGTACATTCCTTCTTCACTTTTCCTGCCTATCCCCTCCCTGCTTCCCCTCCCCCACCCCTTGTTCTTTCCCATTACTGGTTTTTCACCTGGCACCTATCAGCCTTCTCCTTCCCACCCTCCCTCCACCTTCTTTATAGGGCCCCGCCCCCTCCCTGTTCAGTCCTGACGAAGGGTCTCGGCCCGAAACATTGACTGTTCATTTCCACGGATGCTGTCCGACCTGCTGAGTTCCTCCAGTGTGTTGTGCGTGTTGCTTTGACCACGGCATCTGCGGGGTATTTTGTTTTTACGAACATCTATGGAAAAGAGCGCAGTTGATGTTTCAAGCCAAGACTCTTCATCAGGACTTGTGGAAGGGAAGATTTAAACTTCTTCAGGGGAGGCATCCCTGGAAGAGACTTCACAGTGTTAGTAGTCCAATCACAAGCAGGAGAATATCTACAGATGCTGGAAATCCAAACAACTCATGATGAAAGGTCTCGGTCCAAAACATCGATGGTACTCTTTTCCATAGACGCTGCCTGGTCTGCAATTTGTGTATGTTGCTATCAACCTGTGATGCCACTTTCAATGAATTTTGGACCTGTATTCCCAGATCCCTTTGTTCTACTGCACTCCTCAATGCCCTACCACTCACTGTGTAAGACATACCCTGGTTGATCCTCCCAAAAGTACAACACCTCACTCGTCTCCATTAAATTCCATCTGCCATTTTTCATCTCATTTTTCAGGCTGGTCCAGATCCCGCTGCAAGCTTTCCTTGCTGTCCCCAATCTTGGTGTCATCTGCAAATTTGCTGATCCAGTTAACCACATTATCATTCAGATCACTGATATCGATGACAAACAGCAATGGACCCACCATCGATTCCTGTGCCATTCCACTAATCACAGGCCTCCAGTCAGAGAGGCAACCCTCTACCACCACCTTCTGGTTTCTCTCACAAAGCCAATGTCTAATCCAATTTACTATCTTGAATGCCAAGTGACTGCACCTTCTTGACCATCTTCCTATGTGGGACTTTGTCAAATGCCTTGGTAAAGTCCATTTAGACAACATCCATTGTCTTGCCTGGTAACATCCTCGAAAAATCTGTAAGATTGGTTGGACATAACCTACCATGCACAAAGCTATACCCTAATCAGACCATGTCTATCCAAATACGTATATCCATTCTCTTAGAGTACCTGTCAATAACTTATGCTTACAGCTTTTCTTAAACAGCAGAACAATATTAGCTATCCTTCAATCTTCTGGTACCTCACCTGCGCTAAGGATGAATTAAATCTCTCTGCTGGGGCCACTGAAACTTCTGCACTAGCTTCCCACAGGGTCCAAGCGAACACCTTGTCAGGCCCTGGGAATTTGTCCACTCTGGTTTACCTCAAGACAGCAAACACCTCCTCTGTAATCTGTACAGGGTCCATGACCTCGTTGCTTCTTTGCCTCACTTCTATAGACTCTATGTCCATCTCCTGAGTAAATAAAGATGGAAAAAATACATTTAAGATCTCCCTTATCTATATTTTCTGGGAATGCCCAGTTATCAAAGACTATTGGAGTGGGATACACAATGGCCTACAAGACATCTTTAAATGTGAAATACCCTTGGAGAGTAAGACCATATATTTTGGATATATACATCAAGAATGGTTGAAAAGAGATAAATATTTAATGAATATACTGCTGGTGGCTGGTAAAAAGACTCTTACTAGGAAATGGTTATCACAGGAGAGCCCAACTTTAAATGCATGGATGGAAATGGAGACGATAACAGCATCTGTTAATCATAAGCTGGAACAATTTGATTCATACTGGGAAAATGGTTTAACGACATAATGCCTCACAGGCCTGATTTTATTCTCACAAATCAATGAATATGTTGTAAAAAAAGATCACTCCCTATTTGTACATAGTTTTCTCCTTTCGCTTGTTCTTTCTTTCCTCTCTTTTCTATAAGTGTATACCTCCGATAAATATTATGTGGAGATTTGTGGCATATATGACTATATATGTATATATATGACATACGTACAATATCTGAAATACATCTTATGGAAAAGTTTGTTTGATGATGAACTTCAATAAAAAATAAATTACAAAAAAAAATCTCCCTAATCACTTTTGACTCCATGCATAGATTACCATTCAAATCTTCCAGAGGACCAATTTTGTCCCTTGAAATCCTTTTGCTCTTAATACATCTATAGAATTCCTTAATATTCTCCTTTTCCTTGTCTGCTACAGCAACCTTATGCCTTCTTTTAGCCCTCCTGAGTACGTTCTTATGTTGTTATGCCCGCAGCCCCCTCCTTTGTGAGAATCGCAAGAGCACTAGTTGAGGGGGGGTCAGTAGACCCAGGAAATGGGAGAGAGAGACGTGCCGAATACCTCGTTCCACCGCGATGCAAAATAATGCAATATTGACCATTGTCTCATGGAGACCTCGTGCAAGCCCTCGGGCAAAGTGGGCTGGTTGAGAGAGAGATTGCATCATCCCAACCTGATTGACATCTGAGACCCCGTGAGGAAGTATAAAGGAGGGTCTGGGAGGGGGGACAACCCCTTCAGACGCACCAGAAGAAATGCTAGCGGTCCCGTAGTAGCGGGAAGCCATTTGAAGGAAGCCACGTGCGTTGGATTCCGTGCCTGGAATCTGTGGCTGGAATCACGGAAAACTGCTTTTAGCTAACAACGGGGAAGCTCGCTCCCCTGTTTCAATGGATTTTGCTTCATAAAGACCCGGGCAAGTTTTCTTTTCTCACCAATCTCTCTCTCTCTCCAACAAGTGGAAACCCAGCGGTATCCCCCTCCTCAAAAGTCAGAAGCCTGCAGGAATTTGAGTGACTTTTATATTTCTATCGGACAATATATTATCCCCTAGACAAACGATCGAGCTGTTTCTTATTGATGGTTATTATTAGACCCGCGCTTTTAGATTGTGTAGTGACTACGTATATTATCTGAATGTTTGTATTAATCTTATTTTTGTGCCCCTTTCATAAATAAAGACTTTAAAAATAGTACCATCAGACTTCAACAGACCTCTCTACCTTTGCTGGTAAGTGATCCAGTTACGGGATTCGTAACAACGTGTTCTCTTTCATTTCTTATACTCCTCAAGTCCTTACCTGTGTTGTTTCTGCTGTGTCTTTGTCTGCATGAATTGAGTGAGCCTTTGCAATTGAAGTCCAATTGTTGCCAGAATATTAACAATTTTCTCTATTAATCTAGGCCCAAAGTGTGGTGAAGTCTCTATGTAACTTGTTAATACTAAATCAGACTTCTTCCAAAAGTGATAATTAAATCAAATTGTGTCCTGTTTTTAAATATGTGGTGTAAATAAAACAAAATAAAAAGTTAAACTGATTGAAAAGGTGAACAAATTCTTAAATTATTTAAGATTGCATTAGTTGAAATTTAGTCCTGAATGAGAATTTCCTCAGGTTCTGATGGTGAGAGATACTACATTGGTTGGAGGATGTAGTGTTTTCTGCACGTATCATTCTGTATCTCTAAAGTCTAACCAGAGGCATGTTGAACTGAATCAGGATCATCGGTGCAGCACAAGCCATCCTAGATTTCTAGTTAAGAGACCCAGATTAAGAATGAGATCAAAGGCACAGAAGAATGGTGCACCCTCAGCAGGCATAGCTAACGCCACACCGACACTTAACTGGAAGCTTATTATAAAGCTCCAAGGACCTCGGTACCTGCTTGTGCAACTGAATCCCTGATCTCCTCACTGGCAGACCTCAGTGTGGATCAGTTTGGATCGGCAATGTCTCCTCCACACTCTCCACCAGCACAGGTGCCTAACGCCCTGCTCGACTTGCTTTATATTTATGATTCCGTGGTGAAATACAGCTCCGATGCCGTGGTTAAGTTTGCTGACAACACCAGTGTTGTTGGCTAAAGCAGAGGTGGTGATGAATCAGCAATAGGAGGGAGATTGAAAATCTGGCTGAGTGGTGCCACAACAGCAACCCCTCACTTGATGTCAGCAAGACCAAGGAGCTGATGACTGACTTCAGGAGGAGGAAACCAAAGGTCCATGAGCCAGTCCTAAGAAATATTCCTTTCTTCATTACATATTGGTGACATTAGTCGCACTTCCAAGAAAATTATTAATTGATAGTAACAGGATTCATTTTGACATACCATTAACCAACTGTGACTGATCTTAATTTTTTCTTTATTTAATGATACAGCGTGGAATAGGCCTTCCTGGTCCTTTGCACCACACTGCCTCACCCACCCCCAACAACCCCAATTAACCCTACCTAATCACGGGACAATTTAAAATAACCAATCAACCTACAGGTACATCCTTGGGATTTGGGAGGTAACCAGAGCCCCCGGGAAAACTCATGGAGACTCCTTACAGAACAGCATTGGATTTGAACCCCAAATTCCATAACAGCATTGCTCTATCTGTGTCAGAAATTCTGCAGATTGTTTTGACTTTTTTCCAGAGCTTCTGTGGGAACATTTCAAAAACTTGAGAAAAATTAAGGTGACTGCCTTGCTGGCTGGTGTTCTGTTTTTCAATGCAAAGGGGCCCATTAGATATTAATCACTGATTCTGCTATTTAAATTAATTCTTCAAAAGGATATGAAGGCCTGTTTAGTGAAAGATTGAGAGATTAACAGGCATGACTGTCGATAAAACAAGTTGAAAACCTCTCAGATGTCATATCTGCATTACAGTTTCAACTCCTGACTGGCTTCAGATTGAGTGCACTGGATTAACAAACTTAAAAAAGATCTAGAAACAGGAGTTTCCAGCCTGGGGTTCGTGGACCACTTGCTTAAAGGGCATATAAAAGGTTGAGAACCCCTGACCTAGAGCTTCCCCCAACGATTCAGAGCATCCTATCCACCTTCATAGTCATTCAACTCAACAGATCCAAATTTGGTAACAGAGCACAGGATGTTAACATCGGGACTGATTCCTAAACAAGAATTCAAATTGAATAAGTACAGCTGGCGAATTTAATTTCGATGTCATTAGTTGTTGGAGTTAAACCTCTGGATTGTGTTATAAGTCCACTGGCTCAGGAGTGTCCCACAGAGAAGGGAATGTGAGCTCCAGAATGTAGCATCTGTAATGTCCCAGCAAGCCACTTGGTTCAAACTATGAGGAATGTGCAATAAAATGCTAACTGCAGCAACATATCCTGTAACACTATATACAAAAAATTTGCCACATTAAGTATATCCTGCTTGCACATACTATACATTCCTATATTATGGCCAGTCTGCAGGAACGTCTTTTATGGTTATTTCATGCCTTTCTGATAGCATTACAGCTACCCAGAGCACTTCATGCTCAAAGACGTACCTCGCAGTATTCATTTTGTACACAAAACTGACTGGTTCTTAGTACATTGGTTGAGGGAAGTGGCCAAAATAACTTCTAATACTTCTTCATAAGGGGTCCTGTTGACATTAAACCAAACAGAAGGAAGCTATTAGCTTGGTCATAATCAAACTGCACAATACAGCAGTGAGCTGGCAGCTGAGACCATGGGCTTGGGCTAGGTGCAATCTTCTTTTTTAAGAAGTCAAAAGCTAATAGTTAGGTTCTATTCACTTTACACTTGTGACTGTATGGCTAAGCACAGCTTCAATACCATATTTAAGTTTGCTGATGACCCCACTGTTGTTGGGCAAATCAAAGATGGTGACAAATCAGCATATAGGAGGGAGATTGAAAATCTGGCTGAGAGATGCCATAACAACAACCTCTCACTCAATGTCAGCAAGACCAAGGAGCTGATTATTGACTTCAGGAGAAGGAAACCAGAGGTCCATGAGTCAGTCCTTAGAGGGCGCTCAAAGGTGGAGGGGTTTAGCAATTTTAAGTTTCTTGGTGCCTGGTATGGGAATTGTAGTTCCCTAAAATTGCAGCACTCTGCAGAGAGTGATGCAGACAGCCCAGCACATCTGTAGATGTGAACTTCCCACTATTCAGGACACTTACAAAGACAGGTGTGTAAAAAGGGCCCAAAGGATCATTGGGGACCCGAGTCACCTCAACCACAAACTGTTCCAGCTGCTACCATCCGGGAAATGGTACCGCAGCATAAAAACCAGGACCAACGGGCTCCGGGACAGCTTCTTCCACCAGGCCATCAGACTGAATAATTCATGCTGACACAACTGTATTTCTATATTATATTGACTGTTCATATTTAACCATCTTGTTACTGTCCTGTTGTACCTACTACTTATTATAAATTACTATAAATTGCATATTGCACATTTAGACAGAGATGTAACATAAAGATTTTTACTCCTCATGTATGTGAAGGATGCAAGTAATAAAGTCAATTCAATTCATAGGACCTATCCTGGGTCAGCATGTAAGTGCAATTATGAAGAAAGTACAGCAGTGCCTCTACTTCCTTAGGAAAGATTCGGCATGGCACCTAAAACTTTGACAAACTTATATAGATAAGTGGTGCAGAG
The DNA here is from genome assembly GCF_030144855.1 of Hypanus sabinus. Lineage (NCBI taxonomy): Eukaryota > Metazoa > Chordata > Chondrichthyes > Myliobatiformes > Dasyatidae > Hypanus > Hypanus sabinus. Next base: position 26,368,806 of record NC_082723.1, on the reverse strand, counting down.
TATATTGATTGGTTGCATCATGGTCTGGAATAAGCTGCCCATTATCCTATACAGTTATAGACTAAGTTCATCTAAACATCACTCACACCTTTTTACATCAGCGGCACAGCAGGGAAGCTGCAAGCAGTTTCAAACTCCTGGGAGTGCACAGCACACACAACCTCTCATAGGACCAGAACACATCCTACAAAATCCAGAAAACTAACTGATACCCAACTGTCCGAGGAGGCTGAAGAGAACTGGACGACGCACATCAATACTCATGACCTTCTCCAGGTGTACAATAGAAAGCAACCTGACCAGCCGTATCACTGCTCGGAACGGAAACTGTACCGCGGCAGACAGGAAGGCTCTACAACAGGTAGTCAAAACTGTCCAACACATCACCAGCACCAGCCTACCCACCATCAAGGACACGTGCAGAAAGTGCTGTAAAAGGGCCAGTAATGTCATGAAAGATCACACTCATGGAGTTTGTCCCACCCCCATCGGGGTGGAGGCTACAGAGCATCCATGCAGGACCGACCGCCGGACTTCAAAACAGTTACTTTTCCCAATCCAATCAACATCTCCACCTGGCAAACCCACTCACTACCACTACTTTATCATTTCCCGTCAGTCACCTATGTACAGACACACCTGTGCCCAGTGTCACTCTATGGACATACAATCAATCTAGGCACAGTATTTATATTTATTGTGTTTTTGTTATGGTCTTTATGCTTATTGTGTTTTTATGCTGCAGTGGATCCAGAGTAACAATCATTTATTTCTCTTTTACACTCGAGTACAGTTTTGGTGGATATGTAGTATCAGGCATTGCACTGGCTCATGGGCTTTCAATGGGGATTAACTGTACTGCAGACTGACAACTCAAAACAAAACACCAAAAAAGACTGGCTCCTCCCAGAATACTTGGGATTAATGTAAAATAATCTGGACCTGGATTCACTGGAGTTTAGGAGAATGACAGGGGAGTCTCATTGAAACCTATCAAATATTGAAAAGCCAAGATGGAGAGGGCATGGAGAGGATGTTTCCTATAGTGGGAGAGTCTAGGACCAGAGGGCACAGGTAGAGTGGATGTGGAGAGGATGTTTCCTATAGTGGGGGAGTCTAGGACCAGAGGGCACAGGTAGAGTGGATATGGAGAGGATGTTTCCTACAGTGGGAGAGTCTAGGACCAGAGGGCACAGGTAGAGTGGATGTGGAGAGGATGTTTCCTATAGTGGGGGAGTCTAGGACCAGAGGGCACAGGTAGAGTGGATGTGGAGAGGATGTTTCCTACAGTGGGAGAGTCTTGGATCAGAGGGCACAGGTAGAGTGGATGTGGAGAGGATGTTTCCTACAGTGGGAGAGTCTAGGACCAGAGGGCACAGGTAGAGTGGATGTGGAGAGGATGTTTCCTACAGTGGGAGAGCCTAGGACCAGAGAGCACAGGGAGAGTGGATGTGGAGAGGATGTTTCCTACAGTGGGAGAGTCTAGGACCAGAGGGCACAGGGAGAGTGGATGTGGAGAGGATGTTTCCTACAGTGGGGGAGTCTAGACCAGAGGGCACAGGTAGAGTGGATGTGGAGAGGATGTTTCCTACAGTGGGGGAGTCTAGACCAGAGGGCACAGGGAGAGTGGATGTGGAGAGGATGTTTCCTACAGTGGGGGAGTCTAGGACCAGAGGGCACAGGTAGAGTGGATATGGAGAGGATGTTTCCTACAGTGGGGGAGTCTAGGACCAGAGGGCACAGGGAGAGTGGATGTGGAGAGGATGTTTCCTACAGTGGGGGAGTCTAGGACCAGAGGGCACAGGGAGAGTGGATGTGGAGAGGATGTTTCCTACAGTGGGGGAGTCTAGACCAGAGGGCACAGGGAGAGTGGATGTGGAGAGGATGTTTCCTACAGTGGGGGAGTCTAGGACCAGAGGGCACAGGTAGAGTGGATATGGAGAGGATGTTTCCTACAGTGGGGGAGTCTAGGACCAGAGGGCACAGGGAGAGTGGATGTGGAGAGGATGTTTCCTACAGTGGGGGAGTCTAGGACCAGAGGGCACAGATAGAGTGGATGTGGAGAGGATGTTTCCTACAGTGGGGGAGTCTAGGACCAGAGGACACAGATAGAGTGGATGTGGAGAGGATGTTTCCTACAGTGGGGGAGTCTAGACCATAGGGCACAGGGAGAGTGGATATGGAGAGGATGTTTCCTATAGTGGGAGAGTCTAGGACCAGAGGGCACAGGTAGAGTGGATGTGGAGAGGATGTTTCCTATAGTGGGGGAGTCTAGGACCAGAGGGCACAGGTAGAGTGGATATGGAGAGGATGTTTCCTACAGTGGGAGAGTCTAGGACCAGAGGGCACAGGTAGAGTGGATGTGGAGAGGATGTTTCCTATAGTGGGGGAGTCTAGGACCAGAGGGCACAGGTAGAGTGGATGTGGAGAGGATGTTTCCTACAGTGGGAGAGTCTTGGATCAGAGGGCACAGGTAGAGTGGATGTGGAGAGGATGTTTCCTACAGTGGGAGAGTCTAGGACCAGAGGGCACAGGTAGAGTGGATGTGGAGAGGATGTTTCCTACAGTGGGAGAGCCTAGGACCAGAGAGCACAGGGAGAGTGGATGTGGAGAGGATGTTTCCTACAGTGGGAGAGTCTAGGACCAGAGGGCACAGGGAGAGTGGATGTGGAGAGGATGTTTCCTACAGTGGGGGAGTCTAGACCAGAGGGCACAGGTAGAGTGGATGTGGAGAGGATGTTTCCTACAGTGGGGGAGTCTAGACCAGAGGGCACAGGGAGAGTGGATGTGGAGAGGATGTTTCCTACAGTGGGGGAGTCTAGGACCAGAGGGCACAGGTAGAGTGGATATGGAGAGGATGTTTCCTACAGTGGGGGAGTCTAGGACCAGAGGGCACAGGGAGAGTGGATGTGGAGAGGATGTTTCCTACAGTGGGGGAGTCTAGGACCAGAGGGCACAGGGAGAGTGGATGTGGAGAGGATGTTTCCTACAGTGGGGGAGTCTAGACCAGAGGGCACAGGGAGAGTGGATGTGGAGAGGATGTTTCCTACAGTGGGGGAGTCTAGGACCAGAGGGCACAGGTAGAGTGGATATGGAGAGGATGTTTCCTACAGTGGGGGAGTCTAGGACCAGAGGGCACAGGGAGAGTGGATGTGGAGAGGATGTTTCCTACAGTGGGGGAGTCTAGGACCAGAGGGCACAGATAGAGTGGATGTGGAGAGGATGTTTCCTACAGTGGGGGAGTCTAGGACCAGAGGACACAGATAGAGTGGATGTGGAGAGGATGTTTCCTACAGTGGGGGAGTCTAGACCATAGGGCACAGGGAGAGTGGATATGGAGAGGATGTTTCCTACAGTGGGAGAGTCTAAGACCAGAGGGCACAGGGAGAGTGGATATGGAGAGGATGTTTCCTACAGTGGGAGCGTCTAGGACCAGAGGGCACAGGGAGAGTGGATGTGGAGAGGATGTTTCCTACAGTGGGAGAGTCTAGGACCAGAGTGCACAGGGAGAGTGGATATGGAGAGGATGTTTCCTACAGTGGGGGAGTCTAGACCAGAAGGCTCACTTCAGAATATGAGGACATCCCTTTAGAACAAAGATGAATCTGTGGAATTCATTGCCACAGACAGCTGAGAAAGCTAGGGTTTTAGTAAGGGCATCAAGGGTTTATGAGAAGAAGTCAGGAGAATAGGGTTGTGAGGGATGATAAATCAGCCATGTTGGAATGGTGGTGCAGACTCAGTGGGCCAAATGGCCTAATTCTGTTCCTACGTCTTATGGTGTTATGGTCTAATAAAATACCACTTCGCCCTCAGTGCCTGGGGGCCTCCTCCACCCCAGTCCTGACCCTGCCATCACTGAGACTCCGTTTCAGGGTCAGGGCCTATCACATGTTTCTGAAACATGGTGTCCCCAGGAGAGAGGGCTGAACTCGGCAGCACAGCCCAACCCCCGGAGACGACCAGGAAGTGGCTTTATGGTTCGTCAATGCCCCACTCAGACACTTTTCCCAGTCCTTTATAGCAGCTCGTTCTCACACCATGGGTTGTAAAGTTTCTGTATTTATAGACAGGGAACTTCCTCATGACCTATTGTTCTCTGAAGTGTGCTAACAGTCCGGGTTACTTTTATTGCAGGTCAGTTAAGCAGGAAAAATTGTGACTAACATTAAGCATTTATCCAAAGGTTAATGAACATTTTTCTTTAAAAAGTCCTCTCATTATAATCATCTCACTTCAACCCTCTCCCTTCAAGCTTTACACACTCTGCAGTCCTTTGTTAAGAAAATAACTTGAATATACGATGCAGGTGGGTGGTCTCTCCCAGGAGTGTAAAAGGATTCAATTTTTCCTACAGTCAGCAACATCTTGCCTTTCCTTAATTAATCCCTTGAAATTTATTTTACCAAGAAATGCTCTATTGTTGATGTCAGTGATTTTCCTCTGGTCAGATTGACCAAACAAGAAAAAAAAGGAGCTACGCTCTTTTATATTTAATAAAATACTAACTTTTCTGGGTGGATCAATTGGATAGACTGCTTCAAGTGTAACGTACAACTGATTACAGAGCCCAAAGCTCATTGATAGGACATACACCAGTCCTCATGGAGGGATCAGAAATGGCAAGGGAGAGCAGTTCCGACTTTCCGGGTGTCAACATCTCTGAAGATCTATCGTCACCCCAACTAATGCAATTACAAAGAAGGCACGAACGTGGTTCCACCTCATTAGCAGTTTGAGGAGATTTGGTATGCCACCAAACATTCCAGCAAATTTCTACAGATGTACAGTGGAGAGCATTCTAACTGGTTGCATCACCGTCTGGTAATGGAGCAGCGACTGCACAAGATTGGACAAAGTTGCAGATAGTTGTAAACTCAGCCAGCTCCATCGTGGGCACTAGCCTCCCCAGCATCGAAGACATCGTCAAAAGGTGATGCCTCAAAAAAGCGGCATCCATCATTAAGGACACCCATCACCCAGGATATGCCCACTACCATCAGAGAGGAGGTACAGGAGCTTGAAGAGACACACTCAATGTTTTAGGAACAGCTTCTTCCACTCCACCATCGATTTCAGAATGGGCAATGAGCACACCATAAACACTACCTCACTACTTTCTGCTCTATTTCTGCACTATTTATTTAATTTAATTATATACGTACATATACACACAAACACAAATATAGTACATACAGTACTGTGTAAAAGTGTTAGACATATATACATATATAGTTAGGGTGCCTAAGACTTTTGCGCAGTACTGTAGTAACTTTATGTATTGCACTGTACTGCTGCTACAAAAAAAACAAATTTTGTGACCTATGTGAGTGATGATAAACCTGATTCTGATCTGGGTCTCTTTTGTGGACTGAGAGTGGGAAGGGGGCAGGGAGAGGGGAATCATAGTTGGGAAAAGGGGAAGGGAGAGAGGAGGGAGTGGGAAGGACCAGAGAGACATTCTGTAATGACAAATAAACCAATTGTTTGGAATCAGGTTACCTTGCCTGGTGACACAGGGCTGGGTGTGTCTGCACCCGTGCCATCTCTGAGCTTGGCATTCCTTTACCACGTTCTAAATGATACAGGTTTCAAATGTTCCCTTTGCTTAAACAAAGAGGCAATGAGCCTTTGAAAGACAGTGTTCATGGATCGGGCATTTATGAGCCAATGGGACATGATATTGCTTTCTGCACCTTGCTTGTTTTCTAAGATGTTATACATTGCTTGTTGTTGTGTGGGTTAATATTTGCTGGTAGTTTCCCATAGAACTTCCCATGGTAAGGCACAACATTCAATTTCACATCTCCCTCAGAAACTGTTGGACAACTTTTATCAATGTGCGATAGAGCATACTGACAACCGGAGTGACAGTGCGGTAATGCAAGACAGATCACAAAGTACTCCAACGATCAGCACATCTCTGGGACTCAACTACCAAGCCCAGAGACAATCTACAACTCTCAATGTCCACAGCACGATTGTAACATCATTAAAGACCCAGCCCATCCCAGACACTGTCTCTTCGATCTCCTGCCACCTGGTAGGAGGTACAGAACCATCTTAGCCAAGGTAGTGAGATTGAATGACAGCTTCTTCCCGAGGGCTGTTGTGTAGCTGAATAATGCTACTCCTCAGCTTGCCAATGACCTTTGAGTGTTCTGGACTATTGAAGTCACTTGTTGCATGTAAATATGGGATATCTTTTTTAATTAAGCCATACTGCATGCTCTGTTTGTTTTGCACGGACTGGAGCAGCACTGCGATCTCTTCTCGAGCAACGACGATAAAGTTCTATTCCATTCTATTCTACTCTATGGAAGTTCATGATAATAAAGCTGTTTTCAATTCAGAAGTTAAACGTATATTTTTAGATTCAAACGTATCTCCTATTTCTGGAATATAAGATGATGTTTTAGAAATGGAACATAGAACAGCACAGTCCCAGTCCTTTGACGTACAATGTTGTGCTAACCTCTTAACCTACTTCAAGATCAACCTCCTAACCCTTCCTTCCCACAGAGCCCTCCATTTTTCTGTCGTCCTTGTGCCTATATAAAGAGTCTCTTAATGCCCCTACTGTATGTGCCTCTACCACCACCCCTGCCAGAGTGTTCCATGCACCCACCACTCTCTGTGTAAAAACAAACTACCTCTGACATCCTCCCCATAGCTTCCTCCAATCACCTTAGAATGATGCCCTGTCATGTTAGTGATTTCCGCACTGGGAAGAGGCCTCTGTCTGTCCACTCAATCTATGCCTCTTATCATCTTATATATCTCTATCAAGTCACCTCTCATCCTCCTTCGCTCCAAAGAGCAAACCCCTAGCTCACTCAACCTATCCTGGTAAGACACACTCTCTAATCCAGGTGCAATCCTGGCAAATCTCCTCTGCACCCCCTCTAAAGCTTCCACATGAGGTGATCAGAACGGAACACGATATTCCAAGTGTGCTCTAACCAGAGTTTTATAGAACTGCATCATTACCTCTCGGTTCTTGAGCTCAGTCCCCTGACTAATGAAAGCCAGCACATCTCAACCACCCTATCAACTTGCACAGCCCCAGGATCAAGAGGGAGGCTAACAAAACTCAACATCATGTTTCTGCAAACTACACGTCAGCTTCTGATGGCTCTACATGAGCAGGTAATTATAGATCAACACGCACAAAATGATGGAAGAACTCAGCAGGTCAGGCAGTATCTGTGGAAATTAATAAACAGTTGGCATTTCATCGTACATTCTAGTCATACAAGGCAAAATAATAACTAATTGCAGAATAAAGATCTCTCCCATCTACCTGGCTTCACCTATCACCTTTCAGCTAGCCTCCTCTTCCCCCCTTTATTCTGGCATCTTTCCCCTTCAATCTCAGTCCTGAAGAAGTGTCTCAGCCTGAAACGTCGACTGTCTATGCATCTCCACAGATGCTGCCTGACCTGCTGAGTTCCTCCAGCATTTTGTGTATGTTTCTTTGGATTTCCATCATTTGCAGACTTCCTCGTGTTCATGCAGGATGAAGTGTTACAGATGCAGAGAGAGTGCAGTGCAGGTAAGCAAAAAGGTGCAAGATCATTACGAGATAGATTGTGAGGTGAAGAGTCCAACTTATCAGCCTACAGAACTGTTCACTGGATTTACAACAGTGAGTACCTGCTTTTAGGCTTTTGTATCTTCTGCCTAATAAGAGCTGGGAAAAGAGAGAGTGTTTGGCGTGTGTGGCTAAATTTCTGATTATGCTGAATGCTTTACTGAGCCAGTGAGAAATGGAGGAGAGGCTGGTGTCTGTAATAGGCTGAGCTGTGTCAAAGTATGCTAAGGTTTTTCATGAACCTGCTCTGGACCCTCTTCAATGCCAGCATTGATAAGATAAGTCTGAAAAAGTTCACAGTCCATCAACACATAGTCGAATCCATGAACACAGAACCACAGTAACATCCTCCAACATCACTGACATCATTGAAAGAGAGGGGTGCCACACGAGGTAGGGAGGCCTACCCTACTGCCACAGCGAGCCACACAGCAATAGGCCACTCACAGACTCCATCTCCAGCACTGATTAAAACCCTTACTCACCTTCGCCTTCCACCTACACCTCGATGTCTCAATCTTCCTCAACATTTTAATTGGCAAAGTTTGTGTGTGTGTTATATGTACTGTGCTGAGCTCCTTGGTCTGGAGGAATGTTGTATCATTTGGCAGTAAACATGTTCGCACTTGAATGACAATAAACTTGAACTTGAATTTCTAGGTCAATGGGACCTAGAAAAAAAGCAGTTCAGCACAGAACCGATGGGCTGAAGGGCATGCTTCTGTGCTGTAGTGCTCTATGATTCTAATCAACTACGGTGAAGTTCACCATGATAAAGAACAAGAGTAAGTAAGTAGATGGTAAATAAGTAAGGTACAGGCAGTAAATTTGGGTTATTAAACCTCAAAAGATAATTTCACTGAAGTTTTACTGTACACTCTTGGGGTAGGGACTGTAAACATTAAATCACTGAGCCTAATAATTCAGAGGGCTGGTCTAACAATCCACAGACAGGTATTCAAACCCCACTATGGAACTTGATTAATTAATTAATAACCTGAGATTGTTTAAATTAAAAAATTCCAGAGATTTCTATTGTGTTCACTATTTCCCACAATGGGAAGAAGCTTGCCATGTTTTCCCAGTCTCCCTATGCATAGGAGTCCATGTGGTTAACTTCTAACCACTCTCTGCAATGGCCTAGCCCTAGTAGGTCACTCAGTTGTACCATAACTGAAGGACCTTCAGCACCTCCTTGAGGTCAGTTCAGGGGTAAGATGTTAGACTTCAAGGTATCAATTGTATTTCCTCAAAAAATATTAGCTGTATCACCATACCTAGTTCTTGGCCAAGTTGAAGTCTACACTGGTTACAAAGAAACAGATGGTGGGCATTTAATATGATCTTACCACTAATATCACTATTGCTAACACACATGACTTTGGACTGTGGGAGGAAACCAACATGGTCACGATGAAAATGTACAGGCTCCTTGCTCGTACCATTGGTCTTCCACAGGGGCTTCCTGTCATCGTTGGACGTGATGGACAACAACACACACCTTACAGGCAGTGGTGAGAACTGAACCCTGGTCACTGATCACTGGCTGGTGCTGTAAAGCAGCACGCTAACCGCTACACTACCCTGTCCCCCACTATACTACTGTGCCATCCCCTCGTAATTTGGATGAACTACCAGAAATGGTGGGTGAGTGTGGGGAACTACATATACCTGTCTGGACACGCCCCCCCCCCCACCCACTGACTGCTCCTGTAGCTTCTCCCACAGACTGTGGCTCCTCCCACAGACCCCTGTATAAAGGCGATTGGAGACACAGACCCTTCCTCAGTCTTCAGGATGTTGTGTGGTGGTCACTTGCTGCTTGTGCTTTCTTCCAGCCAATAAAAGCCTACCTTAACTCGCGTCTCCGAGAGTTATTGATGGTGCATCAATGAGGCAGGTACATTGGCAAAATTTAAAAGCCGTTTAGACAGCCCAATGGATTGTAAAATAGCAGCAGCAGCTTACTGCTGTAAAGGTCATGGACACCCAGTTGGATAACACCCAACAGTTGTCATTTCACATAACGGATTTCACTCAGAGGATGAGGTTTAAAATCCAACTCAGACTGGCAGTTCAAACCTTTTCTCTGTTTGCCAAAATACCACAGTGGAAGATGCAATCAGATTCCTCCCCCATGAGCCGCAATTGTTTCTGATGACATAGTGCACCAGGGCAACGGTGTAATATTGACCAACATCTGCACTACTACACCCAAGGCAGGAAATCCCTATTATTAAGGAGGTGGGAATATTGGAACAGGAGAAGTTTTACATTACACAGTGATATTAAGAACCTTTGCGTATCTTCACTTTATTCCCATGGTTCTCTTGCTGTAGTTTCTTTTGAAGTGTTCTCTCTGAAGCTGATTACTTTATTTGTTTTATTTAGAGATTTAGCGCGGACAAGCCCTTCCAGCCCGTTGAGCCACTCCGCCCACCGATTTAACCCTAGCCGAATCACAGGGCAATTTACAATGACCAATTAACCTACGTCTTTGTGTGAGGAAACCGGAGGAAACCCACACTCTCACAGGAAGGGTGCTCATACGCACTTCTTGCAGGCGGTGTCGAAATTGAACTCTGAACTCCGATGCCCCAAGCCAGATGTTACGGAATCACAGCGTCTCTTCAATTGCCGGACAGAATCAGCGTATAATGTAATACTGGACTACAGGCAGCAGTTTTTCAGTGAGTTGAGCCTCCAGTCTTCTCAGCCACCTGTCTCAGGATTTTGGGAAAAACACTTCACATCCGTAGGCTGCAAGAGAACTAGAATTAAGGCACAGATTCTGCTCCTGGTCCTCTGGTGGACTTGGAAACAGAAGAGGAGCCAGCAGCACTTGAAATTAAGTTACAGATCCCAACCTTATGGCCCATATAGTCCCACCTGGACCGTAGTTCTTCATACCCCTCCCATCCACGTACTTAACCCAGCTTCTCTTCAATTTTGCTGTAAAGTATTTATTTACTGAGATTGTTCCTTAAAGTTGTTATAGCCGGGGATGGTAATGGGGATAAGCTCCCACAACCTATTAAATGCTCCCAATGGTGTGCATCTCAAATAGCCTTCGACAACTAAGCCCAGCTCCTGGCCTTCATATGTGGCTTAGCTTCTAAACCCAGTGGAGCTGTTTCTACTGACAGGAGAAAGGGTAGAGACTCTTACTGGCACCTTAAAACCAGTCACTTTAGGTAGATGGGGCTCAACAGCCGTGGTTGACAGCTCATCTGGGAGAAGGAGAATTCGGATCTCAAACTTCCGCTGGCTTGCAGCTATACCCACTCATGGGGAAGGCTTCGTGCCATACTATTACTCAGCTTAGTCCCAGGATCATAGCCCTCCATACCCCTTCCATCCATGTACTTATTCAAACTTCCCATGTTGAGGTCAAACCTGCATCTGCCACTTCTGCTTTTCCACACACTCACCACCCTCTAAGTTAAGTTCCCCCTCATTTTTTTTTTAAACATTTCACCCTTAACACATGACTCCTGGTTCTTCAGGCGTTCAGAGTCCAGTTCTGTAAGGAGTCTCGGTACGTTCTCCCTGTGGAATGCATGGGTTAATTGTCCTGTGATTAGGTCAGAGTTGTGTGGTTACAGACGTGGTGTGGCTTGAAGGGAAGGAAAGGTCTACTTGACACTGGATCACAAAATGGATAAATTGCAGGCTGCTTCCAGCACAATTTAAGTTGCATTGGTTGTTAGCACAAATGACACATTTCACTGTATATTTTGATGTAAGACATGTAAACATAGAAACATGGAAAACTTACAGCACAATACAGCCCCTTTGGCCCACAAAGCTGTGCTGAACATCTCCTTACCTGAGAAATGACCTGGGGTTACTCATGGCCGTCTATTTTTCTAAGCTCCATGTACCTATCCAGGAGTCTCTTAAAAGACCCTATCGTATTCGCCTGCACAACTGTCACCAGCACCCCATTCCACACACTCACCACTCTCTGCATAAAAAACTTACTTCTGGTATCTCCTCTGTACCTGCTTCCAAGCACCTTAAAACTATACCCTCTCATGTTATCCATTTCAGCCCTGGGCAAAAGCCTCTGACTATCCACACAATCAATGCCTCTCATCGTCTTATACACCTCTATCAAGTCACCTCTCATCCTCCATTGCTCCAAGGAAAAAAGGCAGTATACATGTGATAAATAAATGAATCTTTGAAATGAGATCCCCTCTAATACAATCTGGAAACCAATGTCATTAACTGGTCCTGATCTGCTGCCCACACTGACCTCACTCATATCTTACCCTCTTCAGAAGGACAGTGTCACTGGTGATCAGACACCATCTCAGACTTCCCTGACTCCTGCTACCGTGCATCACGTGGTGGAGCTCGACAAGTTCATGCAGATCACTTAACAACCTGCAACGCTGCAGGTGTGAGCAATGTTTGTGGCTTATCTGCTTGAATGTCAGCAACAAAAGTGCATTCCGTTTCACAACACTGTCTTCAACGCGGCTGCACAGAAATCTCTTCCAGAGTGCAGTCAGCAAAACGTGCAGCAGAATTCAGCAGGGAACACAAGTCCTCCTGGGTGCTAGTATTTGATTTCATGTTCCTCTTCCTCTTAAGCCCATTTCCCCTACTGGGCCTGGACCACCGACAGCAGCTCACTGGAGGCCTCTGTCCTGGGCCGAAAACTGATCAGCTCTTTCATCACACAATTTCATACGGCTTCGAGGCGAAGATCCCTCCTCTCCCAGAGATGAGCTCTTTGGAGCTTCCGTTGGCATTTCTGTAGCTCTGGGTTTTTGCCTTCATGCCCACCTCTCCTCCTTTCACAACATGCTCGGGACTGTCCACAGCAAGATTATTATTTAGAAGTACGGCATGGTAAAGGCCCTTCAGTCCAGCGAGCTCATGCTGGCCAATTACGCCCAAGTGACCAAGTAACCACTAAATGTGGGAGGAAACTAGAGCATCCAGAGGAGATCCACACGGTCACCAGGAGAACCTACAGACTCCTTACAGATAGCGGCAGGAACGGAACCCACGTCACTGCTGCTGTAATCCCATTATGCTAACCACTACACCACTGATCCAACATGATAAATATCATATTGTGATATTTAAAGGGCATTTGGACAGTTACATGGAAAGGAAAGGTTGACAGGGATGTGACCCAAACACAGACAAATGGGACTGGCTCAGTTATGCAGCGATGAGATGGGCCAAAAGGCCTGTTTCCGTACAGAGAGATAGATACATGGAGATTCGCAACATCAAGTTCAAATTTATGGTCATCTGACTGTACACATCTACAACCAAACGAAACAACGTTCCTCTGGACCACAGTGCACCCACAAAACAAAATATTACCACAAATGAAGTTAATAAATACAATTTAAAATGCATGTAGTGTGTAGGTCAGGTAAACAGTGAACCACAAACAGCTTGTTGTCCTGGTGTTGAGTGTCCTAGTGTTAGTGTCGGTGGTGGTCGGGAATTTATTAGTCTCACAGCCTGAGGGAAGAAGCTGTTACCCAGTCTGGCAGTCCCAGTCCTGAACATGGAATTAAAACATCCAACTGCTTGGCTTCTGTTGGGAAGAAGTCCCAGAGATCGGAACTAAAGAGGGTTTGCGATGCTGAAATATTACCATGAGAAAAGATTCCACTTGCTGTCCTAATAGAGATTCCTCTGGCACGGCTGATCTCGAGGGAAGGTCCTCATGTGCGAGTGATTTCCCTTCTCCCTCAGTGCTGTTGGGGGATGGTGCCGGAGCAGGGCTTGGTAGCCGTGGTTTCTGGATTTGGGCTCGAATTCAGGTTTATGATGCGTTCTGCTTCTGCTTGCTTTCTTTGTTGCTATTCCTGGGTGATTTTTGAGTCGGGACAGCTTGTGGATGACGAACACTGAGCTGAACTGAAATATGCTTTTTGTTTTTGTATTTTGCATTCTGTGCTCTCCTTGGTTGCAGTTTGCACATGGGGGTGGGGGTTTGAAGTCTCTGAACAGGTTGGTTCTGTGGTGTTTTGTTTTGTGACTGTGAGAAGGTGAGTTTCAGGGTTGTAAACTGCATACATACTTTGGTAATAAATGTACTTTGAATCTTTAACGGCTGATAGGACAGTGAAGGAATTACAGTAGGAAATAGGGGTTTGCTGGTACTGATGCTGCAAAGAGAATGACATACAAAGAGTTTTGAAATGATTGGAGATAGAATTCCAAGGCCATTCAACTCCTACTAATCTCTGTTCAAGGCCAACCCTTTAATTAATTATTGTCTGAGCTTTGTCACTGCTTACACTGCTTTCTGAAGCAGATATCATTCAAGATGTCATTTCCAGTACACAGATGTACAAAGTACATTTATTATCATATATGTAACCCTCTCTCCACAGCTCATTACAAACTAGACTCGAGAGGTAACTCTGGCTAACTGCCTTGCAGGGGTAACGGCAAGAAGGCCACTTTCAATGAGCAACAAACATCTAGGGTCAGTAGGATCCGCTTCAAGCACACAGGAAAGTTGGAATGTTCCATTGAGAGAACAGGAATTATGGGGAATGCTGTATGAATGCAAAGTTATTGTTTGCCAGGAAATAACAGAACTTACACTGGCAGAAACGTCGAGTGGAAGTATATTTACAGATATTTCAATTTTTATCAATATTAATAGAAAAGAAAGAGGTCCATTACAGTTAAACAAGTCTAACTGTGCACATAAAGATTGGAGCTCGTTTCTAGCTAGTCGGGTGCTTCGCTTTAATTACCCACAGTGCTCAACCCACGTCACCAGCCACAGTTTGAACCCTCGAAGACCGTTACCAACAAACTGGCTAACTCTGAGGTATCGGCACGTCCTCCTTGAAATCATTTGTCTGCACAAAGGAGTTCTTACAACAGGATCTCTCTTTCAGGCGAGATTCTGCGAGCATCTTCCCCCGTGCTCCTCGGCTCCTCCTTCTTCCAACAACCTGCCAACAAATCACCCAAAAACCAACTCACTGTCTCCTGGAAATCTGATGCCACCCCACTGGACAGAATGTTATCAAGACAAACCTGACTGGCCGACACAATATTCCTAAGCCGGGCAAACGACTCTTTATCCTAGCTGAAACCAAAACACTGAGCTGTGAAGTTTAACTAACAGAACACGCTGCATTGTAGAGAAAAGCTGCAGAACATGAAACATTTAACAGCACAACGATGATAATACAAGAAAACATGTTCTTAACCAGGGCATTACATGTACATTATACAACCGTGAGATTCATCTCCTTGCAGGCAACCGCCAAACAAGAACCCCAAGAGAACCCATTAAAAAACACCGCCAAACACCCAGTGTGCATAGAGAGAAACAAACAATAAAAGCAAGCAAACGGCTTTCAAGGCGAAAGTGGGTCCAGAGATGGGAAGCCCGGAGCAGGTCTTTACTCTGCTTGGGGAAGGACGCTGCGTAGCCTCCTCCCTGATGGGAGAGGGACAAACGGTCCATGAGCAGGGTGAGTGGGATCCTTCATGATGTTACTGGACCTTTTCTGACACCTTTCTGAATATGTATCCTTGATGGCAGGTAGGCTGGTACTGGTGACACATTGGGCAGTTTTTGACTTCCCGTTATAGAGCCTTGCTGCCTGCCACAGTGGGGTTTCCCTACCATGCCCGGGATGCAACTTGTTAGGGTGCTGTCTACTGTAAATCTGTAGAATGACGTGAGTAGGGATGTGCATAGTCCAGCTCTCTTCAGAAAACAGAGGCATTGGTGAGTTTTCCTGACTGTAGGATGTGTTCTGGGACCATGAGTGGTTGTGTGTGATGTGCCCTCCCAGCAGTTTGACACTGCTCACAGTTTCCACGGCTGTGCTGCTGATGTAAGGAGGGGTGTGAGTGGTGTGAGTCCTTTGTCTAGTTAACATTGATGAAGACATTCTGCCTGGCACCAGGCCTGAAGCTCTTCTACCTCCTCTCTGTCAGCTAACTCGTCGCCGTTGGTGATGAGCCCCACCACTGTCGTGACATCGGCAAACTTGACAATGAGATTACTCGGGTGTTTGGCCGTGCAGTCATGTGAGCAGAGGGTACAGCACATGGCCCTGGGGGGGCACCGTGTTGAGTATAATGGGGAGGGAGGAGTGGCTGTGCATCCTGGCTGTCTGAGGTCTGTTGGTTAGGAAGTTACACGGTGGTCTATTTAGAATGAGGAGCAGGAGTTTGTTCACCAAGGTCTGTGGAAGAATAGTGCTGAATGCCAAAGCGAAATCCAGAAATGGCATTCTGACAGCAGTGTCCTTGTTTTTGAGGTGTGACAGGGCCAGCTGCATGACAGGTGTCATGGAGTATTCTGTCGGTAATCATGTTGGGGAGTGTCCTGCATGGCAGGAATGGAACTTTTGAAATGTGCCATTAACTGGCCATTCAAAGCCCTTCATGATGACTGGTGTCAGAGCTCCCAACCATTATGTCCTTTTATCACATCACACCAGGATTTGTTCTTCCACGAGTTGAAACGACTTTAAATCTAGAAGAAGATATTTTGGTTTGAAACGATTCTACTGTGGTGACCCACTTCCTAGCACACTCGAACCGGCTCACAAATAGCCAGCGTGCGGGCACAAAGGCCAGGTCCGCAACAAAGGGAGAAAAGCCTGCGGGGGTTTGTGAGTACGTGTCTCTTGGAGCATCCGCGCCCGGGGAGGGCGGGATGAGGGAGGCTTTAAAAGCAAGGCTGTGAAGTTCGAATAAAATTCTCTTTGACTGCAGTTTATCGACTCCGTGTCGTTATTTTAGCGCTGCGTGTAGCACACCACTACACTACAACACATTACACGGATTCAGCTTTGAAAGTTTAAATGAAGCTCCCCTCATACAGAGGCGTAGCAAACGACAGCACAGTGGACTGCTGGAGTTCTGCCCGCCCATCCAAGACTTTGCCAGAAGGCGAAAAAACTGACGAAGTGTCTGTTGAGAGGGTCGTGGAGAGCAGTGCTGGCCAAGGGACTATCAGAGCTCTGCTTGCCAATCCGAGACTTTGTTGGGGGAATTTTGAAGCTGAGCTCTTTGCAGTCGAAGGAACAGCTGTCAACGTTGAGTGATAATGATCTGGAACGTAGAGGATTCCGCCGTTGCCAGAGTGCAGAGATCTCAGGGGAGGGGGGAGATCGGTGATGTTACACAGATGGATGGGCTGAAGCCTCTGAGAATTTTTAAATGGAGACATTGCTGGATAGTGGCATGAGGAGTGAATAGGGCCTGACAGAACCAGCACAGCAAGTTTACGGATGGTGGAAAATGATAGATCAGCCAGGATGTATTCGAATAATAAATTTTATAAATGACAAAGAGATTAACAATGATTCTGGCAAACGATGCTTTGAGTCAGAAGCAGAGGGGGACAGCTATGTGGAATTCTCTTCCCCTTGAGCTGAGAGATAATTTTTTTGCTTATATAGAGTGCAAACATTTTCAAATAATTCCCGTCCCTCTAAACTGCCTTAAAATGACTTAAACACGAGGAAATCTGCAGATGCTGGAAGTTCAAGCCACACACACAAAATGCTGGTGGAACGCAGCAGGCCAGGCAGCATCTATAGGAAGAAGTACAGTCGACATTTCGGGCCAAGACCCTTTCGGTCTCAGCCCGAAACGTCGACTGTAATTCTTTCTATAGGTGCTGCCTGGCCTGCTGCATTCCACTAGCATTTTGTGTGTGTTAAAATAACTTATACTCTTCTCGTTCAATAATAATTATTTGTTTTAATTAATAATATCTCATCAGGGAACCCCACCACCCAGGACATGTTCTCTTCTCGTGGCTGCCATTAGGAAGAAGGTACAGGAGCCTCAGTGCCAACACCACCAAGGTCAGGAACAGTTATTACCCCTCAACCATCAGGCTCTTGAACCAAAGTGAATAACTTCACTCAACTTCCCTTGTCCCAGCGTTGAACTGTTCCCACAACCTATGGAGTCTTCGTCTCGCCTTGGCAAGAGTGTCTGAAGTTGAAAGATCTGAAAGCTGATGACCTCAGGTTACATCACTGATGATGTGTCCCAGTGCATCCTGCGACGTATCTCATCATCAGCTTATGTTAATGGTTGCACTGTACTGCTACCGTCAAGCAACAAATTTCACAAGATACGTTGGCGATAATAAACCTGATTCTGATTCATTATCTCAGGGAATAGTTTATTCTTTTGCTGCATATTAGCCATTTAAGTTAACACTCCAGTTGTATCGTTACTGGTTAAATTGCACTGGGAATTACTGAAGAGCAGGTGTCAAACTGCAGTTGCGGGATTCGTGCTAAGAAGTGTGCAGTCTGGAGAGCCCTGAGGTCATCAGGAGCTGATAATAAAGATATCAGTATCTGTGCAGATCTGGATTGTTACCAGGCAACTACAACAAGGAACAAATACAACACTCCCAGGGAGTTCTCTGACAGTGTGAAAAGCAATGATTAATTTCAGGGGAACGGCAGTAGTCAACTGGTGTTAGCAAGGGATTAATTTGTGAAATAAAAACCAGAAGTGAAATTTAAAATATCTCTTTAACAGCAGCTGGCAGGAACAGCTTTTCCTTAAACGTGGTGAAAGAGATGGTCGTGCAGTAGCTAGTGTGACACGAGTACTGCTCAGGGTGTTCTGGAGTTCAGAGTTCAATTCCAGCGCATTCTGTAAGGAGTTTCTACGCTCTCCCCATGACTGCGTGGGTCTCCTCACAGTGCTCTGGTTTCCTCCCTCAGTACAAAGACATACTAGTTAGTACCAGAATCAGGTTTATTATCACCGGCATGTGACGTGAAATTTGTTAACTTAGCAGCAGCAGTTCAATACAATACATAATATTGAATAGAAAAGGTAAATAAATAAAATAATAATAATAAATAAACAAATAAATCAAACATGCAAAAAATAGAAATATTATATATGTTTAAAAGTTAGGTAGTGTCCAAGGGTTCAATGTCCATTTAGGAATCGGATGGCAGAGGGGAAGAAGTTGTTCCTGAATCACTGAGTGTGTGCCTTCAGGCTTCTGTACCTCCTACCTGATGGTAACAGTGAGAAAAGGGCATGCCCTGGGTGCTGGAAGTCCTTAATAATGGACGCTGCCTTTCTGAGACACCGCTCCCTGAAGATGTCTTGGGTACTTTGTAGGCTAGTGCCCAAGATGGAGCTGACTAGATTTACAACCTTCTGCAGCTTCTTTCGGGCCTGTGCAGTAGCCCCTCCATTCCAGACAGTGATGCAGCCTGTCAGAATGCTCTCCACAGTACATCTATAGGTTAATAGGTCACTGTAAATTGTCCTGTGATTCGGCTAGGGTTAAATAGTTGGACTGATAGGCACTGCCAGTGTTGAGGGGCCTATTCCATACTGTATCCCAATAAAATAAAATATTTAACATGATAACCTAACAAGACGATCACTGAGGAAACTTTAAAATAATACCACTAATCACAAAGCTAGGCTTCTCTAACACACAGCCGGCTCTCTGCAGCTCAATGGGGTGACCCGGGGTTTGCTCTCTCCACACCGGTGTGAGAAACCATATTTAGTGGCCCGCTGAGCCTCGTTTACCCTTCAGCCATCAAAGTTGAAAGCGCATTTATTATCAAAGTATGTGTAAATTATACAAGCTTGAGATTCATCGTGCAGACAGCCACAAAACGAAGAAATGCAATAGAATCCATGGTAAAAACTCACACAACAAAGACCAACAGACGTCCAGCGTGTGAAGAAAGGACAAATTGAGCAAATGATAAAAGAGTTAAACAAATAACAGGCAGAACATGAACTGCAGAGTCTCCGATAGTGAGGTCACAGGCTGCGGGGTCAGCTCAGTACTGAGGTGAGTGACGCCAGTCCAGGAGCCCGATGTCTGCCAGGGAACCACTGCCCCTGAGCCAAGACTCGTGCACCTCCTGCCCAATGGTAGTGGTGAGAAGAGAGGGAAACAGGTCAAATGCAGGCAAACAGGACGGGCTCAGTGAAGTTGACCACACTGGTTCGGGAGACCACATCAGCATTTGCTTCTCCGCATCAGCCTAGGCAGAGAAGTGAAGTGAACTCTGGCTCGTTTCAGTCTCCTGAACCAGCGTGGACAACTTCACTCTCTTCACTGACTGCACAACCTACGGGCTCACTCTCAAGGAATCTAAAACTCATGTACTCAGTGTTATCCAAATAGAACAAAACTTTACTGTCATTGCTCGAGACAATGAGAATGGGGTGCTACTCCAGTCTGTGAGAAAACAACATTTACAGTGCATGAGGTATGGCTTTAGAAATAAAAATTCCCAAGTCACTTCAATAGTCCTTGAAAACAAGCAACGCACACAAAATGCTGGAAGAACTCAGAAGGTGTTTCGGCCTGATACGTCTTCTGAACTCTTTTCCATAGATGCTGCCTGGCCAGCTGAGTTCCTCCAGCATTTTGTGTGTGTTGCTCGGATTTCCAGCATCTGCAGATTTTCTCTTGTTTTTGATAGTCCATAACACTCAAAGGTGATTGGCAAGCCGGGGTGTGGCATTATTCAGCTGCACAACAGCCCTCGGGGAGAAACTGTTTTTCAGTCTCACTGAAAATGTTACCATCATTAAATATTAAATGTAGGCATTGAGGGTTGTAGGTTGTCTCCAGGTCTGGTAGTTGATGTTCTGAGCTGTCCTAATCACCCATTGGATCTGTAGCTGCAGCTGGAGTCCCATACTGTCGTTCCATATGTCAGTATGCTCTATCACATATCCATAAAAATTGGCCAGCAATGTTTGAGGCAGATTAGATCTCCTTAAGCATCTCAGGTAGTCTAGTCACTGTTGTGTCTTCCTGACTGTTGAGATTGTGTTTATTTTTTGTATTTATACAGTTTGTCTTCTTTTGCACATCGGTCTTTTTCTGTGTGCAGTTTTTCACTAGTTCTATTGTATTTCTTTGTTCTACTGTGAATGCCTGCAGGAAAGTGAATCTCAGGGTAGCAGTAGGTGACAGCATATACATACATAGATAACAAATTGACTTTGAACTTTCAACCAAAATGGCCCAGCACTGTTAGCCAAATCAAAACGTGACTGCAGGTTGATTAAGTGTTTAGTGTCTCTGAACAGGATGGATTGTGGAATGTTTTAGATTAAACTCTAAATTAAACACAGTTCACACTGGCAGTGAAGTGTCAGTAATTACCAGGGGGAGGTCAAGGAGCATGATTTCACAGTTCCTTTTAAATTCTTTCCTGGGTTGTGAGCCTCACTGGCAAGACCAGCGTTTACTTACCATCCCTAATTACCCCCAGTGCTAAGAAACTTGCTGGGTCATTCAGAGGACAGATAAAGATCAAACAAACAAATACAAATTTACCCTGATACCCTGACTTGCATGGAATGAGTTCCAGAGGGCAGGCGCAACACCCTCTCTCTATTTACCACTGCCAATTGAGAATGGATTGCCAATTACCAATGATATTTTAATTAAGTAAATAACAAGTTAACAGCAGCCAGCTGATTTTAGGTTTGCTCCTTAATTAAACCTTACAATCCCTTAAAAAATTAATGATTTTCCCCTTGCCTTAGTGCCTCACGTAAAGCCCTTATTAATAAAGCAGGAAGCCTTTTCTGGTTTTTTTGATGCACAATGCATTGGCTTGAATTGATTATTAATATTCAATGTCTGTTTATTTATTCATTTTAATTTTTGATATTAACTTAACACAATTCATGTGCCGGATCATATGGTCTTCCCATGACCATGATCGTCTTTGGCAAACAAGAGGAATACAACTATGTATTTCATTATTCCAACGATCCATAGTTAAATATAAATCAGATTTCCAAGTAACTGCGATAACTTTTTTAGCTACTGCCAATGCAATTTTTATAAATTTTTTTCTGATACTTATTCAATTTAAGTCTGGACCCGAAACATTGACCACTTCTTTCAACAGATGCTGCCTGACCTGCTGAGTTCTTCCAGTTTTTTTCCCCAAATTAATTATTTATTTATTTATTTAGAAAATTAGGAAGAATGAAAAATGGAAAAAAGAAAAATAATATTGATCCTCCCCCCTCCCCTTAACCCTCCCCCCCTTAACCCTTATCTAAAGAAAGAGAAAAAAGAAAGAAAGAAGTAAAAAGAATGCCTGGATATCGGAGGATCCCCACATGCTCCATGGAGTTCAAAATAATTTTAATATTTATTTTTACTTTCCCCAATTACTTTATAATTTTATCTTCAAAGGACCTATATATTTAATCCCATCTTTTGTAGGTATGGGAGCCAAATTTTCAAAAATATATCATATTCATTTCTTAGATTATATGTAATTTTTTCAAGAGGAATACAACTATGTATTTCATTATTCCAACGATCCATAGTTAAATATAAATCAGATTTCCAAGTAACTGCGATAACTTTTTTAGCTACTGCCAATGCAATTTTTATAAATTTTTTTCTGATACTTATTCAATTTAAGTTTCAGTATTGTCCCTTCAATATCTCCTAATAAAAATAACATTGGACTATGTGGGAATTGTACTCCAGTAAATTGTTCCAATAAAAGTCTTAAATTTATCCAAAATGGTTGAATTTTAAAACAAGACCAAGTAGAATGTAAAAAAGTACCAATTTCTTGATTACATTGAAAACATTGGTCAGACATATTTGAATTTAATCTATTTATTTTCTGTAGTGTTATATATAATTGATGTAAAAAATTATATTGTATTAATCTAAGTCGAACATTTATTGTATTTATCATACTATCAGAACATAATCTTGACCAACTTTTTCCATCAATTTTAATATTCAAATCAGATTCCCATTTTTGTCTTGATTTATGAATTCCAGATTCAATTGTCTGTTTTTGAATCAAATTATGCATACAAGATGTAATTTTTTAAATTTTTCCTTTTTGAATTAATATTTCTATTTCGCTAGGTTTTGGCATCAACATTGTTTGACCCAGCTTTTCTCGTAAATAAGCCTTTAATTGAAAATAACAGAAAAGAGTATTGTTTGACATTTTATATTTATTTTTTAATTGATCAAACGACATCAATATACCTCCTTCAAAACAATCACCTATATATTTAATCCCCTTTTGGAACCAATTATTTAAAAGTTTATTATCCATTGTAAAAGGAATAAGCCTATTTCGAATTAAAGTTCTTTTTGCTAATAAAGATTTCTTTATCTCATCATCCATATTTACCTTATTCCATAAATCAATCAAGTGTCTTAATATAGGAGATTCT
Organism: Hypanus sabinus; assembly: GCF_030144855.1. Classification (NCBI taxonomy): domain Eukaryota; kingdom Metazoa; phylum Chordata; class Chondrichthyes; order Myliobatiformes; family Dasyatidae; genus Hypanus; species Hypanus sabinus. The sequence goes on along the minus strand of NC_082723.1, from coordinate 26,345,990 downwards.
TTTTTTTCCCGTATCCATTTGGATTCCCATTTATATATAAAATCTTCTGGTATGTTTTCTCCTATCTTATCTAATTCTATTCTAATCCATGCCGGTTTTTTTCCATCAAAATAAGACGCAATAAATCTAAGTTGATTTGCTTTATAATAATTTTTAAAATTTGTAAGTTGTAACCCTCCTAAATCAAATTTACACGTCAATTTTTCCAATGATATTCTTGACATCTTTCCTTTCCAAAGAAATTTCCTTACATATTTATTCAGTTCTTGAAAAAACTTCTGAGGTAATTGTATTGGTAAAGTTTGGAATAAATATTGCAATCTAGGAAATATATTCATTTTTACAGCATTAACTCTACCTATTAATGTTATTGGTAACATCATCCATTTATCAAGATCCTCTTTTTTTTAATAATGGCAAATAATTTTGTTTATATAAAATTTTTACATCATTATCAACTCTAATACCTAAATATTTTATCCCATTTATTGACCATCGAAATTGAGTTACTAATTGACATTGATTATAATTTCCTTTGGTAAGAGGTAAAATTTCACTTTTATCCCAATTTACTTTATACCCTGATACTTTCCCCTATACTTCCAATCTAAAAGATAATCTTTACAAAGATTGCAATGGGTTTGTTAAATAAATCAAAACATCATCAGCAAATAAATTAATCTTATATTCTTCTTGATTAACTCTAAAACCCCCAATGTCTGAATCTGTTCTAATTAATTCAGCTAATGGTTCTATTGCCAATACAAATAAAGTAGGTGATAATGGGCAGCCTTGTCTAGTTGACCTCGTTAAGCAAAATGGTGTTGAAATCTGACCATTTGTAACTACTTTAGCTTGAGGATTAGTATTTGAAGTTTTAATCCATTGTATAAAAGATTTTCCTAACTCATATTTTTCCAATACCTTAAATAAAAAAATCCCATTCCAATCTATCAAATGCTTTTTCTGCATCCAAAGCAACTGCCACACTCATTTCCTCTCTTTTTTGTGCCAAATGAATTATACTAAGTAACTGGGTTATATTATCCATTGATTGTCTGTTTTTAGTAAAACCTGTTTGATCCATATGTATTAATTTTGGTAAATAATTAGATATTCTATTAGATAAAATTTTTGCTATTATTTTATAATCTGTATTCAACAAAGAAATAGGTCTATATGATGTTGGTTTTAATGGATCTCTATTTTTTTTGGCAGTACAGTTATGATCACTGTTAAAAAAGATTGTGGGAGTTTATGCATTCTTTCCACTTGATATATTAATTCCATAAAAGGAGGAATTAATAAATCTTTAAATTTTTTATAAAATTCAGGAGGAAAACCATCTTCTCCTGGGGATTTATTACTCTGAAGTGATCCTAAAGCTTCTTCAACCTCTTTTAATGTAAAGGGCCTATCTAATCCTTTCTGTTCTTCCAAATTTAATTTTGAAAGGGTTATTTATGATAAAAATTTATCTATCTCAGCAATCTTATTTTGTGATTCTGATTGATACAGTTCAGTATAAAATTATTTTAAAGTTTCATTAATTTCTAAAGGTTTATAAGTAACCTTATTTACACTTGTTCTAATTGCATTTATTGTTTTAGAAGCCTGTTCTGTTTTCAACTGCCAAGCAAGAATCTTATGTGATCTTTCACCTAATTCATAATATTTCTGTTTAGTTCTCATAATTACTTTTTCTGTACGATATGTCTGGAGTGTATTATATTGTAATTTTTTATTAACAAGTTGTCTTCATTTTTCTTCTGTCATATATCTTTGAGATTCTTTTTCTAACTTTATGATATCTTTTTCCAATTGATCTATTTCTGCCATGTATTCCTTCTTAATTTTAGATGTATAACTTATAATCTGACCCCTTAAATATGCTTTCATTGCTTCCCATAATACAATTTTATCTTCAACTGAATGTAAATTTGTATCCAAAAAAAATGAATGTTTTTTCATAAAATCACAAAAATCTTGACGTTTTAATAAAATTGAATTAAATCTCCATCTATAGATCGATTCCTCCTTATCCATCATTATCATTGTCATTTTCAAGGGGGAATGATCCGACAGTATTCTTGCTTTATATTCCACACTTTTCACTCTATCCTGAATATTTTTTGATAATAAAAAGAATCAATTCTTGAGTAAGTTTTACATCTATTTGAATAAAATGAATAATCTCTTTCTCTTGGATTAATTTTTCTCCATATATCAATCAGGTTTAAATCTTTCATTTATGATAATGTTAGTTTTATTTCTTTTGATTTTGTAGCAACTTTAGTTGACCTATCCAAAACTGGATCTAAACAAAAATTAAAATCTCCACCTATTAATATTTTATCATGTGCATCAGCCAAATTCAAAAAAACTTCTTGTATGAATTTTACATCATTTTCATTTGGTGCATAAATGTTCATAAAAGTCCATAATTCTGAAAAAATTTGACAATGTATAATCACATATCTCCCCACAGAATCAATTACTACATTTTGTATTGTAATTGGTAACGTTATATTAACCAAAATTGCAACTCCTCTCGATTTTGAATTAAATGCTGCAATGACATTTCCAACCCAATCTCTCTTTAATTTCTTATGTTCTGTTTCTGTTAAATGTGTTTCTTGTAAAAAAAAAGCTATATCTCCTTTCATTTTCTTAATATATGTTAAAATTCTTTTTCTTTTCACAGGTCCATTAAGTCCATTAACATTAAAACTTTAAAAATTAAGTAAATTAATCATTCATAATACCTTGGGAACTCTTTGAAATTCTCCATGTTGCTATGAGTCTCTCCCCAATCATCCAGGCAAAAAAGAAGAAAAATAGAAAAAAGGTAACTAATATATAAGAAAAAAAACAAAATACCCCCCCACTAATGTTGCAAATAAAAAGAACACAATGTTACCCACCCCCCCCCCATTTTACGGGTCATGGCAATCGTCATGATTGTACATGTGAAACTCGCAGCCATCGATCAGGAGCTCCTCCAGCTCCCCCGCAAAAAAAAAGAAAGAAAATATATTAGTGAAGAAAATAATTAATGTCTCTACTCCCAATTAATACTCCTTAACTATTTTTGTTTTCCTTATAAATGTCCATCAAATCCAACCTTATTTCAGTCTTCATCATTAGTCCACTTCATTTCTATAACTCTTTATTCCTCTTCATGGACATTAAATAATTCTTGTACCAATTTCTCCACTTTCTGGTAATCAACAAAAGATCTTCTTTCTTCATTATCCAGGAAAATTATCAATTTTGCTGGGTAGCTCAATAAAGATTTATAGCCCTTTTCCCATAAAGATTTTTTCACTGGATTAAATTCCTTCCGCCTCTTCAGAAGATCGTAACTTATGTCTGGATAAAAAAAAACTCTTTTCCCTTCTATTATCAATGGCCCATTTCTCTTTTTAGCACCTTGAGTAGCTGCCTTCAAGATCATTTCTTTATCTTGATACCTTAAGCATTTTATCAAAATTGATCTTGGATTTTGATCTTGTTGAGGTCTTGGTCTTAAAGCTCTGTGTGCTCTTTCAATTTCAATTACTTGGCTTCCTTCTTTCATTTCCAAAATTTTCGGAATCCATTCTTGAAAGAATTTTATTGGATTTTCTCCCTCTGTACCTTCCATAAGACCAACAATTTTAATATTATTTCATCTACTAGAGTTTTCAAGCGCATCAATTTTTTCCAACATCTGTTTTCTTTTTTTTGTCCAGGCAAGATTATTGTCTTCTATCTTATCTATTCTTTCAGTGTTTTCTTCAACTTTTACTTCAATCTCTTTAACTTTATTATCCATCTTCTTTTGTTTTTCCACCACATTATCGAGTGTACTCTGCATCCTTCTTATATCTGTTCTTATAGCTTTTAATTCATTCATCATATATATCAGGATATTTCTTATGTCTCCTTTAATCTCCTCTTTCTTTTCCTCTTCTTCATCCTCTGCATTTCCCAGAGAGACTGATTCCACTTCCGATTCACTTCCAGCTGTAGTTGGGATTTGTAGTTTTGTTAATATCTGTTCATGCATACTTGTTTCTTCGCACATGCGTTGTTCTTGCCGTTTCTTCTCAGAGTCCGCCGAAATTGCTGCAACTTCCTGTCCGGCATCATCAGAAGTACCATGCACTTCACCGGGAGGAGATTCAACTTGAGTCCAAGGCTTCGCTGATACAGTTAGGCCTTCTTCCCCGCCGATTTGCGCAGTCTTCAAAGTAGTAGCTTTCTTCTGTTTCGGTTTAGGAGCCATATCCAAAAAGAGTCCTGAGTTACTCATAAATAGTTTCTAGTAGGTATTTATTAATTCTTCTTCAATTAAACCCTATTTCATTACTTTTTACGAGGGAGCTGGATTCCCAATGTCTCGACCCTACATCATCACATGACGACCCCCTCATCCAGCTTTTTTGTACGTCTTTTCTACAGAAGGTTTGCCGTTGCCTTCTCCTGGGCAGTGTCTTTACAAGACGGGTGACCCCAGCCATTATCAATATTCTTCAGAGATTGTCTGCCTGTCAGCAGTCACACAACCAGGACTTGTGATCTGCACCAGCTGCTCGTACGACCATCCACCAGCTGCTCCCATGGATTCACGTGAGCCTGATCGGAAGCTAAGCAGGTGCTACACCCTGCCCAAGGGTGACCTGCAGGCTAGCGGAGGGAAGGAGTGCCTTACACCTCCTTTGGTAGAGATGTATCTCCACCCCGTCACCCATAGATTGATTATTAATATTCAATTTCTGTTTATCAGTTCATGCTAATGAATTGTGTACAAAACTGTGCAATCAGTTTGGGGGAATACCTGTCTTTTTGTACACGATTCATTGGCTCAAAATGACAAACAGAAATTAAACATTAATAACCAATATACACCAATAAATTGTGTACAAAAGGATAGGTGTTGGCACGCCCTCTTCCCACTGTTATCATCAGGTAGGAGGTACAGAAGCCTAAAGGCACACACTCAATGATTCAGGAACAGCTTCTTCCCCTCTGACATCTGATTTTTGAATGGACAATGAACCTGTGAACACTACCTCACTACTTTTTATATTTCTGTTTTTGCACTACTTATTTGTCTTGTCTTGTCTTGTCCATTCTGTACCAACAGCTGCCACTGGGCTAATAACGTGTAGGAGCAGTGTGTGGGTAAGTGCTTTGCTCAAAGACACACACGCTGCCTCAGCTGAGGCTCGAACTAACGACTTTCAGATCGCTAGCCCAAAGCCTTAACCACTTGGCCACACGCCAACACATTAAATAGTTATTTAATTTAACTATTTAACATATATACGCTTACTGTAATTCACAGCTATTTTCCTATATTATCATGTATTGCACAAAGCTATCAGATTTCACGAAGATATCCGGTGGTGCAGTCCCACTTCGAGGTGAGTGGTCTTGAGTTCGAATCCAGCTGATTCCTCGAACCCTTTCCATCTGAGCTGGGTTGACCATCGAGCTGGCAGCTCAGCCTCATTAAAAAAAGACAAGAATGCTAAAGAAGCAGCAAGATTGCCCCCAGTGCACCACCAGGCACAGAAAGGGACAACAGAAGACAAAAATGTCGGTGATAGTAAACCTGATTCTGATTCTGTTATAGATTAGGAAACTCCTCTGGATTAGGAGTTATGAAACTACGGATAGTGTGGTTATAGATTAACTAACCAGACTTCGGAAAATAAAAGCTGTAACATCTGCTTGCATTTGATTCCTCTCCCGATCTTCTCACTGCTTCCTTTGGGCAGGAGGTACTTGGAGCCACAGGTGAGAGCTGAGTGTCCGGAGGGGACCGAACATGAGTGAGCTGCCCCAGAGTGGACCCAAGCCCCAACACCAGAGGTGCTACGTCTCCCCAGACACCGCACGTACTTCAGCGTATCCTCTGAGTGAGAAAGGTTTGGTTAAGGTCACCCCCAAATCTTTGCATCAGGTAAGGCGAAGTGTAAACGGAGCACAGTGGATATGGGCCACAGGTAATAGACACAAAATCAGATTTCAGTATTATTTTATTTGTTTATTTGAAGATAAACTCACTGGCCCAATGACTCGTGCCGCCAAGCAACCCAAACCTGATCACAAGACCAATTAACCTAATAACTAGTATATCTTTAGACTGTGGGAGGACAGCTACACGATTCACAGGGATAACATACAAATTCCTTCCAGATAGAGCTGGAATTAAACTCGGAACTCCCGCGTTACCCGCTTCACGACCGTGATGTACTGCGGTGTATGCAGTTTCATTGGTATTATTGACTATTTTGCATCAGGAGTACTGTGCAATATGTATAAAACACTGCAGGAAACGTATATTAAAAATTAAATTAAATATGTAGTGCAAAAAGAGAACACAAATAGTGAGGTAGAGTTCCTGGGTTGGTTTATCGTCCACTCGGGAATCTGATGATCAGCAGAGGCAACCCAAGAAGACAGATTGGGGCTAACACGTCACAAAGCTGGTGTATTAAATCAGAGAAAAAGCAGTCGATATTAACACTAAACATGTCAGGCCTTGCTGACACAGTGCAGCGCAGTATCCTTGGTCATAAACACAATTGACTGACAGGGTTTTCCACAGAGCCACTTTTCATTAATTATCTCCCTTGCTGGCATTGGGCCACTGATCTGCAGGCCCCAGCCTTTGTTCCCAGAGAACCGTCCGGCAGAATTGATGCCTTTGTCCAGCTGTCGCCCGCTCCTGTGAAGGGGACGACTTCTCTGCGGCAGTGACAGAACAGTGTTCCCATTCACAGCTGGGCAGGAGCCTGAGGCATGTCTCTCCCCACTGGTCTGCTGTGCAGGCCCGGCTAACAACGCACTCCATTGAGCACAATAGCCGGAGCCACGGCCCCTGACTCACACTGCGGCCTTTCAGCAGCACCCACAGAAGTGACATTTTCCCTTTCAACCCTCCAGTCATGGCAATGAGAGAAAGGCTGTTCAGAGCAAGGACAAAATTCCCTCCCTCACTACAAGCAGTCTCATTTGTATTCCAGTATAAACCCCACACAAATACTGTGAGGACTGGTGCCTCTTTCACACGGAGAGAACAGACAATTTTAGCTTAGAACATACAACACTTACAGGCCCTTCAGCCCAAAGTGTTCTGCTGACCCTTTAACCTACTCTCCCAATTGGTTGTCCACTTTTCTTTTCATCCATGAGCCTGTCTAACAGTCTCTTAAATACCCCTAATGTATCTGCCTCTGCTAGCACCCTGACAACACGTTCCACACACCCACCACTCTCTGTATAATTCACGAATCTATTAAAAAATCTCTTAAATGTCCCTAATGTATCTGCCTCTACCACTAATCCCGGCAGGGTGTTCCACACACCCACCACTCTCTGTGTAAAAAATTTGGCAGCTCTGTACACTGGAATGGAGGAGCAGGTGCGATGGGCTGAATGGCCTAATTTCTTTTAGTATTATGTATATTCCCTTTCCCGATACTTTCCTCCAAACACTTAAAGCAGGGCTTCCAAACCTTTTTTAGTCCCCTGGACCAAGACTATTATAGCAAGGGGTCTGTGAATCTCTGCCTTAAAATTAGCACAGATTAGCAATTTCTCCCCTGGGAAACAGTCTTTAACTGTCCACTCTGTTTAAGCCTCTTATCATTCTATACACCTCTATCGAGTCACCTCTCATCCCTCTTCAGTTCAGAGAGAAAAGCCCTAGCTTGCTCAAACTCTCTAATCCAGGCAGCATCCTGGTAAATCTCCTCTGAAACTTTTTGAAGTGACATTTCTAAGTGGGTAATGGAGAAAGGCTGAACAGCCGGCATGTTTAGTCACTGGAGTGTCAGAGAATGAGGGGTGATCTTACGGAGGTGTATAAAATCACCAGGGGCATAGAGGCGGTCAGTCCTTTCCCCAGGGTAAGGGGATCTAGAACTAGAGGTCTGAAGTTTATAGGGAGAGATTTACCACGCAAACATGAAGGGGCCATCTTTGTCACCACGAGGGAGATCAGACTGTGGAACGAGCTGCCAGAGGAAGTGGTTGAGGCAGGTACAGTAACAACATTTCAAGGACACTTGGGTAAGTTCGTGGGCAGGATCAGTTTAGATGGAAATGGGCCAAACACGGGTACGTACAATCAACCTATAAAAATATATGGGGATAACAGGGTTATGGAAGGCAGTGGTCCCAGTGCGGGTTGATGGGAGTAGGTAGTTTAAATGGTTCAGCACGGACTAGATGGACCAAGGGGCCTGTTGCAGTATTGAATTTTCCATGACTCTATGACAGTTACCTATACATTGTGTTTTATATGATTGTTTTTATATTTATATTTATTGTGGTTCCTTAAGGTTGTCATAGCTGGGGGTGTAATGGGTTCAAGCTCCCACCCACTTATTTATTGTTCCCACTGGGGTGTGCCTCAAATAGCCTCTGACAACCAAGTCCAGCTCCTGGCCTTCACGTGTGGCTTGGCTACTAAGCCTGGCAGAACCATTTCTACTGACAGGAGAAGAAGCAGAGGCTTTGCCGTTCCTTTGGGTTCTTCAGATACGTGGAAGGGGGGAGCCTGCTACAGGGGCAACAGCTGGCTCTCCATATCGTACTGCCCAGGCTTGTGTATCTAGACAGCCAGGACACAACACCCATGGTCAACCCTGACTGACCTATGGTCAATCCATCTCTCTCCGTGTTCTTTAGGATTACTCTGTCTTTTCTGCTGCATCATGTCCGGAGTAACGATCATTTCATTCTCCTTTGCACTCGTGTACTGACGAAGGACAATAAACAGTCTTGAATCTAGAGTAGGATCTTAGGATCAGTTGGGCCGAAGGGCCTGTAGGGTCAACAATAGAGTCATAGAGTCACAGAAGCATACAGCACAGGAACTGGCCCTTCAGCCCATCTAGTCCATGCCAAACCATTTAAAATGTCTACTCCCATCGTCCTGCCCCAGCGGAGAGAAGCAGAGAGAAAAGGGGAAATCAGTTACTACGGGGAGAGATTGGTTCATCATTCTGCGCTGTTCGGTAACCTGTCCGTCTTCAATGCATTCACTCACTTGTACACCTAGAACAGTGATGACCGTGACCAGCTGGGATCTTGTACAGAAAGGTTCACGCCACTCACTCTCCGAGTTATTCGTTTCAATTATTTTAATTCCCTATTTAAGGTTTTCAAACAAGTTCCATAGAGCAACACACACAAAATGCCGGAGGAACTCAGCAGGTCAGGCAGCGTCTGTGAAATGAATGAACAGTCCACACTTCGAGCCGAGACACTTCTCCAGTGAAGATGCCCAAATTAAAAGGTGGGGGGAGGGGACAGAGGCTAGCTAGAAGGTGACAGGTGAAGCCAGGTGGGTGGTAATGGCCAAGGGCTGGAGAAGGAGGATCTGATATGAGAGGAGAGTGGGCCATAGGAGAACAATGTACAATGCTTTCAGAATTCCCTTTTGTCATTGCAGCTGTGCTGCCAGTCTGCCTCAAAAAGGCAGCACCCACCGTGAAGAACTTTCACCACCTCGGACATGTCCTCTGCTCATTACTACCATCAAGGAGCAGGTCCTGATAAAGGGTCTGGGCCTGAAACCTCGACTGCTTACTCCTGCCACAGACGCTGCCTGGCCTGCTGAGTTCCTCCAGCATTTTGTGTGTGTTGCTTTGGAATTCCAGCATCTGCAGATTTTCTTTAGTTTATGAAGGTACAGGAGCCTAAAGACACACACTCAACGTTTTAGGAATAATTCTTCCCCTCTGCCATCAGGTTTCTGAATGGACAATGAACTAACCCAAGAACTATTTTTGCCATGTCTTTATACTACCCAATTAATTTAATTTCTATATTTTTTAATTGTCATTCATTGTGATTTATTTATTGCAATGTACTCCCAATGCAAAAGAACAAATTTCACGACGTATATCAGTGAAATTAAACCTGCTTCTGACCTGTCAAAGATATCTTGGCAATAGAGGAGTCTCTATGTCCACAAGCCCTTTGAGTTGCAGGGATTTTGGAAACGTCTCTTGCAGTTGTACAGAGGCTGAGAATGAGTGGCTTTGAGTGTATTCACTCCCTTAACTGTCCTCCCACCCCACTCTCACTCCTCAGGCGGGCTGCAGGCTCCCCCTCCCCACAGGTGAGAAAGGCCTGTGACCGGGGGTGGGGGGGGTACATCAGCTTTCGTAACTCCAGCGCACATCTGGATCGGAGATGAACCGTGACAGAGGACACAGCTGGAAGCAATGTGCTGATGGACTGTTCTCAAGTTGGATCGGAAGTCTGGGAAAAATTGCTCTTTTTTATTTATACAGCACGGAAACACAATGAGCCCACCTGACCAATTAACCTACTGACTCGACATTGGTGGGAGGGCCACATCGTCTTGGGGAGAACGTATGAACTCCTTACAGACGGGGCAGGAATTGAACCCAGTCACTGGGCGCTGTAACACTGTAACTCTAACGCGCTGCCCCTTTTCCGAGTCGAATCAGCAAGGATTGAGCTGAGGTGGGGGCACCGCCCGGTGGAGAGAAGGGACGATTAGGGTGGTGGACAGACGAACGATCAGATTGTACTAGGGATGAGCAAAGAAGGTGTGAGATTATTCATCCTGCAAGGTTTTGCAATCACTCACTGTGATCAGGGCAGCAGTTGGTGAAAGGATATTGCCTGGTCCCAAGGCAGACAGCTTCGTCAGGTGTCCAAGATGCTCCTTCTGCCCCAGTCTGGGGGCTGGATGTGAATAGGACACTGCCTGCCCATCAGAAGCACCAGAATCTGATCGGTAACAACATCAAACATTATGAGGAGAGGCAGGAGAATGGGGTTGAGAGGGTTAATAAATCAGCCTCGATAGAATGCCAGAACAGACTCGATGGACTGAATGGTCTAATCCAGCTCCTACAAACAGTGTAGAGCCGTACGGAAGCAAAACAGGCTCTTTGGACCTGGAATTCATACTGACCATGTTTCGGGAACAGTGCCTCACCCTCTGCCAATCTGAACAGTCCATGAACCCTTCCTCACTATTCCTTGTTTATACTATTTATTAATTACTGTGACTTGTAGCAAATATCATGATCGCCTAAGACATAGGGCACAGCACATAATGACGATGATACAAAATAAATGCTCATTTTATTTCACATCTGTACTTTAAACTCTAACTTTATTTTTTACATAATTATTTACAATTTGTTTGTATTTATTGATTGATAAATACAGCGCAGAACTGGGACTTCCAGCCCAACAAGCCGCGTCACCCAGCAACCCACTGATTGACCCTGGTCTCATCAGGGGACAATTTACAAAGACCAATTAACCTGCTAATCGGGAAGTCCTTGGCCTATGGGAGGAAGGCGGAGCACCCGGAGGAAACCCACGTGGTCATGGGTGGGACGTACAAACTCCGCACAGACAGCAATGGAATTGAACTCTGAACTCTGACACCCTGAGCTGTATCAGCTTTGTGCTAACCACTACGTTAGTTACCATGGCACCCCACATCGCCCCCTGGCCAACACACCATAGCAAATTCCTAATACACATAAATGTATTCAGTGAATAAAGTTGACCCTGGGTCCTTTGCTTATATCTTGCACTGTCCAGCTGCCACAAAATGATAAATTCCATGACATACATCAGTGACAATAACTTGACTCTGATTCTGAACTCTTGTTACATTCTCCCACGTTCCCACCAAACCCATCCCCGCCCAGTTTCTACCAAGTTAACTACAGCAACCAATTAACCTGTCAAGCCACGAGCGTTTGGGGTGTGGGAGGTGGCCACAGTATGAATGTGCAAACTCCTCGCAGACAGCGCTGGAGGACAGCATTGAGCCTGGGTTGCTGGAACTGTAAGGCAGCAGTTCCACCAAAGTTCGAAGTAAATTTATTATCAAACTACGTATATGTAACCATATACAACCCTGAGATTCATTTCCTGGTGGACATAATCAATGAAAGACTGTACTGACAGAACAAGTAACCAGTGTGTAACAGGCAACAAGCTGCAGATACAGGAAGAAAGAAAATAAAACAATAATCACAATAATAAGCAATAATTATTGAGAACATGAGATGAAGAGTCCTTGAAGGTGAGTCAGTGATGGGGCGAGTGAAGTCGAGTGAAGTTGCCAGCGGAGCCAGCTTCCAAACCTCCAGGTGTTTTCTGCACAAGGATGTGACCCTTGATATTTGACCCTGGCTGGATGCCCAGGCAATTTCCATTTCCAGGAATGGTTAAACGTCAATCTCACCAGAGCTGGAGTCACATCAGGACTACAGGTCCCCTCCCTGAAGGACAGCACCAAACCAATGGGGTTTATGATGATTTGGTAACTTTATAACCTCTGAACCCTAACCCTAACACCCAGGGAAACTCAATATTCACAAATCCATGAGTCCGAATAGGTTTAATATCACTGACTCTGTCATGAAATGTGCTGCTTTGTGGCAGTGTTTCATTGCAATACATTAAAAAAATACTACAAAGTGCAATAGAAATGTATGTTTTAAAATTAGTTAAAGAAATAGTGCTAAAAGAGAGCAAAAATAGTGAGACAGTGTTCATGGGTTCGTTGTCTGTTCAGAAGTCAGATGGCAGAAGGGAAGAAGCTGTTCCTGAAATGCTGAGTGTGTGTCTTCAGGCTCCTGTACCCCCTTCTTGATGGTAGCGATGAGAAGAGGGCACGTCCTGGGCGATGGGAGTCCTTCCTGGTGGTTGCTGCCTTTTTAAGGCCTCGCCTTTTGAAGATGTCCTCAATGGTGGGAGGGCTAGTGCTCAGGATGGGGCTGGCTGAGTTTGCAGCCTGCTGCAGCTTCACACCCCCTCTTCCTCCTTACCAGACGGTGATGACACTGGTTAGAACGCTCTCCGTAGTACATCTGTAGAAACTTGCCAGAGTCTGTGCTGTCATACCAAATCTCCTCTACCCTCTAATGAAATATAACCACCCGAGGCCAAAGACTGCCCGCCTTGGGGCTGAAGGACTGTATATGCGCACGGGTGGGAGGGAGGGACGAGGCTTGTTTTTTTGCTTGTTGTGTTCTGTGCTGTTCTGCCAAGTGTTGTGGGTATGCTGCTATGTCGGCGCCAGGAAATGGGGCAACACTTGTGGGCTGCCCTCAGCACATCCTTAGGTTGAGCTAGTTGTAAACACAATTGACATGTTATAAATAAATTAATCTGAAGCTGAATCAATTCTCTACTTTTAGGCCTATTCACTGAAATTTAAATTCTCTGACATCCTCTAGACCATTACTTCCGGACCATTCTTGCAGATCCAGATCACTAAACCCGAGGATAATCTATATTCAAATCATCTGCTTTCTGCAAAAGAAATACTCTTGTTGGAACACGACACCGGGGAACACCACCACCACCTCCCCCAACACACACACACACTCTCACTCACACACTCACTCACTCTCTCACACACACACACTCACTCACTCTCACACACACACACTCACTCACTCTCTCACACACACACTCACTCACACCTGTAACAGCAGCTCAACTTGTTCATCCGAAGTCTGCAGCCACGCTGCTCCTGGTGGAGCTCTGCTGCCCCCTAGTGTTTACAGCTTTTGTTGCATCTTTACAATCCCTTCACAACCAGAAAAAAACATCTGAATTTTCAAAAAAATTCTAAGTAACCATAACCACAGATGGACTGTCACTTCTTTTGCCTTTGTCTGTCATTAAAGGAAATCTGTCTACTTTACACACAGCCTTCACGTTATAACATATAACAATTACAGAACAGATACAGGCCATCTCGGCCCTTCTAGTTGTGCCGAACACTTACTCTCACCTAGTCCCACTGACCCGCACTCAGCTGATAACCCTCCATTCCTTTCCTGTCCATATACCTATCCAATTTTACTTTAAATGACAATATTGAACCTGCCTCTACCACTTCTACTGGAAGCTTGTACCACACAGCTACCACTCTCTGAGTAAAGAAATTCCCCCTTGTGTTACCCTTAAATTTTCGCCCCCTAACTCTCAACTCATGTCCTCTTGTTTGAATCCCTCCTACTCTCCCAGAAGGGCAGCATGGTAGCGCTTTGCATTTCAGTACCAGCTACCTGAGTTCAATTCCCACCACAACCTGTAAGTAGTTTATATGTTCTCCCCATGACCAGGTGGATTTCCTCCGGGTGCTCCGGTTTCATCCCACAGTCCAAAGACCTACTGGTTGGTAGGTTAATTAATCATTGTAAATTGTCCTGTGATTAGGGTAGGGTTAAATCAGGAGGTGCTGGGCAGTGCAGTTCAAAGGGCCAGAATGGCCTTCTCCATGCTGTATCTCAATAAAATCCAAATAAAATAAACAGGAAAAGTTAACTGGTGAATTGGTAAAATGGTTTATTATTATTGTCATAAGTATCAAAGTACAGTGAAAAACTTTGTTTTGCATGCCATCTACGTGAAACATCATCGAAGGGAAGCAGCATCCATCAACAAAGACCTTTGCCACTCACACCATACTTGTTTCTTGCTGCTATCATCAGGAAGGAGGTACGGGAGACTCAAGACTCGCACCACCAGGTTCAGGAGCAGTTACCATCCCTCAACCATCAGGCTCTTGAACAAAAGGGGATAACTACACTCATTTGCCCATCCAATGAGATCTTCCCACAACCAATTATCTCACTTTAAGGACTCTTTATCTTGTTATCTCCTGTTCTTGTTATTTATTGCTTTTTATTTATATTTGCATTTGCACAGTTTGGTGTCTTCTGCACTCTGGTTGATCTTTCACTGATCCTGTTATAGTTACTATTCTATAGATTTGTTGAATATGCCTGCAGGAAAATGAATCTCAGGGTTGTATATGGTGACATACATGTAATCTGATAATAACTTTACTTTGACTTCGACATCCATCCGCATAATTTCATTACACAGTGCACTGAGGCAGGACAAGGTAAAACAATAGCAGTAAAGTGCAACAGTTACTGAAAAAGTTCAGTGTAGGCTGGCATTAAAGTGCAAGGTCACAATGAGCTAGATTCTGAGGTCGAGGGTCCATCTTACTATTTGATAAAATGGGACGATGGACTGTTCAATAGCATCGTAACAGCAGGATAGAAGTTGTCCTTGAGCTTCATGGACAACCCTTTCAGGCTTTTGTATCTTGTGCCCAATGTGATGGGGGGGGGGGTGGAGAAAGAGAGAACGTTCAGTCTAGGTATGGTCTTTGATTAATCTGGCTGTGTTACCAAGGCACTGAGAAATGTAGACACAATAATAAAACCAGCAAATCAGACAGTATCTGTGGAAAGTGAAACAATTCTGGTCGGAGACCGTTCTCTGCAACCCTTTCAGATTTCTGCCATCGATCACTTTTTTTGGTTCTCATCCACAGTCATATAGTTCAGAGGTTCCCGACACTTTTCTGCCATTGAGCCTGTAACATTCACAGAGGGGTCCGTGGACCCCAGGTCGGTGCCCCTCCTATAGTTGATCATTATCTGCCCTCAGAAAAGCCCCAGGATCCACCCGCTCCAAGGGTAACTAGGATCATGATGCCAGGAAAACACTTTTTCCAAATTTGACTTTCTATCCTGGTGACTTGAATCCTTCATTCAACTCCTTCCTCCCCAGGTGCTGTCTGGTCTGCAGTGCAATTCACAAAGACGAGCAACACTACCACAGCACAGAACCAGGCCCTTCAGCCCATCTAGTCTGTGCAGAACTGTTATTCTACCTAGTCCCATTGATCCACACTTGGACCATCACCCTCCAAATCCCTCCCATCCATATACTTACCCAAACTTCTTTTAAATGTTGCAATCCAACCCACATGTACCACTTCCACTGACAGCTCGTTCCACACTCTCACTGCCTTCCATGTGAAGATGTTTCTCCTCAGGTTCCCTTAAATATATCACCTTTCACCCTTAACCTATGACCTCTAGATCTACTCTCACCCAACCTCGGGTGAAAAGCCTGCTCATACTTACCCTATCTATACCCCTCATAATCTTGTGCATCCCTTCAAATCTCTTCTTGCTCTTCTCCGTTCCAGGGAGTAAAGACTTAACCTGTTCAGTCTTTCCCTATAACTTAGCTCCTCATGTCCAAAGAAAATCCTTGTAACTTTTTCTGTGATCCTTGTAAATTTGACCAATAAAGACTTCTGATCTTGATTTTAATTAATTTTAGTAATGCCTTCTGGTTCCTTTGGCAATGAGGTCATAGTTACGTGCTTGCTTCCACTAAGCCTCTGGCGTTTGGGGCAGTGATCCACAGCAGTCTCCAGAGCCTCCTTCATCGTGTCAGTAACTTCCTCTCGGTTTTCACTGTCAGCCATACACATCCCGGGTGGAGACTCAGAAACACCGTCACACTCAGATGTAGAAGGATTCTTCATTGCTGTTTCCGTAACAATTTTGTTTTACCAGTCTGTGTTGTTATTCCTGGGCTGACTCCCTGAATCACAAGGCCCCGACTCCAGCCAGCATCGCTCTCCAGGTCATTGAGGCACGCAAGCCTCTGAAACACGACTAGATTGTGATCCTCTTGGAGGAATGAGGTCAGAAAAGGTTTTAAAAAGATTGCCTTCTCATGTGGAATGTGCTCAGATTCTGACATCTTCATATTCTGTTGAGCTAAGATATTAATTTAAACTTAATTTATCCTTGTCCAAAGAAAGATGGCCTCTCTGTCTGAGACCTACCTGGATGTAACCAACGAGTCCCTGTACAGCACATCGACCTCAACCATTGCAAGTCAACCAGGTGCACGTACCGGAACAAGTCCCACCACCAAATTCCCCTGAAATACTTTGATTGACAGCAAAGCCAAGCCAAGCTTTGCTGTCTGTTAAAACCCTTCAGGACTTTCAATGTTTCTGAATGTCCTTGATACTTTATAAGTTACTAAAATTAAAATAAATAAAATATATTTTAAAATGTCTTTTATTCTGTTGGTAGCAAAACATTACAATAAAAATAATTTATAAAATTATAATTTACTTTTTTTTTCACAAGATACAAGAAGTCATAGTAGAAGTGGACAGTGGATACTAGAACCTATATAGCCGTACAATTAGATCACAGTTAATGTCACCTTGTCTCCACTTCACTTTCTGGCATTGTTCTCCCTTCACATCGACTCCAGGTCAAACAGTTAACAGACTATCGGTCACTCCATTCCCATAGTTCCCACAGTGCAGGAATTTCAAAGATGCACCGTCCTGGAGATGGGAATTACCTCCTCTTCAGGGCCAAGCCTGTATTTCGAGAGTATATCCTTTTACTCTAGATTCCACCCCTACACCCCCCGCCTCACAACAGCCAGGAATCTCCAATGAACTGAGAGGGTTCATGGTGCAGAATCCCAGGACAGATCTCACCCCTCCCACCCCCCATCTAAGTGCTACATTTATCATTAGCTAGAAATTCTTGGCGCGGATTGGCTGGGAAAATTTGGACTACCACACTCTGACAAGAATCTCAGACTTATAAGCATTTATGAGGATGACTCACCGCTGCTCTGTCAAAGAAAACCTAAACCCGCGGTCAAAGATGAAACCGCTTCCCTCCCCCCAGGCTACACGCAGACCCAGGGAGCCACGAAGCAAAGAGCGTTGCTTGGTGCCATCGTTGCCATGGCAGCAGTTTTGACGTAACAATTATTTTTAGTGACCTTGTTACTCGGTGGAGGGAAGATGGTAAAAGTTAAGTTATCTTCTGCAGACAGCAGTTGATGCTAAAGACAAACTGCTGGAGAAACTCAGCGGGTCAGGCAACATCTGTGGAGGGAAGTTTAGTTATTTATTTGAGATAATGCACAGTACAAGTCCTTCTGACCCCTTGACCCACACTGCTCAACAATCTCCCCCCCCCCACTCCCCGATTTAACCCTAGCCTAATCACGGGACAATTTACAAAGAGCAATTAACCCACCAACTGGTACGTCTTTGGACTGTGGGAGGAAACTGGAGCACCTGGAGGAAACCCACAAGGTCACGGGGAGAAGGTGCAAACTGCTTACAGACAGCAGGGGGAGTTGAACCCATGTCGCTGGTACTGTAAAGCGTTGTGCTGACCAATATGATAACGTGCAACCCAATGGACAATGGAAATCAACTTTCTGGGTTGAGGTCCTAAATGTCCATGTCCTTCCATGGATGCTGCCTGACCTGCTACGTTTTTCCAGTAGTTTGCATATTGCTCCAGGTTCCAGCATCTCTCGATTCTCTAGTAATTCCCCCTAGCACAGATGTAGTTATGAGCTACAGGTGGTGAAGGGAGAGAGGAACCAGTGGGCAAGAACATGGAGTCAGCTTACTGCTTATATTGAGTCTCCCCTCAGCCTCCTGCACTACGCTCCAGAGAAAACAACCCAATTCATCCAGCCTCTCCTGATAGTTTATACTCTCTAATCCAGGCAGGCAATCAATACTCTCCAAATGTCTTTTAATCATTGTCCTTGCGTCTGAATTTTACAAACATTCGTGTCAATTTAATTTAGATGCCAGCACAGTTACCTTGCAACTTAAGCCCAACAGTTGAAATACTCCTGTAACTGAATCAGGTTTCGGTCTGAGAGCTGAGGTGGGGGGGCTTCTAACTAACTTTTTATCTGATGGTAGGCATCGTCGCTAGCAGACTATCGTCAGAGGTCCCTGCGATTAGAAGCGTCTCAAAAAGAGAAAACTGGCAACTGGTGACAACGTCCAGCTTCCCCTGGAGAAGAAAATGAAAGGGTGTCATTCAGGGAAATCAATTTCGGTGGGAGAGGTCCGTCACAGGATAGAAAACACCTCTATCAATGACTCAGCCAAGCGGAGAAAAACGTCACATTTGCTGATGACAGCAAACCATGTGGGATGGGATTGGGGAGACAGTTTCTGGGGGATATGGACAAACTGAGAACATGTGGTATTAATATTGGATTCTTGCCCTCACAATCTACCTTGTCACGGCTCTGCACTGCACTTCCTGTGTAACTGTAACACTTCCTTCTGTGTTCTGTTATCGTTCTTATATTTTTAGGTAGAAGAACCCTTAGGGAAGAGTGATCATAATATGATGGAAAACACCCTAAAATTTGAGAAAGAGAATTTAAAGTCAGGTGTATCGGTATTACAGTGGATTGAAGGGAATTACAGAGACAAGAGAGAGGAGATGGCCAGAATTGATTGTAAGTGAACACTGGCAGGGATGATGGCAGAGCAGCAATGGCTGGAATTTCTGGAAGCAATTTGGAACCGTGTATATTGGAATAGGATACAGTATATACATCCCAAAGAAGAAGAGTACTCTAAAGGAAAGAGACACAACCATGCCTAACAAGAGAACTCAAAGCCAACATAAAAGCCAAAGGGAGGGTATATAATAAAGCAAAATTTAGTGGGAAGTTAGAGGATTGGGAAGCTTTTAAAAACCAACAGAAGGCAACTAAAAAAGTCATCAAGAAGGCAAAAATGGAATACAAAAGTAAACTAGCTAATAATAAAGAGGATACCAAAAGTTTCTTCAGATACATAAAGTGCAAAAGAGAGGCGAGAGTGGATATTGGACTGCTAGAAAACGATGCTGGAGAGGTAGCAATGAGGGAAAACAAAATGGTGGACAAACTGGTTAAGTATTTTGCCTCAATCTTCACGGTGAAAGGCACTAGCAGTATGATGGAAGTTCTTACTGCTGGGGGTCATGAAGTGTGTGAAGGAAGAAAGTTCTTAGGAAACTGAAAGGTCTGAAGCTGGATAAGTCACCTGGACCAGATGGTGTACACCCCAGGGTTTGGAAAGACATGGTTGAAGAGATCATGGAGGCATTAGTAATGATCTTTCAAGTTTCACTAAATTCTGGAATGGAATGGAAAATTGCAGATGTCACTCCACCCTTCAAGAAGGGAGAGAGACAGAAGAAAGGAAATTATAGACCAGTTAATCCAACATCAGTGACTGGGAGTCGATTGTTAAGGATGAGATCCCAGGGTACTTGGAGGCACATGATACAACAGGCTGTTGTCAGCACTGTTTACTCAAGGAAAAATCTTGCCTGACAAATCACACATGAGGCTGCTTAACAAGCTACAAGCCCATGGTATTACAGGAAAGATTGTAACATGGATAAAGCAGTGACTGGTTGGCAGGAGGCACAGAGTGGGAATAAAGAGAGCCTTTTCTGGCTGGCTGGCTGCCGGTGTCTAGTGGTGTTAGACAGGGGTCTGTGTTGAGACCAATTCTTTTCATGTTATATGTCAATGATTTGGATGATGGAATTGATGGCTTTGTTGCAAAGTTGGCAGGCGATATGAAGATAGGTTTTGAGGAAGTAGAGGCTACAGAAACCTTTAAACAGATTAGGAGAATGGGCAAACAAATAGCAGATGGAATACAGTGTTGGGAATTGTATGGTCATGCACTTTGGTAGAAGAAATTAAAGGGTTGTCTATTTTCTAAATAGGGAGAAAATACAAAAAAAAACTGAGGTGCAAAGAGACTTGCAAGTCCTTGTTCAGGATTCCCTAGAGTTAATTTGTAGGATGAGACTGAGGAGAAAAAGGCAAATGTAATGTTACCAGTCATTTCAAGAAGACTAGAATATAAAAGCAAGGATGGAATGTTAAAACTTTATAAAACACTGGTGAGTATTGTGAGCAGTTCTGGGCTCCCAATAAAGGATGTGCTGAAACTTGAGAGGGTTCAAAGGAAGTTCACAAAAATGATTCCAGGGTTGAATGGCTTGTCATATGAAGTGTGTTTGTTGGCTCTGGGCCTGTGTTCACTGGAATTCAGCAGAATGAGGGGTGACCTCATTGAACCCTTTTGAATGGTGAAAGGTTTTGATAGAGTGGATGTGCAGAGGATGTTCCCCATGGTGGGAGAGTCTAAGACCAGTGGACACAACCTCAGAATA
This sequence comes from Hypanus sabinus, assembly GCF_030144855.1. Classification (NCBI taxonomy): domain Eukaryota; kingdom Metazoa; phylum Chordata; class Chondrichthyes; order Myliobatiformes; family Dasyatidae; genus Hypanus; species Hypanus sabinus. The sequence goes on along the minus strand of NC_082723.1, from coordinate 26,325,111 downwards.
GAGGGGCATCCTTTTAGAACTGAGATGAGGAGGAATTTCGTTAGCCAGAGAGTGGTGAATCTGTGGAATCCATTGCCACAGGAGGCTGTGGAGGACAATCTTTATTTATATTTAAGGCAGAGGTTGATAGATTCTTGATTGGTCAGGGCATTAAGGGTTACAGGAGATTGGGGCTGGGAGAGAAATGGATCAGCCATGATGAATTGGCGGAGCAGACTTGATGCTCCGATATCTTATGGTCTTATGGTTTTACCTTATTCTACCTCGAAGCATTGATGAGATGAAATGATCTGTATGGGCAGCATTCCAAACAAAGACTCTGACTGTTTCGTGGACATTGGACGATAATAGCCAAGTTATGGAATGGAATGAGTTTATCATTGTCACATGAACTGAGAGAAAAGTGAAAAGCTTGTCTTGCATACTGTTCATACAGATCAAATCATTACACGATTGTATCATTATACAAATCAAATCTGCAATAACAATGCAGATTAAAGTGTAACAGCTACAGAGAAGGTGCAGCGCAGGGAGACAGTAAAGTGCCAGAATAACAGGGTGAAGATTCCATCTTGTCGTACAAGGGAACCATTCAATAGCCTTAGAACAGCAGGAGATTGGTGGTACGTGCCTTTGGGCTTGTGCATCTTCTACCTGGTGATGGGAGAGTGGAGAAGAGAGAATGTCTGAGGTGGGGTGGGTAGAGTCTCAGCTGCTTCACTGAGACTGCAAGAAGTGTCAACAGAGTCTTATTATTGTCACATGCACCAAGATACAGTGAAAAGCAAAGATGAGAAAATCTGCAGTTGCTGCAAAAGTAACACACGAAATGCTGAAGGAACTTAGCAGGCCAGGTAGCATCAATGGAAAAGAGTAAACAGACAAAGTTTCGGGCCGAGATGTTTCATACCCTGAAAAGCTATTGCTTTGCATGTCGTCAAGACAGATCATGCCAACAGGACCACTAGAAAATAAGGCAGGAGAAATAATAATGGGGACAATGAGATGGCTGCTGAACTAAATGAGTATTTTGCGTCAGTCTTCATTACTACTAGCAGTATACCTGAAGTTGTAGTGTGTGAAGGAAGAGAAGTGGGTGCAGTTACTATTACAAGAGAGAAGGTGCTCAAAAAGTTGCAAGATCTAAAGGCACATAAGTCACCCGGACCAGATAAACAGCACCCTAGGGTTCCAAAACAGGTAGTGTTAGAGATTGTGGTGGCATTAGAAATGATCTTTCAAAAATCATTGGACTCTGGCATGGTGCCAGAGGACTGGAAAATTGCAAATGTCACTTCACTCTTTAAGAAAGGAGGAAGGCAGTAGAGAGGAAATTATAGACCAGTTAGCCTGACCTCAGTGGTTGGAAAGTTGGGAAGATGTTAGAGTCAATTGTTGAGGATGAGGTGATGGAGTACTTGGTGACACAGGACAAGATAGTACAAAGTCAGCATGGTCTCCTTCAGGGAAGATCCTGCCTGATGACCCTGGTGGAATTCTTTGAGTAGGATAGATAAAGGGGATGCAGTGGATGTTGCATTTTTGGACTTTCAGAAGGCCTTTGACAAGGTGCCACACATGATGCTGTTTACCAAGTTAAGAGCCCATGATATTACAGGAAAGTTACTAACTTGGTTAGAGCATTGGCGGATTGGTAGGAGGCAGCGAATGGGAATAAAAGGATCCATTTCTGGTTGGCTGCCAGTGACTAGTGGTGTTCCACAGGGGTCGGTGTTGGGACCACTTCCTTTTATGCTGTTCATCAATGATTTAGATGATGGAATAGATGGCTTTGTTGCCAAGTTTGCAGGTGATACAAAGATTGGTGGTGGGCAGGTAGTGTTGAGAAAACAGGTAGGATGCAGAAGGACTTCGACAGATTAGGAGAATCGGCAAGAAAGTGGCAAATGTTGGAAAATGCATGGTTATGCACTTTGGTAGTAGAAATAAATGTGCGGACTATCTTCTAAACAGGGAGAAAATCCAAAAATCTGAGATGCAAAGGGACTTGGGAGTCTTTGTGCAGAACACCCTGAAGGTTAACTTGCAGGTTGAGTCAGTGGTGAGGAAGGCAAGTGCAATGTTGGCATTCATTTCAAGAAGTCTAGAATACAAGAGCAAGGATGTGATGCTGAGGCTTGATAAGGCACTGGCGAGGCCTGACCTTGAGTATTGTGAACAGTTTTGGGCCCCTCATCTTAGAAAAGATGTGCTGGCATTGGAGAGGGTCCAGAGGAGGCTCAGAAGAGTGATTCCAGGAATGAAAGAGTTATCATATAAGGAATGTTTGATAGCTCTGGGTCTGTACTCACTGGAATTCAGAAGGATGAGGGGGAATCTCATTGAAACCTTTCGAATGTTGAAAGGCCTAGACAGACTAGGTGTGGAAAGGATGTTTCCCATGGTGGGAGAGTCTAGGACAAGAGGGCACAGCCTCAGGATAGAGGGGCGCCCTTTCAAAACAGAGATGCGGAGAAATTTCTTTAGCCAAAGGGTTGTGAATTTGTGGAGTTTATTGCCAAATGCAGCTGTGGAGGCCAGGCCGTTGGGTGTATTTAAGGCAGAGATTGATAGGTTCTTGATTGGACATGGCATCAAAAGTTACAGGGAGAAGGATGGGAACTGGGGTTGAGGAGGAGAAAAAAAAGAATCAGCCATGATTGAATGGCGGAGCAGACTCGATGGGCTAGATAAATTAATTCAGCTCCTATGATTTATTGTCTTATACGTAATTACATCAAGATAGGAAAAGGTCTTGAGCTATATTATATATATTTTTAGTGTGACTATATGTCTACTGCCACCTTATATGTGCTATATGTGCTTTGTGCTGTGTGTGACTGTTGGTACTGTGTTTTGCACCCTGGTCCTGGAGAAACACTGTTTCCTTTGGCTGTATTCATGGGTGTTTGTGTATGGTTGAATGAAAATTAAACTTGAACTTGAACTTGTACCTCCTGCCCAATGGTCGTAATGAGAAGAGAGCATGGCCTGGATGATGGGGGACAAACGGCAAGAATTGGTGATTCTATCGGAACATTAAGATCTCAATTAAAGATGTTGCTTGATCATGGTCTTGCTAAATTGACCTTTGACCAAGGGTGAGAAACCGCGATACAGTAACGATCGTGGGTGGAGTTACCTCAAGGATTCTCGCACAGGATCCATTTTCACAGTCCCAAATAAGAATCTAGAGGAGCAGATAAAGTGAGTGGGTCAGGGCACAGCTTGCTGGATTTTGTCTAAAGTGCAGAAAGACCGGTTTCAACTGAAGTGGGGAGTAGGGGTGGGAGGGGTGGGGTGCAGTGGCAATAATGGGTAAACAGACAGGGAGAGTTGAAATTGTTCAATGATCATACCTTTCTGTCCTGGGCTGCTGTCACAAGCAGAATTGCATCCAGGGAGAATGAGAGGGCCGTCACTGGCCCAGTGTGCTTATCCAGGACAAAGATCAGGCTCCCTCGCTTTGGATCCCACACACGGACGGTCTTATCCCAGGAACCTGAAGCCTAGGACACAATCAGAAGGGATGCATCTGGCATGGTTGGTTAAAACAACGTGGGACACATTTTCCACCCAATATTGCTTTATTTTCCTCACACCCCCTTCCCCAAAGTTCAAAGTACATTTATTACCAAGTGTGTATACATTATACAATCGTTGAGTTTCGTCTCCTCACAGACAGCCACAAAACAGAGAAGCCCCAGAAGAACCCATTAAAAAAAGACAGTCCAACACCCAGCGTGCAGAGAAAACAAACCGTGAAAATAATAAATGTAAGCAAATAGCATTCAGAGCTGAAGTTTGACAGAAGGCACGAAGCCAGAGCTGGGGCAGGCCGCAGCCTCAGTTCAGCGCAGAGCTGAGTAAACGTCATGGTTGTGCCTCAGAGCCTAAAGCCTGACAGCACAACTTTCAGATTCAAAGACAGCTTCTATTCTGCTGTTATTAAATGGACCTCTCATACCAACTAACTCATAACAACTAACTCTTAATCTCTCAAACCATGTGCTGCCCAGCTTCTAACCCTAGGGATTATTTATAGAGGGGGCATGTTAGGCCACCATTACAAGTGGTCACCTCCTTCCTCCTGGTGTTTCAAGTACTCATGAACATAGGCCATCTTTCACCCTCAATAAGCTCACCTGGACCTCTGACATCTGTACACGTTCACTCATGAGCTCTGACCTACACTACTGCCACCTACCTCTCAGTTCTCCATGGTCTCACCTCCTCTCGTCTCCAAAACTTCCTCCTGTCCTGTAACACTCTGAGGTATCAGCCCTCCTCCAAATAAACCGCCTTGTAAAAAAGAACCTAGTGGTCTAAGCAATCTTGTCTTCACACAACGCTGAATGAGTGATGGAAGGAGTTGGCTTATTATTGTCTCATGTACTGAGATACATGGAGAGCCACTGTACAGGATCAGAACAGCTGCAGAATGTCACAAATTCAGCCAGCTACACCATGGGCTACATCGCCAGCTTCCCCACCATCGAAGACATTTTCTAAAGCTGATGCCTCTAGAAAGTGACGTCCGTTATTAAGGACCCCACCACCCAGGGCAAGCCCTCCTTTCGTTGCTACCATCAAGGAGGAGATACAGGATCCTGAAGACACACACCTAACTTTTTAGAACATAGAATAGTACAGCACAGTACAGGCCCTTCGGCCCACAATGTTGTGCCGGCCCTTAAACCCTGCCCCCCATATAGGAATGGCTTCTTCCCCTCCACCATCTGATTTCTGAATGGACAATGAACCAACCCCTGAACACTAATTCACTTTTTTTTGCCTCTCTTTTTCACTATGTATTTAATTTAATTTCTAAATATTTATTATTGTAATTTACAGTTTTATGTACCAGATTGTACTTGTATTGGACTGTACTTCTACAACATATTTCATGACATATTAAACCTGATTCTATTAAGTGAAAAGCTTTTGTTTGGGTGCTGTCCAGTCAGACCACACCGTACGTAATTATACTGAGGTAGCACAAGAACAGTAGTTAGAGAGACAGTGCAGTGCAGGGACACACTTGGACTTCTTTCGCCCGTTAGTTGCTTGTCAGTCTTTGACTATTAATGTATAATTAAAGTGCCGGGGCCACAAAGAGGTAGGTTGGGACATCAAGTTTATCTTTTAGCCAGTGAGAGGTCCGTATGAGAATCTGATAACACTGAGAAAGAAGGTGCCCTTTGAGTCAGGCGGTACCTGCGATTCTGCCCAACGGGAAAGAGGAGAATGACCAGGATAGGAGGGGCTCACGATTACGTTGGCTGCTTTCCTGTGACAGTGGGAGTGCAGGTGGAGGGAAGGCTGGTTTCCAAGATGGACTGGACTGTGTTCAGAACTCGGTGCTTAAGAAACTTCTCTAGACTTATCCTAGGCCAGGCTTTTGGACATAGCACATTAACTTCATTTGGAGAGCCCTCGTGTGAAACACAGTGGGAGTTAGTTTCATACCAGGGCTCAAACTAGCCAACATTGCTTTACCTGCATTCACTTCCCAAAGTAAATCCTCCGGGGCAGGAAGTAAATTGCCTTGCTTCCCATTATAAAGAAGCATTGCAGCCCAGAATCCAGCTGGACCCTGTGACACCAGTCACTGGGCCATTGAGGGTGCTCCTGCTCCCTTCGGTCCCTACACTTAGAACATAGATCATTACAGCACCGTACAGGCTGCTCAGCCCATGCCATTGTACCGACCCTGTGACCTACTCCAAGAACAATCCAACTCCTCCCCCCCTACATCACCCTCCACTTTTCCATCATCTATCTGCCTATCTAAGAGTCTCTTAAATGCCCCTAATGTGTCCCACCACTACCCCTGGAAGGGTGTCCATTCATCCACCACCCTCGAGCGAAGAACCTACCTCTGACATTCCCTCCAATTTCCTTAACATTAAACCCCCCCCCCCCCCCCCGCCCCGTATTAGTAATTTCCACCCTGGAAAAGTCTCGGGCTGCCTCTAATCACCTTGAGCACCTCCATCAAGTCGCCTCTCATCCTCCGTCACTCCACTGAGAAAAGCCCTAGTTTCTTATCAAACCCTAGATTTGCTCACCAGCATCCCGATGCCAGAAAACGCCACACAGCTCACGTTTCTCGTATGACCTTTCAGAGTCCTTTTGCGTTTCAGACTTTGTATGTTCCACACGATGACGGTAGAATCCCAGGATCCGGTGGCCTGTGGAAAGAAAATGATGCCTTACGCCATGGTATGTAGTGGTTGATGCGAGACTATTACAGCTCAGGCAGTCAGAGCTCAGAGTTCAATTCCGGACTCCTCTGTATGTACGTCCTCCCTGTGACCGTGTGGGTTTCCTCCGGGTGCTCCAGTTTCCTCCCACAGTCCAAAGCCGTACCGGTTACTAGGCTAATTGGTCACTGTAAGTAGGCAGGGTTAAACAGCTGGGTTACTGGGCAGTGCAGCTCATTAGCCTGGGAAGGCCTGCTCAGCATTGTACTCTAAATAAAATATTGCCAGCAATAAGAACTAGACCTGGGGCTGTTTACAATAGAAGATTTGGTCAGAAGCCAGGCCACTGGTGAATGCATTTAACTATCAGATAACCAACAGTTTCATAATACCTTTTAGATTTGTCATGCATTGCCCTGACCATATATGTCTTTGAATGTGGCTTATCCAGGTTTTCAACTTTCAAGTTCAAGTTTTTTGTCATTTGACTATACATCCTTGCAAGCAAATGAAACAACGTTCCTCCGACCACAGTCCACAAAACAGATTTATTTATTTGTTGGGATACACACAGAATAGGCCCTTCGAGCTGCACTGGCCAGCAACCCCCGACTTAATCCTGGGACAACTTGCAATGACCAATTAACTGACCAGCCGGTGTGTCTTTGGACTGTGGGAGGAAACTGGAGCACCCGGAGGAAACCCACACGGTCACGGGAAGAGCGTACAAACTGCTTCCAGCAGCGGCAGGAATTGAACCCAGGTCACTGATCCCGTAAAGCACTGTGCTGCCGCTACACTACTGTCACCCAACACAGTATCACACCCAGCGCATAAACCAAAATATTACCATAAATAAGTTCATAAAATGTAATTCCTTTGTTTATTTCATCTCTTTTAATTCATTTCATTTCTTAATTCATTTGATTCTGCCCCAGGGAGAGATGAAGTGGAGATATCTAGCAAAGGGTGTTTGAAGAGTTGGGAGCGTCCTGCTCAAAAGAGACAAATTCTCTGCCCGAATCATGGTTCCTGGTTTGCCTTCTTCGGCACCGGAGAGTGGGGGTGAGGTGAGAGCTTGAAGTGGTTCCTCTGCTAACTGTGATGCTGCCACAAGCAAGTTTGTCTTCACACCATTCAAAGATCTAAAGTACATTTATTATCAAAGTGTGTCTACAGAATACAGCTTGGAGATTCTTCCTCCCGCAGGCAGCCAGAAAACAAAGAAACGCCATGAAACCCGGTCAAGGAATCATCAAACACCCAGTGCTAATAAAAAAAAAGAACTAATGGCATGAACAGCACAGCGAGAATCAAACATCAACACTGGAGACCAGCAGCATTCCGCTCGCTCAGTTCAGGGCCAGGGCACTAGCCACTGCCGGTCACGGGGCCACTCTTTGCTGAAGTGCCCCAGTCACATCGATCAAACCGCTCAAGACAGCAAAAAAAATTAGTAATCAGCTTCCAGCACTACATGCAAGCATTTACGACAAGTGTATATGATAATGAACTCAGCCTTGGCTTTGACTTTCACAGTAACCTAACTCCATGTTCCCACCAACACACACAAAATGCTGGAGAAACTCAGCAGGCCAGGCAGCGTCCAGGGAAAAGAGTAAACAGGGCGAGACCCTTCATCAGTGTGTTTGTGATACTCCGTGTTCCCACCGTTCCTCTATTCCTTCATCACCTCTCAACATCAAACACAGCTTCAATTCACAACTATCAGACACTGCAGATGCAGAGTCTCTCTGGGAACAAATAGTCAATGTTTCAGGCTGAAACCCTTCATTCGGACTCATGATGAACTGTCTTGACCCAGAACATCAACTGTTTATTCCCCTCCTGACCTGCTCAGTTCCTCCAGTATTTTTTGTTTGTTTACAGCATCTGGAGAATCCCTTGTGTTTATTCATTTTCAACTGTGCCTGAATTTCACAACTTAAGCCTCCAGTTCTCTCCCTGGCTTTCAATGCATCAGAGCCCATCTGTCTGCTCAAATTTTCAAACTCCGTTCCTGCTAAGTGATTCATTACAGATTAGCTTCGCTTGTCACAAGTACACCAAAGCATTCAATGAAAGACGTCAACGGAAAACAGTCTGAGGGTTATGCTGGGGGCAGCCCGCAAGTGTCACCACACCTCTGACTGCAATGTAGACTTTCCACAACTTACTGACGCTAACCTGGACATCCTTTGGAATGTGGGAGGAGCCAGAGCGCCCGGAGAAAACTCACAGTCACAGGGAGACTGTACGAGCGCCTTACAGACAGCTGCAGGAAGCGAAACCCAATCTTACAGCTGATGCTGTAAAGCGATTGTGTAACCGCTAGGCTAACGTGACACCCTGTTCTTTTTATCGTCCATATATGTTTGTTTTTTTTTAAACCACATTTAAAGTTCCTTGCAGCCTTGCCCACTTTAACAGGTGTTTTATTACAGTGGGCTATATACAACTGACAGCATGGTGAGTTATACCATTAAAGTAAACCAGGTTACCAAGTATTCTCCGTTCTTTGAAAAGTCACAGGCTTTGATGACGTTCCGATGTTTTGAGAAGATCTTCACAACTTGGCCCAACTGTTTAAGATAAAGAAAAACGCTTTTAATATTTTAAGTTCTTTGCTGGTTGAGGAGGAGTGAAAGACCAAGTCTACAAATATTCCTTAGACACACGAGGGACTGCAGATGCTGGAAATCTAGAGCAATATACACAATGTACTGGAGGAGCTCAGCCTGTCAGGCAGCATCTACGGATGAGAATAAGCAGTTGATGTTTTGGCCCGAGACCTTCTGTCAGGACAAATATTCCTTATACTTTTATCACATTGAGAGTGAAAGGTGAGAAGTTTAAGGGGAACAAGAGAGGAAACTTCTTTACTCAGAGAGCCTTGAGAGTGTGGAATGAGCTGCCAGTATACATGGTGGGTGTGAGTTTGATTTCAACATTTAAGAGAAGTTTAGACAGGTACATGGATGGGAGGGGTATGGAAGGCTATGGTTCAGGGGATGGGACTGGGCAGGTTAAATGGTTTGGCATGGACTTGATGGGCAGAAGGGCCTGTTTCTATGACTCTAAAAGCAAATTTACACTCTCCTCGCAAGTTGTTGGGATTGTTAAGAAGGCAAATGGTGCATTGGCCTTCTTTAGTTGGGCATTGAGTTCAAGAGCCGGGAGGTAATGCTACAGCTCTATAAAACATTGGTTAGACCACACTTGGAATATTGTGTTCCATTCTGGTTGCCTCGTTATAGGAAGGATGCAGAAATCCTTAGAGAGGGCACAGAGGAGATTTACCAGGATGCTGCTTAAATTAGAGAGCATGTCTTATGAGGATAAGTTGAGCAAGCTAGGGCTTTTCTCTTTGGAGTGAAGGAGGATCAGAGGTGACTTGATAGAGGTGTACAAGATGAGAAGCGTGGACAGCCAGAGACTTGTGCCCAAGGTGGAAATGGCTAACTTGAGAGGGTATAATATGAAGATAACTGGAGGATTGTATAGAAGGATGTCAGAGGTAGGATTTTTACAAAGAGAGTGGTGGGTGCATGAACGCACTGCCAACAGTGGTGGTAAAGGCAGATAAACTAGGGGCATCTAAGAAATTCTTAGGTAACCACAGGGGTGATAGAGTAATAGAAGGCTATGTAGTTGGGAAGGGTTAGCTTGCTCTTAAAGTAGGTTAAAAGGTCAGCACAACATTGTGGGTCAAAGGGCCTGTAGTGTTCTATGCTCTGTTCTCCCAACACTACCATACTCCCCAAGTTGCAAACCCAATTGTTTATAGTTTCAAATAAAATACAATTGAAAATACAAAACTCATAAGGAACCATCTCAACTTTCCACATAATAAATAGAACTATAACTTAATCACTCATATAAACCCTTAATGGATCAAATCAACTCTTAATTTTTGCATTCATTTCAAGAGAACCAGAATATAAAAGCAAGGATGTAATGTCGAGATTTTATAAATCACTGGTGAGGCCTCACTTGGAGTATTGTGAGCAGGTTTGGGCCCCTTATCTGGGAAAGGATGTGCTGAAACTGAGAGGGTTCAAAGGAAGTTCACAAAAATGATTCCAGGGTTGAATAGTTTGTCATATGAAGAGCACTTGATGGCTCTGGGCCTGTATTCACTGGAATTGAGAAGGATGAGAGGTGACCTCATTGAAACCCATCAAATGGTGAAAGGCCTTGATACCCTGGACGTGGCGAGGATGTGAGAGTCTAAGCCCAGAGGACACACTGCTCAGAAAAGAGGGCCATTCTTTTAGAATGGAGTGATGAATCTGTGGAATTCGTGGCGCCTCTAGGATAGAGTGTGACATAGGTATAGAATTTGGATGACATGTAATTCTTTGAAAAACTTCTATAGATGTGTGGTAGAGAGTATACTGACTGGCTGCATCACAGCCTGGTATGGAAGCACCATTGCCCTTGAACAGAAATCCTACAAAAAGTAGTGGATATGGCCCAGTCCATCAATGGTAAAGCCCTCCCCACCACCAAGTACATCTACATAGAGAATTATCGCAGTAAAGCAACATCCATCTTCAGGGACCTGCACCACCCAGGCTGTGCTCTCCTCTCACTGCTGTCATCAGGAGCCTCAGGGCCCACACCACCAGGTTCAGAAATAGTTATTACCCCTCATCAGGCTCTTGAACCAAGAGAGATAACTTCACTTGCCCCATCACTGAAATGTTCCTACAACCAAAGGACTCATTATCTCATGTTCTCAATATTCATTGCTTATTTATTTACTATTATCATTTATTTCCTTTTGTATTTGCACAGTTTGTTGTCTTCTGCACACTGGTTGAACTCCCTTGTTTATGTGGTCTTACATTGATCCTATTATGGTTTTTATTCTGTTATGGATTTATTGAGTATTCCCATAAGAATATGAATCTCAGGCTGCATATGGCGACGTATATGTACTTTGATAATAAATTTACTTTAAGCTTTGAACTTTGAACCTTCAATTAGGCCATTTAGCTCAACAAGTCTGCTGTACCATTCAATCACAGCCAATTTATTTTCCCTCTCTACATCATACTCCTGCCTTCTCCACGTAGCCTTTAGAGCACTTAATAATCAAGAAACTTATCAAGCTCTGCTTTAAATATACCCAATGACTTGGCCACCACAACTGACTGTGGCAATGAATTCTACAGATTTACCACCATTAAGATGAAGAAATTCTTCCTTATCTCTGTACTAAAGAAACGTCCTTGCACTCTGAGGCTGTGCCCTCTGGTCCTAGACCCCCTCCCCCTCCCCCACTTTTGTAACATCCTCTCCACATCCACTCTATCCAGGTCTTTTAAAATTCAATTGGTTTCAGAGATCCCCCACCATCTCATTCTGTTAAACTTTAGCGCCCTCTAGTGTGGATTGCTGGAGTCAATTCAAGCTCTATTACTTTTTTGTACTGTAAAGTAACTATGTGGAGAAGAGGAATAGTGTAGGACTGAAAACAAAGGAATAAAACCATCAGGCATTCATTCCACAACATTTCACTGCCACAGGAGGTGAAGTGCTGTATATAACAACAGAAATGACCTCTTTAACAGGGGTGCAGAAAATCCACGTTCCCATATATTTGATTTGAAACCTGTTAAAGGTTTTCTGGCAAAACGTGGATGAACTCTGTCATGGACCGTCCCAAGCCCAGCTGTGGGAGGAGGAGGGTTGGGTATGGGTCAAGCAATCCTATCCTGTAAAAACGCAGAGGTACGGAAACGCCAACAGAAGCTTCAAAGACGAAACCTTGGTGAGCTGCTGTCAGCTGCCCATGCCGCAGGAGGGGAGATGGGCTTAACCCAGACAGTCATAAGTCAAACAATAAAGTACCCATTCACCACACAAGTGCAAGAAAGGCATTGCTGCTGTAACTTGCATACTTATCATCAAACTGAAGTTCAGAAAATAACCAGGTCCTTCTTAATTTTGACAATCAAAGAAACTGCAGGTGGTAGATAGCTGAAACACCAGAACTCCTCATTATCGATGGAAAGAGAGACAGGGTTAAGATTTCAGTTCAAACCCCCTTTAATGGACCAGTCACTGAGATCTGACAAAGGTTCTACAGCCTGAAAAATTAATTTTGTTTCTCTTTTTGTACGCGCTGCCTGACTTGCTGACTGGTTTCCTGCATTTCTGCTTTTGTTATTCGTAAATTTTAAACAGGTCAAATTAAAGGTGTCGAAATTCATTGCAGAATCACAAGGTTTCAACATATTTTCTGGTGCTCAGTTTAACTGATAAGCATCCTGAGCTATAAATCCCAATATCTGCCAGTTTTCAGAAACAGGTTTACTATCACTGGCATGTGTCGGGCAATTTGTTGTTTTTGCAGCAGCAGTACATTGCAATTCATAATATTAAACATTGTAGATTACAGTAAATATATATATAGTAAATTAATAAAGTTAAATTAAGTTAGTAGTGCAAAAAGAGAGAAAAAGAAGTAATTAGGAAGTGTTCATGGTTCATTGTCCTTTCAGAAATCTGATGATGAAGGGGGAAAGTATCTGTTTCTGAACCGTTGAGTGTGTGTCCTGAGCCTCCTCCCTGATGGTAGCATTGAGAAGAGGGTGATGGGGTTCCTTAATGATAGACGTCACCTTTTTAAGGCATCGCTCCTCGAAGGCATCCCTGATGATGGAGCTGACTGACTTCACGACTTCCTGCATCTTATTCCAATCCTGTGCCGTGGCCCCCCCACCCCTCCATTACCTGACGGTGATGCAGCCAGTTAGAATGCTCGCCATGGTAAATCTGTAGAAAATTTGTGATTGTCTTTGGTGACACACCAAATCTTCTTGAACTCCTAATTAAGTGCAGCCGCTGTCGTGCCTTCTTTTGGTGGCCCCAATAAGAACACTCCTGGTACTTGGAAAGGGTCTATGTCAAAATTCAAAATTTATTATCAAAGTATGTATATGTTGCCAAATACTATCCTACCCTGAGATTCATTTTCTTGTAGGCATTCACAGCAGAACAAACAAATACTATAGAATCTATGAAAACTACACACAAACACTGACAAACAACCAATGCGCACAAGACAAACTGTACAAATACAAAAAAAAACAATCAACATACAAATAAATAAATGGATGAATGATTAAATAAATAACACTGAGAACATGAGGTGTAGAGTCCTTGAAAGTGAGTCTATAGGATGTGGGCTCAGTGATTAGTTCAATGCTGTGGTCAGTGTAGTTATAGTAACTGTTACTTTAACTCCTGTTTAACTCTTTCCAGTTAACTGCTGAGATTGAGTTTTAAAGGAAAATATAAGGTTTAACTCAAGGAATAATATCCCATCAGCTGTCATGTCCCAGCGAAAAATTAGACCGTTTGGTTTCTGATCTGACAAAGGGTCTTGGCCCAAAATGTCAACTGTTCATTCCCCTCCATAGATGCTGCCTGACCTGCTGAGTTCCTCCAGCACTTTGTGTGTGTTCGTCTGGACTTTCAGCACTGGAGGAATCTCTTGTGTTCACGATATCTGACCTGCAGCAAATTCTTCTGCAGGCCAGGAGGGCACCAATTTTACATGCCCAGATGACGGGGCAGGGAGTGGGGTGGAGGCAGGAGGTGGTGACTGCAATGACGGGAAGTGTGATCAAAATGAGGAGGCGCACAGCTAACCTGCAGATCCCACAGAACAGCTTTATTGTCGTAACTTCCAGAGGCGAGAAGCTTCGAATCCTTGCTGAAGCAGATGGTCTCCACGCTCTTAGTGTGCACTAGGAATGAGAATAGGGGAGTTTATTGGCCTGGTCAGAGAGTAATAGAACATAGAACACTACAGGCCCTTCGGCCCATGATGTTGTGCTGACCTTTTAACCCACCCTAAGATCAATCTAACCCTTCCCTCCTACATAACTCTCCATTTTTTTCTATCACCCATGTACCTATCCAGGAATCTCTTAAATGTCCCTAATATACCTTATTCTCCTACCACCCCGGGCAGGCATCACTCTGCGTTAAGAACGCACCTCTGACATCTCCCTCTCTACATTCCTCCAACCACCTTAAAATTAAGTCCCCTCACATTATTAGCCAATTTGGCCCTGGGGAAAGAAGTCTCTGGTTATCACCCAATCTAACCCTCATCCTCTTGTTCACCTCTATCAAATCACTCTCATCCTCCTCCAACACAAAAAGAAAAGCCTCAGCTTGCTCACCCTGTCTTAATAGAACATCGTGTCTAATCCAGGCAGATTCCTGGTAACTCTCCTCTATCGGACACTGCCTGAATTGGACAGAATGTTTCCTAGGAAGCGATTGTCTACTTGCCTTGCATTTTATACACAATTAACTAACTAAACATGAATGTTAAGCCAGAAGCCTGTAATTCCAATGTGATTCCAATGTAATTCCAATTACATTTAACCAGAATCTGGACTGTTGATAGCCACGGAAACCTGTATCTGATTTTGGTTTAAAATTACGTCTGACTTCTTGAAGTGTGAATATCTTCACTGAGCACAGCCTCTGGATTCACTTCCAAAGACTTTACAACTCAATTGTCTGCTTATCTACTTGTTTGTTTGTTTATTTATCATTATTAGTTTTATTTATTTATTTTATTGTGATGCAACATGACCCTTCGAGCCATGCAGCCCAGCAACCCCGATTTAACCCTCGCCTAATCACGGGACAATTCACAATGACCAATTAACCCACCAACCAGTACGTCTTAGGAATGTGGGAGGAAACCAGAGCACCCGGAGGAAACCCATGCTGTCACAGGGAGAATGTACGAGCTCCTCTCAGGCAGTTGAAACCCTGGCCACTGGTACCTTAAAGCATTATTTGTGTATTTGCACAAATTGTCAGTATTTCTGAGTACAGTAGTTTTTCATTGGTTCTATTGTACTTCTTTGTTCTACTGTGAATGCCTGCAAGAAAATGAATCTCGGGTACTAGTTGGTGACACATGCATACTTTGATAATAAATTTACTTTGAACTCTGAACTTAAAGGGGCAAAGGATATGAAACAACTCACAGGTCAGTCAGCATCTATGGAGATGAGTAAACAATTGACGTTTCGGGCCAAGGACAGGAAAGGAAGGGGGAAGATACCAGAATAAAAAAAGGTGGGGGGAGGGGAAGGGGAACAGGTGAAGCCAGGTGGGTGGGGAAGGTAAAGGGCTGGAGAGGAGAGTGGACCATAGGAGAAAGGGAAAGATGAGGGGCACGAGGGGGAGGTGACAGGCAGTTGAGAGGCCAGAGTGAGGAACAGAAGAAAAGGGAGAGAGAGGGGAAAAGGATACAGAGACAAGGAAGCTATGCTAATCCCTTATGATTAGGCCCCAGCTAAATTATCACATCCTGTTCCGGGCTCTGAGCCGAGAGAGAGGATGAGGTTTGACGTGCTCGCCTACCTTGGAGAACGTGCAGACAATGAGCCTTTACTGTGTCCCACACCCTGACCGTACAATCGGCCGACCCACTGGCGAAGAGGGTGGAGTCAGCAGAGAAAACACAAACCTTCACTGGGCCTGTTGGAGCAGAAACAGCGTTGATAGCACTGGCTATGGTTTCATTTTTTGCAGCCTCGCTCTGCTATCCAACGTAGGAGTTTAAATAATCGGTTACAACCGCAGACGCAGAATCAGGACCCCAATCTCACAACAAAGCAACAGCAAATGAAAGAATCAGCCCTTCTCACCCCCCAGTGGCTCCAATTTGCTTCCAATGGCTTCTGGCGTTCGTGCAACCTGACGGGTTCTAGTTTGGTTCCTGCTTTAGCAGAATTGGAAGCCCACAGGATGGTATGGGAGGACCAGAGGCAGCACGATGGAGCAACTCTTCACCATTGGGTTAATAAATCCATAAGGCACAAGAGTAGAATTGGGCCATTCAGCCCATCAAAATCTGCTCCTCCATTCCATCACAGCTGATTTATTATTCATTCTGCTGCCCTTAACCTTTGATGCCCTTACTAATCAAGAACCTGTCATTTCTGTTTTAAATATACCCAATGACTTGGCCTCCACGGCCATCTGTGGCTAGAACACTGGAATCGGGCCAGCACAACGCAGAACTGAGAATTATAATTGAGTATTAAACCATTGAGAAACAAGCAAGGGCAGGTACACCCAGACGGAAAATAACCTGAACACATAAAATATGTTCAGCAAAGTACCTGACTTGACAGCTCATTTGGTTGCGCTAATTTTAGGAGCATTTGATGGTTCTGGGCCTGTATTCACTAGAATTCAGAGGGAAACCTATCAAATGGTGAAAGGCCTCGATAGAGTGGATGTGGAGAGAATGTTTCCTATAGTGGAAGAATCTAAGACCAGGGTACTCAGCATCAGAATAGAGGGACATCCATTTAGAACAGAGATGAGAAGGAATTTCTTTAGCCAAAGGGTGATGAATCTGTGGAATTCATTGCCACAGACGGCTGTGGAGGCCAAGTCACTGGGTACATATAAAGTGGAAATTGATAGATTCTTGATTAGTCAGGGCCTGAAGGGATATGGGGAGAAGGCAGGAGATTGGAGCTGAGAGGAATATGGATCAGCCATGATGAAATGGCGGAGCAGATTCGATGGACTGAATGGCCTAATTCTGCTCCTGTATCTTGTGACCTTATGATCTAAAATTAGCGCAACCAAATGAGCTGTCAACTCGTAAACATGCAAGGAAGGTCAACAAGGTGATGAAATCTGTTACCTTTGTGCCCTTTTGCTTTAACTTGACATTTTCCACTTCCAATGTCCCAGACACAAACGTTACCATCATTGGAACCGGTTATTAGGAGGTGCCCACTGTGAGAGGTGGAGCAGTGATTCACCTGGACAAAACAAAGCAAGTCATCGCAGGCTCTGGATTTCCAACTGTTAATGAAAATACTGGAAATACTTTTTGTTAATCAAAAAGACAAAGTCTGAATTTGAAGGCCTGATATCTACGAGTCTGACAGTCCAGGGCCAAGGACTGGAGGTCTGGAGGTGGCCTGTCCTGGAGTTGGAGGCGTGTGTTTCTCCTCTCCTATCAGATTCCTTTGCTTCAGCCTTTTACCTTTCCCACCTATCACCTCCCATCTTACACTCCTTCCCCTCCCCCACCCTCACTCTGGCTTCGCCCCCTTCCTTCCAGACCTGACCAGGGGTCTCGGGCAAAACATCGACCGTTTATTCATTTCAATATCACTTCCACCAGCATTTGCTGTGTGTTCCATCCATCCACTCTGGGAAAAGAAAATGTTCCTCAGACTGTGAAGGTTTCTACCCCACTATTCTAACGGCTTGCTAAAGAGACGGCACCATAACGAGGCATAACGCTTTACAGCACCAGTGATCGGGGTTCAATTCCTGCCGCTGTCTGTAAAAGGGTTTGTCTGATCTCCCTGTCACCATGTGGCCTTCCTCAGGGTTCCTCCCACACCACAGGTTAGTGTTAGTGAGTTGTGTTAGTGTTAGCATTAGTGTTAGTAAATTGTGTTTGTGTTAGTGTTAGTGAGTTGTGTTAGCATTAGTGTTAGTGAGTTGTGTTAGTGTTAGTAAATTGTGTTTGTGTTAGTGTTAGTAAATTGTGTTAGTGCTAGCTACCGTTAGTACTAGTGTTAGTAAGTTGTGGGCATGCTAGCAAGGCAACACTTGCACTGAGTTGGTCATTGAAGCAAACGATGCATTTCACTGAATGTTTCGATGTTTTGATGTACTTGTGGCTAATAAAGCGAACCATTAAAGAAAGGGAGGTATGTCCTTTTACTTCATTTAGAGATGCAGCACACAACAGACCCTTCTGGCCCAACAAGCCAAGCCACCCAGCATCCCACCTATTCAACCCCAGCCTAATCTTATAGGCACCAGTTTGTGTCTTGGAAGGTTTCCAGGGCGCAGGATTGGGCAGGGTTGTATGGGAGACCAGCAGTTTCCCAAGCTGCAGGCCTTCTCCTCTCCACGCCACCGATGTTGTCCAAGGGAAGGGCACTAGGACCCAAGCAGCTTGGCACCGGTGTCGTCGCAGAGCAATGTGTTGTTAAGTGCCTTGCTCAAGGACACAACACGCTGCCTCAGCTGAGGCTTGAACCAGTGACCTTCAGATCACTAGACCAATGCCTTATCCTCTAGGCCATGTGCCAACACAAGCCTAATCATGGGTCAATTTACATTGACCAATTAACCTACCAACAGTACGTTCTTGGACTGTGGGAGGAAACTTACACGGTTCATGAGTAGTACGTACAAACTGCTTAAAGACCACTCTGGAACTGAACTTCGAACTCTGATGCCCCTACACAAATGTTAAGCCCTTTATTCACACCTGTCATTTCATGTGTCCTCTTAGCCTTGTCTAATCAGATCCGGTCTAGCCCAGTCACTTCCAGCCCTGGTAACTTCCTCTGAAATCTCCTCAACAACCTCTCCATTGTTCTCCCAACAACGAAGCTCTTCAGACTTCACTACCTTTAGACTTCAACCGTGTTTGATACAGTTCCACTATTGCCTCCCTGTTCTGGACCGAGGTATTGAAGGAGTCTGAATAATAAATTTAGGAATGGTGCTAAACAAGTCTAAGTTTCACACTTCATTCCATTTTGTGTGAGTGTTACTCTGGATTCCCAGCATTTGCAGAATCTCTTGTGTTCTGCATTTTAGTTGGGAGCTCAGCTGGAGATTGTTCTGTGTTGCCGATTTGCTGCATTTAAGGTTTACCAGGTTTACTAAACTTCATTTGGCATTGTCTGGGAGGGAGGAAGACAAATGGATTACCATGAGGGGAAGTGAGGTAGTCTTCCTTGACACAAGCCATTGTTGAGATTTGCAAATCACTCCTCTGAAGGAAGTTCTAAATTGAAAAGGTGGATGAAATTGATGAAAATTAACTTGTGGGATTCTGGAGGAACAGCACAAAAGCTACAAAGGGGGTTTGACAATGTAGATAATGAACGCATTGGAGAACCTACAAGCAGAAGGTGTGGCTTCAGAATAAGAGTCATTGCTTAAGGTGGAAATGAGGAAGACTGTCTTCTCTCAGAGGGCTGCGACTTTTCCAGATGCTCAGTGGAGAGTCTCCTAACTGGTTGTGTCACAGACTGGTACGGAACATCGACGGCCAGGAAGGGAAAAGACTACAGAAGGTGGTGGATACAGCCCAGTCCATCACAGGCAAAGCCCTCCCCACCAGTAAGTGAATGTACATGAAGTGCTGCCGCAAGAAATCAATATCCATCATCAAACACCCCACCATCCAGGCCATGTTCACTTCTCACTACTACCATCAGGCAGGAAGTACAGGAGCCTCATGTCCCACACCACCAGCTTCAGCAACAGTTATTACCCACAACCATCAAGCATCCTACCATCCAGGCCACGTTCTCTCTCAGTACTACCATCAGGCAGGAGGTACAGGAGCCTCAGGTCCCACACCACCAGGTTCAGGAGTAGTTATTACCCCTTAACCATCAGTCTCCTTATTGAATGGTGAGGTAGGCTCAATTCAACTCAACTCCTTTTCCTGCTTATGTTCTAATGTTCCATTAAATTGGCCTACTTTCAAAGAGGCACAATGTGTCTATCGAGCATTCTCCCCCAGTGCTGAAAGGATCCATTCCAGTTTCAGCATAAAGGATTCAGAAATGGGGCCAACTGGTACCTTTAATGATTCAAACTCCTGCTTTCCCAAAACACGTTCATCAGTTACCACAGCAACACACACACAAAAAGCTGGAGGAACTCGGCAAATCAAGCAGCATCAAAGGTGAGGAATAAACAAAGTTTTGAGCTGAGACTCTTTTCTCCTAACAGATTCCTTCTTCTTCAGCCCTTTACCTTTTCCATCTCTCGCCTCCCAGCTTCTTACTTCATTCTCCCCTCCCTCACCCACCCACCTCCCCACCTCACCTGGTCTCACCTATCACCTGCCAGCTTGTACTCTTTCCCCTCTCCCCCCCCCCACCACCTTCTCATTCTAGCTTCTGCCCCTTTCCTTTCCAGTCGTGAAGAAGGTTCTTGGGCTGAAACATCGGCTGTGCGTTCCCCTTCATAGACGCTGCCTGGCCTGCTGCGTCCCTCCGGCGTTTTGTGTGTGTTACATCTGCAGAATCTCCTGTGATCAGGCGTCAAGTTATCCCCTCAGCACTCCTGACACCATCTTACGCGGAACCAGAGAACAGGGTTTCAGCTGGCCATCTGCAATAAATCGGAAATTATCCACGGTCCGAGGTTAACACACCCTTTGCTGCCTACCACTGCATGTGTGGGAAATCGTTTTGCTGAGATCTCGGTGAAGTAGGAGGCCAGTGACTTCCACATGGTCGGCTGGCTCTTTCCCTACCACTCTGTAGTTTCACCGCAGGCAGTCAAGCAGTGGCAGAGTTTGTCAGGTGCGTTGCTGCTGTAGAGCACGGGGTCGTTGGGACGGTGATTCCAAGCAGCTTCGGTTGCTACTCTGAACCTACTGGCTAAGAGAAAAAGGAGATTCATTTCTATTCTAATTAAATATATTTACTGGTTTGCCTTCTTCCCAGTATAATATTGATGCAATTATAGAAAAGGCTCGCCAGTGGCTATATTTTAATAGGATTTTAAGGAGATCTGGTATGTCACCAAAGACTCCAGCAAATCTCTACAGGTGTATTGTGGAGACCATTCTGACTTACCGTTCGTCCGTCTGAAAGCTCCACTGCACAGGATCGGGAAAACCTGCAGAAAGTTATAAACTCAGCCAGCTCCACCATTAGCACAAGCCTCCCCCCACCCTCAAGGACACCTTTGAAAGGTGACGCTTCATCTTTTAGGACCCCATCACACAGGAAATACCCTCTTCTCACTACTACAGTCAGAGAGCAGGGACGGGACCCTGAAGGCACACACTCAATGTTTCAGGTAACAGCTTCATCCCTACTGCCATCAGATTTCCGAATGGACGATGAACCCATGCACACTACCTCATTTTTATCTCTTTTTGTGCTACCGATTTGATTTTATATATTTCTTACTGTAATTTATAGTATACAGTACTTTATGTATTGCACTGTACTGCTGTTGTAAAATAACGAAGTTCATGTTATACATCGATGTTAAGAAACCTGATTCCGATTGTGATTAATAGTCTGCTGTTCTGGTTGCTACATTATAGGACTGATGCAGAAGATGTTGGGATGTTATGTTGAAGTTGTAGAAGATGTTGTTGAGTCCTAATCTGGAGCATTGTGTGCAGGTTCTGGTCACCTACCTACAGGCAAGATATCAATAAGATTGAAAGAGTACAGAGAAAATTTACAAGGATGCTGGTGGGACTTGAGTTATAAGGAAAGGTTAAATAGGACTTTATTCCCTTGAGCACAGGAGAATGAGGAGAGATTTCAAGTCAAGTCAAGTCACTTTATTGTCATTTCGACCATAACTGCTGGTACAGTGCATAGTAAAAATGAGACAACATTTTTCAGGACCATGGTGTTACATGACACAGTACAAAAACTAGACTGAACTACATAGAAAACAACACCGAGAAAGCTACACTGGACTAGAGAGGGTTACAAAGTTAT
The DNA here is from genome assembly GCF_030144855.1 of Hypanus sabinus. Classification (NCBI taxonomy): domain Eukaryota; kingdom Metazoa; phylum Chordata; class Chondrichthyes; order Myliobatiformes; family Dasyatidae; genus Hypanus; species Hypanus sabinus. Next base: position 26,303,375 of record NC_082723.1, on the reverse strand, counting down.
GAGGGCTGTAGATTGGGTAAATGCAAGCAAGTTTTTTTCCACAGAGGATGGGTGAGATTAGAACGAGATGTCATGGGTTAAGGGTGAAAGCTGAAATATTTAAGGAGAACCTGGGGAGGAACTTTTTCATTCAGGGGGTAGTGAGAGTGTGGAATGAGCTGCCAGTGGAAGTGCTGGATGTGGGTTCAATTGCAACATTTAAGAGAAGTTTGGATAAATACATAGATCGGAGGGATATGGAGGACTATGGTCCAGGTGCAGTTCAACAGAGCTAATAACAGCTTGGCATGGACTAGATGGGCCGAAGGGCCTCTTTTGTGCTGTAGTGCTCTGTGACTATAATTCTTTGGTGAAGACACTAGATATTTTCTGCCCAATAACGTTTTACCTTGACGTACATCACCTCTTGCTGCAGCTATCAGGAGGATGCTAGGGGATGATAGAATCCTGTAGAACCGTATCCCAAAGTCTCTGCTTCTGGAACTGAAGGATAGAAGGTTTGCATTTATATCAAATATTTTGCAACCTCTAGACATGCCAAAACATTGTTAGAATAATGAAGTACTCTCTTACCCCTTCTCTCCTCATCCGTCCACCACCTCCCTCTGGTAACCCTCCTCCTATGTTGGCAGCAGAGTGTGTGCTGACAGCCTCCATCACATCCCTAGGTTGTGTTGGCTATTAATCAAATGATTATGTATGTTTTGACTTAAGTGTTATAAATAAATGAAACTGAATCTTTCTCCCATGGACTGCTCTCCTCTCCTATCAGATTCCTTCTTTTTTCAGACCTTTACCACCTATCACCTCCAGTTTCTCTCTTCATCCTCACCCATCTTGCCCCTACCTGCTCTCACCTATCACCTGCCAGCTTGTATTTCTTCCCTTCCCCTCTTACTCTGGCTTCTGCTCCCCTCCTTTCCAGTCTTGATGGCCCAAAATGTTTATTTGCCTCCATAGCAGCTGCCTGACCTGCCGAGTTCCTCCAGCATTGCATGTCTGTTGGCCAGGTTAATATGTTACTTCCCTAGTTATTTTTGGGCATTCCAGAACAAGGGACTTCTAATGGCATAAACTTGAAAACAAGGTTGTAATTTGCTCAGCAGTGTGGTATTACCTGGATTCTTCACTGTAATATCTGGTGGGGGAGTTACTTTCAAAGTAAAATGATTGCCTGTTATTATGAGGTCATGTGTGGTCACACCCGGGGTCGTGATGCGGCCTTAATTGGCAAAATATGTGATGGAGCTTTATTGCTAAAACTAAAACTCAAACATTTAACTGGTATTAAACAGCTTTGTGAATTAAAAATATCCATCCTTAACACCAGGGCAGATAAAGTGTGACATCAGAAAACGTCAATGATGTTGGGGACTAGCCCCTCACATCGATGCTGCTCTCAGTGTTCGCTCGGTGGAAGACCAGCTGGATCACATACGTCCGTGGCTGCACTAGCGCACGATGATCGGACTGCTGCAGCTTGTTCTTGCAGACAACATCTACAGGATGGGACTCTCAGGGACTTGGGCTAGGTTGTTATTTTTTGTGCGTTTATTGCTATCTTATACAATATGTGCTTCATGCTGAGTGTGACTGTTGGTACTGTGTTTTGCACCTTGACCCCAGAGGAGCCCTGTCTCATTTGGCTGCATTCACGGGTATTCATGTATGGTTGAACTTGGACTTGTACTTGATGGTCGGAAGGAAGATGGTTGTTGGATGCCAGTCAATGAATGGTCCTCAGATCTCTGATGCCTCAGCAGCAGAGGGCTCTGCAACAGGTAGTTAAAACTGCCCAATGCATCACCGGTACTGGCCTACCCACCATCAAGGACATACAGGCAGAAGAATGCCAGAGAAAAAGCTAGCAATATGATGAAGGATCCCACCCAACCTGCTCATAGACTTTGTTCGGTTCCCATCAAGGAGGAGGCTACAGACCATCCATGCCAGGACCACTGAACTGAAGAACAGTCACTTACCCCAAGCTGTCAGGCTGATCAATACATCTACCCCATTAACACACCCCACCACACCCCCACTGCCTGTACATACACATCACCTAGCATCAGGTTATGTACATGCACTCAGTCTATGTATATCACAGTTACCTGCACACTGTGTTTTATAGGAATGCTTTTATATTTTGTGTTTTGATGTTGTATCAGATCCAGAGTAGCAATCATTTCATTCTCCTTTACACTCGTGCTCTGAAGAATGACAACACACAGTTTTGAATCTTGCACTGTTTCAGGAATCCTTTAGGATGAGATTCTAGGACAGGTTGTCCTCAGCTGCTTCATCAGTACCTTCCCTCCATCATGCAGGTTGGCAGGCCCCATGGAAAGCGACTTCCCCCCAACCCTTCCGCAGATCGGCGAGTCCCAGGGTCAGAGGTCCATGCGAATCTGGACTTCAAGGCACAGAATTCAAAGTCTGTAATCGGCAAGTCCTAGGGTTGATACCCAAGGCTGAAGCCAGGAGACTGAAGACTGAGGAGGGCATGTCCAGAAGTTCAGACCAGATGGTCAAAGACACTAGGTCAGTGTGGCTGGAAGTCAAATGCCCGATGTCAGCAAGTCTGCAAGTTTGGGCCAGGGGAGGGAGTGAGTGAGTGAGTGAGTGAGTGAGTGAGTGAGTGAGTGAGTGAGTGAGTGAGTGAGTGAGTGAGTGAGTGAGTGAGTGAGTGAGTGAGTGAGTGAGTGAGTGAGTGAGTGAGTGAGTGAGTGAGTGAGTGAGTGAGTGAGTGAGTGAGTGAGTGAGTGAGTATATAGGGGCTTGTTTTGTTTGTTGTTGTGTTGGTTTTTTTTTAAGGTAAGATTAGTTTTATCAGACAATAAGACCATAGATATAGAAGCAGAATTAGGCCACCTGGCCCATCAAGTCTGCAATTTGTCGCATGTACCTCGAAGCATCAAAACCAGCGAGGATTTTTCAGAGACCCACTCTGAACTTCCCCCAAAATAGCCTATCAAATGACCTGGTGAAGGATCTCATCTGAAACGTCCGCTGTTTATTCCTCTCCATAGATGCTGCCTGGGCTGCTGAGTTTGTGTCAAACGACTGCTCACTGCCATGTACAATAACTGATTACCTCACCCAAACCCCAGCAAAGAATAAAAAATTACAAATGCTTTTTTGGGAAAAAAACAAGGACTGTACATTAATTAGAGGTTATTTTGATAATTCTCATTTCCACATTAACAGCAAAGGAGTGATTCTATAAGTAGGAGATCGGTACGAATAGATCTGTTTGAATCTATTGAGTCAGTACTGTCAAGGGCCCCTCCTATCTATCCCGCAATCTCCTTGATCTCCTACCGTCAGGCAGAATGTATTGCTGTATAAGAAGAAGGACTGTCAGGCTGGGTATTAGCTTCTTCCCCCAAGGCTGCGCGACTTCTGAACATCCGGCTATCACCCCATACACCTTATTTATGACAGGGCCAGTAACAGTAATACTGTTGTATATTGAACTACATGTCACAAATGCACTTTATGTCACCTTGTACATCTACTGAACACTTTGTGGTCTGTTAATATTATGTGCTGTGTGTGACATACAGTGCCTTTATTCACCCCCCCCCCCCTTGGAAGTTTTCATGTCTTATTGTTTTTCGACATTGAGTCACAGTGGATTTAATTTGGCTTTTTTGACATTGATCAAGAGAAAAGACTCTTCATGTCAACGTGAAAACTAATTTCTATAAATTCATCTAAATTTATTACAAATATAAAACACAAAATAATTGATTGCATAATTACTCACCTGTTCAAGTCAGTGTTTAGATGCACATTTGGCAGCATTTACAGCCTTGAGTCTGTGTGGATGGGTCTCTACCAGCTTTGCACATTTGAACACTACAATGTTTCCCCATTCTTCTTTACAAAGCTGCTCAAGCTCTGTCAGATTGCATGGGGATCATGAGTGAACAGCCCTTTTCAAATCCAGCCATAAGTTCTCTGTTGGATTGAGGTCTGGACTCTGACTTGGCCACTCCAGGACCTTAACTTTCTTGTTTTTTTAAGCCATTCCTGTGTAGCTTTGGCTTTATGTTTGGGGTCATTGTCTTGCTGGAAAACAATTTTTTCCTCCAAGTCACAGCTCTCTTGCAGACTGCATCAGGTTTTCTTCCAGGATTTCCCTGTATTTTGCTGCATTCATTTTACACAAGCCTTCACAAGCCTTCCAGGGCCTGTTGCAGTGAAGCATCCCCACAGCGTGAGGCAGCCACCACCTTGCTTCACGGTAGAGATGGTGTGTTTTTGACAATGTGCTGTGTTTGGCTTACACCAAACATAGCATTTAGTCTGATGGTCTAAAAGCTCAATTTTGGTTTCATCAGACGATATTGTTTCCTTCCAGCTGAGTTTAGAGTCTCCCACTCGTCTTTTGGCAAACTCTAGCTGAGATTTCATGTGAGTTTTTTTCCAACAGTGGCTTTCTCCTTGCCACTCAGCTTGTAACCCCTCCAGAGTTGTCATAGGTCTCGTGGTGGCCTCCCTCACTAGTCCCCTTTCTGCGCAGTCACTCCGTTTTTGAGGAGGACCTGCTCTAGGCAGATCCACAGCTGTGCCATATTCTTTCCATTTCCTGATGGCTGTGGTTCTGGTGGTTGGCGTCCGTCTGTCTCGAAGAACAATGGGTGATCATTGTCGTCATCACAAGAATGGGCAGAAGTTATGGAGATCCTGAGATGACCAGTCATCAAGATCCCCCTCTTGGCCTCACCAGTGTAGTCCAAAGGAAAGTTTAGCTGGGCTGCAGGAGCTGCCAGAGGGATGTTCAATGATGTCATAGGGGCTCCACGCCAGTTTTACTCCCATAGCCTTCATCTCTCCCAAGGCTGCCCACAAGGCAGTGGGGCTATTTACCCATAGCTGGGGAACTTGTTCATGAGCGCCAGGGCATGTTCACACGCCGGTGGGCCTGCGTGCTATGTGTGCAGGGGCTAGGACTTCTCCCTATCCTCTGTAGTTCAGCACGAGTCTGAAAGGAGTTCAGTTTGAGTGTGTCGTCAGTGAGGAGGTACTACATGAGGCTTGCTGTTGGACAGGCTGTGTACTGGCAGGGAGAGACATACACATTCAGCTCTCCTTTTCGCAAGACCGCACTGGAAGCTGAAAGTGAAAGTGATGAGCGCTACCCACTACATGACCACACTAGACACATCACAACAACCATTTTGACAACAACACACACAAAATGCTGGTGAAACACAGCAGGCCAGGCAGCATCTATAGGGAGAAGCGCTGTCGACGTTTCGGGCCGAGACCCCTCGTCAGGACCATTTTGACATTCTTAACTGTACTCCAAGAGATATTCAGTGATATGGAAATTTTTGTGTATTTATCTCCTGACTAGTCCTTTTCAGTAATCTTTTTACGGAGTTGCTTGGAGTGTTCTTTTGTCTTCATGGTGTAGTTTTTGCCAGGATACTGACTCACCAGCAGCTGGACCTTCTTCTGACTTTTAATGGCGGTTGACAGTCCAATTTAAAGATGCATTACCACCAACTGGAGTGTGGTGTAGAGAGTTGGGAAATAAAACCCCTACTAGTTCTTTATCAACTGAAACATAAATTACCCAAAAAAGCCCTATAGATTTTAAATAATAAAAGGCAATATTGTGAATTAAATTAAAGTCACTTCCATAACTTTGTAAAGTTTTTAAATGAAAACTGTCAATCCCCAAAGCTAGTAGTGCAGTCTGCATTTGCTTTCTTTCAACCTTGTATGCTTCACATTGTAAAAGAATGTGTTCAGCTGTTTCATAATGACGACACCCACACACCCAGAGTGAAGTTTTCCAACAATATATAAGGAATAAATGAGTGCAGTATGTCCAATTCTAATTCGAGTCTATACGATGCCTTCCCTTGTTATCTTAACCTCCTTCTCCTATCAATCCAACAGTTTTATGTATTCTGTAAAGAGGTCTCTCTTTATCCCCATCATCCCACAAGTCCTGTCATAATCCCCTAATTCTTAGCCCCACCAACCCCTTAGTTTCTGACTTGCTAAGTGTCTATATACACAGACAAACTTTTAACAGCTTTTTTGGCCAAACAATCAACCTGCTCAATCTCCTCAGCACCCCTAGGTGCAGGAACCCTTAAGAAGATGTGTAGACCAATACTTTGAATATGAAATAATGTTTGAAGAGCTTCAAGCAGTAAATCAGACCTACTGTTAGAATGACCTGCTTAAGACCTGTCAAAACCGAAAAAGAATCTGAACAAGTTATAACTTTGCAAGGAGAGATTTCCCCCACCCACTGTAAGCCCAAAATGATGGCAGTCAGCTCTGCAGTATACACTGATAAATAAGACATTAGTAAGTCGTTTCTTTGTCTTACCTGTAATTCAGGCTCAGAACAACCACACCAACATTTCCTGTTGTTATCTTTAGACCTTCCAGATACAGGTTAATTTTCACCTCTCTCAATTGAAACACCTTGCCTGCACACAGGTGATCTCCATTTAACTAATTTTGTGACTTCAAAATCCAATTGGCTGCACCAGTGATGGTTTGGTGTGTCATATTAAAGGGGGTGAATAATTTATGCGATCAATTATTTTGTATTTTATATTTGTTATTAATTTAGATCACTTTGTAGAGCGATCTGTTTTCACTTAGACATGAAAGGGTCTTTTTCTGTTAATCAGGGTCAAAAAAGCCAAATTAAATCCCCTGTGATTCAATGTTGTAAAACAATAAAACATGAAAACTTCCAAGATGGGGGGATGAATATTTTTATAGCCACTGTATGTCCTGTATTTTGCATGTTGGTCCCAGAAGGACATTGTTTCATTTAGATGTATACATGTATACAGTTGAATGACTATAAACGTGATGTTGGACTTGACCTTGAATCCCACAACACCTCTTCCTAATCCAAACGATGATTATCCATTCTTTATCTCCAGTGGAAAAGTTAGATTTTGTCACCAGTTGCCAATTTTTGCCTTCTGTCTGCCTGCAGGAATCTCTGATTACATGATGAGAACAGAAAGCTACAATGAATCTATCAAACCCCACCAGCAGAGCCAATAATTTGCAAAACAAACTCTGAACCTTGAAGAATAGTTCCACAAGCATGTAACTTTAATTTTAAGGTGTAAAATGACATGTTGACATCAAAATTAAAATATATTTTATACAAATTGTTTGAGCTGTAAATCTGAAGGTAGTATGTCATTTTTACCCTCACTCCAGTACTAGTCTCTTATTCTCCTAAACGGAAAATCAGAATTTCATCAGAGTTGCTATGGAGATGAGTAATGAGGAATCTAGAGGAATTCAAATTGTTTCCATGGGCAACACTCACATTTAGAATGAGGGGGAAAAAATAACTCGTTCTTGTCATTTGGCCTCAAAACAATTTCTACATTATAAACCATATCTAACCATATAACAATTACAGCACGGAAATAGGCCTTCTGGGCCCTTCTAGTCCGTGCTGAATGCTTACTCTCACCTAGTCCCACTGAACTGCATTCAGCCCATAACCCTCCAATCCTTTCCTGTCCATATACCTATCCAATTTTACTTTAAATGACAATATCGAACCTGCCTCTACCACTTCTACTGGAAGCTCGTTCCACACAGCTACCACTCTCTGAGTAAAGAAATTCCCCCTCATGTTACCCCTAAACTTTTGCCCCTCTCAACTCATGTCCTCTTGTTTGAATCTCCCCTGCTCTCAATGGAAAAAGCCAATCCACGTCAACTCTATCTATCCCCCTCATAATTTTAAATACCTCTATCAAGTCCCCCCTCAACCTTCTATGCTCCAAAGAATAAAGACCTAACTTGTTCAATCTTTCCCTGTAACTTAGGTGCTGAAACCCAGGTAACATTCTAGTAAATTTTCTCTGTACTCTCTCTATTTTGTTGACATCTTTCCTATAATCCAGTGACCAGAACTGTACAAAATACTCCAAATTCAGCCTTACCAATGCCTTGTACAATTTTAACATTACATCCCAACTCCTATACTCAATGCTCTGATTTATAAAGGCCAACATACCAAAAGCTTTCTTCACCACCCTATCCACATGAGATTCCACCTTCAGGGAACTATGCACCATTATTCCTAGATCACTCTGTTCTACTGCATTCTTCAATGCCCTACCATTTACCATGTATGTCCTATTTGGATTATTCGTACCAAAATGTAGCACCTCACACTTATCAGCATTAAACTCCATCTCCCATCACTCAGCCCACTCTTATAACTGGCCTAAATCTCTCTGCAAACTTTGAAAACCCACTTCATTATCCACAATGCCACCTACCTTAGTATCATCTGCATACTTACTAATCCAATTTACCACCCCATCATCCAGATCATTAATGTATATGACAAACAACATTGGACCCAGAACAGATCCCTGAGGCACACCACTAGTCACCGGCCTCCAACCTGACAAACAATTATCCACCACTATTCTCTGGCATCTCCCATCCAGCCACTGTTGAATCCATTTTACTACTTCACTACTTTACTAAACACAAGAGATTCTGCAGATGCTGAAAGTCCAAAGCAACACACACAAAATGGTGGAGGAACTCAGCAGGTCAGGCAGCATCTGTGGCGAGAAATAAACAGTTGACATTTCAGGCCAAGACCTGATGAGTCCCAGTGAAGGGTCTTGGCCCGAAACACCAACTGTTAATCCTCTCCATAGATGCTGCCTGACTTGCTGAGTTCCTCCACCATTTTGTGTGTGTTATTCTACAGTATATTCTCAGTCTTTAGTGTTTTGCGTTGAAGTTGGTCACAGGCCATCGATCTTGTTACCATTGAGAAGTGCCTCATCTGGAGAGAACTGAGCAGGTGACAAGAGAAGCTACAGAGGGACCATTGGATTGGAGCAGTCGATCTGTCCCCAAACACGAGATACTCTCACTGGTTCAGCTAAGTTGCAAGCTTGGCACTGAGTGACCCCACCACTAGTCCAGCCCAACATGAGCCTGTCCACACAAATCCATCAGGATTCAGTTTCCTAGAACATCAGCTGGTGGCTAAGGTTGTTTTAATAGCCCCATGGTATTTCCCAGAAGGGAACTTTAGGAGAAGGCAGTTTGCTGGGTGTGAGCTGGACACATACAAGTCCTGCTGTGATGGTGAGCTTCAGCCAGTGACCTTTTCTGCTGACCCAACCTATCACCATTATTCCATCATCTCTGGAATTCCATCCCAACAGCACTGGGAGCAGCCCCTTCTTAAAGGCCCTGTAATTTAAAGGGGCAGCCCACCCCCACCTTCCAAAGAGTGTAGTTACACCTCACTGACATCAGTGTCTTTTGATGACATCAGCTCATTGCCATCACTTATGATGTCATAATCAATATTGATCATCTTACACTCAGTCCTTCCAGTATTACAATAAAGGAACAGGTAATTAATCTCTCAGCACAGAACGATGGTATTAGGTTCAGTGAGAGAGAGTGTTTACAGCCCCAGGACTGAGGCTCCTCAAAGAGTCATTTAGTATAGAAATAGGCACCTCAGTCCATAGAATCCACAGTGGGAGCAGGTCACCATAGCAGTTAGCATAATGCTTTACAGTGTCCGCTATCCGGATTGGGGGTTCAGATCCTACTGCTGCCTGTAAGGAGTTTGCATGACTGTGTGTGTTTCCTCCGGGTGCCCTGGTTGCCTCCCACATTCCAAAGATGTGTGGTCAGGGTTAGGGTTAGTGCAATGTGGGCATGCCATGTTGGCACCAGAAGCTTGCCAACACTTGACTGTGACTGCGTTGGTTGTAAACATAAATCATACATTTCACTCTGTGTTTGGATGTATATGTAACCAATCAAGCCAACCTTTAACCTTCTATCTTGAGTCTGTAGTGAGCACTAAGCACCCACGTACAGTCATTCAATTAAATTCTCCCCACATTCCCCCAGATTCTACCATTCACCTATGCGCTGGGAGTGACTTACAATTAACATACCAACACGTGCGCCTTTGGGGCACTGGGGTGGGGGGGGAGCCCATCGCCCAGCGGAAACCCAGGTGGTCACAAAGTGAACATGCAAACTCCACACTGACAGCACTGGAGGCCAGCAGTGAGCCTGGGTCACCAAAGTTCTGAGGAGCAGCCCTGCTAGATGAGCGGTTGTGCGATCACTCGGGTCAAGTGCGATGTTCTCCTAAGGGGTTGTCATTTGCTGGGTCCTCAGGTGCGCTCTGACAAATGGAAGCAGGCACTCATGCTTCTGTTATGTGGAGCAAATCCGATCCAACGGGACACTGGAATGGCTGACTCCGGAGTAACACAAGACTTGCTGAGGGTTTGCACTACAAATGGGCCGAGATAGAAACTGAACCATATTTCAAGTAAATTTTTATGTGAGGAAATTGGAATCCACATGCAGAAAATAGTCAGGGATTTTGTGAACATGTTAAATTCACCTTTTGCTTGGGCTTCAGATAATATTATGAGACCCTCCACTGGATGGGTTGACCATGGGATGTTGCTAGAACTAGGGGACATAGCCTCAAGATTCGGGGGAGTAGATTTAGGATGGAGATGGGGAGGAACTGCCAACCACGACTACCGAGCCCCATCTGCCTGAAGCGACTGGTTTCAAAGCTCCAGTAACCCACCTTTGCCCCTTCTCCTGTCAGCAGAAACAGTTCTGCCCAGTTTAGTAGCTGAGCCGCACGTGAAGGCCAGGAGCTGGACACTAAAGCGCAATGTTTTTGAGCAAGTCAAGTTTATAAAGGTTTAAATTCTCATCAGTTCTGTTAACCAGAACAGATGTGTGACCATCCTTGTCAATGATGGAGGCTGTGGTGAGGGGTCTGGATCACAGAGGTAACTTTGTGACATACAGGTACCCATAGCCAGTGAGGAACCTGAAATAGCTTCCCTTTAGTGAATAATAGGCTGTCACTACAGTTAACGATGCTTACTGTGAACACATGCAAATTGATGCACCAAGACCCAAAGTCAATCCTCTTCTGAAGAATTGCTGCTTCTTGTAGCTTACAGCAGATACATGAATTCCACACCAGCTGCCCATTCTTACTTGTCGCCTGTAAGTATTGATCTCTACCTCAGCAACTGATCATGTGGAGGACAATAGTGACAGGCTTCAATCAAAAATCTGAGAAATTCTTCAAAGCCCACAAAGCCCAGGTAGGAAGCTAAGAAACCAGCAGCTGACCTTAGACTTTGGGATAGTCACTGTGTGGGACACCACAGTAGCATAGTGGTTAACACAACGTTATTACAGTTTGGGACTTCAAACTTCCGGGTTCAATTCCCTGTTTGTAAGAATTTTGCACATTCTCCCCATGAGTACATGGGTTTCCTCCGGGTGCTCCAGTTTCCTCCCACAGTCCAAAGACATACCGGTTAGCAGGTTAGTTGGTCATTGCATACTGTCCTGTAATTAGGCTAGTGTTAAGTAGCTGGGTTGCTGGGCCGTGTGGCTCGTGGGTCAGAAGGGTCTGTTCCATACTGTATCTCTAAATAAATAAAGTACAGCCCTTATCAGAAATAGGCTATAACCAGCAAGAAAATTTGTCAAAGTTTGAGATGTTATGCCAGATCTTCACAAACTCATAAGGAAGTAAAGGTGCTGCTGTGCTTTCTTCATAATTGCACTTACATGCTGGGCCCAGGACAGGTCCTCCAAAACGATAACACCAAGGAACTTAAAGATGCTGACACTTTCCACCTCCGATCCTCTGATGAGGATTGGCTCGTGGGCCTCTGGTTTCCCTCTCCTGACGTCAATAATCAACTCTTGGTCTTGCTGACATTGAGTAGGAGGTTGCTGTTATGTAATAGAACTACACTAACCACTACGTTACCATGGTCACCCTGATTATATTCAATTTATCCTCTTTGGTTATTAACTGATATCCCAGAGAAAATAGATGTCTCAAAAGAGCTATTGAAAGCCCCTGTAACTTTGAACATAAAGAGAACTTTTGGCACATTGACCTTCATAAATCAAAGGGGTCAGGATGTTTTGTATAAAATGTTGGTACAGTTCTGGTCACCTCCCTACAGGAAAGATATCAATAAGATTGAAGGAGTGCAGAGAAAATTTACAAGGTTGTTGCCAGGACTTGAGGACCTCAGGTATGTATAGGGAAAGGTTGAATGAGTTGGTATATTATTCTCTAGAGCATAGGAGAAAGAAGGGAGATGTTAATAGAGGGATACAAAATTATGAGGGGTATAGATAGGGTAAATGCATGTCAGCTTTTTCCTCAGAAATTGGATGAGACTAGAATCAGAGGTCATGGGTTAAGGGTGAAAGGTGAAATGTTTAAGAAGAGTAGGAGGTTACTATGTAATAGAATTACGCTAACTACAGCATTACCATGGTCACCCTGATTATATTCAATTTATCCTCTTTGGTTATTGACTGACATCCCAGAGAAAGTAGACATCCCAAAAGAGCTATTGAAAGCCCCTGTAACTTTGGGAATTATGTCTCTCAGAGGGTGATGAAAGTGAGGAGTGAGCTGCCAGTGGAAGTGATGAAGGCAGGTTCAATTTCAACATTTAAGTAACATTTGGATAGGCACGTGGATAGGAGGGATATGGAGAGCTATGGTCCGGGAGCTGGTTGATGCGACAAAGCAGAATAATTATTCAGCACAGACTAGATGGGCCAAAGGGCATGTTTCTGTGTGTGTGGTGCTCTATACTCTTTGTCCAAGAATGCTTCTCTTAGCCTTCCTGGTGAAAACAGTCAAAGTTCCTTCAGACGTTCCTCTTCACCATAGTGCCTCCTCCAGGGTTGTTAACAACTTCCAGCAACTGGGTGCTACCAAGACCAATTTTAAAGTTCAAAGTAAATTTATTATCAAATATATGTATATGTTACCATATACAAAATGAGGTTTATTGTTGTGTCTGTGCACAACTACGTATCGATTAAATAAAAGCCTGGACACTGGAGGTGGCTTTAACTGGTGTATTCACATTGTAACGAGAGAGGGAGATCAATGCACATGCATAGACCACAGATCAATATGTAGTGCTGGGGGCGGTCATTGCTCTAAAAGAAATAGATCCGTATATTACATTTATTTTCTTAAAGAAAATTTAACTTAATTCGATTTATCAGGGTGATGATGATTATTTAGTGAACATTGGCAGGCCATTCCTAAATGCATTGAGGTGTATTCAGTTCATCAACACTGGTGAAAGGAGAATATGGTGATAAATTTCTGTCACTCAGATGAGCCATTACACTGGAGACACAATCTGGAGCAGCATACAGTCTGCTGGTGGAAATCAGCATCTGTGAGGGAGAATTGTCATCCTTTAGGGTCGAAAGCCTGCATGTCTACAGGCGTACAATAGAACATGGCGTAGCGATGTGCTACACACAGCGCTGAAATAACGACAAGTCGTTTCGAGACTAGTTTATTCAAACTTTGCGGCGCTGGCATTTAATCCCTAGTGCCCGCCCCCTCCGGGCGGAAATGACGTCAGAGGGGCATTACCAAAGTCTCCCCCCGCGCGCTGGCTATTTGTGAGCCTGCGCAGAAAGTGGGTCGCCACATAAACCCCCCAGAACCGGCGATACACCCCCCAGTGTCCACAGTCTGGATCAGCCTCTGTTTGGGAGGTCTGCCTCTGCACCGCGGTGCCTGAACCTCGACCGGCTGCACCAGGTCCACGTGGGCTGGTTCGAGTGGGTCCACCGTGAAAACCTCCTCTCTCCCCCCAATGCCCAGAACGAATGTGGACCCGTTGTTGTTGATCACCTTGAACGGCCCCTCGTACGGCCGCTGTAGCGGTGCCCAGTGCCCGCCCCTTCATTCAAACACAAACTTACAGTTCTGCAGGTCTTTGGGTACATGGGTCGGGTTCTGCCCATGCTGTGAAGTTGGTATGGGAGCCAGGTTACCGAGCCTCTCGCGTAGTCTGTCCAGGACTGCTGCTGGTTCTTCTTCTTGCCCCCTTGGGGCTGGTATGAACTCTCCCGGGATGGCCAGGGGCGCGCCGTACGCCAACTCGGCCGACGAGGCGTGCAGATCCTCTTTGGGCGCTGTACAAATTCCAAGCAGGACCCAGGGAAGCTCGTCCACCCAGTTAGGTCCTCTCAGGCGGGCCATGAGAGCCGACTTCAAGTGACGCTGGAAGTGTTCCACCAGTCCATTCGACTGTGGGTGCTCGGCAGTTGTGTGGTGCAGATGTGTCCCCAACAGGCTGGCCACAGCCGACCACAGGCTGGAGGTGAACTGGGCGCCTCTGTCGGAGGTAATGTGGGCCGGTACCCCAAAGCGGGACACCCAGGTTGCGATCAGTGCTCGGGCGCAGGAATCGGCAGATGTGTCGGTGAGTGGGACCGCCTCTGGCCACCTCGTGAACCGGCCTACTATAGTTAGGAGGTACCGCGCTCCTCGGGCCACTAGTAGGGGGCCCACAATATCTACCTGAATGTGGTCGAACCTGCGGTGGGTGGGTTCGAACTGCTACAGCAGGGCTTTAGAGTGCCGCTGCGCCTTGGCTGTTAAGTGGCTGTTAAATAATTAAATGGAGATCACCTGTGTGCCATCAAGGTGTTTCAATTGACTGTAGTAAAAATACACCTGCATCTGGAAGGGCTAACTACTGGTGAGTCAGTACCCTGGCAAAAACCACACCATGAAGACAAAAGAACACTCCAAGCAACTCCACAAACAGGTTATTGAAAAGCACAAGTCAGGAGATGGATACAAGAAAATTTCCAAGTCACTGAATATCCCTTGGATACAGCTAAGTCAATCATCATGAAATGGAAAGAATATGGCACAGCTGTAAATCAGCCTAGAGCAGGCCGTCCTCAAAAACTGAGTGACCGTGCAAGAAGGGGTCTAGTGAGGGAGGCCACCAAGAGACCTACAATAGGTCTGGAGGAGTTACAAGCTTCAGTGACTGAGATGGGAGAGACTGCATATACAACAACTGTTGTCCGGGTGCTTCACCAGTCACAGCTTTATGGGAGAGTGGCAAAGAGAAAGCCACTGTTGGAAAAAAACTCACATGAACCCTCAGGTAGAGCTTGTCAGAAGGCATGTGGGAGACTCTGAAGTCAGCTGGGAGAAGGTTCTCTGGTCTGGTGAAACCAAAATTAATTTTTTGGCCATCAGACTAAACGCTATTTTTGGTGTAAGGCAAACACTGCATATCATCAAAAACACACCATCTCTACCGTAAAGCATAGCAGTGGCTGCATCATGCTGTGGGGATGCTTCACTGCAACAGGCCCTGTGAAGGTAGAGGGTAAAATGAATGCAGCGAAATACAGGGAAGTCCTGGAGGAAAACTCAATGCAGTCTGTAGAGAAATGTGACTTGGGAGAAGATTTGTTTTCCAGCAAGACAATGAAACCAAGCACAGAGCCAAACTACACAGGAATGGCTTAAAAACAACAAAGTTAATGTCCTGGAGTGGCAAGGTCAGAGTCCAAACCTCAATCCAATTGAGAATTTGTGGCTGCACTTGAAAAGGGCAGTTCACTGATGATCCCCATACAATCTGACAGAGCTTGAGCAGTTTTGTAGAGAAGAATGAGGAAAAATTGCAAAGTCCAGATGTGCAAAGCTGATAGAGACCTATCCACACAGACTCAAGGCTGTACTTGCTGCCAAAGATGCATCTACTAAATACTGACTTGAAGGGGGCGAGTAATTATGCAAACAATTATTTTGTGTTTAATAATTGTAATAAATTTAGACCAATTTGTTTTCACGTTGACATGAAGTCTTTTCTGTTGATCAGTGTCAAAAAAGCCAAATTAAGTCCACTGTGATTCAATGTTGTAAAACAATAAAACATGAAAATTTCCAAGGGTAATGAACACTATTTATATACACTGTATGTATACTTACTGTGATTCACAAATCTTTTTCACAGTTATTATGTATTGTATTGAACTGCTGCTGTAAAGACAACAAATTTCATAACATATGCCAGTGATATTAAATCTGATTCTGGTTCTTCTGCACACCATTGTTGTAACGTGTGGTTATTTGAGTTACTGTCACCTTCCTGTCAGCTTGATCCAGTCTGGCCATTCTCCTCTGACCACTCTCATTAACAAAGTGTTTTCACCCACAGAGCCGAGAACCTGTCGTGCATGAAAACCCCAGGAAATCAGCAGTTTCTGAGATACTCAAACCAGCCCATTTGGCACCAATAATCATTCCGCAGTCAAAGTCACTTGGATCACATTTCTTCCCCATTCTGATGTTTGGTTTGCATGGTTTTATGCATTAAGTTGCTGCCACATGATTAGCTGACTAAAGATTTGCATTAATGAGTAGGTGTACAGGTGTTCCTAATAAACTGGCCGCTGAGTGAATGTTCTCTCCACAACATCCTTTCCTTCCAACCAGCACTCTATCAACATATGTGGTGGTTGTCCATCAAATCGGATGAAAGTCTTCAAAGCTGTTGCACTGGGGCGGTTTCTAGTACCTCAGCCTCAGAGCTCTGAGTGGGTGTTACAAATTGAAGTCTTCCTTGGTCGCAGTGGGTGTCCCTCGTCTTGGCCTTCACCCTCCACGGAGTGTCGCAGAACCACCTCGCTGGCCATTGGATCCCACTGTAGATCTCATCCGTCCAATCCGCTCGAGCTGACTTCACATGCTCGGACAGCCATGTCCCCGTCTCTCTGGAGAATGAGGCAGTGAGCCACCCTCAGCTGGTTTAGCCACCTGTCGAAGCGTTCCGGGGCGTGGCCGCTGTCGTCTGCAAACTGCTGCTGAGAGCCACAGGTGACAGCCTGTTGAGGACCAAAAGTGAGTGAGTTGCCCTGGAACGGACCAGAAGTGCTCCCCTCCCTGGACACCCCTAACACATAGTAAACAAATAAGATGTATAAATTAGAACAAAAATGTTGGCAAGTTGTGCTAATAAATCGGTTGAAATCTGAAATAACACGCAGTCTGTCTTGTCCCTGGGACAAAATGCAGTACAATCACTAATGCTTGGCAATTACAATGATGAATTTAGACCCTGATTAACTGATTGGAAAGTTTGTGATAACTTGTTTTTTTTGTACAGGTGAATCACTGCAACTTTTCTCGTGATGGTCACCTCCTTATTACAGGCTCCGATGACTGTCGTATCTGTGTCTGGGATATTAGAAGTGAGAATTGTCTAGTTAAAGCAAAGGGACATGAAGGTACAGTGACATCTTTCACCTGCTTGTTGATATTCCTGGCTTCATTACCACTTGACCGTAGAGTTGGTTGCATTACTTTTGACAAGTCATTTGGTGGATAAATTTTGTGCATTATTTTTTGTGGGTGGAAGTGTGCAGATACGTCTCTACCAAAGGAGGTGTGAGGCACTCCTTCCCTCCGCTAGTCTGCAGGTCACCCTCGGGCACCTACTTAGCCACCCCTCCCACCTACCCCCACCCCCGGATCAGGGTCACATGAAGCCATGGGAGCAGGCGGTGGACGGTTGTATGAGCAGCTGGTGCACATCACAAGTCCTGGTTATGTGACCACTGACACCAGGTAGACAATCTCTGAAGAGTATTGACAATGGCTGGGGTCACCCGTCTTATAAAGACACTGCCCAGAAGAAGGAAATGGCAAACCACTTGTCAGAGCAATCATGGTCATGGGGACTATGATCACGTGCGTCATACAACATGGCACATAACGACAGTGATGATTTTATGCACTTTGATTATTTTCTGTCTGCATGCACCTGCCTTGTTTGTTCAATGGTTTAATACTCAGTTATAACTCTCAATTCTAAAAGGCGATTTGCCATCAGTGTTGTGCTGGCCTGTCGTCAGTTCACCTGGCCTCACTGTCTCTCCTTCACTCGTACCATTCTGCAGGCTACCAATTCCACTAAAGTAGAAACCAGTTTAGAACCCTCATGATCCTAGTGATGTATTGCCATGACAACTTCCCCTCCATGTCAGCAAGACAGAAGAGCTGGCCTTTGACAGGCATGGTGGGGTGTTGGTGGGTTTCACTGAGGGGCTTGAGAGCTTCTAGTTCCCAGGAGTGGGCATCACCAAAGCCTGTCCTGATTCAAGAAAGTTCACCAACACCACAGGTTGACAGGGATAAGCCGTATCTCTTCAACCTCCTGAAGATATCAGGCATGTCCCTGTCGATCCTTACCAATTTTTATCGAAGCACCGTAGAAAGGATTCTATCTGGATGCATAACAGCTTGGTGTGGCAACTGCTCTACCCGTGACAGCAAGAAACTGCAGAGAGTTGTGGACACAGGGAAACCAGCCTCCCCGCCGTAGTCTCTGTCTGAACTCTCTCACTGCCTCAGTAAAACAGCCAGTATAATCAATGATCCCACCCACCCCGGACTTTCTCTCTTCTCTGCTTTGCCACGGGGCAGAAGATACAAAGGCTGAAAACACTTCCCACAGGCTCGGGGCAGCTTCTAAACCATTGTTATCAGACTCTTGAATTGACCTTTTGGACAAAAAGATAGACTGTGACCTCACAATCTTCCTTGTTATGACCTTGCACCTTACTCTTGATCTGCGTTACATGTCCTCTGTAGCTATTAAATCACTCTAGGCCTTAAGGCCACAAGACAAGAGAAAAATTATGCCAATTGACCCATTGAGTCTGCTTTGCCATTCAATCAAGGCTAATTTATTTTCCCTCTCATCTCAATTCTCCTGCCTTCTCCCGGTGACCTTTAATGCTCTTGATGTTCCACCTCAGCCTGGGCTCTGCTGACTCTGGATTATGCTACGTCATCAAGGCCAGTCAGGCCCTGTCACAGGCTTCCCAGGACAGCAGGCCGACATTGTACAGCACACCCCAACCCCCAGAGACTGTCAGGAAGGAAAGTCAATGAGGTTAGATTCTCCACACTCCAGACATTGAACCACCTGTATACCTAGGGTATTCCTGAACCTAAGGAACCCAAACTCGGTAGAGAGGAGCAGGGTGGCCGGTGGGTTAATACTGTGAATCATTTCAGATGCTTGGAGTTCAAAGTTCAAAGTAAATTTTATTATCAAAGTACATATATGTCACCATATATAACCCTGAGATTCATTTCCCTGTGGGATACTCAGCAAATCCACAGAATAGTAAATACAACAGAATCAATGGAAGATCAACCAGACTGCAGAAGAGAACAAATTGTGCAAATGCAAATATAAATAAAGAGCAATAAATAATAAGAACAGGAGAAAACATGAATAAAAATCCTTGAAGTGAGATCAGTGGTTGTAGGAACATTTCAATGATGGGCAAGCAAATGTAGTTTTGTCCATGAGCCTGATGGCTGAGGGGTATTAATTGTTCTTGAACCTGGTGGTGCGAATCCTGAGACAACTGGCAGCAGCGAGGAAAGAGCAGGATCTTTGACGATGGATGCTGCTTTCCTACAACAGTTCTTCATGTAGATGTGCTCAACAGTTGGGAGGGCTTTACCCGTGATATACTGGGCCGAATCCACTACACTTTGTAGGATTTTCTGTTCAAAGGTATTGGTGTTTCCATACCAGGCTGTGATGCAGCCAGTCAATATACTCTCCACTACGTATCTATAGATGTTTGTCATAGGTTTAGATGTCATGCCGAATCTACGCTGGGCCCAGGACAGATCCTCTGAAATGATAACACTCAGGAATCTAAAGTAGTTAACTATCTCCGCCTCTGATCCCCCAATGAGGTCTGGCTCATGGACCTCTGTGAAGCCAAGTTGCCAGTCCCACACCTGGACTCCATCACGCTGTCGAAGAGAGCAAATTGTTTTAAAGACACATTATAAATGCTACACTGTCTAAAATGGCTTACTGTATCTAGCTGGTGGGAGCCTTCAGCAGCAAATTGGAGCCCCCGGGATTGAGAAGTGCTGATTGTTTGATTTGCCAGTGGTTGTGTTGCTGTGAGATTGGGGTCCTAGTTCTGTCACTGTGGTCGTAGCCAATTGATTAAAACCCTGCTGTTGGTTGGTGACAGGTAGTTTCAGAGAACGAGACTGCAGAGGACAAGGCCCAAGTCTGTGAGTCTGCTGGGGAAGTCAAAGGCCCAATGTTTGTAAATGTACAAGTCCGCTGGAAGCTGAAGACAGCCTGCCCTGGGGCTGCTGGACTGTGTGTGTGTGTGTGTGTGTAGGGTTTGTTTGCTGCTGTTGCTTTGTCGCTTGTTGTGTTCTGTGTTGTTCTGCTGAGCGTCATGGGCCTGCTATGGTGCCAGCGGGGAAGTGCGGCAACTCTTGCGGGCTGCCCCCAGCACAACCTTGGGTGTGTCGGCCGTTAACGCAAATCACGCATTTCACAGTGTGTTTCAATGTGCATGTGATAAACCTGAATCTGACACTCTGAGTATTGTTTCTGCTCCAACAGGCCCAGTGAGAGCTTGTGCCTTCTCTGCTGACTCCACCCTCTTCGCCAGTGGGTCGGCCGATTGTACAGTCAGGGTGTGGGACACAGTAAAGGCTCATTGTCTGCACGTTCTCCAAGGTAGGCGAGCACGACAAACCTCATCCTCTCTCACGGTGAACCTAATCCTCTTACTATCAGTGGTCACTTTCAATCAGGACGGGGGTTCTTGAGGGAGAGGCTATGGGATACAAAGGGCTGGGTGTGGGGATTAGACTTTGTGCATTAGCAATGGTACAGTTAGAGTATATAGAGCACAGTAAACAGACCCTTCAGCCAATCTGCTCCATCTACCACTTCCCTGGCAACACATTCCAATAGGCTCCTCATTCCCTTTGAAAGCTTTTCCATAGACCATAGGAGATAAGGAGAAGAATTAGGCCATTAACCCCATTCTCCTGTCTTCTCTTTGTACCCTTGCCACGACCTTACTATCAGCCTCTGCTTTAATTATACTCAACGACTTGACCTCCACCTTTACTGGGAATGTTGCAGACAAAGGGCCCAAAGTATTGTTGGGGACCCCTACCACGATCTCTCTGACCCACTACCATCAGGAAGGAGGTACAGGAGAATCAGGACGAGGACTGCCAGACTGGGTAACAGCTTCTTCCCTCAGGCTGTGAGACTAATGAATACCCTGCCATCACCACGGTCCCGTCACTAGGACAGCGAGCTGTTTACTGTTTACCTGTACTGCTCACTTCACTTGCATTTTGAATTATATTTTATTAACTTATTTGTGGTAATAGTTTGGTTTATGTGCTGTGTGTGATATATGTTGTGTGGGTAGACCATGCTCTGGAGGAACGTTGTTTCATTTGGTTGTATATGTGTACAGTCAGATGACAATAAACCTGAACTTGAAACACAGCTGTCTGTGGCAATGAAGTCTACAGATTCACCAGCCTCTGACTAAAGACATTCCTTCTCATCTCTGTGCTAAACGGACGTCCTTCTACTTTGTGGCTGTGCCCTCTGATCCTGGACTCCCCCACTGTAGGAAGCACCTTCTCAAGTCCACGATCTAGGCCTTTTAATATTCAACAGTGTCAATAAGATCCCCCTCCCCTGTTCTTTTAATTCATTTCTAATTTAGAAAATAGTCTATGCTTTTATTCCTTTTACCAAAGTGATACATCTCCTGCACTATATTCCATCTGCCCATCCTCCCAATCTGTCTAAGTCTTTTTGCAGACTTTCTGCTTCCTCAGCACTACCTGCCCCTCTACCTACCTCTGTATCATCTGCAAACTCGGTCACAAAGCCATCAACTCCATCACCCAGGTTATTGACATATAACGTGAACAGTAGTGGAGCCAATACCAACCACCAGTCACCCGCAGAAACCAGAAAGCCCCTGTTATTCTTACTCTTTGCATTCTACTAGTCGGCCAATAGTCTGTCCATAAGACACAGGCTCAGAAAGTGGCCATTCAGCCCATTGAGTGTATGCTAATATTTTCCCTGTAACGTAGTGGGTCAAGCAGCATCTATGGAAAGTAAGATACTGTCTGCATTTCATGTCAAAATACTGCATCAGGACCTCTCTCAGGAAAAGTTGCAGACTCACAACTCCCTGAGACAATAAATAGACAGCCAACAGAAATCCCCCTGAGTCCACAATCCTGGCCCAAAGGCTGATCCATTTTCTCCATCTTCCAGCAAAAATCCTTCCCCTGCCAGGGATGAGGTCTTTGGAGCGTCTGATGGTGATTCTGTATGACTGGGTTTTTATGGTTTCTGGCCCCATGCAGTTGGGCTTAGTACCGTCCATGGCCAAATTAGTTCTAGACTCTTCCACGTAGGAAACATCTTCCCCCGATCCACCTTACCTCAGCATCTTCCATACTCCAATCCAGGCGCTCCAAGAAAGCAAACTGGCATCTGGCGATTAACAAAGGCAAACTCTCAGGTGTTTTTCACAATGAACTTTATCGTGCCACAATTAACATTGGTTGAGAAGCAAAGACCCTTATCTTTTCTTTCACAACAAGGTAAATTTCAGGATCGCAAATGACCATTGAAGATTTGCAGTGGGGATACCTAACAGATAATAAATATGTAGCTTGTAGTGATGTGCTACATACAGAGCTAGAGACGACACGCAGTCGGTAAGTCGTTTCGAGACTAGTTTATTCAAACTTCACGGCGCTGGCATTTAATCCCTAGTGCCCGCCCCCTCCAGGCGGAAATTACATCAGAGGTGCATTACCAAAGTCTCCCCCCACGCGCTGGCTATTTGTGAGCCGGTTCGCCTGCGCAGAAAGTGGGTCGCCACATAAACCACCCCAGAACCGGCGATACACCCCCCCCCCAATATCCACAGTCTGGATCAGCCTCTGTTTGGGAGGTCTGCCTCTGCGCCGCGGTGCCTGAACCTCGACCGGCTGCACCAAGTCCACATGGGCTGGTTTGAGTCGGTCCACCTTGAAAACCTCCTCTCTCCCCCCAATGTCCAGAATGTATGTGGACCCGTTGTTGTTGATCACCTTGAATGACCTCTTGTACGGCCGCTGTAGCGGTGCCCAGTGTCCGCCCCTTCATACAAACACAAACTTACAGTTCTGCAGGTCTTTGGGTACATGGGTCGGGGTCCGTCCGTGCTGTGAAGTTGGTATGGGGGCCAGGTTGCCGAGCCTTTCGCGTAGTCTGTCCAGGACTGCTGCGGGTTCTTCTTCTTGCCCCCTTGGGGCTGGTATGAACTCTCCCGGGATGGCCAGGGGCGCGCCGTACGCCAACTCGGCCGACGAGGCGTGCAGATCCTCTTTGGGCGCTGTACGAATTCCAAGCAGGACCCAGGGAAGCTCGTCCACCCAGTTAGGTCCTCTCAGGCGGGCCATGAGAGCCGACTTCAAGTGACGCTGGAAGCGTTCCACCAGTCCGTTCGACTGTGGGTGGTAGGCAGTTGTGTGGTGCAGCTGCGTTCCCAACAGGCTGCCCACAGCCGACCACAGGCTGGAGGTGAACCGGGCGCCTCTGTCAGAGGTAATGTGGGCCGGTACCCTGAAGCGTGCTACCAGGTTGCGATCAGTGCTCGGGCGCAGGAATTGGCAGATGTGTCGGTGAGTGGGACCGCCTCTGGCCACCTCGTGAACCGGCCTACCATAGTTAGGAGGTACCGCGCTCCTCGGGACACTGGTAGGGGCCCACAATATCCACATGAATGTGGTCGAACCTCCGGCGGGTGGGTTCAAACTGCTGCGGCGGGGCTTTAGTGTGCCGCCGCACCTTGGCTGCTTGGCACTGCGTGCACGTTCTGGCCCATTCACTGACCTGCTTGCGAAGTCTGTGCCACACGAACTTGCTGGAGACCAGTCGGACGGTTGTCCTGATAGATGGGTGCACCAAGCTGTGTATAGAGTTGAAAACTCGCCGCCTCCAGGCTGCTGGGACGATGGGGCGAGGTTGGCCGGTAGCCATGTCGCACAGGACGGTCCTATCACCTGGGCCTACGAGAAAGTCCTGCGGCTGCAAACCTGAGACTGCGGTCCTGTAGTTGGGCATCTGGTCGTCTGCCTGCTGTGCCTCCGCCAGTGCTGCACAGTCCACCCCCAGGGACTGGGCCGGGACAGCTGGTCTGGAGAGTGCATCCGCCACGACGTTGTCCTTTCCCGAGTCATGCTGGATGTCCGTCGTGTACTCGGAAATGTAGGACAGATGTCACTGCTGGTGAGCCGACCAGGGATCGGACACCTTCATGAACGTGAAGGTCAACGGTTTGTGGTCCGTGAACGCGGTGAACGGCCTACCTTCTAAGAAGTACCTGAAATGCCGGATTGCCAGATACAGTGCCCACAGCTCCCGGTCGAAAGCACTGTACTTGAGTTCGGGTGGTTGTAGGTGCTTGCTGAAGAATGCCAGGGGTTGCCAGCGCCCCTCAACGAGCTGCTCCAGCACCCCACCGACTGCTGTGTTGGATGCGTCCGTGAGTGCGGTCGGAACGTCCATTCTGGGGTGCACCAGCATCGCGGCATCTGCCAAGGCTTCCTTCGCTTTAACAAAAGCTGCCGCAGCCTCCTCGTCCCAAGTAATGTACTTGCCTTTACCCGACATCAGGGTATACAAAGGGTGCATGATACGGGCTGCTGAGGGGAGGAAACGGTGGTAGAAGTTCATCATACCAACGAACACCTGCAGGCCTTTGACCGTGTTGGGCCGGGCAAAGTGGTGGATCGCGTCTACCTTGGCGGGCAAAGGTGTTGCCCTGTCTTTGGTAATCCTGTGGTCCAGGAAGTCGATGGTATCGAGACCGAACTGGCATATGGACAGGTTGATCGTGAGGCCAAAATCACTCAGGCAGGAGTAGAGCTGGCGGAGGTGGGACAGATGCTCCTGGCGACTACTGCTGGCTGTATGTATGTCATCTAAATAGATGAACGCAAAGTCCAGGTCGCGTCCCACCGCATCCATTAGCCGCCGGAACGTCTGTGCAGTATTCTTCAGGCCGAACGGCATTTGGAGGAACTCGAACAGGCCAAACGGGGTGATGATTGCTGCTTTGGGGATGTTTTCAGGGTGCACCGGGATTTGATGGTATCCCCAGACGAGGTCTACTTTGGAAAAGATTCTTGCCCCGTGCAGGTTTGTTGCAAAGTCCTGTGTGTGCGGCACGGGGTAGCGGTCTGGAGTTGTAGCCTCGTTCAGTCTGCGGTAGTCGCCACATGGTCTCCAACCCCCGGCTGCTTTGGGCACCATGTGCAGGGGGGAGGCCCATGGGCTGTCGGATCCCCAATTCCTCCATCCTCTTGAACTCCTCCTTCGCCAGCCAGAGCTTGTTTGGGGGGAGCCTTTGTGCGGGGGCGTGGAGGGGTGGTCCCTGGGTCGGAATGTGGTGCTGTACCCCGTGTCTGGGCATGGCTGCCGTGAACTATGGTGCCAGAATCGATGGAAAGTCCACCAGGGTTCTGGTGAATTTGTTGTCCGACAGCGTGATGGAGTCCAGGTGTGGGGCCGGCAACTTGGCTTCACCCAGGGAGAACGTCTGGAAAGTCTCGGCATGTACCAGTCTTTTCCCTTGCAAGTCAACCAGCAGGCTGTGAGCTCGCAAGAAGTCCGCCCCCAGGAGTGGTTGGGCCACTGCGGCCAGTGTGAAGTCCCACGTGAACCGGCTGGTGCCAAACTGCAGCTGCACTGTGCGGGTGCCTATGGTCCGTATCGTGCTGCCGTTTGCAGCCCTCAGGGTGGGTCCTGGCTTCCTGTTGCGGGTGTCATACCCCGTCGGGGGCAAGACGCTGATCTCCGCTCCGGGGTCGACCAAGGAGCGGTGTCCCGACTGTTTGTCCCAGACGTACAAGAGGCCATAGTCATTAGTGGCTGCTGGCCCTGGCCCTTGCAGGGCGGGCAACAACGGCGGGCTTCTGTGCCCCACCGCTGGTGGTAGAAACACCACTGTTCACTGTCCTCCTCACTCCTGCTTCTGTGTTGTGTGCACCCCCCTGCCGGGCCTGGTCTGGTCTGCTGTTGGGCGCGTGGCCTGGTAATCTGACCGACAGATGCCACGCTCTCCCTCTTGGCTTTCTACAGCACATCTGCCCGAGCCACCACCTTTCAGGGGTCGCTGAAATCTGCGTCGGCTAGCAGCAAAAGTATGTCCTCAGGCAGCTGCTCTAGGAACACCTGCTCAAACATGAGGCAGGGCTTGTGTCCGTCAGCCAGGGCCAGCATCTCATTTATCAATGCTGACGGCGGTCTGTCTCCCAAACCGTCCAGGTGAAGCAGGCGGGCACCCTGCTCACGCCGTGAGAAGCCAAAGGTCCCAATGAGCAGCGCCTTGAATGCTTCATATTTGCCTCCTTCCGGGGGCGACTGTATGAAATCCGCAATCTGGGCGGCCGTCTCCTGGTCAAGGGCGCTCACCACATGGTAGTAACACATGGAATCAAAAGATAACTGCCAAATCTGGAACTGGGCTTCCACACGCGTGGTCACAGCGTCCAGAAAGTCGGCAGTTTGAGCGAAACTGCGTGAACAGGTCGTCTCTGGTCCAAATCCCGTTTGGACCGTCGGGGTCACCAGTGTAGCGATGTGCTATACGCAGCGCTGAAATAACGACACGCAGTCAGTAAGTTGTTTCGAGACTAGTTTACTCAAACTTCACGGCGCCGGCACTTAATCCCTAGCGCCCGCCCTCTCTGGGTGGAAATGACGTCAGAGGGGCATTACCAAAGTCTCCCCCCGCGCGCTGGCTATTTGTGAGCCTGCGCAGAAAATGGGTCGCCACAAGCTACTCTTCGTCAAAAATAATCATGAGGACTGTGGCCAATCAAACTGTTTGTATCGTTGATGTGAAATTTAAATACAGTAGATAAAATAGACTGTTCCACTTCTTTCATGTTCTCGATATTTATTGCTTATTTATTTATTATTATTATTTCTTTCCTTTTGTATTTGCACACTTTGTGTCTTGTGCACACTGATAGAATGCCCCAAGAATAATACGCTAGAATATAGGCCCTTCAGCCCACAATGTTATGCTGACCCTTAACCTCCTCTGAGTTTCATTGATTCTACTATGGTTATTATTCTATTATGGTCTTACTGAGTATGTCCGCAAGACATATATGTTGGCGTGTATGTACTTCTTTAATAAATTTACTTTGAACTTTATAAACCAACCTGACTTTAGATTCAGCACAGTATGTCAGTTTACATCATAGAAATATAGAAACATAGAAAACCTACAGCACAATACAGGCCCTTCAGCCCACAAAGCTGTGCCAAACTTAGAATTTACCTAGGGTTACCCATAGCCCTCTATTTTTGTAAGCTCCATGTACCTGTCCAGGAGTCTCTTAAAAGACCCTATCGTATCCACCTCCACCACCGTTGCTGGCAGCCCATTCCACACACTCACCACTCTCTGCATAAAAAAACTTACCCCGGACATCTCCTCTGTACCTACTCCCCAGCACCTTTAAACTGCACCCTCTTGTGCTAGCTATTTCAGCCTTGGGAAAAAGGCCTCTGACTATCCGCATGATCAATGCCTCTCATCATCTTATACACCTCCATCAGGTCACCTCGCATCCTCCGTCGCTCCAAGGAGAAAAGGCCAAGTTCACTCAGCCTATTCTCATAAGGCATGCTCCCCAATCCAGGCAACATCCTTGTAAATCTCCTCTGCCCCCTTTCTCTCATATTCTCATTTAAGCCATGAAGATGGATTGGAGTGCATGCCTTATGAGGATAGGTTGAGCAAATATTGGCTTTTTGCTTTGGAGCGAAGGAGGATAAGGGGTGACTTGATAGGGGTGTATAAGCTGATAAGATAGATCAAGTGGATAGTCAGACTTTTCCCAAGGTGGAAATTTCTAACACAAAAAGGCATAATTTCAAGCTGATTGCAGAAAAAATATAATGAGGATGTCAGAAATAGTTATTTTTTTACGCAGAGGGCGGTGGATGCGTGAAATGTTTGCCAAGAGTGGTGGTGGAGGCAGATACGCTAGGGAGGGACATTTAAGAGATTCTTGGATAGGCACATGGAGGATAGATACATGGAGGGCTATGTGGAAGGGAAGGGTTAAATTGATTTTAGAGTAAGTTAGAAAGCCGGCACAAGATTGTGGGCTGAAGGGCCTGTACTGTGCATTAGTTTTCTATATAGGACTCACTATGATCTTTTGTAAAGGGGGAGGTCATTTATTCAAACCTGTCTGCTTTCAGACATGTTACACGTGGAACGTAATAGCATTCTTCTGATGTCAACTGATACCCTGGACATAGACACTGGGCGGCTCCAGGAACATTTGACATGAATATGTGTGATGAATTCAAAACTCCAAAACAAAGAACAGGAAAGACTACAGCACAGTACAGACCCACAATGTTGTAGAAACATAGAAAACCAACAGCACAATACAGGCTGAACATGTCTACCTTAGAAATTACTAGGGTTACCCATAGCCCTCTATTTTTCTGAGCTCCATGTACCTATCCAAAAGTCTCTTAAAAGACCCAATTGTATCTGCCTCCACCACCATTGCTAGCAGCCCATTCCACACACTCACCACTCTCTGTGTAAAAACAACTTACCCCTGACATCTCCTCTGTACCTACTCCCCAGCACCTTAACCCTGTGTCCTCTTGTGGCAACCACTTCAGCCCTGGGAAAAAGCCTCTGACTATCCACACGATCAATGCCCCTCATCATCTTATACATCTCTATCAGGTCACCTCTCATCCTCTGTCGCTCCAAGGAGAAAAGGCCGAGTTCACACAACCTGTTTTCATAAGGCATGCTCCCCAATCCAGGCAATGTCCTTGTAAACCCTGTGTTGACCTTATTTTCATGGAACAGAACAATACGCTAGAGTACAGGCCCTTCAGCTCACAATGTTGTGCTGACCCTTTAACCTACTCTAAAATCAATCTCCTGCATAGCCCTCCATTTTTCTATCATCCATGTGCCTCACTAAGAGTCTCTGAAATGCCCTTAATGTATCTGCCTCTATCACCACCCTGGCAATGTGTTCCACTCACTCACCTCTCTCTGTGTATAAAACCTATCTCTGACATCCCCTATACTTTCTTTCAATGACCTTAAAATTATGCCCCTCATGTTAGCCATCTCTGCCCTGGGAAAATCTCTCTGGCTGTCCACTCTATCTATGCCTCTTATCTTGTACACCTTAATCAAGTCACCTCTCGTCATCCTCCACTCCAAAGAGAAAAGCTCAATCTATCCTCACAAGACATGCTCCCTAATCCAGACAGCATCCTATTAAATCTCCTCTGCACCCTCTCTAAAGCTTCCTCACCCTTCCTGTATGGAGTGAGCAGAGCAGAACACAATATTCCAAGTGTGGTCTAACCAGGGTTTTATAGATCTGCAATATTACCTTGAACTCAAGTTCCTGACCAACGAATCCCAACACATCATATGCCTTCTTAACAACCCTATCAATGTGTGCAGCGACTTAGAGGGATCTTTGGATGGGAAACTCTTCCACCTTATAGCCTTCTCTAAGATCAAGCTAGCCCTTACCTCTCTCATACCGTACTTCTCCAGTTTTCTGACATCCCCGTGCCACTGATCAAAGAAAATTACAAGTGACAGAGAATAAGCTTAAATCTGACAAATGAAATTTTGCTGTTGTATGTAAAACAATGAAAAATACTGTTCGATTCAATAAGTGATGTTGTTCTCAATCTCAGGTCACAGCAAGAGTGTGGAGACCGTGGCCTTTAGCAATGACTCACAGGTGCTTGCGTCTGCAGGCTGGGACTACACGGTCATCCTGTGGGAGCCGAAGGTTAGTGGGGCCTCCCACCATTCAGTACCCAATCTCTCAAGTTCAAGTTTATTGTCATCTGACTGTACATATATACAACGTACATCACAATTGAGTTTCTGAATGACAGCCAATCAGCTGATTGATAAGTGTCCAAGCATTTGGAGGACACACCATGGCTAGCAGTGAACTGATGATATCTCCTCATCGGGAGACAAAACTTTTGCAAGTAAATTACCAAGATTGGGGAATAACTCAACTCAACCATATATAACCAAACAAAACAGTGTCCCTCTGAACCACAGTGCACCCATATTACATATATCACACACCATGCATAAAACAAGATATTACCACAAATAAATTAATAAAATATAATTCAAAATGCATGTAGTGTGCAGCACAGGTAAACAGCAAGCAGCTCGCTGTCCTGGTGATGAGACCTCGGTGGTGGCAGGGTATTCATTAGTCTCACAGCCTGAGGGAAGAAGCTGTTACCCAGTCTGGCAGTCCTCGTCCTGATGCTCCTGAACCTCCTTCCTGACGGTAGTGGGTCAAAGAGATTGTGGGATGGGTGGTGGGGTTCCTCATCAATATTTCAGGCCCTTACTCTGCAACGTTTGTGGCAAATGTCCCAAATAGGGAGGAAGGGAGACCCTGGAGATCCCCTCAGCAGATTTTTACTCTCATCTGTAGAGTCTGCCAGTGCGATACTCCCATAACACATCTATCAATCTGCCCCTTATCCCACCCTGTCATTTTATCACTGATTTGGGATGCTTCAGGCCCTTTGTTTATAACACTTTGGTAAATGTGGAGGCCAAGTCACTGGGTATACTTAAAGTGGAAGCTGATAGTTTCTTAATTAGTCAGGGTGTGTAAGGTCACGGAGAGAAGGCAGAAGAATGGGGTTGAGAGAGAAAATCAAGATCAAATGGCAGAGCAGGCTTGATGGGCTGAATGGCTTCATTCTGCTCCAGTGCTGAATGATCCATGGGAAAGACCTAAAAAGGGAATGAGGGGCAACTTTTTCACAGAGAGGGTGGTCTTTCTTTGGAATGTGTTGCCCAGAGAAGTGATAAGAGTTAGCATGGAGCAGTTGGGCCAAAGGGTCTGTTTTCTGTGCTCCAATTGAGCATTGTTAATGTGGCAAAGTGCAAAGACATAAAATTATTATAAGTTACAGAAATAAATACATGGTATCAAGGTAGCGTTCACGGATTCATGGACCGTCCAGAGATCTGATGGGAAGAAGCATTGAGTGTGGGTCTTCAGGCTCCCGTACCTCCTCCCTGATGGTAGTGATGAAGACATGTCCAGGATTCTCAGTGTCCTTAATATTGAATGCCATCTTCTCAAGGCATCGAGTTTTGAAGCTGTCCTCAATGACAGGGAGGTCTGTGCCTGTGATGAAGCTAGCTGACAAACCATCTGCAGTCTCTTGTGATCCTGCGCACTGGACCCTCCATGCCAGACAGTGATGCATCCAGTCAGCGTGATCTCTACTGAAATTCATAAAGAGTCTCTAATGACATACCAAACCTCCTCAAACTCCTCATGAAGCACAAACGCTCTTGCGCCTTCTTCCTGGTTATATCAGAGGATAGATCCTCTGAGATGTAGACACCCAGGAACTTGAAGCTATTCACGCTTTCCACAGCTGACCCCTCAACAAGGACAGTTCTCATGACTTACCCTTCCCGAAGTCCCCAGTCAACTCCTTGGTCTTGCTGACATTGAGTGCATGGTTGTTGCGACACCACTCATCAAAATCAGCCTACCTTCCTCCTGTACAGCTTCTCATTGATATGTGGGATTTCACCCATGTCATTGATAAATTTATAGATGCCTTTTGAGAAGTGCCTGGCCAAACAGTCACGAGTGTGGAAGGAGCAGAGCAAAGGGCTAAGCACACATCCTTGAGGTGTGCCAGCGCTGATAGTCAGGGACAATGTTCCCTCCACACTTTTTTAACAGCGGCAAGGTCCAAACCTTGCGCCGAGCAGGAAATTTTTACATGGCCTGAAAACTGAGCAGCACTTTAAATATGTCAACAATGAATATTTAGAATGAGGATTGAAAAGTCATACATTTAATTTTATAAGCGCTTTCCTAGTGGCATCCAGTTGCAGCTGTGCAGCAAACCAAGGCCGTGTACGCGGGCGCACAGCTTCGAGGGAACAGTGATCAGGGGTGCAGGAGATGATGTTACTCATTTGCACTGACTGTGGTCTCCCATACGCCAGATAGAGTGCTCGCTGTTTCCTGCAGGAGTACTCCGCTCTGAGATCCCGCCACTCCATAAAAGCTTTTCTAGAGGGAGGTAACACGAGGAAATTTGCAGATGCTGGAAATTCAAACAACACACACAAAATGCTGGTGAAACACAGCAGACCATATACCGGCTGGGTAGCTTCCAACCTGATGGCATGAACATTGACTTCTCTAACTTCCGTTAATGCCCCTCCTCCCCTTCTTACCCCGTCCCTGACATATTTAGTTGTTTGCCTGTTCTCCATCTCCCTCTGGTGCTCCCCTCCCCTCCTTTCTTTCTCCTGAGGCCTCCTGTCCCATGATCCTTTCCCTTCTCCAGCTCTGTATCACTTTTGCCCATCACCTTTCCAGCTCTCAGCTTCATCCCACCCCCTCCAGTCTTCTCCTATTATTTCACATTTCCCCCTCCCCCCACTACTTTCAAATCTCTTACTATCTTCCCTTTCAGTTAGTCCTGACGAAGGGTCTCGGCCCGAAACGTCAACCGTGCTTCTCCCTATAGATGCTGCCTGGCCTGCTGTGTTCCACCAGCGTTTTGTGTGTGTTGTTCTAGAGGGAGGTGATGGGGTTTGAATTTGATCGGGTACTCCACAATGGAAGACAATAGTTGATCAGCGACTATGTGAACACTTCACTTACAATTGTCATTGGTTTGCAAAACAACCCTAGCTTTTGACAGGGTTCAATTCCTGACAGTGACACAATAGTGTAGCCGCCAGCGTGACGATAAAACGACAGTAACCGGGTTCAATCCCGCTGCTGTCTCTAAGGAGTTTCTATGTTCTCCCCATGGCCATGTGGGTTTCCTCCAGGTGCTCTGGTTTCCTCCCACATTCTAAACACACACAGGTTAGTAGGTTAATTGGTCACATGGGTGCAATCAGGCAGTGCAGAAACATTCTCCCAGAAGGGCTTGTTGCTTTAAATTCTAAATAATGCATGAAGTCAGAAATGAACAGCAGTGTGTAGGAGGCGGTTATGTTTCGTAACTTTAAAGCATTAAACTAATTCAAAGGAAGACACGGGGATCCGAAATGTGAGTCTAACTTTGTATCTGCTCTAAACGAGGCATGCATGTTTCACTTGGTAGCATCATGGGACATGCAATTCACATATTTATACATATAAACCAAAATAAATTATTTAAACAAACAAGAATGTTTGAGCAACCAATATATATACAATATATTACTGAAACATTAAATACACAACTGAAAGGGTCCCAGAAACAACGGTGACGGGAGTGTACGGGCGCGGTGGGAGCGGCTGGCTGCCCGCCGGACTCACTGACTCAGTGGATTATTTACTCAGTAATCCCAGCCAGCCTTCTCTCGAATTTGTAATGACCTGTGTGCACAATCTAGTGCTGTACAATTGTTTTGCCCAGTGGTAACGACATGTGCACACCGAATAATTTCTTCCAAAGAAAAGTATATAAGTAAGCCAATTCTAAAATCTGCAGACAAATCATCGCAAACTCCACGTTGTCAACACCGTCCGCATCAGAAACCGGAAAAAGAAATGTGATGGCGTCCGATCCTGAAATATTCTGAACATGTCAACGAGATGGAGGGCGACAGGCTTTTGAGCGCAGTTTAAAGTAGATGTGTGCGTACGCACAGGCGCACACCTTAGAGGGAGCATTGATCCCAGCTGACTCAGGTAGGGTGGGAGGGAGAAGGCACCCGGAAATGCCAGGAAAAGATGCCCACAGCCCCGGAGCAACAGTTCCCTCCCATTCCCATCCACCCCCTCCCCCCCCCAAAAAAAGCTCATTCGTATTTACAGAATGTCCATAAATTGGGTGTTTGTAACCCCGGGAGGACTGGTTTTTATTTAGTCTCACTTTGTGACTATGGGCAGCACGGTAATGTAGTGGTTCGCACAACCCTGGGACGGAGCACACTCTCCCCGTTCCCTCCCACGGTCCAAAGTTGCAATTGGGCAGCGCGGGCTGGTTGGACGGGAAGGACTCGTTACCGCGCTGCTTCAAACACAGCACAAATTCCTTCAACACCTTTACAGAGACCAATTCGGAGAATATTTTATTCATATTACATGGGACCTTGGGATCTTTCTCTGGGACGTTTTGGAAATTGAACTAGGCAATTTGGTTTTCATTCTAAACCCTCGAGGGTATGATTTCGCACGTTGTATCAACTCAAGCGGCACAGTGACGTTAAAGTAATAGATACTTTGAATTGGCTCGCCTGATAAGAGGAACGAGATTGTGTAATAAACAGCTATGAGGTTAATGCTTTACTGACTCTGCCCCAGTCAAAGTTCAAAGCAAATTGTATTCACAAAGTACATATATGTCACCGTATACAAAACTAAGGTTCATTGAATAACTGTAAAGTAATTAAAGTTTTCTCGTTAAGCAGCTAGGTCAACTCTTGAAGAAACTCTTGGGGCATCACAACGTCATCAAAACCTGCGCGTTTTCACACCATGGAGAATACTTGGTGAGCTGACTTCCTGCAACCCGCTTCCCAGTACACCCACTGCATCTTTTAACCAAGTCAAAGCTGCAAGCCTTTAAATATCGGTGAAAGCGTGCAAGGGTTGAAGATATAACAATATAAACATTTTAAATAAGAAAATAGGTAATGAAAATCGCTACTGCATGGTGATGCAGCAGTCCGCGCAATCGCCAGGAACCCCTAGTCAGGGGTGGATTCACACCACCTTCTGCAGGGAGCTGCCCGTGGCTGTACGGGTTTCCTCTCACATATACAGGTCAGGGGTAGATTTGACACAAATGACGCTTTGCACAGGGTGTTTCGGTGTATGCACGATGAATAAAGCTAATCTTATTTCTACGGGATTGGGGATAGATGAAAGAATTGGAATTAAGACACAGCCGGTGTTTTAAGTGGTGCAATTCTGTCCACAGATCGGGCTCCAAGTTCACAAGTACACAGCAGTTCTGTCCACCAGCCCAAGGGCCAATCACTCATGAAGAATCTGCCCACGCTTCAGAAACTACACCCAGGGCCCAGAATTAATCAGGCCAAAAATAAGACATGAAAAAATAGAAATCCTGCAATTAAAATGCCTTATGCACATCTGAAAGACTAAGCCACATTTTCATAAAACTATAAGACTGTAAGATATAGGAACAGCATTAGGCCATTTGGCCCATCGAGTCTGCTCTGCATTTCATCATGGCTCCCTCTCAGCCTCAATCTCTTGCCTTCTCCCGGAATCCCTTCATGCCCTGACCAATCAAGAATCTATCAACCTCTGCCTTAAGTAGAGTACATGGTTCATTGTCCGCTCAGAAATCTAATAGCGGTGGGAAACATGCTGTTCTTAAAACATTGGGTAGGCGTCTTCAGGCTCCTGTACCTCCTCCTTGATGAGAAAAGGACATTTCTGGGTGATAGGAATCCTTAATGATAGATGCTGCATTTTTGAGGCCTTGCCTTTTGAAGATTGCAGCATTTACAACAACTTTTTACAATACTGAAATTCTTACTTTCCAGGTAGCCATGAAACCAAGAGAGAAAGGAATGGCAGCACAATCCTCAAGCCCCAAGTCCCTCCCCTCGCACAAAAAAATGAACAAAAATGTAACAGGCACATCGACTCCCAAGTCCCCCTCTCCCCCCCACAAAAAAAACAAACAAAAACAGAACAGGCACACCGAGCCCCCAAATCCCCCCTCCTGACCGGGAGATATGTGACCTCTTCCGGTCAAGATGGCGCCTCAAAACAAAGCTCATTCAGTCGACATCTTCTAGATCAGTGATTCCCAATAGCAATGGTATCGCCCCCCCCCCCACCCACCCAAGGGTGTGGTTACATGTCCAAAGGCGGCGTTAGGGGAAATAGAAGTCATCGGGGGGGGGGGGGGAGGTGTTCAGGATTTTTTGGGGGGGGTGATGATAAGCAGCACACTAACTTGAAGCACGAGATCTGAATGACCGCGTCAACTGGCTGGCGACGTCAACATCCAATAGGCATTCCCTGTTTGTGTTAATTTTTTTACTTTAATTTAGCCCTGTAAATAATGGATAAATATGTACAGCATGATCCCTATGAGTCTGACGGAGGTGAAGCCTTGATTCTAATCTGGCTAGGAAACAGAAACTACAGAAAGTGTGTCAATACAATGTCACATACCTGGAGTATGATTTTATTTGATTCCCGTCAGATCAGTGACACCCCATGTGTCTTATTTGTAATACTGTACTGTCTAATGAAGCCATGAAACCAGCAATATTGCAGGAACACTTCCATAAAGGACACGCTGAAAAGGCTACTTATGGTATTACTGAGTTCTAGAGGATGAAAGAATCATTTGAAAAGCATTGTCCACTCAAATCATTTGCCAAGAAAGCTAAAAATGACCTTGATAGTGGTCTCATTGCTTATGACATTTCTAAAATGATAGAAAAGTGTGGAAAACCTCATACAATTGGTGAAAGATTAATAATACCTGTTGCATCAGAAGTGCTCGCCACTGTTCTCAAAATGGATCCCAGTATTTTAAAATCAATTCCTCAAAGTAATAATTCTGTAACTCGTCATACTGACGAAATGAGTGAAGACATTGAGTACCAACCATGCACAGAGTTACAAAAAACAGAATTTGGGATACAACTGGACGAATCATTTGTGCAAGACAAGAAGACTTTGCTATTGACATATGTATGGCTTATCAAAAATGGAAAAATTTATGAAGGGATTCTCTTTTGTAAAAAGTTAAAAACAAATATCAATAGCAAACCAATCTACGACAAGCTCAAAATGTATATTGAGTATAAAATTGGAACATGATTTCTTGTGCCACAAATGGAGCACCATATAATGACAGGTTGCCATGCCGGTTTAGTGGCATTTATGAAAAAAGAAATTCCGAGTCTGTGTGCAATCCATTGTGTAATTCATTGTCAACATCTCAGAGCTAAAAACTGCAGCCAATGATTTCTATCAAGCATGACTCTTGTAATATCTGTTATCAACAAAATTAAAGCTCATCCATTAAATAGCAAAATATTTCACCAGTTTTGCCAAGATAACAATGAATTTTGAATGCTTGCTTCTTCACACTGCCGTGCGTTGGCTGTCAAAAGGCTGCAGCTTAAAACGTTTCTTTGATCTTTTTGACACTGCCGTTGAATTTTTGCTCAAAGTCAACAAGAGCTTGGGAAACAACATTGAACTTCTGTGTGGAGATGTGCATACCTTAGCCAATCTGTATGACAAAATGAACATTCTAAATATGAAACTGCAGGGTGAGAATCTCAACTTAATCCAGGGAAAATTGCAGAGTCCACCTTTACTAGAAAATTGGAAATAAATAAGCAGAACATTGGGAGAAGAATGTTACTGAATGTTTTCTCTGGTGAGATCGCTTTGCTATGGAGAGGGGAGACTGTCTTTTTATCACTGGTGAGATCGCTCTGCTACAGAGAGGGAGAATGTGAGAATGTTGCCCAGGTTTTCTGCATTTTGGATGTGGACTTGGACTGTGGACATTTTTTTCAGTCTTATGGGGTTTTTTTTGTATTCTGTTTTTCTCCCTATCTTTCATTTTGTTTTGTTTTTGGGAGAAGGGAGATTTGGTGGTCAACGTGCCTGTTCAGTTTTTGTTCATTTTTTTGTGCAAGGGGGAGGGATTTGGGGGTCGATGATCATGCTGCCATTCTTTTCTTTTGTGGTTATCTGGAGAAGAAGAATTTCAAAGTTGTATACTTTGATAATAAATGAACCTTTGATTTAAGAGAAGTTTGGATAAGTACGTGGTTGGAAGGGGTACGGAGGGTTATGGTTCAAGTGCGGGATCATTGAGATTATTCAGAATAACAGCTCAGTACAGACTAGCTCAAAGTACAAAATTCAAAGTACATATATGTCACCATACACGACTCTGAGATTCATTTTCCTGCAAGCAAGTCTATAGAACAGGAACTATAGCAGGATCAATGAAAGATCAACCAGAGTACAGAAGAGTGCACTGTTCAAATGCATACATAAATAAATAGCAATAAATAACAAGAACATGAGATTTTGAGATAAAGAGTCCTTGAAAGTGAGATCATTGGTTGTGGGAACATCTCAATGGATGGGCAAGTGAGTGTAGTTATCACTTTTGGTTGTGGGGTAGTAACTGTTCTTGGACCTGGTGGTGAGAGTCCTGAGGCTCTTGTACCTTCCATCTGATGGCAGCAGCGAGGAAAGAGCATGGCCTGGGTGGGGAGTGTCTCAGATGAGGGAAGATGGGAAGTATGGCCTGTTTCTGTGTTGTAGTGCTCTATGACTCAGTTTTCAGGGCCAGGGAGCATGTTTGAGTAAACAATTGTTCTCCTTGTTCAGGCCACTGGATCCTGGGATTTTAAAGTAATCCTCTGGGGTTTACAAAGCACGCGTCAAGTGATTCTGCATGGCCACACAGGCAACATCAGTTGTGTTGCCTTCTCTAACGTTGGGATGCTGGTAAGATGAACTGTACGATTCAGTAGAAACAACAGATATTAGAACAAGTAGACACACTCTCACCTGCACAATGGCTGAAGCCAATGTGTGCTGTGGTTCCAATACAAGCCAGGCTACTTTAGAACAACACACACAAAATGCTGGTGGAACACAGCAGGCCAGGCAGCATCTATAGGGAGAAACGCTGTCGACGTTTCGGGCCGAGACCCGTCGTCAGGAAAGATAGTAAGAGATTTGAAAGTAGGAGGGGGAGGGAGAAATGCAAAATGATAGGGGAAGACCGGAGGGGGTGGGATGAAGCTAAGAGCTGGAAAGGTGATTGGCAAAAGTGATACAGAGCTGGAGAAGGGAAAGGATCATGGGACGGGAGGCCTCGGGAGAAAGAAAGGGGGAGGGGAGCACCAGAGGGAGATGGAGAACAGGCAGAGTGATGGGCAGAGAGAGAGATAAAAAGCAAACAACCAAATATGTCGGGGATGGGGTAAGAAGGGGAGGAGGGGCATTAACGGAAGTTAGAGAAGTCAATGTTCATGCCATCAGGTTACATCAGGCTACTTTAGTCTAGGTTTTAAAGAGAACAGTTGCCTAGCAACATCCCCCCTATCAATCTACTGAAATAAGCTGCTTTCACTAGGTATAAGAACAAGGATCTTGTTCTGAGGAAGGGTCTTGGCCAGAAACA
The DNA here is from genome assembly GCF_030144855.1 of Hypanus sabinus. Classification (NCBI taxonomy): domain Eukaryota; kingdom Metazoa; phylum Chordata; class Chondrichthyes; order Myliobatiformes; family Dasyatidae; genus Hypanus; species Hypanus sabinus. Next base: position 26,264,373 of record NC_082723.1, on the reverse strand, counting down.
CAAACCGTTTAGCCTTTTCTGTGGATGCTCACTAGGTCTGCTGAGTTCCTCCAGCATTTTGTGTGTATTACTAAGAACAAGGACTGTCAGGCTGAGTAACAGCTTCTTCCCCCAGGCTGTGAGATTTCTGAACACCCTGCTACCACCCAGTCCACGCCAGCAGTTTTATTATTTATTTATTTAGAAATACAATGCAGAACAGGCCCTTCAGGACTGACAACTCATGACTTCCAGCAGCCCAGCTGTTTAACCCTAACCACGGGACAATTTGCAATGGCCAGTTATACCAACCAGGACAACTTTGGACTGTGAGATGAAACCAGGGCACCAGGAGGAAACCCACGCAAGTCACCAGGGGAACAGACAACCTCCTTTCAGACAGCACTGGAATTGAACTCCTACCTCCGAAGCCTCAAACTGCAACAGCGATGCACTAATACTGTTGTAAATTTAACTCTGAGTCATAAATGTACAGCTACTGATTTTTAAAAATTATCTATTAATATTATTTTATGTGTTGTATGTGATATATATGTATTGAATTTTGCACCTTGGTGCCTGAGGAACGTCGTTTCATTTAGCTGAATACAAGTGTACAGTTGAATGACAATAACCTTAAAGTTGCACTTTGAATATGATCAAGAAGGCAAATTAGGAAAAAAATATACGTGTTAGTTTAAAATACTTGAGTGAACTGCATCAAAACCGTATTCCATCTGAAGTATCCTTTCATAGGCTTCAGGTTCCTGGGATAAGACTGTGCGTGTATGGGATCCAAGGACTGGGATCCTGATCTTTCTCCTGGAAAAGCACAGCGACCGCCTCCTGGCCCTCTCCTTCTCTCTGGATGCAATTCTCCTGGTGACAGCGGCAGAAGATGGAACGGTAAGGTTGAAATGAAACTGAAATTCTTATGGTATGTAATCATCCAGGCTGACTAATTGTGATCTATCCAACCAGGTTCGTGTGTGGGATTGTGAAGAAGGACAATGTAAGCAGGTATTAGAGGTAACGCATTCCTGCCTGTGCTTTGGCTGGATTACAAACAGGAATAGCACTGGATGTCTAGAGTATTGTACACAGTACTTTGGAATGTTGTGCACATTTGTGGTCACCCTGTTAAAGGTAAGATATCTTCAGTCAGGAAAGGGCACAGAGAGATTTACAAGGATGCTGATGAAGGGTCTCAGCCTGGAATACAACTGCTTATTCCTCTCCAGAAAGGTTGCCTGACCTGCTGAGTTCCACAGCATCAAGTGTGTGAACTCTGGACTTCCAGCATCTCTTGTGTTTAGAAGGATGATATCTGGACTAGAGGCCCTGAGTGATAGCGAGAGGTTACCTCCGCTAGTTCTTTCATCCCTGGAGTACAGAAGAATGAGGGGTGACCTCGTACAATCATGAGGGCTGTGGATAAGGTGGATGGTCAATATCTTCTCCTCAAAGAGGGTGCAGATATAAGAGGGAAGAGATTTAAAAGAAACCTGAGGGGTTTCTTTACACAGAGACTATTGAGTACAAGGAACAGGCTGCCAGAGGAAGTGGTTGAGGGGATACAATTGTAACATTTAAGAGACATCTGGTTAAGTATGTAGAGGGGAAGGGTTTGGAGGTTTATAGGCTGAAACATGGGCAACTGGGACCAGGAGGGAAGATGCTGTGGTCTACATGGACCATTTGGGACAAAGGGTCTGTTTTGTGCTGTATAACACAAGTTGAAGCTGGTTTAATGGGGCAATACAGGCATTGACTGCTGGCCTGGAACAGATCTTCACTCACTTTTCATGATGGAAGTCAGAGAATTAAGTTAGGATTGGGGATGGCAAATCTTTTGATTCACTGAGATCCATCTGGGAAGAACATTTGCCATCCTCAAATGGACGGGCCTGTATGTACGTACGCAAAGTGGTCAGCTCTAAACTGCCCTGGGAACTGGCAAGAAGGCCACTCAGCTGTAGTGGCAAGTTCTGGATGGAAGGTCACTACCGCAGTCAGTCACACCCAAAATCCAGAAATCTATCTTCAGTACCCTGGCTGATGAAAGCCAGCATGCCAAACACTGCCTTCACCACTCTTTCAGAATCAGGTTTAATATCACTAGTGTATCTCACAGGAGATCCATTTCCAGACATTTTTATTTATTGATGGAGGTACAGCAAGGAATAGGCCTTTCCAGCCCTTTGAGTTATACCACCCAGCAATCCCCTAACTTAATCCTAGCCTAATCACAGAACAATTTATAATGACCAATTAATCTACCAACCAGACCGTGGGAGGAAACCCGTGTGATCACAGGGAGAACGTACAAACTCCTTATAGGCAGCGGTGGCTGCCAATGATATTTCAGTGAGAAAACAAATCTCACAGAAATATAGAAAATGAATGCTTCTTACATTAACTTCTTAAATGAAAACTGATTATAAGTTGCAATGTATCACAGATACTTGATAATTCTGGCATTCCTCACTGCCAGTGTGTTTTGAACATGGAGATACATTTTTAATGTTTACTTTTCTTTCTCTAGGGGAGACTGTACAATATCTCGAGTTGTCAATTTTTCTCTGTGGGGTCCATTCTGATTGCTGGAACCTATGAAGAACCATAACATAGACGACAAATCTATCAAGCCTGTTACCAAGATTTTAAAGTCAAAGCTTAAATAGTATTTTAAGATTTACCCAAGCTATGCCTCTTTAACATTGGACTAGGTTGGCATCAAGAATTAATAAAATATATAATGGCTCAGTTTTAAATTGAGCCAAGATTAATGGCTGAGGTTTAAATGTAAAATCTTACTATTTTGGGAGGCAGTGTTTCCAACTGGGTATTTGGAATTTTATCAGCATTGCTATGAAACGGTACAAATGAAACCCAGAAAGATTCCCAGGACTTATTCCCTATAGACAAATCACCAACTTTTGCTCATTGTTTCATTCGCTCTTATGAGATGCCTTTTTGTTTTGCCAGGACAAGCACTTGCTCTAAGCTCGAGATTCTGCAGATGCTGGAAATCTTGAGTGTCACACACGCAAAAGGCAGGAGGAACTCAGCAGCTATGGAGGGAAATAAACAGCCAACTTTTTGGGCTGAGAAGGTTCTGAGCTAACATCTCATCGTAGGACTGAGGTCCCATTACACTCTTGATTAGCAGTGTTGTTTTTCAGGGTGATGTTAAAGCAACTCACCACCAGGCTAAGTGAGCTTAAAGAAGTTAGCATTAGAACATAAACTATTAGGGAATTTAAAGCACCTGAAAAATAATAAATTACCAGAACTGAGCTTCAGTTGGAAATTGTAGATGTGTGGTAAATTGTAACACATTTGGATAGGTACATGGATGAGAGGGATTTGAAGGGCTCTGGTCTGGGTACAAGTCGGCAGAAAATCAGGCCAGCATGGACTAGATGAGCCTGTTTATGCTTTGCAACACTCCATGACATACATGTTAAGATTTAGAAATAGTTGACTAAATTGGCTGTCATTTCTGAAATTATTTTACAACGGTTACTTAAATGGCAGCTGCTGTAACCACATGATTTGAGGAAAATATCAGTTAGCTCATCATCAATAATTAGAAATTGCTGTGAGTTTTCAGTAAATGGTAACATGGCACACAAAAAAGATTGGTTTGATTTGATGTTGTTTTACAAAAGAGAAATCAGGATTGACAAATAAAGAGGAAACCAGTGAATCTGATATATTGAGACCTTCAATAACAAGCCCCACTAGAGGTTATGAAGGAAAATTAGAGAACAGATTTGGGTTAATGTACTGCCAGAGATTTGGGAGGAGATAGTGAATGCAAAGCAGCAGGATGCTGCCAGAATCAGTGCAGGGCTTGCATTTGTGCATTTTTCAATGCTACTAATCTCCCAGTTAATGGATGGGGATCAATTTCTTCAAAAGTTTATTACATTAAAACTCATATCTGGAGAAATGTGACAATTTGTGTAACACTATCACAGTACAAGCAACCCAGGTTCAATTCTGCCACTGAATGTAGGAGTTTGTATGCTTGCCCCATGACTGGGTGGGTTTTTGCCCACATTCTAAAAATGGACAGGTTAGTAGGTTTATTGGTCACATTCATGTAATTGGGCAATGCAGACTCATTGGGACTGAAGAGCCTGTTATCATGTTGTATCTCTAAATAAACCCTCATCTTCTATGGGGAATATCAGCTGCCTCAAATGGTTAAAGAACTACTCAATCACCATTGAACACGTCATTTATGGTTCTGCCATCAGGGAGGAGGTACAGGAGCCTCTGGACCCACACCACCAGGTTCAAGAACAGTTATTACCCCTCAACCATCAGGTTCTTGAACCAGAGTGGACAGCTTAACTCAACTTCACTCACCCCAGCACTGAATTGTCCCCACAACCTATGGACTCACGTTCAAGGACTCTTCATCTCATGTTCTCCATATTGCTTATTTATTATTTTAACTTTGTATTTGCCTTTTGCATATTAGTTGTTTGCCTGTCTTGTTGTGTGCATTTTTAAAAATTGATTCTATAGTGTTACTTCGTATTTACTATGAATGGCCACAAGAAAATGAATCTCAGGACTGCATGTGGCGACATTCGCAGTATGCACTTTGATTTTACTCCAAGGATTCAGTAAAATACCTTGCCCTGTCTCCAGTAGGTTCAGTAGTGAGGATAGCTGACCCTGTGTGATATCACCAATGCCAACCTCCAACACATCCTGGCAGGATGCAAGACTGCGCTGTCGCAAGGGCGCTAGAGATGGCAGCACGACCAGGTCGTAAAGAAACTGGCCGAGATCCTAGAGACCTGCAGGTGAGATGACGACGCATCCCATTTGTTAAGGCTCGTAAGAGGCTGAATGCACCCACCCAGGAGTTCCTCTCCACAGACAAGGAGTGAAAGATGAGGGCAGATCTCGGCAGCCAGCCACAGTTCCCCATGGAAATTACATCTCTCTGCCCTTATATAGTACTGTGGTCCATAGCCACCAAGACAGATGTCTTCATTGAGTGAACCATCCCTGGGAGGAGTGGAGGCTGCCCACGAGCAGAAGAGCCTAAGTACTCAGACCTGGCAGTTGAGTGTAAAGAGGACCATCAGTAACCCTGTGGAGGTAGGATGCCAGGGCTTTGTTAGTACATCAATGGCAAGGATGCGACAGTAACTGGAGCGAGGCTCAGGAAGGCCACTGGAGAGTAGGCTGAAGCAGCAGAAAAAGGCAGCTTTTGGCTGTGGCTGAGGAGAAAGTTAATTAATTGGGGGAATGACTAACCCCATTGAAAGCTGTACCAGGGCTAAGGGAGCAAAGCAACAATGTACACAGGCCTCTGGCTGATGACCCCGCAGCTGACCCAAGGGTACTGTTGGAGGCAGCAATGCCAAGCAGGAAACGCTCATTGTATATGAAAGCCTGCCATCTTCCTTAGCTGCTTAAGTCTAGGGAATACACACTCCAGTCCTGCCAAACCAGAGATCAAGACAGCTAACCCTAACCCTGGTTTGTGTGGATGCTGTGTAATTTGCTACTATTACAACTCAATGCCAAGAAATAAGACATACTGCATACGATTAAAGGAATTATATTTATTAATCTTAAAGGGTTAGCAAAGAAAAAACAAGGGTCCATTATAACTAAATAGTCAAATGTGCACAAGTTGGACCTCCTCTTCCCAAAATTCATATTCACCAATCCTCTGTCGATCTCGGTACCTTGCTCCATTGAATCATGGTCCCTCACCAGGTCGAATCCTATGACCAGTTCTCTCCAGTCTTTTCATCTCCCACTGACATTCCAAAGCACCCGTTAGCTCTAACCATAACCCAAACACTACACTTACACTAGCAGTGAAACCTTTCCCAGGATGTTACATTATACGTGCTGGCAAACCAGGGAGAACTGTATACTGGGGTTTATCTGATGATACAAAGTTGGGTGCCAGTTTGTTGAGAACAGTGGCCTCAAGAGGTACAAGAAGACCAAGTGAATGTGTGAAGATATGGTCAACAGAATTATAAAAAAAAGGGCATCTAATTTGGTGAAAGCATAGCAAGTTTTTATGAATTACCAGAAACTGGAAGGTCTCTTACCTTACTCTAAGGATCCTGTCCTTATGCACAAGTTGCAACATTAATGTGCAAGTAGAAAGCCAATTTAAAAGGCAAACTTTCAGTAAGTTGGCTTTGAGCAGGTGCGTTTAAGAACAAGAATGATGTGTCTTATTGGGCCTGGTGTCCCAACAACCTTGCAGTCAATACAAGACCAAAGAATCCACTAGACTTTAGGAAGGGGAAGTGAACACACCAGTCCTCATCAAGGGCTAGGGAGTAGAAAGAGCGAGTAGTGTCAAGTTCCTTGGTGTCAACATCAGTGAGGACTTATCCTGAGTCAACATATTGATGCAATTACAAAGGTGGCTAAACAGTGGCTTAATTTCATCAAGAGTTTGAGATCTGGTATGTCACCAAGACACTCGCAAATTTCTATAGATGTACTGTTGAGAGCATTCTAACTGGTTGCAGCACAAGATTGGAGAAAGTCACAAACTCAGTCAGCTTCATCATGGACACCAGCCTCCTCAGCATCAAGGCCACCTTCAAAAGGCGACATCCATCATTAATGACCCCCATCACCCAAGACACTACCACCTTCAAGGTACAGGAACTTTAAGATACACTCAATGTTCAGCTTCTTCCCCACCGCCAGATTTCCAAAAGGACAATGAACCAATGTACACTACCTCACCGCTTTTTTTTTGGCTCTTATTGTAATAGTTTGCAATAATATATTGCAATACACTGCTGACATACTTAACTACATATGCCAGTGATATTAAACCTGATTCTGTCTGGAGCTGGAGGACTGCACAGACAGATCTGGTCACTCAACCGAACATATATTTACAAAAGAATGCAGCAGTGAACGCTGAAACTGAGAAATTGTGTCAAGAAGATAGATGAAGCAGATAGCCTATTCCAGTATACAAGCAGCTGCAACTGCATCAAGACAAAAAAAAAAATCAGTGCTTGGCAGATAGCTGTAGTCATTGTTTCTCTGTATGGAGCATTTGGAACTAGGGGTCAAACTCAAAATAGGGTGGCGGCCATTTAGTAGATCCAGAAGGAAATTTTCTCACCCACTGTTTAGGGAACTTTTATTACTAATTAAGTTTAATTCTGAAGTGAATTAATTAAATCTAGAATTACTACTCAATGGGATTATTGATGCTCAGTTGTCAAGTATATTCAAGTCTGACTGATTTTTTTTATGATAAAGGAATCAAGAGATTTGGGACTAGTAAACAGAATGCCCTTACTAACTGGCTGAGCAGACACCAGGGTCTGGATGACGTACTCCTGCTTCTATTTACACCTCCACTAACATTCCTAAGGGATCACAGGAATAGAGGCAGGATGAATTATATGGTACAATTCTTTGGAACCCAATGGACCAAGGTCAGAAAGCAGCAAATACAGACGACTCAAGCATTCAACATAAACATGGGGTGCACTATGTGAGAAGCTGCTAAAACAGATTTAAATATCCCAGAGAACTGGGTAATGACTTCGGGGGGGTGGGGAAGAGAGAAAAAGAGGAGGAAAAGGACAGCCCAGGGATGATAGCTTATTCATTAGCACAACGCTGTACAGTATAATTCCTGTTACTGTCCTAAGATCTCCTTGTGACCACATGAGTTTCTCCCCACATGTACGGGTTAGGGTTAGTGAGTTGTTCGCATGCTATGATGGTGCTGGAAGCATGGCAAGACATGCTGACTGCCCAGCACAATCCCGATTTGATGCATTTCACTGTATTTCTCTATATACATGTGATAAGCCAATTTTTCTCTTTTTTTAAAAACGAGTGGGATGGAAGTGAGCAAGATGCTTCCTCCTGTTTTATCAGATTTTCAAGTACGATTGGAATCATCCCAAGCACTGCAATGTAGGTTCTACTCAAAAGATTTTCCTCTTATTTGTACTTGTGTTGTCAAATAACTCTGCAGGTAGTTGCTGTAACACACTGTGAAAGGAGGGGAGACTTTTAAGTAAAAGGCTAGCTACATTGAAACACACAAAATGCTGGAGGAACCCAAGTCAGGCAGTATCTATGGAAATAAATAAACAGTCAACACTTCAGGCCAAGAACCATCCTCAGGACTGGAAAGGATGGGAGGAAAATGCCAGAATAAGAAGGTGGGGGAGGGGAGGGAGGTGTCCAGGTGGGCAGGATAGGTAAAGCAGAGAGATATGTATCAAAGGCTGGAGGAACTCAGCAGATCAGACAGTAACTATGCTGCCATTTTGTGTGTAATGCTGAATGTCCAGCATTTGTAGAAACTCCTGTGTGCCCTACCAATAGCTGCTCAGTTTGCCTTTATACTGAATACATTTTAAAATACTTTCCATGATGAAGGTCAACAACTAATAATTTGTGAACACAAAAGAGTTAATCAGCAGGAACAAAATAACTTCCAACCACCCATCCAAGACAAGTGAGTTCAAAGCCTCAGACTTTCATCTGCAGTCAACTGAACTGTAACTTGCCAATGTAACCTTACAACATTGCCCCGGTTCCATATTAGAACATCCTGGTATCAGAGAACTTAAATGTTCTTCTGTCCTTAATGCATAAATTTACTATTTATAGGCATTTTAAAATTTCTGAAATACAAACTTCTGTTGAATGAAACAGTTTAATCCTTTTTCCCTGGCAGTATGTCAGGTATGTTAATGTTAGCATTAATGACAGAATCCAGATAGCTATTTTAACACATTCATTCTCACCCCCTGCACCACAATCACCTATGTTTAATTACGCATTAAGCCTAAATATATTGCATCTCAATTAAAATAGAAAGTTAACACTGAAGAAGGAGTGTGCACATTGTCAATCAGTTACTTCATCTTTATTTTGACCTAAACTATCATTACTACCGTAACATTTCAAACACTTTCTGGAACTACTGTGGTAATATTCACTATCCAATCCAGCTCCAAATCCAACAAAAAAAAATCTTTCTTCCCCACCCAATCTCATGCATATCCTTTAGTAAAAGAAAAACTCAGCAAATCTGCAGCCAAGTCTCTCCAATACCATTCAAAAGTATTCCTACGGTGCCGGTGGTACACAAGTATAAACGTATCACATTAGAAGGCAGGTCCACCCAAAATATCGCCAGAAGCAAACCTTATGAATGGATATCCTTGCCCAGTCAATTTCATTCCAGTGGAGGGTGATTTGAGTTCTCAACACATACACAGATCATAAGCACAACGAGTTCAGCAGATGCAAGAAATATTGCACAACACATACGCACAAATGCCAGAGGAACTCGGCAAGTCAGACAGCATCGGACAAGCAGTCAGCATTTTGGGCCAAGACCCTTCACCAGGAAGTGTTTCAGGACCCAAACCATTGGCTGTTTATCCCCCACCAGATGCTCCGCCTTGAATTCCTACACAGATCAATGTCCTTCTGTCAAACAGTGAAATGTCAAATTCATAAACTGATAAAAGTAGAAGCAACTGTGATGGCTAGAATCTGCAGGAAAGGGTAGCCTGCCTAGTTACCAGACAGTTTTACAATGCTATGGTAGTTACTGGATTTCTTGTCCAATGCCAGCTTCAGCATAAATGACAGTAGCTACTGTGCTCAAATCAATGGGAGTTTGTATGTTCTCCCTGTGACCAACGTGGGTTTCCTCTCACAGTCCAAAGATGCTATTAGGTTAATCAGTAATTGTAAATTGTTCCGAGGTTAAGCTAGGATTAAACTGGGGATTGCTGGGCACTGCGACTTGAAGGGCCTACTCCACTATGCCAATAAATAAATAAATAAATAAATAAATCGGCCATGCACTCTGAAGCCAGACCCAATCATCCTAACACTATCACAGAATACTTCCCAAGGAATTAATCAGATTTCAATTAAAATTGCGGTTTGTTGAAGGTTCTTCAGAGAATTCATTTGTTGCGCAATGAGATTTCTCCTCAAACCCTCCCCAAAATTACCTGAGTACATATATCAACAGAAGGACAAGGGGATAGGGTGTGTGCAGTATTCCTCAACGCTCACAATTCACACAAATTCCCTTTAATTAGGAAAATGCAACAAAATCATTCAACGAAGACATGAGCAAGTTTTAAAATTTAATAAGTTGTGGGCGAACATCTTATGCTTTTACAGCATATTTGCGCATGGGATACAGACGCTCTTTCCTTTGCTGTTTCTTCGTCTTCAAACTCTCCTCATGCTTGTTTAGTCGTCGGCGCAAGGCTCGGGTCTTCTTGGGTCGCAGATCCAAAGGCTTGTACTTCTTGCCCTAAGAGTGGAAGGATAACTTTAGTCAGCAGACTCAGCTCAGTACCACCAGCACATCAGACTTTTGGCTACCCATCACCAAAAAAAAACAAACAAATACACCAACCCCACCATTCTGACAGCACAGAAAGATAATTCACATTTTAATTTAACAATACATTCACCTTTTGGGTTCTTCATTTACTCAACCAGTTTTATAGCTCACCTCTTTGGAACTTATGAACATGACAGGTAAATTATCAAAGACTTAACTGATCAGTTAAGTCTGAATATAATGAAATCTAGCTGACATGGTTTTATGAAGAGCATCTCCACTTTGGCAGAGGGCTAACAGACGGGAACATGTAGATGTAGTGTATTTAGATTTCCAAAAGGCATGTGACCAGATGCCAGGTAATACTAAAATTCCGGTAATGAAAGCCTAATTGAAGCCACAAAGACAAGTGGACAGTGAAGATCGTACATCCAATTAAAACTTATAAGCATCCAGACATTCAGGACCTCTTCAGGTTACGAGTACCTTTACACAAAATTTCTTATGCATCATTAAGAATACTTTACAAGGCAATAATGAAAATATTGTTTCATGGTATTCATTTATGACTGGATATGGTATATTGTTAGGTTAATTATGGGTAGTACTAAGGAAATTAGTGCACGAAATGTAAGAATAATTACATGGGCACCTATAGAAAACATAAGAAATTGGCTCACAAATAATTAGAAGGGACAGAACTCTTATAAAAATCCAGGGATGCCTATAAACTCCACAGCTCTGGATGGCATTGAACATGGTCGAGTTTCTCTGTGGGTCAGCTAACCAGGAGGAAGGGAAAACTTCCTTCTGGACTGGAATTTGTGATCCACACAGTAAGTTCTAGATTTTCAATTATGCCCATTTCCAGAAGATACCCTTTTAAAATTAATGTTTTAAAGAATCTGCCTTGGCACTAGAACGAGAAAACAGGAGGAAACAATGGAATATATATTTTAAAACAGGCTTCTTCTTAAGAAACCCTTTGGGACAGGGGAATGATGAATAAGATAAGGATTAAACTGGGGGGAAAAATCAGAACATCTGTTCCTACATACAAAGAATGACCTAGTAACAGAAACTTGCAATTATCACCGTGGACAATAACACTTTCTAAAGTTCAGAAACCTTATTGAAGGACTGACTACTACACACAAAAAAATTAGGTTCATTCAATTACAACCAATATTTCCAACCTTGCTACCCAAAGAACCATGTCCAAGTTGTTTTTAAAATAGTAAGATTGGATAATTTCACCCAATTACAACAACATAGTACAACCAAGGGAAGCATAATTCTACCCTTTCAGAACTAAATCTACATTCCAGGGACATCTGTGTGATTTTGTAGAAATAGGACCAATTAAGAGGCCAGAATAAACTTTTTTTTACATTTGTACTACAATTAAAATCTCGTTCAGCTGGAACATCCTTAACTGGAGCACCACTTTTGCACATTGGGGTTTCCATTAGAAACAGCAAATCAATAATTCTAAGACTTTCCTGCCTGACCCCACCTGCAACTCAGGAGCCAAGAGGATGCTGTACAAATAAATGTTGATTTCATACTTCAACTGAGTACTTTGAAATGGATTGGAAAAGGAACAGCAACAGAAGAACCTGACAACACATCAACTTCCCCACTGCTTGTATAGATCTGGAGCAATGGGAACAGACAGACAGACACACTTTATTGATCCTGAGGGAAACTGGGTTTCATTACAGCCTCACCAACCAAGAATAGTGAAGAAATACAGCAATATAAAACCATAAATAATTAAATAATAACAAGTTAATCATGCCAAGTGGAAATAAAGTCCAGGACCAGCCTATTGGCTCAGGGTGTCTGACACTCCGATGGAGGAGTTGTAAAGTTTGATGGCCACAGGTAGGAATGACTTCCTGTGACGCTCAGTGATACATCTCGGTGGAATGAGTCTCTGGCTGAACGTACTCCTGTGCCTAACCAGTACATTATGGAGTGGATGGGAGTCATTGTCCAAGATGGCATGCAACTTGGACAGCATCCTCTTTTCAGACACCACCATCAGAGAGTTCAGTTCCACCCCCACAACATCACTGGCCTTACGAATGAGTTTGTTGATTCTGTTAGTGTCTGCTACCCTCAGCCTGCTGCCCCAGCACACAACAGCAAACATGATAGCACTGGCCACCACAGCCTCATAGAACATCCTCAGTAGGAAAATACATAAGGTACTCTTGCAAGATCATTTTGGTTTGCCTTGGTAAGCAGACACTTCATCCAGGCCACATGAAAACCCAGCAGCAACCAAAGCAATGAACCAAACTGTACTCGTCTACAGGTGTCCCCCTTTACAAAGGTAGAGTATTCCTATGAAACCTTTCTTTAAGCAGAAATGACATAAAGCGAAGAACCATTAATTTGTATTGGCAAAATTTTCATAAAAGCAAAAATGTTCTTTGTAATGCAAAAACAGGTTACTAATGTAGGTCTTTTGTAAAAGTGAAGCGGCGTAAAGTGAACGTTCATAAAGCGGGGGGGGGGGGGCGGCACTTGTAGTACATCCTTACTGTCTTTCCTAGTAGACAATTATATGGAGATTTGACCTTCATCTGTCATATGTACATTGAACATACACCACTTGAGTCAAATCCAGTCAGCAAGGATAGAGCTGAGAATTGTCCTAACCCTAGCCCACACATCGTTGGAATGTAGAAAAGTGGAGCACCCACGGGGAGAACATACAAAAACCTTTACAGGTAGCAACTAGAATTGAACCACTATCTCCCGCCACTGCCCGTAAGGAGTTTGTATCTTCTTGTGACCACATGGGTTTCCTCCCACAGTCCTAAGACGTACTGATTGGTAGCCTAATTGGTCATTGGCCCTATTCCACTCTGAATCCAAATTAAAAAAAGCCAATACCATAAAGGTTTGTGCTAACCTCTATGCTACCAGGCCATCCTTATCTACTTCTGGCCCCCAGCTCAAAGTAGAGTCACTTTGATTTGAATGGCACTGCAGACCTTTATAACAAACGCAAGCAAAGATCTAATTTTGTGCAAAACATCTGACAGCACACACCACCTCAGACCTAGTTACTGTCCGGTGGAGGTCACTGGAAACTACAAAAATTTGCATCCTGGATGGATCACGGGGTGTGGGTTAACATAATTCAGGTAGGAAAAATCTAGAAACGCATGGACAGGACTCTGAATGTAGAAAATATCTGAAAATACTTCACAGAAGCATCACCACACAAAACACAAGGATACCAAGAAGCAGTGACATCTCACTACAAAAATAATTCCAGTGCAACACACACACACACACAAAATAATACTGGAGGAACTCAGCAGTTCAAGCAACACATATGGAGAGGAACTAACACATTAATGTTTCAGGCCAAGGCCCTTCATTAGGACTGGAAAGGCAGGAGACAGAAGCCAGAATGTGGGAAGATTTTAGAACTTGTATGGTTACACGGAGGACAAAATAGTAAAAATAAGTCCATTATTCATGCCCCAAACTGCTAGGATACATCACTTTCTCCCCCATTTTTACACGCAATATTACAGGATCATGTTTAACAGGGACATTACAAAAATAATCCAACTTACTTTGTAGAATTTTCTCAAGTTCTCCTTCTGTGTCTGGTTGATGACAGTAAGGACTCTAGCGATGGACTTGCGCACTACACGGCTACAGGTGTGAGGGGAAATAAAAAAAATTATTGCAGCCAATCACACATCTCACAAAGTATCAGGGTCATGGAAGCCTGACTCGCTGGTTCAGCTCAAACACCAACAAATACTAAAATCTGTAGCGTACACCAATCCCAAGATTTGAAAGTGTTAAACTCTTGAGAAAGCCTTGGTGTTATAGGCATCAACTTCAAGCCCACTAAGCACAACAACAGCTTTTTCCAAGCCCTTACTATCTTTTTAAAGTCAAAAGTATTTCTGTCACAGTATGTACATCAGCATACAGTAGAGATTCACTTTCTTGCATTTATAGCAATATAAATAAAATTGAATTTTAAAAACATAAACAAAGACTGGCAACCAATGTTCAAAACTTGGAAAAAAGAACTAAAAACACAAGTTGAAACTCATGGATTGAAGAGCCAGTTCAGAGTTGAGGCAAATGAAGCTGCCCATGCTACTTCAGGAGCCTAATGGTTTTCGAGTAATAACTATTCTTGAACCCGGCTGTTTGGGTCCTAAGGCTCCTCCACCTCCTGCCTGACAGTAGTGACGAAGAGAGAACATGGCCTGGATGGTAGTTTGGGGTGGGATGCGGTCCTTGATGATGGATGTTGTTTTCTTGTCTCATCACTCTTGTAAATGCACTCAATGGTGCAGAGTGCTTTGTCTGTGACAGATAGACTGGGCTGTATCCACCATTTCTCTGTACACTTTTACTTTGATGTTTCCATACCAAATTGTGATACAACCAGTTTGGAATACTCTCCACTGTGCATCTATAGAAGTTTGTTGAAGTGTTAGAGGTACGCCGAATCTACGCAAACTTCTAAGAAAGTAGAGGTATTGTTGTACCTTCTTTCTGATGGCACTTATGACCTGACAGACTTTGAACACAGCTCGATTTGCTGTATCTTAAAAACTGGCTTGTCCAAAAACTCTCATGCTTTTACTTACATCTTGGAAAGTTTAGATGCAGCTCCCCCTGTTACCTTAGCAACACGGAGCTGGGAAAGTTCGACCTTGAGGTCATCCAGCTGTTTCAGGAGCTCCTCCTTCTTCTTGCCGCGCAGATCACGTGCCTTGATTTTGGCCTGTTACAGAACAGAGACGTGTTACTGTCACCGACCAAGGCTCTAACAGAAGCCACTCACACTCCACATGCAACAACAACGTCCAAGGTAACACAAGATGCTGCTTCAGGAACAAGAGTATCAAGAAGCTTCAATCATGGCTGATCAGTAATCCTACCCCCAATGACCCTTATTCAACAAAGTTACTAGTCAAGGAACACTGCAGCACAGAAACAGGCCTTTCAACCCATTCAGTCGATGCTGCACTGTTATCTGCCCAAACCCACTGACCTGCACACCATACTCCAAATTAGGCCTGATCATCCTTATTCAACTTCAACACAACTTCCTAACTCCTGAACTCAATATTTTGACCTACAAAGGCCAATGGCTCTCTTTATGACCCCATCTACCTTTGATGCAGGTAAACAGGGTCATATACAGATCTGTGACCTATACCAATTCCAAAATTTTATTTGATCTGGCCACCGATCTGGGTAATAAACTCCAGGTTTACTCTGCCTCAGGCACAGTGGGTTCAAGAACATCACTCCATATTGTATCATTTTCTAATTTCCACTGCTCCTGACCAGCTCCACCGTAACTTTAAGAAAATCTTCATTTCCCCATTGGAAGGCCATGCATCCACTCTACTACATCAACCATTTAGAATTCAGGCACAGCAACACAACATTGGTGCTCCTTACCTACCAATCTCCCAGAGATTAAATGTGCTCTGTAGTGTAATGAAAGCAGTCAAAGGCATGAGGAATGAGCAACCCTGGCCAGAGATGCACATTCCCTGGTAATGAAAAATTTTACCTTCTGGCCTCTGCCATTGTACCAACCTAAGCAACAGCACACTGGAATACTCAACACTTAGACACAGCAGATCCACAGCCACTGACACCAGCAGTACTCAATCAGATATTGGTATCAGAAAGGAACACCACCCCAAGACTGAAAACTGCTGCACCCTGGCCTACTGCTCTACACCAGCTCTGGAACATCAAAACCATATAGACAGCAAAGCCTCTCAACTGCAGGAACAACATCATGTTAAGTTCTAGCTCCCGAATGTCTCACCACACACAAGTAGGTTGTGCATTTTAACTGTTACCACCACCTATCAAGGCACCTAATCCCCTTTCAACACCTCTGCATCTTGACTAAGAAAATCAAACTAAAGGTTGTTCCACACCGTTTCCAGCCACTCATTTCACTACTGGTTAAGGGCTACCTCTAAGACGCTGTTCTGCGGGCCCAAAGCCGGAGTTGAACAGGAGATCCCGGCACGGGGCTGGATCCAGCGGCAACCCCCCTCCCTCGTTCCGGACACGACTCTTAACAGAAGTCCGAGGCCGAATGCCAGTGAGAACCCCCCGCTCCGAGACCGGGGCAGACCTGGAGCCGGTCCGGAACGCCGCGGGAGCCCCTAGTCCGGGGTGGGAGGCCAGGCCGCCGCCGCCGCCGCCATTTGCAAATCCCCGGGCCCCGGCGAACCTCCCAGCCTCTCCACACACAAACCGGCCGCAGTAGCAGCGGCAGCCGGCGGGCCGGTGGCCAGGGCACGGCTGGAAGTGAACAGCCGAGCTCGGGGGCCAGCAGGGCCAGAGGATGGAGTCGGATGCTGGTTCCCTCCCTCCCACCGGCCGCTCGGGTCACCTACCATGTTGTCGGAGCAGGCGCAGGAAAGGCAGCGCGAGGGGCGGGGCCAGCCATACCATGTGACCGGCGCTACCACCTTCTGCTGCAGCGGGGAGGGAGAGCGCGAATTCAAGCGTACAACGCAGGTTCTAAGCTTTGGATTTAAATCCAACACAAAACCCCTTATGTATAAAAAACGTGATTACATTTTAAAATAATTAAGGGGAATAAAAGTCATGGTAATGTTCCTTTTTTTAAATCAGGTCATTTTACATTCTCCCCTTCGAATAGGGTCCTGAGGCAGTTTCCGGTTCCAGGGCGAAGTTGGAGAGGCCCGGCGCTGGAACGGGGCAGTCGGCAGCCGCCGCTGATTTGAATGCGGCCGCCGGTCGAGTAGGAGGCAGGACGGCGGCTGGTGGAGGCAGGACTGGGGAAGGCAAGGAAAGGAGTCGTCCCGGTTCGCGCTCGGGCCTTGAGCCGTCACGGGGACTGGCGGGAAGGAGATGGCGAGGAACACGCTGTCCAACCGGTTCCGCAAAGTCGACATCGACGAGTACGACGAGAACAAGTTCGTGGACGAGCAGGAGGAGGCGGCCGAGCAGCAGGGCCCCGACTCCGGGGAGGTGGATGGCTTCATCAGGCAATATCCTTTACAGGGTGGCTCCGAGTTCACGGCCGGCCCCCGCGGTCCCCACCTCCCAGTTCAGTTCAGTAGGTGAGATGTTGGGGGAGCTGATCCTGCCCGTGGGGTTTGCCCTCCAGTCCCACCGGACTTGGGTCTCGGGGCAACATATCTCTGTCGGGCAATTATCAGCTGCCGAGTCGGCGACACCCGCATCCTGTGAATGAAATGCAGAGACCCGAGGTGGTGACAGCGCCTCCCGGGAACAGGGTGAATTAACCCAGGGTGTCCCCACGCCCTCACATACCTCAGGATGTCTCATTTTTTTTGGCTGGCAGGCAGGCGTGTTGCCTAACACCAGGAAGCCTCGACTCTCCCGACTTCTTGTGTCGAAAAGTAATCACTGGATAGACAAAATAAAACTCGAGTATAATCGGAGATGCCCAGCAACATTCGTGAAGGAGGTTCATGAGTCTCACTCAGAGCTGGAAGGATTTAGAAAGCAGAAATATCTTGAACAAATGCTGTCTGACGTGCAGCATTTCTTTTGTTTTAAAAGTTATTGTAAAACAAAAAACAAAGAATTCTCAACTGGATCAGACAGAAAGTTTCAGATTTCTGGTGATTCAGAACAACAACCTGTGCTGCTTGACATTTATTCAAATGTTTCACCTTTAGCGTTAAGATATAAAACGTTTTAAAATCGTGCTCTTTGTTCTACATGCACAGCTGGGCGATTAGATCCTGCTAAAGTTGGAATGGTTACGAACCTTCTTGTTGTGGACCTCCCTATTAAAGTTTGTGGTGAAATTGCCGGATTTATACAGTTGATGTAAAGGGATCGGTGAGGCGTAATGCAGTCGGAAACTGGTGTCTTAAGATGAGGTTTTACTAGCTTTACGTGTTATTTAGCTCAGGGAAGGACCCGTGAGGAATCTTTATCTTCTTGAAACAACCGATTAGGTGACCTAAGTTAAGAAGGAAAGTCTTTCGTGTTACTTGTCACAGCTTGCACTTTTCTTACCATTGTTAAGGTAAGATACCTTACCTTATTTCTCAATGAAATCTGCGGAATTCATTGCTGTGCAGGGTAAGTCATTGAGTATATTTAAACAGAAGTTGATAGGTTCTTGATTAGCCAGGGTGTCAAAAGTTAGAGAGAAGGCAGGAGAATGGGGTTGAGAGGGATGATAAATCAGATGTGGAATGGTGGAGCAGACTCTGGGCTGAATGGCCTAATTCTGCTCCTATGTCTTGTCTAATATTGATGATATTTTGCGCAGTGCTTTATAACTGAACAGATACTTTTCTACGTGGAAAATAGGAATAATCGTCAATTTTTGAGATCCTGAAAATCTGTGACCAGCATGGTTTTGCATTGAATCACTTGATAGTGGTTGGTGAAAACACAAAATCAAGGATTACTATGTATTGGGAAATTGCTGCTTGTGTAATTACTAAAATGTTACGCAACATGTTTGATGATTGACATTGCTTGTTATTCAAAGGGCATTAATTTAAATGCTGAACACGAGATTCTGCAGATGCTGGAAATCCAGAGTAACACAAATACAAGAGGAACTCAACAGGTCAGTGGAAGGGAATAAACAGTTGATATTGGGGCGAGACCAGGTCCGGATGAAGTGTCTCAAGCTGAAGCATTCCTCTCCATAGATGCTGCCTGACCTGCTGAGCTCCTCCAGCATTTTGCATGTGTTACTCATAATGTAAATACAGAGATGTTACATAGTAAAATATATAACTGATGTATGTAGCTCATTCCAGTCTTTACTCACATGTAAATTTGTACCTACAGAACAGCTTGGCTTTCTGCTGCTGATTCAGTGTTATACAGCACAGAGGGGCCATTTGGCCCATCCTGTCCATGAGATATCACTTGATCTTCCTTGACCTGTAGAAATGAACAGGTGACATGCTTAGTGCATTACATGCAGCTTTAAGGAACCCACCAGTTAACATGAAGAATCAAGCAGTCAAGGTACTTAAAGCTGATTTTTGTTTCCCCCAAAGTGTTGAAATGCTGGGAGCTATGCGATGCATATAAATGTAGCCAAAAATGCATTGGCGTGTCTTCAAGAATGTCTCTATCTTGACAAGTCTGTTGGAATTCTTGGAGGTAATAACAAGATAGACAAAGGAGAGTTGTTCGCTTGGAATTTTAGAAGCATTGTGTAAGGTGCTGCACTTGCGGCTGCTGAACAAGAGCCCATAGTATTACAAGATAGGTACTAGCGTGGATAGAAGATTGGCTAAACGAGCTGAAGGTGAAGAGTGGGAAGAAAGGGAGCCTTTTCTGATTGGCTGCTGGTGACTAGTGGAATTCCACAACGTGTGTGGTCTGCTATTTTTCACATTGTTAATAATCTGGTTGATGGCTTTGGTGCAGGTTTGAAAATAATACAAAGGTAGGTGGAGGGGTAGGTAGTGTTGATGGGGCAGACAGTCTGCAGAAGAACTTGGATAGGGCAAAGAAGTTGCAGATGGAATACAGTGTAGGAAAGTATATGGCCATGCACTTTGGTAGAAGGAAAAAAGGTATAGACTATTTTCTAAATGGGGAACAATTCAGAAAGAAGTGCAAAGGTACTTGTAAGTCTTAATGCAGGATTCCTAAAGGTTAACGTGCAGATTGTGTTGGTAGTAAGGAAGACACATACCATATTAACATCCATTCCCGAGAACCAGAATATAAAAGGTGTAATGCTGGGGCATTTATAAGGCATTGGTCAGACCACATTTGGAATATTGTGAACAGTTTTGGGCCCCTTGAGGAAAGATGTGCTGGCATTATCGAGGGTCCGGAAGAGGTAAGCGAGAATGATTCTGGGAAGGTGTTTGATGGCTCTGGGCTTGTACTCTTTGTAGTTTGGAATAACGGGGGGGGGGGGGGGGTGGAAATCTCATTGAAACTGGAATATAGAAAGGCCTAGGTAGAGTGGACATGGAGAGGATGTTTCCAATAGTGGGAACAAGGGACCAGAGGGAATTTATGATCTTAGTTGTTCATTTTACAAAGGTAAGTTTACTGTCACTGTATTTGCATTAATGCTATTAACATCTCTTGTTTTGTCATTCGTTTGAGAACTTTGGCACTAGGATGTATAGGTTAATTGATCTTGCCTTTTTGCTCTAGTTAGTACACCGCCCTGTAATATTTATCCTCAGAATTGCATAACACTTTTTAGCTCTGCCGTCCTGTACTCCTGATCCTAAGGAATTCAGTTTATGAAATTGGGAGTAACTTGAAAATCCAAAATGAACTTGTTTTTTGGGTGAGACTAGAATTTGAGGTTATGGGTTAAGGGTGAAAGGGGAACATGACAGAGAACTTCTTCACAATGGTGAAAGTGTGGAATGAGCTGCTAGTGGAAGTGGAGGATTTGAGTTCGATTTCAACATTTGGATAGGTGCATGGATGGCTATGGTCTGGATGAAAGTCGATGGGACTAGGCAGATTAATAGTTTACATAGAAAACCTACAGCACAATACAGGCCCTTTGGCCCACAAAGCTGTTCCGAACATGTCCTTTCCTTAGAACTACCTAGACTTACCCATAGCCCTCTATTTTTCTAAGCTCCATGTACCCATCCAGGAGTCTGTTAGAAGACTCTATTGTATCCACCTCCACCACTGCTGCCGGCAGCCCATTCCAAGCACTCATCACACTGAGTTTTTTTTTAAACTTACCCCTGACATCTCTCTACCTACATCCAGGCACCTTAAATCTATGCCCTGTCGTGCTAGCCATTTCAGCCCTGGGGAAAAAGCGTCTGACTATCCACAAGATCAATGCCTCTCATTATCTTGTACACCTCTATTAGGTCACCTCTCGTCCTCTGCTGCTTCAAGGAGAAAAGGCCAAGTTCACTCAACCTATTCTCAGAAGGCATGCTCCCCAATCCAGGCAACATCCTTGTAAATCTCCTCTGCACCCTTTCTATGGCTTCCACATCCTTCCTGTAGTGAGGCGACCAGAACTGAGCACAGTACTCCAAGTGGGGTCTGTGACCAGGGTCCTATATAGCTGTAACATTACCTCTTGGCTCTTAAACTCAAACCCATGATTGATGAAGGCCAATGCATCCTATGCCTTCTTAACCACAGAGTCAACCTGTGTAGCAGGTTTGAGTGTCCGATGGACTCGGACCCCAAGATCCTTCTGATCCTCCACACTGCCAAGCTTCTTACCATTAATACCATATTCTGCCATCAAATTTGACCTCCCAAAAGAACCACCTCACGCTTATCTGGGTTGAACTCCATCTGCCACTTCTCAGCCCTGTTTTGCATCCTATCAATATCCCGTTGTAACCTCTGACAGTCCTCCACACTGTCCACAACACCCCCAACCTTTGTGTCATCAGCAAATTTACTAACCTATCCTCCACTTCCTCATCCAGATCATTTATAAAAAGTTTTGGATGGTTTAGATGGACTGAAGGGCCTGTTTTGTGTTGTTGTGCTTTATTGTGACATAAATGTCATGAGACATCAGACATTGTATGATATAACTTCCTGGGGATTTGGGAGAAAATATGATTTCAAGTTTGTCAACTGAATAAGGAAAATCTGATTTAAAAAGTAAATTGCTACAGTATATTCCAAAAAAGTCCCAAAGTTTCATTTAAATTTCCATTTTTGTATGATTATCACAATTGATATGACTCATTGATATTGTTGTGAAATATTAGAACTGGAACTGTTAGATTAATCTAGATATACCACATATTTCACATTTTAATAAAATATGTAATTTTGTTTCATTCACAGGAACGGGCACAGGGAATAGTTCTCAAAGTCCTTACGTCCTTTAAAAGTAGTGAAATAGAACAGGCGGTAAAGTCATTAGATAGAAATGGTGTTGACCTTTTAATGAAATACATTTATAAAGGCTTTGAAAAACCCACAGAAAACAGCAGTGCGATATTATTGCAGTGGCATGAAAAGGTAAATCAATTCCTTTGTCTTTAATTGTATTTTTCTTTAAAAATTTTCTCCAAAATATGCTACATCTAGGAAAGACGGGAAAGATGTGGGCACTGTCACTCTGCTGCCATGTTGATAATCTTTTGCTAGATAAAATGTACATGGGGAAAGTAGGTCAAGATAAAATTAACATTACAATTTGAATAAATGTTCTTGCTGAAATTAAATGCCTGAGAGTGCATCTTGGCTGTGTGCCACAAAGGAGCACATAATCCAGCCACACTTTAATGTGGTACAGAGAGAGTCAAGACTTGTTTCATAATTTTGTAAAAAAAAGAGGAATGATAAATCTAATGATTCTTGGGCTGGGATCTTGAACCTCTTGGGACAACATTCTTAAAACAAGCACCAACAAGCATTCTATGATCACTCATTCATTCCTAACATAGAACCTCACTGTGCACAGTGGCTAGTGGTTAGCTTTACAGTATCAGCAATCCGATTGAATTCCTGCCACTACCTGTAAGGAATTCAAGCGTTCTTCCCGTGGCCGAATGGGGTTTCCTCCCACGGTCTAAAGACGTACTGGTTAGAAGGTTAATTGGTCATTGTAAATTGTCCTGTGATTAGGCTAGGGTTAAATCGGGGGATTGCTGGGTGGCGTGGCTGAAAGGGCCTCTTGTGCGCTGTATCTCAATAAATAAAAATTGAGAATTGAACCCTTTGCAAGCCACTTTGGGGATCTGAGTATGTAATTTGGTTGAATGCTGGTTTCTGAGTGGAAAGGTATCACATCAAACTAAATGTGTGAACTTGCCATATGTAGTCATACTGCTTTTAGCGTGAAACTTGAACGTTTCCTTTTTCCTCTTCATAGGCTTTAGCAGTGGGTGGAGTAGGCTGCATAGTACGAGTTCTCACTGCAAGAAAAACTGTTTGAAAAGTAATACATTCGCATGGATGGAAAGCTGCTGAAAAGTAGGAGGAAGGAACAGCGAAAGACAAATATCTGAACCCATCTTTAAAGATTAATTCATATTAAATGAAATTATTTTGAAAAAAAACTGTTGGAATGCTCTTTTTATCTTAATAGGTTGTGGTGGAAAATTTGTTACTATGTTTTGGCCAAGTATGACATGCAAGGTCTTGCACATCCTAAGTTTTTTTTGACCATTTTTGCTTTTATCTTTTGAAAATGTTTTGAAACCAAATAGTAACTAATAAAGACACATTCACACAATGGGAAAACAGTGATAAGACATTGTAGTGTTTGTGTTGTGGAGTTTTAGGGATTTTTATCCAGAATTGTTTGTGCCACGGAGTACTGGTGGACTAAGACTTCAGTGTCGGTACATGCAGTATTATGTTCCATTTCTTTGGGTCACTTCCACTTTAGTTTTTGTTTGTACAGTTAGATAGACTTAGTCTGATACGTATGGCAATATTATTAGCTGAAATGCCAGCAATGGATTCATTGTAAAGTGCCTGCTGCAAAATAAAATTGGATCTTTTTAGTGGATAGCTTTTGTATCATAATGCATCAAAAAATTGTTTGATTTGAAGGAAGCAGTGAAAAAAGCCTACTGGATGTATTAAATAATTCTATACTGGAGTAAATGTGCCCTTGGGAGTATCATGAATAATTTTGTTGGCTTAAATTTAATAATTTAAATTTGAAACAAAAAATAAGACTTTTAAACCAGGTTGGTGGTGGCCATTCTGTACTAATAATGCATTGAACTGGCACTGAAGTGCACTGCTCAGAACGTTGGCTGAGATGAGAAATAAAAATGTTAGTACAGTAGCTTTGGTCACATTTATAGAGGTGATTTTTATGACAATTGCCTCTATTCTCTATATTTGAGTGAAAAAAATGTTTACTAGAAGTTTTTCCAACAGATTCAGTGGGGAATTTTAGGAAACATTTTGCTTCAGCTGTATGTGTATTGCATTTGTAGGCATGACTTTGCTGTTCCAAAAATGTATTAAAACTATAAATTGGTTGAATTGTGTATCGTGAAAAAGGAGGACAGTGGCCTTTACATGTTTATTCCATTGAGATGATACACCTTTCTGCAAGTTCTGTATTCCTTCACTTCTTTTCAGCTATCCTGTATGCAGTTGAAATTAGCTGTACATTTAACTTCAGATGCAGAGGAAAACTTTCTGCCTTCTTTGGTAAACTTTAATCTGCCTCACCCTGCCAGTGAGGAGCGCTGCTGAACTTATACTTGTCATACTAAACTGCAAACCAGCTGGACTGGTTTCAAATCCATGTACACTGACATCAGAGAGTCCCTTTGTTTTTGTTTTAAGAGAAACCATTTCAAACATTGCTTCCCAAGCACCTGTGCTGCATGCAGGTTAATGGTGATAGCTTATCAAACCTGGTTTGAGAATGACTGGCCTCTTCTTACTTAGGAATAGCAACCAAGACTCTATACACCCTCCTTAAACCTTTGCTGTCTCCTTACACCCCATGGTTTTGATCACTCCTAATCTGCTTTGGCTTGGTGTTTTACTTTGTCCAGTTATACCAATGAAGCACCTTTGATTGTCTTTCTACATTAAAGGCACTATTAAAAATGAAAATTGTTGTCCTGGTTAAAACTTGTGCTTGAGTGTGGTGGTGCGTTAACAGCAAATGTCAGCCAATAGACTCCTAGAAAGTCCACTCATGATTCATCTCAGCTGATTGCATCATTGGTGCTTTTTTTTAAAAAAAGACTACACCACTCTTGAATGGAAATTATCCTAGTTTAGTCTTCTGGCTAAACTAATTTTTTTAAAGAAAAAATCATTTTGGCTTCACTTAGCAAAGCTTATTATGAAACACTAACCTGCACCAACAGATGGGTATGATGTGAATTTGTTTCACACCATATAGTCCTAAATTCAAAATAAATTTATTGTCAAAGTATGTATACCATTTACAAACTTGAAATTCATCTTGCAGGCAGTCACAAAATAAGGAAACAATAGAAAAAAAACCCACACAGCAAAGACTGTCAAATGTCCAATGTGTGAAAAGAAAAAGCAAATCATGCAAACAATAAATCTTCCATGCATTAGATATTTGTGAGAGCGATTAGCGTTTAACTTGATATACACACAGTAGTTACTATAGGTATCTCCTATAAAGTGGCCATTGTAGCCCATCCACTTCAAGGATTGTCATGTGTGTTCAGAAATACTCTTCTGCATGCCACTGTTGTAACATGGTTATTTGAGTTAGCTGCCTTCCTGTCAGCTTGAACCAATCTGGCTACTCACCTCTGGGCTCTCTCATTATCAAGGCTTTTTTGCCCACAATTGCTGCTCACACTGGATTTTTTTTTTGTTTGTTTGTTTTTTGGCACCATTCTCTAAATTCTAGAGACTGTGTGTTAAAATCCCAGAAGATCAGCAGTTTCTGAGATACTCAAACCTGCCTGTCTGGCACCAACAATCTTTGCACAATGAAAATCACTTAGATAATTTTTCTTCCCCTTTATGATGATTGGTCTGAATAACAATGACCATGTCTGCATACTTGTATGGATTGAGTTTCTGCCCTGTGATTGGCTGATTAGATATTTGCATTAATGAGCAAATATACCTAATAAAGTGGCCACTGAATGTATAAAGACATTATTTCCCCACATAACCAATATGGATGTACTGGAGCAGTGGAAGTCACTATATAAATAAGGGTTAAGTGAAAAGAATGGGATAACAGCACATTAATTTCAATGCTAAGACATCTGATAATCGTCACTTAAAATATGCAGCTGTAAACCCCTGAAAGACATTTGAAGAATAACTATAGTAAATCTCTGTCTTTTGATACCAAACAGGAGGCCACAAAGCCATTTACCATTCATTGAAATTATGCAGTAGTCCATTCACCTCTCATACATTACTGATTTGCTTGCTTGACAGAAATCCATTGATTTATTTTAACTGATCTGTAATCAATTACCAGTTCAAGAGGTTTCCAAACTCAATGAGCTTTGAAGGTGAAAGTGGGCTGTAATTTTCAGGCCAAGCACCATTACTCCCCCCAACGATCTCTAGAGAAAACTATTACAGTTCCCATGATGTCTTAAACTTTCACCAAAGTATTATTTGAATTTCTAAAATGTTTCAATGCCTACTACTGCCCCATTTTCAGCTGATTCCAGGCAAACTATTCTCTGTTACTCTTTTTTAAACTTATTAAAAAATTATTCTTAATTTCTTAGCTTTCCGGGATTCTCAAATTGCATTGTTCAATTCCGGCGAATTTAAAGAGTTTGTACATTAATCCCTATCAACACATGGGTTTCCTACCACAGTCCAAAGATGTACCTGTTAGTAGTTCAATTAGTCAACATAAATTGTTTTGTGATTAAGCTAAGTGGATGGGTTGCTGGGTGGTGCAGCTCATTGGGCCAAAAGGGCCTGTTCTCCTCTGTATCAATAAATAAATAATGAAAAAACAGATACAAATCCCCCATCTTCAACCTAATTTCTTTTAATGGGGACAACTAACCTGGTTTCCAATTCCACAGTGTAAGTGACCTAGTTGAAAATAAGCACAATTTCCTTTTGTGAGGTTTTGGTCTCAGCTGTTACGTGAAAAACTGATGAAGTTGAAACTCTGTATTTACACTGGTCCATCATGATATGGAATCACATCCTGGGTTGGAAATAACAACCCATTTATAGAGTCTAATCAAGTTTTTAAATAAGGTTTGAACTACAGCCAGAAACTAACATATTATTCATGATTACTAGATCAAACTGAATTTTGGAAGAAAAATTATTATTCAGATAAATGCAAGATTTTATTAAAAAATTACAACCCCCCCCCCATTGTCACAAGAAACCAGACATTTTGCATTTCACTATTCCTGTTGAAGATGAATGTGCTATTCATACAGCTTTGATGTTGACCCTTCAGTACACACTGACCAGAGCATATGACATAGGAGCAGAATTAAGTCATTTTGCCCATTGATACTGCTCTGCCATTCCATCATGTCTGACTTATTATTCCTCTCAACCTCATTCCCCCGTCTTCTCCCCATAACCTTTGATGCCCGTACAACTCAAGGAACTATCAACCACCAATTCAAATCGGCCCAATGACTTGGCCTCCACAGCAGAACGTGGCAATGAATTCCACAGGTTAACTACTGTTTGGCTAAAGAAATTCCTCCACATCTCTCATCCTGAGGCTGTGCCCTCTGGTCCTAGGCTCCTCCACTATAGGAAACATCCTCTCCACATCCACTGTATCTGGGTATTTCAATATTTGACAAGTTTCAATGAGATCCCCGCCCCATTCTTCTATAGGTCCAGAACCATCAAACGCTACTCATATATTAACCCTTTCATTCCTGTTAACCTCTGGACTTCAAGCATTCCTATACACTACTCCTACACTAATCTAATTTTCTTCACTCTACATTCTAGTCAAACCCTCATACACTCTTGAGGCAATTTAGAATGGAGAATTAACCATCCTCACATCTTTGGGATGTTGGAGGAAATTTGAGCAGCTGGAGGAAACCCACGCAGTTGTAGGGAGAACATGCAGACTCTTCACAGAAAGCACCGGAGCCATGAGGCATTAGCTCCACCACAGTTGCTTCATGTGCTACCCCTTTTAGATAATATTCAACTACTACTGGAAAAAAGTTCAAGTTAGTTTGAACTATTGATTTATGTGCATTTTTCAATAAGTTTGAAAAGAAGCTTTTGGAAGTTTGCCATTTGTACACTTAGTTATCTCAGATAATAATTTTATCCCCATTACACAGCTGAACGTGCCTTTTTACAGTAGCATAAGAAAGTAAAGTATATCATTTACCAGACAGCTTGACATGTCAAACCTTTAAAAGACACTGCAAAGTTTACCACGTCACCTGACAGTGATAGCAGCCAATCTCACATACATTAAGAACATAAATGCACATCTGAATCTTACATTTTGTTGCTAGGGCCGAATTTTTTATTATCTCGGAAGGGTGAAATTTAAATAGTAATGTCAATCCTCCCCACCCCAAACCACCATATACAGTACAACCATTACAGTAACTGCAACAGAAGTTTCAAAGAATCCAGACACAAATACTTTAAGTCTAAAGGAGTTTTAATTGGAAAGTATTGCACCTACAAATCATTCCCAAGCAAACACTGGTTAGACGGAGCAGCACTTGCTGTATCCAGTCCAGGTTTACAACATTGAGGGAGAAAAATTAGTTGTCAAGGCCAATCAACGCATGTACAAATATTACATGCCACAGCATATTTTTATACAAATAAAAGTGCATTAGTTTTCATATGACATTATATTATTTACACATGTTGCTCTTGCTTTCAATGAATGACAGGGTGAAACATCATTATTACAACAGTGATGATTTCTGCCTTGAGAAAGCTGTAAATAATTTATACATCTGGTGTGTTACAACTTTGTTCCAGTTTCTATACACAATAGCGTCCCCATTTGGAGCTATCCTGAAATGCCACATTCTTTTCTAATTTGCATTAGCCCAAGTATATGTGAATTTAACTGTACCTTTGCTTGCCCTACTTAAACCAAGCATTAAAGCCCCAGCTTCTGATTCCAGCACCATTTTCACATACTGCAATTAAAAAAACACATGATAACCCTGAAACAGCAACAACACATGGAAAGGCTCTGGGTCAGCAGTTCCTAACCTTAGTTAGGTATAAAAAGGTTGGGAACCCCTGCTCTAGGTGATGCAATGAATCAACATGGACATGTACAACTAGTGGAGAATATCTAAGAGGTATTTCATGCCCTTGTAAGGGCTACAATGATGTTTTTGGACCAGTTAGAGAAAACTGATTACAATATCAAACTTGATCTCTTCTACCATCATCTTTCATTCATTTCCCTGCTTTTATCAATTCAAATAATCCAACTGCAGATGCGCACATTGAGTATTTTGGAAAGGAGATAAACATTTGACTGTGATATCGAATTGGAAACGGTTATGAACAGCACCGCTGTCCTGTAACCAGGGGATGGAGATTCTGCCATTTTGTTTAGATTTATTCCCAACTTTATATTCTAATGCTAATAATTAAAATTATAACTTAAGAAGCTGACATTTATAAGCATTTGTTAATGTTTTCTTATGAAGGAGCATCACATGTACAAAGATGTAAGACAGTATGTCACTTCAAGCAATATTTCATTCAAATCTGTTCAGGTCTGTAATAAAGCTACAGGTCCAAAACAAAAAGTCCCTCTTGATATTACAGAATTTCAATCTGTCAATACATTTCTTCTCTGTGAATATCATTCCCCATAGGAGAACGTCTTCATCTGCATTTAACAGGTGCAGTAATATAAAGTATCAGGTACTATTAAATGTAAAATGGTAGTCCTGTATTAAAACACTGTCATAACAGTGACAGATAATATTAATAAGGATATCTTATCAATAGCTGTAGTGTTCGTACAGTGAGTTACTTCAATGGTTCTTGTCAGAGTGCACGTTCCAGACATTGCACTTGGTTCACTGCCAATGAGAGGGAGGTTGGCCTGATATTGATGGACGGACAATACCTTTAGGGACAGGCTTAGATCCAAACCAAGACATCTGCAAAGTATACAGAATAATGTTTAGGAAGCAAATCAAGGACATTTGTTGGATGAATTATTCCATGCCAATGGCCATCTGATGCATGCATCTTTTAAGCTGTCTCTCTCACTCAAATGTAAAATAACACAGAAGCTGATTTCAAAGTTGAAAGTAAACTTATTATCAAAGTTAAAAGTAAACTTATTATCAAAGTACGTATGTGTCACCATATGCTATCTCGAAATTAATTTTCCTGCAGGCACTTACAGGAAAATAAAGAAATAGAGACATAGAAAACCTACAGCACAATACAGGCCCTTCAGCCCTCAAAGTTGTGCTGAACATAACCCTACCTCAGAAATTACTAGGTTTACCCATAGCCCTCTATTTTTATAAGCTCCATCTACCTATTCAAAAGTCTCTTAAAAGACCCTATCTCCACCGTTGCCGGCAGCCCATTCCACACACTCACCACTCTCTGCATAAAAAACTTACCCCTGACATCTCCTCTGTACCTACTCCCCAGCACCTTAAACCTATGTCCTCTTGTGAAAACCATTTCAGCCCTGGGAAAAAGTCTCTGACTATCCACATGATCAATGCCTCTCATCATCTTATACTCCTCTATCAGGTCACTTCTCATCCTCCATCGCTCCAAGGAGGAAAGGCCAAGTTCACTCAACCTGTTTTCATAAGGCATGCTCCCCAATCCAGGCAACACCCTTGTAAATCTCCTCTACAATAGAAATTATATAAAGCCATACATAACAAAGACCAACAAACAACCAATGTGCAAAGGAAGATAAACTCTGCAAATAATAAAAAATGTAAATAAATAATAGTGAGAATATGAGTTGTAGAGTCTTTGAAAATGAGTCTGTAGGTTGTGGAATCAGTTCAGAGTTGTTGTGAGTAAAGTTATCCAGGTGGGTTCAGGAGCCTGTTGGTTGTAAGAGCCTGTTCCTGAACCTGCAGGTGTGGGACCTAAGGCTCCTGTACCTCTTTCCCGATGGCAACAGTGAGAACAGAGCATGGCCTGGATCATAGGGGTCCTCGATGACAGATGCTGCTTTCTTGTGGTGCAGTCCTTGTAAATGTGTTCAATGGTGGGGAGTGCTTTTCCTGAACTGCACAGGTGGAAATGATACTATGTTATTAGATGATGCTAGGGTCAGCGTGTAGATAAGGAACAGGAGAAGACTAAGAATGAGTGGAAGAAAAGCCATTGCTGGTGAACCTCTAGCCACAATTGATTGAATAAGAATCCAGTGAGTATACCTCACTAACACGAGGAAATCGGCAGATGCTGGAAATTCAAACTCACACAAAATGCTGGTGGAACGCAGCAGGCCAGGCAGCATCTATAGGAAAAAGTCCAGTTGACGTTTCGGGCTGAGACCCTTTGTCCCAGAACATCGACTGGACTTTTTCCTATAGATGCTGCCTGACCTGCTGCGTTCCACCAGCATTTTGTGTGAGTTGTTAGTATAACACCTAGTGAGGTAATGGACAGAATTATGTAGTCAACATTGTTAAAAACAGCTGACAGGTCAAGAATAACAAGAAGAACAGATGATCACATAGGCTGTCTTTACTGACTTTAATAAAAACATATTAGTTCAGTAGTTAAATTGAAAATCGGGATTTGTAGGAGGGAGATGGTTATAGTATTGGGGTGGGAGGGAGGTCATTTAAAATTGAGGTGAGCAGGTATTTCAGATGGAGGGTGGTATATCTCTGAAATTCTCTTCCCCAGAGGGTTGTTGAGGCTGGATCATTGGGGGTATTTAAAAAAAAGTAGACATATTTTTGAAACATCTGGGACTTGAGGGCTGTAGAGAATAGAAGAATAGTGCAAAGGGACTTGGGAGTTCTAGAGCAGGATCCTGTAAAGGTTACAATGCAGGTAGAGTCAGTAGTAAGACAAATAGGAGGACAAATGCAATGGTAGCATTCATTTTGAGAGGATTAGAATATAAGAGCAAAGATGTAATGCTGAGGCTTTATAAGGCATTGGTCAGACCACACTTGGAGTATTGTGAGCAGTTTTGGGCTCCTTATCTGAGAAAAGATGAGCTGGCATTGGAGACGATCCAGAGAGAGTTCAGAAGAATGATTCCAAGAATGAAAGGGTTAATGTATGAGAAGCATTTGTTGGCTCTGGGCCTATACTTGCTGGAGTTCAGAAGAATGGGGAGGGGTGAAATCTCATTGAAATCTATCAAATATTGAAAGGCCTGGATGGAGTGGACGTGGAGAGGATGTTTCCTATAGTGGGTAAATCTAGTACAAGAGAGCAGAGCCTCAGACTATAGCAATACATATGAAGAGGAACTTCTTTAGCCAGAGGGAGTGAATCTGTGGAATTTACTTCCATGGGCGGCTATGGAAGCCAAGTCATTGAGTAGATTTAAAGTGGAGGCTAATAGGTTCTTGATTAATCAGGGTATCAAATGGTCTACGAGGATACAAGACATAGGGTAAGTCTCTGGAATTCTGCTCCCCCGGAGGCTTTTTGAGGCTGGATTATTTGGTGTGTCTAAAACACTAGATCTTGGAATTGTGGACTATAGGGATTAGAAGGGGATACAGATTTTGGGGCTCATCATAAATGATCATCTTGAACAGCAGTGCAGGCTTGAGGGGCTGAGTGGCCTACTCCTGTTCCTTATTTTATTACGATCTTAATTGAAAAAGAATTCCAAGAAATGGTTCACATTTGAAAGGCTACAACAAATTCAACAACTGCAGAGGATAAGAAGCCTGGAACTGGGTGTAGTTTCCCAATGCAGGTGGGTCAATACCCATTCTTTTTTGAGAAGGGTAACGAAACAAGATTTGTGGAGGAGCAACTGTATCCAAGGGAAAAGAATGGTTAACAGTACCAATTAACTTGGAGAACCAACAAAAGCAACAATGCTATACCTTGTATTCTAAAGATTCCTTTAACATGTTCTCCTCTTCACGTGTGAAGTTTAGTAGCACTGATACAGCTTTCACCAGTTGATAGGCCTGCAACAAAACACATACTATAATTTAATACTTTTTTCAGTTATCACACCGAAAACTAATACAGAACATAGAACAGGCCCTTCAGCCCACAATGTTGTGCCTAACTAATTAACTAACTAAATGCTCAACTAATCCCTTCTGCCTTAACTGTGTCCACTTCCTACATATTCCTGACCCTTCCTATATTTTTAATTTAGAGATATATCACATAACAGGCCTTTCTATTTTCCACCAGCAGGAAAGTACTGATGGATCAGCAAGGAAAACACTAAAATAATTGCAGCAGTCACAATTCTGTGGAGTTCTTTGCCACAGACTGCTGTGGAGGCCGAGTCTTTATGTATATTTAAGGCAGAGATTGATAGATTCTTGATTGGTTAGGGCATGAAGGGGTACAGGGAGGAGGCAGGAGATTGGGGCTAAGAGAAAAATTGGATCAGTCATGATGAAATAGCAGAGCAGACTTGATGGGCCAAATGGCTTAATTTTGCACAAAAAAAAAATTCTAAATATAAGGTTTTAAAAGTTTATTCAAGATTCACTTTTTAATGCTTGAATAAATAAATCTTCCCCAGACCTTTAAGTAGGAATTCATTAAAGTACTACATTGGGCTACAATGACCACAGCAGTCAGTGTAGTTCCAGAAACATTTTGTCTCCACTATTGATCTTTCAACAAATCACTTGCCACTTGGCAAAGGAATTCCTGATCCATGTCACGTTATTGAATCTAGCCAACAAATTACAACACTCTTATGTTCAGCCTTTGATAGAACCCCCTAGATGTTTCGAGAGATTAGTATTATTTGTCACAAGTAATGATAGGCAGGTAGTCTAATAAGAACTAACAGAACTATGGACTCTATTCTTCAGTGTTACAGATTTTTATTCTGTGTTTTTTTGCCTGATCTCAGTTTGTTTTGTGCCGGAGGAAGGATTTGGGGGTCGACGTGCCTGATCCGTTTTATTAGCTTCTTTGTACAGGAGCAGAGATTTGGGGGTCGATGTGCCTTATCTGTTTTGCTTGTTCCTTGTGTGGGAGGAGGGATTTGGGGGTAGATGATCTGCTGCCTTCTTTTCTTTTCCTTTCTTGGTTTCACAGCTATCCAGAGAACTGGAGAATTTCAAGAGTTATATACTTTGATAATAAATTAACTTTTGAACATAGAATATAATATGCGGCATAGTACAGGCCTTTGACCCACAATGCTGTGGCAACCAATATAAATCAATTCCACGATCTATTCAACCCTTCCTCTTACATAATCCACATCCCATCTGCCGAGCTAAGAGCCTCTTAAAGGCCTCTATTGTATCAGCCACACACACCCAGCAGTGAAATGCAGGCACTTAATGTTCTCTGTGTGGACACCTACCTTTGTCATCTCTCTTAAACTTTCCCCCACTCACCTTAAGTAGATGTCCTCTGGTATTGGCCGTAGACACTCCGGGGAAAAATGCGCTGGCTTTGCCTCTCATAATCTTAAACACCTCTACAAATCGCCTAATGAATTTTGGGAGATTATGCTTATTTATTTACTTTATTTACTGATACAGTGTGATGTAGGCCCTTCTGGCTCTTTGAGCTGTGCCACCCAGCAACAAAACTTAAATCACGGGACAATTTACCATGACCAATTAACCTACCCGGTACGTCTTTGGACTGTGGGAGGAAACTGGAGCAGTCAACTAAAACCATGCTGGAAACGAACTCTGAACTCCGTAACTCCAGGAGCTGTAATAGCATCGTGCTAACCTCTACAGTATGTGGTGTCCCAGGAAAGTGTTTCCTAAACCTGACAGCTGCACACCCATAGGGAAGGGTTAGTGTGATGGGATTTATTGAAAACAAAAGCGTCAGCATGCCAGAACTGGATAAGCATTTCTGAAAGCTTTACTCCCAGTTCCTGTATTAATACTACAGAATCTCAAGTCCAAATCTCACATACACTATATGAGTTTAAATACCAAACCATGGCTGGGCTTCCTCTCTGATTAATTAAATTACAATCACCAATCTATACTTTAATTTCTCTCAACAGACTAGTGATACATTTCCACTGATCAACTTTAAACTAATGAGTTATTATTAACTTACCTCTGATTCTCGTACAGACATGAACTTGAGGAGGACATGTTTAAGATAATCAAAATTTATCTCCCTGGAGTCATTCAGGTCAGAATTGTTTACAACTGTGGAGGAATTACTAACAGTGGCTGGTGGCTCGAAGCAGGATCTCTCTCGGACTTCAGTGGACTCCATTTCTGGTTTCATTTTCTTTAATTGAAAAGATTTAGAATGCATTAATCAAATGCTACAAGCAAAACCAAATCAAAATTTGTTTGGCAGAAGCATACCCCACCAACCAGGTCATGTCCTCTTCTCATTACTACCATCAGAGAAGAGGTACAGGAGCCTGAAGACACACACTCAACATTTCCGGAACAGCTTCTTCCTGTACACCATCAGATTTCTGAATGATATTGAACCAACCCATGAACACTACCTCACTATTTTTGCTCTTTCTGCACCACTTAGTTAATTTTTAGATATATTTCTTATTTTATAGTATATTTTATGTACTCCTGCTGCAAAGATAAATCTCATAACATATGTCAGTGATATTAAACCTGACTGTGATTTCTGTTCTGGAATTTCTAACAGGAAAGCTATTATACAAATAGAAACTTTGTCTGTCTGATGTGAACTGTACTATCTCAAGGAACATACCCCAGAGAACATATCTGTACTGAAGAACAGTCAAAGACCAGTGATTCTCAAGGCTACACAACGTTACAGCTGAATAGTCTAAATCTGCACCTTAATTACACAGAAAACATTCTCTACATAAATGTCAAAGCAGTCCCTGAGTGAATACAATTCTTTTTTAAACTTATGAAGATAATCTCCAGGGTGAAATATGCTGGAGTTACTGTCCACTCTTGCATTTCTATTTTTTTTTGCATGTTGAAGATAAATATGATAAGATGCCTCATTCATACAGAATGAAGAGACCCATTCAACCCACTGAACTCTCACTGATATAAATTTCATCTGCAATAATCCCAGATTACCATCAAATCCTCTTAGATTCTACTAATTGCCTGCTTACTTGGGGCAATTTACAGCATTCAATAACCTGGATGTCTCTGGGATGTGGGTCACAGAACAGTGCAACACATGAATGTTGCCTTCAGCTCATGAGTCTGTGTCAAGTATGATGCCAAATTAAACTAATTCCTTTGTCTGAATATTAAACCAGAAGACATTGGAGCAGAATTAGACCATTCAAGTCTGCTCCACCATGCCATCATGGCTGATTTATTATCCCTCTCAACCCCATTCCCCTGCCTTCTCCATGTAGCCTTTGACTAATCAAACATAGCTGCACTCAATCGCTTTAAACAGACCCAATGACTTGGCCTCCACATGTTTGTGGCAATGAATTACACAGATTCACCCCCCTCTTGCTGGAAAAATTCCTCTTCACCTCAGTTATAAATGGACCTACCTCTATTCTGACACTGTGCCCTCTGGTCATTATAGGAAACATCCTCTCCACATCTAGTTTTAAACATAAGCCATATTGTTCACATGTATATCAAAAATCCAGTGTAATGCACTGTTTGACTAATACACAGTTCGAGATGTGCTCGAGGCAGCTCCCACGTCTGATCATGCTTCTGGCGCCAACAAAGCATGTTCTAACTTGTCCATCTTTGGAATGCAGGAGGAAAATGGAGCACCCAGAGGAAACCCACGTGGTCATGGGGAGAGTGTACAAACGCTTTACAGACTACAGCAGGACTGAACCCTAACCTTACAGCTGGCACTTGTAATAACATTAAACTAACCGCTTAGCTACCCAGCCTCCCTGTGGGTAGAAAACCACAAAATTCACTTTGCCAATCCAAACACATTATTCGATTGCTTAAATACACATGAAAACAAAGCAGGTTAGTTCCAGCTCAAAGTGGAAGAGCCTCACTAGTTTCAATGTGCACCACATGTGCAAGGGTTTACGAGGAGTAAAAACACAGGAATTTGAATGGGTTATCAATCACCTAGATAAGTTCCCTCAAATTGTGCTATTACTTCCATGGAATCTGGGTCATGCAAAGTATTAGACAACTATCCTGGGAACAATTCACTAGGTGACATTATTTTAGTATTAGGTTACACGTTATGCCATGGGTGTCGAGAGACCTGCTGGCTAGTGGCATCTGCCGTACTTTACGCATGTGCAAATATTGATGTCATTTTTCTGACCCACTTTTTGAAATGATCCCCAAAAATGAACTAAAATCTAATTAATATGTTTCATACAGGAGCCTTACCAGTTCCTTCTGCAGAGTCTTTTTCAGTTCTGCTAGTCTCTGGAGCAGCTGTTTAATTGTCTTTGAGAGAGGAAAAGAAGTAAAATATAAAATCCACAGCGATGTTATGCTTTATTTAATAAAACAATCCTGATTTAAATTTTATCCAGGTTATGGATACTCAAATGTTCTCATTTTCTTGGATCAATCATAAATGGACTATGAGACCATAGACATAGAAGCAGAATAGGATTCTGGACCCATAGAGTCTGCTCCAGCATTCTATCATGGCTGATTTATTATCCCTCTCAACCCAATTCTCCTGCCTTCTCCCTGTAACCTTTGATGCCCTTACTAATCAAGAACCTATCAACCTCTGCTTTAAATATACCCATTGACAGCTCCACAGCTGGCTGTGGCAATGAATTCCAAAGATTCACCACCCTCTGGCTAAAGGAACTGCCCCCATCTCTGATATAAAGGGATATGCTTCTATTCTGAGGCTGTGACCTTTGGTCCTAGTCTTTTCCATTATTGGATACATTCTCTCCACATCCACTCTATCTAGGGCCTTTCAATATTTGTTAAGCTTCAATGAGATCCCCCCCCCCCCCCCATTCTTCTAAACTCCATAAGTTTAAATGCTCTACTTAACCCTTGCTTTTCCATGATCATTCTCATGAACCTCCTCTGGGGCTTTTGAATGATTATGAGAGAATAAATGGGACCATCACACCTTAACAAAGCAAAGGAGGTTCAGCATCATTGTCCAGATTCACATTAGTCTATTGTCTATTCACACCAGTTGTAATGAAATTCCTTGTTCACATGAAGTTAGCAAAGTAAATAGTGTACACAGTAGTAATAAATACAACAGTGACTGCGTAGCAGCAGAATGGTTCAACAATTGTAGTGAAATCTGAAATAGTGCAAAAAGAAACCATTACAATAATGGAATAAACCATAAACTATGTGAGATAAAATTAACAGTCCAAGAAGGTGGCAGCATCCCTGAGAAGGGGTGTGAAAGAGGTGGTTGGGTCTGAAGTCTTATAGTAGTGGGAAGAAGCAGTCCTTCAGTCTAACTGTCCAGGCTTTAAAGCTTGCAGAAGATAGGAAAGGAAATGCCAGGGTGGCAGGCATCCTTTACAATGTTATTAGTCTTCCTTAAGCAATGCACTTTGAAGACGGATCGGATGGAAGGAAGTGAGGATATAATGAATCAAATGGTGCTGGGGTTCCGTCATTCCCAGCAAGTCCCAGATATACACAGACCCAAATGTAATTCCAGGACTTAGTACATGACAGAAGTGATCACATCCATCAGTCTGCTCTGTTGGCATTTGTAGGCTTAAAAGCCCACTCATTTCATTAGCGACAAGGAGAAGAGATTCTTAAAACATATTTTACTTTAATATGTAAAAAACAATTTCAGATTCAGATTTATTTATCACGACTACATCAAAACAGACAGTGAAGTGGATCACTTGCGTTAACATCCAACACACCTAAGGTTGTGCCGGGGGCAGCCCGCAAGTGTTGCCACACATTCTGGCACCAACATAGCACGCACACAACAGTCAACAGAACAGCACAAGCAGGCTCACAATCAATGAAAAGATTGTTCTTTTAATTAATAATTTATATTTGAAGAGTTCTCCTAATAATCTGCCGCACCAGCTTAATTAATTACAAATGGAATCTAACATAAAGATAAGGAGATTATGCTTCAGTACTGTAGGCCATTGATGGGCCTTCATCTAGAGTACTCAAGTAGGATCAGAATCAGGTTTAATATCACCAGCATACAGTTGCAAGAAAAAGTTTCTGAACACTTTGCAATAAATACTCATAAAATGTAGTCTAATCTTCATCTAAGTCACTATAATAAACAAACACAATCTGCCTAAACTAATTAATAATACACAATTGTACTTCTTCTTGTTAAGACTGAGTACACCATTTAGACAATCATAGTCTAGGTTCAAAAAGCATGTGGACCTCTGGAATAAAGCCTTCTACAAAAACTATTTAGAGTCACATGTTCCAATCAATGAGATGAAACTGGAAGTGTGGGGGCGTAGGGATGCCCTGTCCTATAAAAAAGACACACAAAGTCAAGTTATTGACAAGAGTCTGCTCTTCTTAAGAAAAACCTCTTTATGTGCACCATGCCTCAATCAAGACAGCTTCCAGAGGACCTTAGAAGAATTGTAGAGATGTATGAACCCGGAGAAGTCTACAAAAGCACTTCTAAACACCTGAGTGTTCATCAATCCATAGTAAGAGAAATTGTCTACAAATGGAGAATATTCAGTACCTTTGCTACTCTCCCTAAGAGTGGACATACTGCAAAGATCACACCAAAAGCACAACATACAATGCTGAAGGAGGTGAAAAAGATCCAAAAGTTAACAGCAAAAGACCTGCAGAAATCTCTAGAACTTGCTAAAGTCTCTGTTCATGTGTTCCAATAAGAAAAATACCAAACAAGAATGGTGTTCATGAAAGGACACCACAGAGGAAACCATTGCTCTCCAAAAAAAATCTCAGTTTGCAAAAGACCACCTAGATGTTCCACAAAATCTTTGGGACAATGTTCTGTGGACAGATAAGACAAAAGTTGAACTATCTGGCAAAAATATACACTGCTATGTTTGGATGTACAAGGGTACTGCACACCAACACCAAAACCTCATTCCAGCTTTGAAGTATGATGGAAGGAGCTTCATGGTTTGGGGCTGCTTTGCTACCTCAGGGTCTGGACAGCTTGCAATCATTGAGGGAACAATGAATTCAAAATTGTATCAGGACATATTACAGGAGAATGTCAGGGTAGCAGTTTGTCACCTAAAGTTTAATAGAACTTGGATGATGTAACAAGACAATGATCCAAAACACAAGAGTAAATCAGCAACAGAATGGTTTAAAAAGAAGAAAATTAATGCTTTGGAATGGCCAAGTCAGATTCCAGATGTTAACCCAGTTGAGATGCTGTGACATGAACTGAAGAGGGCTGTTTATGCAAAGTATCCCAGAAATATTGATGAACTGAAACAATTTTGTATGGAGGAATGGCTTAAAATTCTTCCTTGCCATTGGCAAGTCTGATCAGCAGCTACAGGAAACATTTGGTGGAGGTTATTGCTGCTAAAGGAGATTCTACCAGTTATTAAATACAAAAGTTCACATACTTTCCCAGCTTGAACTGTGAACGATTAAACAATGTGTTCAATAAAAACTTGAAAAGTACAATTTGTCTGTTATTAGCTTAGGCTGATTATTCTGACTTAGATGAAGATCGGACCACATTTTATGAGTAATTAATACAGAAAACCAGGTAATTGCAAAAAGCTCACAAACATTTTCTTGTAAACGTGTGTTGTGAAATATGTTGTTTTGTGGTATCAGTGTATTGCAATATATTGAAATAAAAAAGCCACAAATTACAAAAGGAATATATAATTTAAAAAATTACTATATGCAAAAAAAGAGAAAATATATATTGAGGTAGTATTCATGGATTAATTGTCCATTCAGAAATCTGACTGCAGAGGGGAAGAAGCTGTTTTTGAAACATTGAGGTGTGTCTTCAGGCTCCTGTTAACTCCTCCATGATGGTAGCAATGAGAAGAGGGCATGTCCCAGGTGGTGGATGCCACCTTTTTGAGGCATCACCTTTTGAAGGTGTCCTCAATGCTCAGAAGGCTAATATCTATGATGAAGCTGGCTGAGTTTACGACTTTCTGAAGCTTTATCTGATCCTGTGCAGTGGGCCCTTCCATACCAGATAGTGATTCAACCTGTTAGAATGTTTTCCATGGTACATTTGTAGAAATTTATGAGAGTTTTTGGTCACAACCAAGTCTCCTCAAACTCCTAATGAAATATAGTCGCTGTCATTTTTTTTGTAATTGTATCAATATGTTGGGCCCAGGATAGATCAACTTGCACAACCCAAATCACCACCACTTTGCACTACGACGGACTTCTATTTTTGTATTAATTGTGTTCTTCCTTACATATTCTATCAATTACAGTTTTGTTGTGAATAGTGTATCTCTGTTATTTATTGCACCTGTGCATACACGTTCTCTCTTCTCCTTCATGATGACATTACCACCCTTTAAAAGTGATAATACTGTCAGCTCTATCCACAAACAAAAAAAAAATCAGAAGTGGAGTTTTTTTTTTATCTGTTAGCGACTTTTGTAAATTACTTGGACTGGTGCCACCCATTTGCAGAAAAAGCTTCTCATCCACCCTGTTCTGCACCCACGTAAAATCTTGTATCAGGTTTCCTCTTGAGTCATTTCAAACCTGTCACTGAAGTATGACACCGATAAAGGCCTCTACCAGAGCTTCCTTTGCAATGACATGATACTCAGTTGCAAGAAAAATAGATGCAAATGTTCAAAAGATGTAGTCTTACACATTTGGTATTCTACAACTTGGTCTGGTTGATAAGGGCAGACTGGTTGTGGTTTGATCGCCTGATGAAATACCAGCCAATTAGCACAGAACACAGAACAGTGCAGCACGGTACAGGCCTTTCAGCCTATGATATTGTAACAACATCTAAATATATTCCAAGATCAAACTAACCCTTTCCTCCTGCATAGCATTCTAGTTTTTGGTCTATTTAGAAGAAAAGGCTTTCAAAGCAAGTTATTGTAAGCCCATAAGACACAGCAGCAGAATTTTATTCCTCTCAACTCCATTCTCCTGCCTTCTCGTATCCTTAGATGCCCTTACTAATAAAGAATTTATCAAATATACCCAATAACTGAGCCTCCACAACTATCTGTGGCAATGAATTTTATAGAATCACCACCCTCTGACTACAGAAATTCGTAATTTCTATGCTGAAGGGATGCCTGTCTACTCTGAGGCTATGTCCTCTGCTCCTAGACTCCCCCAATATAGGAAGCATTTCCACTCTAGACCTCCCAATATTCAAGAGTCACAGAAAAGTACAGCACAGAAACAGGCACTTTGACCCACAAGTCCATGCTGAACCATTTAAGCTGCCGACTCCCATCGACCTGCATTAGGACCATAGCCCTCCATACCCCTACTATCCATGTACTTATCCAAACTTCTCTTAAATGTGAAAATTGAGCTCCCATACACTTTTGTGCTGGCAGCTTGAACCACACTCTCATTCTGAATGAAGAAGTTTCTCCTCATGTTCCCCTTAACTTTTCACCCTTAACCCACACCTATGGTTGTGGTCCCACCCAACCTCAGCAGAAAAAGCCTTCTTGCATTTACCCAATCTAAACACTTCATAATTTTGTGTACCTCTATCAAATTTCCCCTTAATCTTCTGCATTCCAAAATTAAAATCCTAATCTATTCAATCTTTCCTTATAGCTAGGTCCTTCAGTCCTAGGTCTCAATGAGATTCCCCCACCCCTCTTCCATCTAAACTCCA
Organism: Hypanus sabinus; assembly: GCF_030144855.1. Classification (NCBI taxonomy): domain Eukaryota; kingdom Metazoa; phylum Chordata; class Chondrichthyes; order Myliobatiformes; family Dasyatidae; genus Hypanus; species Hypanus sabinus. The sequence continues at coordinate 26,221,700 of NC_082723.1, read as the reverse complement.
GCGAGTACAAGCCCAGTACAATCAAATGCTCCTCATATGTTAAGCCTTTCATTCTCGTGTGTATAATGCTTAGGAAAATAGCAGGCTATGCGATAAAGAAATTCTAGGCAGTTTCTAGAGTAGGTTACATGGTCAGCACAACATGGTGGGCTGAAGGGCCTGTAGTATGCTGTAGATTTCTATGTTCTATGTTCATAAACCTCCTTTGGACTCTCTCCAATGCCAGTACATCCCTTCTTAGTTATTGTGTCTTGTAATCCTTCTCCAGAGGATTGGAGGGAGGCAAATATTGTCCCCTTGTTCAAAAAAGGTAGTAGGGATAGTCCGGGTAATTATAGACCAGTGAGCCTTACATCTGTGGTGGGAAAGCTGTTGGCTAAGATTCTTGGAGATAGGATCTATGGGCATTTAGATAATCATGGTCTGATCAGGGACAGTCAGCATGGCTTTGTGAAGGACAGATCATGCCTAACAAGCCTTATATGAGTTCTTTGAGGAGGTGACCAGGCATATTGATGAAGGTAGTGCAGTGGATGTAATCTACATGGATTTTAGTAAGGCATTTGACAAGATTCCACGGTAGGCTTATTCAGAAAGTCAGAAGGCATGGTATCCAGGGAAGTTTGGCCAGGTGGATTCAGAATTGGCTTGCCTGCAGAAAGCAGAAGGTCGTGGTGGAGGGAGTACATTTGGATTGGAGGGTTGTGACAAGTGGTGTCCCACAAGGATAGCTTCTGGGACCCCTACTTTTCGTGATTTTTATTAACGACCTGGATGTGGGGGTAGAAGGGTGAGTTGGTAAGTTAGCAGATGACACAAAGGTTGGTGGTGTTGTAGATAGTGTAGAGGATTGTCGAAGATTGCAGAGAGACATTGATAGGACACAGAATTGGGCTGAGAAGTGGCAGATGGAGTTCCACCTGGAGAAGTGTGAGGTGGTACACTCTGGAAGGACAAACTCCAAGGCAGAGTACCAAATAAATAGCAGGATACTTGGTAGTGTGGAGGAGCAGAGGGATCTGGGGGTACATGTCCACAGATCCCTGAAAGTTGCCTCACAGGTAGATAGTTAAGAAAGCTTATGGGGTGTTAGCTTTCATAAGTCAAGGGATAGATTTTAAGAGTCACAAGGTAACGATGCGACTCTATAAAACTCTGGTTATGCCACACTTGAAGTACTGTGTCCAGTTCTGGTCGCCTCACTATAGGAAGGATGTGGAGGCATTGGAAAGGGTACAGAGGAGATGTACCAAGATGCTGCCTGGTTTAGAGAGTATGCATTATGATCAGAGATTAAGGGAGCTAGGGCTTTACTCTTTGGAAAGGAGGAGGATGAGAGGAGACACGATAGAGGTATACAAGATATTAAGAGGAATAGATAGAGTGGACAGCCAGCGCCTCTTCCCCAGAGCACCACTGCTCAATACAAGAGGAAATGGCTTTAAGGTAAGGGTGAGAAGTTCAAGGAGGATATTAGAGGAAGATTTTTTACTCAGAGAGTGGTTGGTGCATGGAATGCACTGCCTGAGTCAGTGATGGAGGCAGATACACTAGTGAAATGTAAGAGACTACTAGACAGGTATATGGAGGAATTATATGGTTATATGGGAGGCAGGGTTTAAGGGTTGGCACAACATTGTGGGCAGAAGGGCCTGTACTGTGCTGTACTACTCTATGTTCTATGTAATTGATCACTCTTTTCAATACAATAATGCTGATATTTTTGAAGATAGCTAACTCTATATTGCACCTGTTAGTAGTCTGACCTGGCTCAGTGCACACCTCTTTAACTCTCTTCATGCTTCAAGAACCGTCCCCACTGACTTAAGCAGAGAAAAAACTCAAACTGGCACTTCCAGCACAGTACAGAGGGAGTGTTGCTCCATCAAAAGTGCACTTTCATGTACAGTATGAGAACAAAGCCCCATCTACTCTCTCAGATACAAGATCATAAGGCACCATCTACTTGGATGACAACAAAGATTTTGCTTCCTAAATACTTTTGGGTCTATCTTATGGATTTTGGGCTAATGATCATGAAAATCACCATGAAATTTCCCTATCACACTAATTTTTTGAAATCATCTATATTTGTCATTTCAATTCATAATTCAAGTCAGAATAACTGATGCCAAGATTAAGGAAGGCATTTTTGTTGGTCCACAAATCAGACAGGTCAATAATGACAGAGAATTCAAAGAGCTTCTACTGGGACCAAAGAAAATTGCACAGAAGGCATTCAAGGATGTTGTTGAAGATTTTCTTGGCAACTACAGCATACAAAACCATGAGGTGAAACGTGTCACTAAAGATTCATTTTCTGCATTCCCATTGAGACTTCTTTCAAATAAATCTTGGTACTGTCAGAGATGAGAATGGTGATAGGTTTCACCAGGACATTATGGTCATGGACAGATGGAATCAGGGCAACTGCAATTCATCATTTCTGGATGATTATTGTTGGATACCTGAGCAAAAAGCCCCAGACACCAAGTACAGACAAACATCATCAGCAAAACACTTAGCTGAACTACTGCAGAGCATCAGCAGTATGCAATTAGACACATTATATTCAATAAAGTTGATTTCTTTTTTTCCCAAGTTCTTACATGATGCAAGTAGACTGAAATTATACTTGTGTTCAGCTTCAAGTGGTCTATCATAAACAAAGGAAAATTCTGAGAAAGCAACATTTTTGAAAAAAACATTTTGGCCAGTGTAAACCAAGCACCACCCCCCCCCCCCCCCAACACAACACACAGGTCAATATTTACCTCCCACTCAACATTGCTAATATGCATGAAATTTAGTGGCTATTGTGCAGTTGTGTGAGCTAGCAATATGCAAACCAGTTGCCATATTTTCAGACTACAATGTTGCCTTTGTTTCAAGTATTTAATGGCTATAAAACACTCTGTAATGCTGTGAAAGGTGTGATTCCATTAAATAAAACATCTTTGTAATTTAACCATTTTGAGAACACTACTGTGAAACAACAACGTTCATAATGGAAGTGGCATGTTAGAACTACTCAAGATATTCATCACAGATGGAAAAAAAGCAGCATTTCAACCAGTGAATATTAAGTACAAGCAAAAGTCTGTTAAGTATCCCCATTCAAACACTATTAAAACCCAAAGTTAACACCTAGAGTGATTGTAAGCTGCAGGTACAACTTCTAAACCACAGTGAAGTAAGTACTTCCTGTGTGGCTAACCTTATTTTTCTCCATCAACTGCTGCTCCAAATCTTGGTTGTCCTGCTGAAGTTGCATGGGGTCTGCAATTGCAACATCTCCATTTTGTTCTTTCTCACCATTTTCTGGGGGATTGAGGGCCATCAGTTCTGCTTCCAGAGTGGTTACCTGCAAGAGCAATTTGGATTTCATTATCTGAGCGCTTGATTTTACATAGAACACTACAGCACAGTACAGGCCCTCAACTCATGGTATCATGCTGATCTTTTAACCCACTCCAAAATAAATCTAACACCTCCCTCCCACATAGCTCTCCATTTTTCTATCATCCTTGTGCCTATCTAAGGGTCTCTTAGATCCACAGCAGATGCCATCTCATTGTCTCTTCAACTCAACCCTGGAATACCTAGATGGCAAAGATACATCTGAATGCTCTTTGTTAACTATAGTTCGCATTCAATATTATAATTCCCTCAAAACTATTCAAGAAGTTTCAGGACCTTGGCATCAATACTTCCTTGTACAATTGGATCCTCAATTTCTTCACAGGCAGTTTGGATTAGCAACAACATTTTCCCCACAATCTTCATCAGCATGTGTGCACCACAAGGTTGTGTTCTTAGCAACCTGCTATACTTGCTATACACTTAAGAATGTATAAAGCTCCAATGCCATTTTCAAGTTTGCTTATGACACTACTGTTATAGGCTGAATCAAAGGTGGTGATGAATCAGCATATAGGAGGGAAATTGAAAATCTGGCTGAGTGCTGCCATAACTTACTCAGTATCAGCAAGACCAAGGATCTGATTATTGACTTCAAGGAGGGAACTAGTGGTCCATGAGCCAGTCATCGGAGGGTCAGAGATGGAGAGGGTCAGCAAATTTAAATTCCTTGGTGTTATCATTTCAGAGGAACTGTCCTGGGCCCAGCAATGAAGAAAGCAAGGCAATGCTTCTACTTCCTTAAGAGTCAGTGAAGATTCAGCATGAAATCTAAAACTCTGACAAACTTCTATAGATGAGTGGTGAAAAGTATATTGACTGGCTGCATCACAGCCTGGTATGGAAACACTGTTACTCCAGAACAGATATCGCCCTCCCACCACTAAGCACATCTACACGGAATGTAGCATCCGTCATCATCAGGGACCCCCACCATCTAGGTCACACTCGCTTCTTACTGCTGCCATCAAGGTAGTGGTACAGGAGCCTTAGGACTCACACCACCAGGTCCAGGAACAGTTATTGTCCCTCAATCATCAGGCTCTTGAACCAAAATGGATAACTTCACTCAAATTCACTTGTCCCATCAGTGAAATGTTCCCACAACCTATGGACTCACTTTCAAGGCCTCTTCATCTCATGTTCTTGATATTTATTGTTTATTTATTTATTATTAATTTTTATTTTTGTATTTGCATAGTTAGTTGCCTTTTGCACACTGTTTGAGCGCCCAAGTTGGCGTGGTCTTTTATTTATTCTATTCTGGTTATTACTCTATATGGATTTATTAAGTATGCCTGCAAGAAAATGAATCTCAGGATTGTATATAGTGACATACATGTACTTTGATAACAAATTTACTTTGAACTTAAATCTCCCTAATGTATCTGTCTCTACCACTGTCCCTGGCAGCATGTTCTACGCACCCACCACTCTCTGTATAAAAAAAACTTCCCTCACAAATTACCCCTATACTTTCCTCCAATCACCTTAAAATTATGCCCTCTCATGTTGGCCATTTCCACCTCAGATGATGTTGGCTGTCCAAGCCATCTATGCCTCTTATCATCTTGTACATCTCAATCACCTCTCATCCTCCTTTGCTTCAAAGAGAAAAGTCCTCATTCAATCATCCTCACTCATGGTTCTGAATTTAGAATTTTGCAGACTTATGTATTATTTTGGCCTTGGAACAAAATAAAGAGTTTGAGAAAAGTCTAGAACACAAGTCTATACTCTGAGTGTATAACATCTTGCCATAGGAACAAGCAACCTCTAGTTTCCAAATCCCAAAACTAAACGGGTTCAAATGAAATTCGCTCTAATTTTAGAGAAAGTGTGTACACAATTACATTACCAATTTTAAACTTAAAAAGGACACAAGTTCACGTCAAAGCTAAACCAGCTAATGTTGTCGACACAGAAGTAGATATGCCACAATTGGCTGCAACATCGCTGAATCAATTAAGCTAATCAACGTTCCTGATCATTATTTAATAACTCCTGATGGAATTCCAGACTAGTGTGCAGGTCACTCATTGACGGTTGATAATTGCTAAATTATTGCCATGTGTACTGAGATAAAGTGAAAAGAAAATTGTTTTGCTTTCCATCCATACAGGTTATTCTGAACACAAATACAAAGTAGTAAAAGGGAAAAGTAATAACAGAACACAGAATAGAGTGTAACAGTGGCTGGGTTTTGGTACCATATTCCAAGATCATATTTCTTTTGGAGAATCTGGAAAGGATGAAGATTAGAAAAAAATGCCACTGTTTTACAATTCTTCGTATTTTGGAAAGTGCTTAATTAGTTGAAAAACAGTCAATCTCATCTTTAAAGTGCTACATCTCTAATAATTTTGAGGCCAGTTAAAATAATAATGTAGTTTTTAAACTTACTTTTTGATCACAACATTCCAGATTTTTGAAACCGTTGAGTCTGACTCGTGGGTAATGTATTAGTTTAGTTTTGACAGCTCCTTATGCTGTGAATGGTGCAGGAAAGGTTGGACAGCAGACGGAGACACAGATTCCAGAGGAAGACAAGATTGCAATTACTGAACCAAAGGTCATTCTTTCTTTCCCCCATTTATTTCCATGACATCAGCACATTTGACAAGGCTGGCATTTATTGTCTATGTTTAAGAGCTCTTGACAAAGAAGTGAAAGCCACCTTCTGGAAGCCTCGCAGTCCAAGAGGTGAAGGAGTCAAATGATCTGCTGAGTTCCTCCAGTATTTTGTATGTGTTGCTCTGAACTTCTAGCATCTGCAGGATCTCTTGTGTCTTTGATTTTATGTACTCTTCACTCTAGGTCTTCTGTAAAGTCAGACCCTTCTTTTGTTTATAAGACACCTTCTGAACTGCACAAAATTTTGACCTAGAAAATATTGCACAAGAGATTCTGCAGTTGCTGGAAATCCAATAGGTCAGACCAAATCTATGGAGGGAAATGTGCAGTCAAGCTCTGACCCTACCTATCCTGATGAAAGGTAACAGCCAGGAACATCACCTGCTTATTTCCATCCGTAGATCCTACCTGACCTACTGAGCTCCTCCAGTGCTCTTTGTGTGTTGAATAAAAACAAAGGTGTGCCAAATGGGTTGTTTCAGTGATGCTTTCAATGAATGATTATCATAATTATTTTCCATTTCATCTAAAAGACAGAAACAATACACACATTTTATAGATTATCAGGAACTTCTGGTAATTTAGCAGTAATAATGCCAAACTTATCAATGTTCTAATTGAATAATTGTAGTCGAAACCCCCTTATACTGGGCGTCTCTGGAAAACTGGCTCATTACCCCCTTGCTAACAGCCGCTGGATTCCAAGGCGATAAACCCACCTTTCTCTGGCTTCATACATTTAAGGTGTATATGTCTTTGGTCCCACCAAATCCGTGAGGTTAGGATGTCTCCCACCCAAGCTCCAGTTAGCGTGAACGCTGTGTGATTTACCGCCCCCGGCAAAAAATAACAGATCGTACGCTGCATACAATTAAAACGAATTATATTTAACAATGTTAATTTAAGCAAACAGTTATTAAATGAAAAGAAGGAAAAAACAAAAAGGGCCCATTATTCTTAAAACAGTCAACTGTGCACTTAAGTTGGAGCTCATCTTGAACTTGTCTGTCACTTGCGCGCGAAAGCACACCCCACCTTCCAAATGTCGCTCGCAATCAATCTCAAATAAACAGGTCCCCCACAGGAGCATTGGTTCTTCCTTCTTGGAGCCATTCATCTGCACGTAACATCTTGTGCAACAGGGACGACACTCTCAGCCATCTTTTCCCTGTCTTCTTCCAGCTCCCGCCAACAAAGAGCTTCAACCCAGTGTTCTCCAGAACCTTCTCCCAGTCTCACTATCCTGATTGGCTGACAGCACATTCCCAAGTTGAATAACAAGACTTTTATCTTAGCGCAGACAAGCTGAAAGCAGAGCAGACTGCTCTTACAGAATTGCTAAAATGAAATACCAACAGCATAGCAGTAAAAATTTTAACTAGGGTGTCACACTCACCCCCCAGCACAAATAGTCATGTCCTCATGACTTTCAACCTTATCCCATCTTCAGCTTCAACCACCCTTTGTGACCCTTCCTGTTTACTACCAGGGAGTGTCTTCCGGGAGCTCAGGGCCTCCCTGCTCCAATTTAACTTCTGTCACTTTAAGCTGGTGCAGCCAAACATCCTCACCCTCCACTGGTGCTAACTGGTGAGACCTCTCTCTGAAAGGGGTGTCCTCAGTTGCTCTAATGATGTGGCAAGTATTCCTGGAGTAACCAACATCAACCACTTCAGTAGAAACTGCATCTTCATGTCCCAACATCTTCTCAGTTAAGCTCTTTTCCATTCCTTGGACATTCCAGCAAATTTGGGGATTCCTGTCATTCTAGCTACTCCTCCAGCACTTAACACAACAGGTTTAGACCGAGTGCAGCACACATTTCCTCTTTTCTGCTCATCATCCTGCTTAGGAAAAACTTGCACCTCCTCAAAAGCAATTCTGACCACAGGGTGAATGGACAAGGTGTTCAAAAAGTTCTCTCCTTGCATAGTCCCATGAGCCTGCTCACAATGGTGGTATTTGTTCCCACAAGAATGGAAGCTCCACCCTTTTCAACCGGATCCGGGCAGACCAACACTACTGTGTCAACAGTCTCAGTTACTCCAACTTCAACAACAAGTAACCATCGTAGGAGTACTCATCAGTACCAAGCCCCCGAGTCTCAAGGGCACTGAGTAGCGTCAATGGTAAATGCGTCAAATACTGGTTGTAAAAGGATCTATAAAGCAAAGTATCATGAGAACCTGTGTCAAGTATAGCTCCACAATCTATATGGATACATCAGAGCATGGTTCCACTAAACCTCAGGAATAGTGTTTGGTACTTCCCTTAATACACTGGTGTGTTGGCGCGTGGCCAAGTGGCTAAGGCATTGGTCTAGTAATCTGAAGATTGCTAGTTCGAGCCACAGCTGAGGCAGCGTGTTGTGTCCTTGAGCAAGGCATTTAACCACACATAGCTCTGCGACAGCACCGGTGCCAAGCTGTATTAGCCTAGTGCCCTCCCCTTGGACAACATCGTGTGGAGAGGGGATGCTTGCAGCATGGACAACTGCCAGTCTTCCATATAACCCTGCCCAGGCCTCAGTCGACATCGAAATTGATGGACAGCCGAAGAGAGGAGAAAGAAGAAGAGAGTGATACACTGATAGGAACATATCCTCTCTGAAATGTCAGCCCACTCCTTCATTCAATCCCTCTGCAGTTTTACATCTTTTCTTCTCTGTTTGATTAACCACTGATTTATTTCCCCAAGATATTCTTATCCTTCACACTCCTGCTTGAAATGTCCATCTTCTCCGTAGGTGTAACAGAAAACACCAGTCACTTCTAATGAAGAGACCCCACTCAGCAGTAGCCCTCTGCTTAGTATGTCCCATCAGTGGGCCAGGCTCCCTATCGGCTTTTTCATGCTTGGTGACTGTACCCACCGATATCAACCAAGATACCTCAGCTCTCAAATTTGCCAAGAACTCCTGTAACACCCCCGTAAGTAGAACATCAGGGGTCACTTCAACAACTGAGGCTACTACCGAAGACTGTACCCTGCTGATGGGGGCCTCCCACTCTACCATCGCGTGTTCCTCCTCTCCAACTTTGCTGAGTAACTCGGTAAAAATGGAGGAAGGCACAGCACGTGGGTCATTCGAATATGTAGAGCAATCACATCATGTGTTAACATGCCCTTCACAACTTGCAACTTAGGCAATTTCTCTCAGACAGTTGAATGCCCCCTTTGTAGCACAAACAGTGCAGCAGCTTCTCCAACCTAAAAATATAGGCAGACAACTTCTCTCCTTCCTCCTGGAACGTGTGCCTAAACATCATCCTAAGACCGGCTGCACTTCCAGCAGTGCTGAAAGTATCTTCCAGAGCTTGCAGATAATTAGTTGACACGGCTAATGGATTTTCTGCCTTGAGGAACCTCACTATATCAGCCACCAGCCCCTTTAAGCTCTCTACCTGTCTCTGTTTTTTCATATTATCTGAGCACTGCCATTCATTCAGTAACTGAGATGTCTGCTCAGCCCAAGCCACATATTCTTCTTCCCCACTGGATGTGGGCTTGACTGCAGAGAACACTCGCAGCCTACAATAACTCTGACTCTCCATAGATATACTTTTGTATTTATCAAGCAGTGATGTTATAGCCAAAACAAGCTCAGAATTTAAATCAACAATGGAAGGTCTCATTAGACCTAGCACATCAAATAACTCCTTCTCCTCACTGCAGAACCGAAAGCAACTTTTCTTTAAAGTCTCCACCCTCAGCAACAGGAAACTTGACTTTCAACTCGGCATCCTGGCCTACACTCCCCTCTTCTCTGAAAGTATGGACGGCCCATGACCCTGCCTCTCCGGGCACCAGGAAGATCCACTCCTGTTACGTCAGTGCTAGTCTGAACTAACACTACACCTTTCAAATTGTTGCTCCATGATCGTAACTTGTCCTAATGCTTTAACAGTACTTAAATCCTAAGCAACATATTGTCTGAGCTATGGATATCCACCCCACTCAAAACACAAGCATTAGCTATAGTTAATCTCTTTGAATTGCACCTACGCTTGATCCCTACGATGTTAATAACCACATCTTAAGTCATTTTTCTGGACAATAGTTTAACACAGGCTTAAACACAAACCCACTTGATCAATGCTCAGGGCAATCACACAACATCCAATGAACTCAATCCCAGATGACACCCTAACAAATGAAACCCCCTTATACTGGGCAGCTCTGGAAAACCTTGGCTAACAGTCACTGCATTCTGCAGCGAGAAACAAACAGTTATTAAATGAAAGAAAGAAAAGAAACAAAAAGGGCCCATTACTCTTGAATAGTCAAATGTGTACTTGATTTGGAGCTCATCTTGAACATCGCTGTCATCAGGCGCTGGACCCTCAAAGCACACCCCAACTTCTGAACGTCGCTTAAAATCCATCTCGAACAGACGTGTCTCCCATGGGAGTACTGGTTCTTCCTTCTTGAAGCCAATCATCTGCACAGAGTACCTGTGCAATAGGGACAGCACCCTCAGCCATCTTTTCCCCTTGTCTTCTTCCAGCTCTTACCAAGAAAAACCCAGCATTCTCTGGAACCTTCTCCCAATTCCACTATCCTGATTGGCTGACAGCACATTCCTAAGTTAAATAACAAGCCTCTTATCTTAGCTCAAACCCAAACAAGCTGAAAGCAGAATAGAACTGCTAAAATGAAATACCTACAGCACAGCAGTAAAAATGTTAACCAGGGTATTACATAATCATTATTTGACAGGTTATGAGGATTAGGGTAGCATTAATGATATAAAAGAGTAGTTGATGGTCATTGTAAACTCAGTGGGTCATGAAGGATATTTCTGTGCTGTTTCTCTCTCTGACTTTTTAACTCTATAAGGCACAATATGAGCTTAGTTAAGTAACTTAAGGGTTAAAGAAATGTGCAGCAGAAATGTAAGCCACACAGACACCGGTATTTCTGTAGGAATGATAAGGAACTTGAAGAGATGTTACAGAGCCTGTTTGACCTTTAGGAAGATTGCAAACAAAGACAAACCTTACCAAACATGTTAAGCCTTTAGAGACGGTTTGTGAACAACTGTTTACAAGCCTGGAATTTGCAGGAAGGATTCCAGGCTCACGAGCTAATATTAACTATGATCAGAATGACAGAATCATGGAACTATGCTGCATGGACTAGATGGGCTGAAAAGCTTATTTCCACATACAGCTGGAAACAAGTCCCTTGGCCAGTATCAACCATGATGCCTACCTACACTATTCTCATTTGCCTTTGCCTTCCTATCCAAATGCCTTTTAAACATCGAAATGCATATTTCTTTCTCACAAAATGGCTGTACTTTTTTTTATTGATTCAGAAATAACGATAGGTCACTCAAGGTCTCTAAGGAACAAAAATAAACTGAGCTCCAGTTGCGTTATAAGTGTAGTGTGCCCAACCACCAGGAGTAACTATCGGTTCAAAACTTGATGTGTGATTGAGATAAAAAGATAGCCTACCTTCCTCTGACTGGCCTCCAGTAGTTGCTGGCTCTCAGTCACCTTCAGCTCAAGATCAGTTAGCTGGCTCTGGGCTGCCCCCTCTCTTTCCACTGTTAAACGTTTATAACTTTCATTTTCAATGTGTAGCTGATGCAATTGTGACCTTAGAGCTTCCTTATCTAGGGAAATGTTAGGATAACAAACTTATAACAATTGATTGCAATTAAATATACGTATTTAAAAACCCTTCATTTTATAAGTGAAATACCACTCAATTTTAGCAAATACATTTAGAAAATACACTCAGTGGCCTTGTTATCAGGTGCACCTATATACCTGCTCTTTAAAGCAAATGTCTAATCAGCCAATCAGGTAGCAGTAGCTCAATGCATAAAAGCATGCAAGACATGGTCAAAGGGTTCAGTTGTTATTTAGACTGTTACGAACCCCGTAACTGGGTCACTTACCAGCAAAGATAGAGAGGTCCGTTTAAGTTTGATGGTACTATTTTTAACAGTATTTATTAGTTAAAATACACAAAAATAATATCAATGCAAACATACAGATAATATACGTCGTCAATACTAAATCTAAAAGTGCGGGTATAATAATAATCAATAAGAAATAAGCTCTATCGTTGTCTAGGGGGTAATATATTGTCCGATGGAAATATAAAAGTCACTCAGTTCATTCAGGCTGCAGCCTTTGGTTGGAGTCAAGAGAGATTTTTAGAAACTTGCCAGCTTTTCCTTTTTATGATTTCGATCCTTCGAGAGTTCCGATGGTGTAGCCGGTCCTTTAGCTAAAGCCGTTCCTCCGTGGTAAGGGCCCAATCCCAGGCAAAGGGAAAGGACGCACGCGAGCCCTCCACCGGCTGTCGCTATTAAACGCTGTCAAGGGATTTCTAGCGTTTCTCCTGGTGCATCTAAAGGGGTTGTTCCCCAAACCCTCTTTTATCCTTACTCATGGGGTCTCAGATGTGAATCAGGTTGGGATGATGCAATCCCTCAACCAGCCCACTCTGGTCATTCCCTGAGGGCTTCAATGAATAGTACAGTACTCAATACACAATTCCGTCTCCAAGAGACAAGGGCCGTTATCCGTGGCTTTGTCTCGCTGATGTCATGAATGCACCACAGCTCTGAGGGGCCAAAGGGTGCGGGGGAGCCCCCTCCTTTGTGAGAATCCCAAGAGCATTATTGGGTTGTGTCAGAGGACCCAGGAAATGAGAGAGAGAGACCTAGCCATTGTCTCCTGGAGACCACGTTTGTGGATTGGGGACTATGCTACGTGCAAGCCCTCGGGCAAAGTGGGCTGGTTGAGAGAGGGATTGCATCATCCCAACCTGATTGACATCTGAGACCCCATGAGGAAGTATAAAAGAGGGTCTGGGAGGGGGGACAACCCCTTCAGACGCACCAGAAGAAACGCTAGCGATCCCGCAATAGCGGGAAGCCATTTGAAGGAAGCCACGTGCGTTCGGTTCCCTTGCCTGGGGGCTGGTGGCTGGTACCACGGAAAATGAGTTGGAACTAACAACAGGGAACCAACTCCCCCGACGCAACGGATTGGACTCATAAAGACCCGGGCAAGTTTCAAACCGTCTCTCTCTTAAACCCAAAGAACTGCAGCTTAAAAGGACAGTGACTCTTATCTTTCCATCGGACAATACAATATCCCCTAGACAAACGATAGAGCTATTGTTTAATTGATGATTATTATTATACCTGCATTTTTAGATTGAGTATTGACAACGTCTTTTATCTGAATGTCTGTATTAATCTTATTTTTGTGCCCCTTTATGAATAAAGACTTTTAAAAATAGTATCATCAGACTTCAACGGGCCTCTCTATCTTTGCTGGTAAGTGACCCAGTTACGGGGTTCATAACACTGAGGCCAGGACACATTCCAAACCTTGTGTATTCTGGACGTCTCTCTCTCATTTCCTGGGTCCCAGACCCGAATTAATAGCGATCTTGCGATTCTCAAAAAGGAGGGGGCTACTTTGTACCCTTCGGCCCCTTAAGAGTTGTGGCACATTCGTAACAAGACCAATATCAGAATGGGGAAGAAATGTGATCTAAGTGGCTTTGACCGTGGAATGTTTGTTGATGCCAGACAGGGTGGCTTGAGAATCTCAGAAACTGCTGATCTCCTGGGATTTTCATGCACAACAGTCTCTAGAGCTTACACAGAATGGTGTGAAAAACAAAAAAACCATCCAGTGAGTGGCAGTTCTGTGGGCAAAAAACCTTGTTAATAAGAGAGGTCAGTGGAGGATGGCCAGACTGGTTCAAACTGACAGGAAGGCAACAGTAACTCAAATAATCACACATTACAATAGTAACGTGCAGAAGGGCATCTCTGAATGAATAATATGTTGAATCTTGAAGTGGATGGGCTGTAGCTGCAGAAGACCGCACAAGGTTCCACTCCTCAATCTACGTACTGAAGTGGCCACCAGTTTACATTGGACTGGAACAAAACAAGATTTTTGAAGGTTTCCCAAAATCTATCCAAATGCAGATTTAGCAAACAGGTCTCTAAAGAGCTGATGTTTGATCAACAATGACTAATCGTTTCAGTCCCTATCAAGCAGTTCTGTAACTTAATTCACATGGCTCAAAGGCCTCAGCCTTTGCTGTTTTATAATTACTCAGCAGAAAGTGCCCAAGGGGAACTGGGCAAATCAGTCTGCAGTATGGAACTGTCTGAAGGCATTTACTCTGTACTGAGACATGACTGTGATGATATGTTTATATCAGTTGTTTGAGTACATTGTAAAATTAAAATCAAACTGCACAAGTATAATGATCAATGTTTCTCAGAGGCTAAAGGTGAAAGTAGATGCTCCTTAGCTACATCTAAAATACTTTTTTTTAGATCTAAAAGCTTTAAAAATATTATTTTGTCTTCCTTCAAATATTGTTGGATCATTAATAAATTATATATGTTCAAACCTTGCTCAAGTTTCTTTAAATCCTCTTCCATTTTGATGAATTCTTCATCTTTCTGCAAGACAGAAGTATTTTTTTCTTCCAGCTTTTCTGTTAATGTTAACACCTATCAGTGTGAACAAAGTGAAAGTGAATTTACATTGAATTTCTTGGTAAAACATTAGCAGCGCCAGCAAGAGTATCTCCCCCAGACCGCAGGTGACAACATTTGTAAAGAATCATAATCATCAAAACCCTATCCTACAGAAGGAACCACCTGGCAAGTGAAGTTTAATGTGGAGATGTGTGAGGTCATGTACTTTAGTAAAAGGAATCAAATGGAGAGAGAGAACAAATGGAGTGAAATTCTACTCAGAGCATCATGCACAAAACGTTAGTAGCCACTTCCAATACATAGTTAAGAGATGTACTGCTTCTAACTGGTTGCATCATCATCTAGTATGCATAGGATCAGTAAAAGCTGCAGAGGGTTGCAAACTCAGTCAGCTCTATTATGGGGACCAGACTTCCTAGTACTGAAAGCATCTTCAAAAGGTGAAGCCTTAAAAAGGTTGCATAAATTTTTTTTAAAAAACCCATCACTCAGTACATGTTCCTAAAGACACATACTTAACGATTTAGAAACAGCGTCATCCCCTCCATCATCAGATTTCTGAATGTGGACAATAAACCAATCCATGAACACTACCTGACTATTTTTGATCTTTTTTTCACTACTTATTTAATTTATACTCCATATATTTCTTATTGTAATTTATAGTATTTTTATGTATTGCAGTATACTGCTGCTACAAAAAAAAAACAAATTTCATGACATATGTCAGTGATATTACACCTGATTTTGATGGCAAATGGCACATTGGTCTTGATTGAGAATGGTTTAGAGTGTTTTAAGAACAGGGAGGTTTTTTTTAAACAAACGTGCAGACATCATACCTGGATCATTGTGCACAATTTTGGTTCCCTATCTAAAAAAAGGATATACCATTGAAGACAGTCCAAATAAAATTCATCAGGCTTAATATTGAGAGTACTGTGCCATCAAGAGATGCTAGACCAATAGACTCTGAAGGAGAAGTGACCTTTTTCAAACATATAAGATCCTAAGTGGACTTGAATAGGTACAAGTGTTGTTTCCGCTTTGAGAGAGTCACAAACAAAGGGAAATAGCTGCAAAGTAAAAGGCTGGTCATTTAAAACTGAGATGCCAGGAAATTTCTTCTCTCAAAAGATGGTGAATCTCTGAATTAGAATTAGTATCGCTGGCATTCGTTGGGAAATTTGTTGTTTTGAGCCAGCAAATTGCAATACATAATAATTTTTAAAAACTATAAATGACAGTGAGAAACAAAAAGAGAGCAAAAAAAGTAGTGAGGTTATTTACAAGGTTCATTGCCCCTTCAGAAATCTGATGACAGAGGAGAAGAAAGAGTTACTGAAATATTGTGTGTGTGTCTTCAGGCTCCCATATCTCCTCTTTGATGGATGCAATGAGAAGGGACATGTCCTGGGCGATGGGGGTCCTTAATGATGGATGCCGTCTTGTTGAGGCATCACCTTTTGAAGGTGCCCTTGATGCTGGGAAGGCTAGTGCCCATGATGGAGGTGGCTGAGTTTGCAACTTACTGCAAATTTTTCTGATCCTCTGCAATGGCCCCTCCGTACTAGATAATGATGCAAAGAACATCCACGGGACATCTGCTGAAATGTGAGAGTGTTTGGTACCATGCCAAGTCTCCTCAAACTCCTAATGAAATATAGCTGTAATCATTGTAATCAGATCATCAATATATTTAAATTGATGTTTGATATATTTTTTGGAAGATTGAGGAATTGACAATAAAAGAGAATTATGGGCAGCTCTTAAAACTACATGGGAGTTGAGAACAGCACAGATCAATGATCATATTGAATGGTGAAGAAGGTTTGAAAGGCTGGGTGGCCTACTCTTGCTCTGTTTCCATGTGTTCTTCTACCAAGCTAACGCTGAGGGGCATGGTTAGCAATAAAAATCGCTGACACCAAGGACTTCCATTGAGAAACACAAGGTGGCAGTGTCATGATAATCAGCTTTATTATACAATCTATGGGCAACATTACAATTAAAATCAAGTGCGAAAGGAAGGTATTTTACTAATTTCTGATTATTCTTTGTGTTATAAAGATTATTTTTGCACTACACTGACAACCTAGCCTATTGTCTTCCACACTTCTTGATAAATATCACTCTTGCAAAGTCTATTTGATTCCAATGTATTAATTTCTTTTTTCCACAAAGAAAATTAATATGCTTACATCAAAGCTGCCAATCATTGAAATTTGAAATTAATTACAGTTTAGTTCACGTGCATAGATTTTCCTTTTTGAGTTCTAATGGAAAATGAAACAGGATGTAATTCTACAAATAAAATACAGGATATGCTTTTTTTCAAGGCTACCTCCACCCCATCTGCCAAAAGCATAAATTCCTGGTGGCCAGACATTTTAACTCGGATTCCTATTCTGACATGGTCCATGGCCTCCTCTTGTAGCAAGATGAGGCCACTCTCAGGTTAAAGGAGCAACACCTCGTATTCTTTTTGGGTAGCCTCCAACTTGATGGCTTGAATATTGATTTCTCCTGGTAAAAAAAAATTCCCTTGCCCTCCTGTTCTTCTATTTCTCACACTGGACTTTTACCTCTTCGCATCTACTTATCATCTCCCCCTAGTGCTCCTTCTCCTTCCCTTCCTCCTATGGTCCACCCTCTTCTCTTCTTAGATCCCTTTCTCTCCAGCCCTATACCTTTCTCACCCACCTGGCTTCAACTAATAACTTCTAACTATTCTCCTTCCCCTCTCCCCACATTTTCATTCTGGCATCTTCCCCCTTCTTTCCCAGCCCTGAAGAAGGGTCTCAGCCTGAAACATAGACTGTTTATTCATTTCCATGGATGATAACTGAGCTGCTGAGCTCCTCCAGCATTTTCTGTGCGTTGCTTTGGACTTCCACCATCCACAGAATGTCTCGTGTTTATGATCTGTAGAATTCCTTGCATTTAAAATAATAAGGCCGTATTTTTAAGGACCAAAATTGTAGTTCCATGTACCATGCACTTTCAGTTCAAATAGAGTATTTATTAGAACAAACCTTATGATGCAGTTTCTCCTGTTGTGTTCTGGCCTCTTCTAACACTTTAGCAAGCTCATTTCTCGCAGTTTCACTGATTCTTAATTTGTCCTGCATTAAAGCAGTGAAATGTGTTAGTGCAATTATATTATTAAAATTTCACAAGAATTACAGTGCAATCATGGTTGCAGCATCTCTAAATTTGTACATTCACATAAGCCAAACATTATTAAATATTTCTGTGATTTTAAACAATTAAGTAAATTACTTTGTGAGATTGAGGTTGTGGAGATAAGGTAATGAGAGTATTCAGAGCCATGCTTTGAGGAAGTGGTGCTTAAATATTTTATGTAAATGGGTAAAGCGAATGCCCACAATAATATTGTAGGCATAAACACTTCCAACCGACGCCAAATGTGAAGCCAACAGAAAAAATACAAATATTTAGCTAAAATGTACAGATAACAGGCACATGGATGAAAGAAAAATGGAGGGCTATGTGGGAGGGAAGGCATAGAATGATCTTGCTCTAGTTTATAGGATCAGTACAATATCATGGACTCAAAGGCCTGTACTGTGCTGCACTGTTCTATGTTCTAAAAACGTAATTTCAGTTTTACCTTGTTTTACTTTGTTTATCCCTCTCATCTTCATTCCATGTATACATTACAAATAACTTTTAATTTGATTAGTTTTAGTAAAACAAAGAAAACAGCCATTCAGCCCATCAGGCCCATGCTGTCTCCCACTAAGAACAAATCCTGTCAATCACATTCCTCCCTCTTTATCTTCTTAAAGTTCTGCAACTTGTTCTCTCTTGCTTGCCTATAGGCTCAGCTTTGATTCCACTGCCACTTATCAACACTAAAGGGTAATTTCCTGTAGTGACAAAAGAGTTTGGGATGTGGAAGGAAACCAAAGCACATACACTCCCAGGGAGAAGAGCAAACACCACATAGACTGGCCCTGCAGTGAGGACTGAACCTGGGCCCCTGGTGTTGTGAGGCAGTAGCATTAATTGCTATGCACCGCACAATTCATCATTTCAATATGTAAATTGTTTCTCCTGTTCATTAATTTAAGACTGTACATCTGAGAAAATTCTCCATGTTTGGTTGAAGAATCTCACCATTTCTTCCCATGCTCATGGTCTCCTCCGATTCCTTGTAGAGGAGTCTGCGCTGCAATAGATAGCAGTTGACGAGGGACTAGGGTAACAGTATGCAAGAAAGGCCCTCTGAGGACAACATTCAAGGCAAGATTTTTAAATTAATTCCATAAAAAGAAGATACATTGAGTACTGAAGATGGGATGTTATGTTGAAGTTGTACAAGACGTTGGTAAGGCCTAATTTGGAGTATTGTGTGCAGTTTTGGTCACCGACCTACAGGAAAAATGTAAACAAGATTGAAAGAGTACAGAGAAAATATACAAGGATGTCGCCAGGTCTGGAGAACCTGATTGGACCTGAGGAAAGATTGAATGGGTTAGGACTTTATTCCTTAGAGCGTAGAAGACTTTGATAGAGACATACAAAATTATGAGTGGTATAGATAAGGTAAATGCAAATAGGCTTTTCCACTGAAGTTGGGTGGAACTACAACCAGAGGTCATGGGTTAAGGATGAAAGGTGAAAAGTTTAAGGGTAACATGAGGGGAAACTTCTTCACTCAGAGGGTCCAGAGAGTGTGGAACAAGCTGCCAGAACAAGGGGTGCAAGCGAGCTCAATTTCAGCGCTTAAGAGGTTTGGATAGGTACATGGAGGGGTATGGTCCTGGATGCAGGTCGATTGGAGTATGCAGCTTAAATGGTTTGGAATGGACTAGATGGACCAAAGGGCCTGTTTCTATGCCGTACTTTTCTATGGCTCTATTAGGTGTACAAGGAATGCACAGATGTATTTCCCCAATGGTAGTTCCCTCCTTGATGTTTATTTGTTCTTTGTTTTACTAAGTAACATTATTCTAACTATTTTAATAAAAAACATAAATCTTGCATTAATGGGAACTGTATTTTGTAGATTCTTCTCCACCATCTAATCTATGCATTAGTGAGGATTATTTATTTTCAGTTTGGTTGATACAGTAATATGACATTTTATCAAAGCAATACTTTTTATACAACTCCCTCCTCACAGGTTCAGAGAAGCCTGTTGTGCGAGCTTTCCTCTATCCCATCTTTGGATGGCATGGCAGTGTCAAGGAGGTGATGTTGACACACTAAAACTACTTCATGTTCTGGAAGAACAGTGTATGGAAAAGACACAAATGGTGAGAGAATCAGAGAAAAGGCATGAAATTTATGACTAATGCCATCTGTGATATTTCGTCATGTACAAAGAACCTCCTAATACATACACACATGCGTACAAAACTCTTTCTGTATAATCCAACAAGTCAAAATTAGGAGAAGGAAAAGGAGGGATTGGGAAATCTACCAGAGCAGGAAAGAGAAGACACAAAGTTGATAACAGATAGAATGGAACTCTCAGGCTCTTGAATCAGTGGGGGTAACTTCATTTGCCCCATCACTGATCTGTTCCCACAACCTATAGACTCACTTGCAAATACTCTTCATCTCATACTCTCAATACTTATATTTTTTTTTTCCTTTTGGGTTGCAGTTTGTTGTCCTTTGCACATTGGTTGTTTGCTTGCCCTGTTGGGTACAACCTTTCATTGATTCTATTATAGTTCTTGGACTTTCTGAGTAAGCCCACAAAATAACGATACTCCGGGTTGTATATGGTGACCTAAGTGTAGTTTGATAATAAATTTACTCTGAACTTTGAACTCTGTTACAACTTTTGTTGTAGGGTCACACGATATTGCAGCAGTATAATGCTATTATACCACCAGTGATAACCGACTGGGGTTCAATTCCTGCAAATGTTTGTAAGCAGTTCGTTGGTTCTCCCTGTGACTACGTTGATTTCTTCCACGTGCTCTGGTTTCCTCCCATATTCCAAAGACGTATGGGTTAGGGCAAGTTGTAGGCATGATAAATTGTTGCCAGAAATGTGGTGAAACTTGCAGGCTGCCCAGCATAATACATTGCAATGTGTATTACCAGCACAATCCTCGTTCATTTGATTTGAGGCAAATGATGCATTTTACCGTATGTTTTGATGTACATGTAACAGATAAAGCTAATATTTCTTCAGAATGTCTTTATATCATAGCAAGATGATAGTAAATATTGAGTAGCAGGTTCTCAGTGATTGTAGAGTAAGGCATGAAAGAAAATATTCTCTTTAAGAAATAACTATCTGCTCTTAAATATAATTTTATAATCGGGTACAGACCTGTAACATTTCAAGTTCACATTCAACTTTCTTCAAAGCATTTTCAGTTTCATTAAGTTTGTCACTTATTTCTTCATTGTTCTGTTGGAGCTGGCACTATGCACAAATAAAGACAAAGAAATGGCACTTTTGGTTAGATTTCTTCAAATGGTTTATTAGACTAGCATCAGCATCATTGATCCAGAGACCATCAATTTGAATCCCAGCTTTGAAAATTTAACTTCAAGTAGCTAAATGAATCATTTTGTTAACGATAACTATGAAACTATCAAATTATCTGAGTATTTACTAACATTTCACAATGATAGTAAAATACTTACTATCTTGTGTTGAGAGGCAGTTTTGTCAAATTCACGGGCAGTTTCAAGGGCAGCTATTTGGGCATCTGCTCTGCTGGTCTTCTCAATGTGCTGATGTCTTAAAGCAGTGATCTGTTGTTGTAATTTGTTATTCTCGGATTCATACTCTTCTTGCTACAAGAAATAAATTAACCCAACAAAACTAAAAGTAAATTCACTGAGAATAAATCTTCAAATTTGAAAGTCTTTAAAAACACGAATGGGGATTTCAAAGATTCATAAACATAAAATGCTGTATTTTGATCATTTTGCTCACCAGCTTTTTAAATTGAGTTTCTTTCTCATTTACATCACTTTCTTTTTGTGTTAACTTTTCGTTGGTGGACTGCAACCTTTGCTCCAGTTCACTGACCTGGAAAGTAATTGCATTGTTAGAAATGGCAGTATTCTGGCAGAAATTATAATTGACATGAAGAGGATGTTTCCATTAGTAGGAGAGTCTAGGATCCAAAGGCATAGCCTCAGAATAAATGGTCACCCCTTTGAAAAAGAGATGAAGAGAACTTCACCAGAAGATGGTGAATCTGTAGAATTCGTCACTGCAGAGGGAAGTCAGAGCCAAGTCACTGGGTGCACTTCAGGCAGATATTGTTAGGTTCTAGATTGGTAAAGAGGCTAAAAGTTACAGGAAGGCTGGAGAATGGGTTTGAAAAAAAATCAGCCCTGACTGAATGGTGAAGCAGTCTCAATGGCTTAATGCTGCTCCTAAATCTTAAGGTTTTATGTGGGCCGGACTGAAGTGATGTCTTGAAAGCAGAAAGCCTTCTTGTGTTACAGAAGAGAAATAATCACATAATGTATGGTTACATTTGGTTTCTGTAATTTATCATTTCCAACATTGTGAAAGCATCAAGTTATTTAATTCAGCTGTATTCCATTCATTCAGATGCTGCTAAGATATAAAGACAGAATTTCAGACTCTGTTGAAAATCAAAGCCAAATTACAAGTAATTCATCTTGTAACAGAATAGTTAGCAGAAATTACCTGAGTTGTGCTTTTGTCTTTGAAGTTCTGCATATCAGTCTCTTTTTCCTTCATCACAGCCTGTATTTCAACTAATTCATTCCTTAATTTAGCTATCTAAAATAAATGGGGGAAATCATTAAATATAAAGACAGCATAAACAATTCTTTTGTATTAAGAAACTAGTGGAGAAAATTAGATTTTACAGTGCAGTGGATACCTGTCCTTCAAATGTTCCCACAACCTCAGCATGGTTAGTTTTAGCTTCTAACAAATGATGTCGACTTTCTTCCAGTATGTGCTCCAGGTAGGATTTCTACAGAGTGCAATGGTTAACAAAGTAATAGAATCACAATTTCAAATCCAACCTTATAGACATCTACTATGTGAAATAAAGAACCAAAACAAAACATTCAAAAGCTGAATAAGGAAGATTATAGATATATGCATAGCATGACAACTCATTGAAAGCAGGTCAAACAAGCACCAGGAAGACTTGAATCATTTAAATAGTACTATTATGAAAATAGTACCTCTTTAAGCAGCTCTTGTACATGTTCATCATCAGAGTAATTTCCTTCTATCCTTTTTTCCAGAGAAAGTACTTTTATCTGTAGATGCTCAATAGTTCTCTCCTTCTCCCCAGCCTCTACGGATGCCTATTTCCAGAGAACACAGGAGGTACAATATGGTTAACTAAGGATGAATTAACATCACTGAAATACATAAAATGATAATTGCATGTTTTCTAATTCATTCAGGGGATGTGTGCTTCCCAAGCTGGGTCAGAATTTTATTGCCCTTGGGAAGGGGCTGCTTTCTTAAACCACTGCAGTTAGGGAGAGAAACTCAATGACAGTAGAGATATGATGTTATATCTCCAAGACAGAAGGCTTGGAGAACAACTTCCAGAAGATGGTGCTGATTTATCTTAATTATAAATGAGGAATTTATAACAGGACTTTGAGGAAATTTTAGTTGTAAACAAAGTATGCCAAATAACTGAAGAGCCAGTTCAGCAAAAGAAAGACATGCATCATTTAAATACTGAGGATCACTTGGCCTCCAATCCGACTGGATTTCAGTAATACAATGAACAAAGAGTACGATTTCCCTCTACTAACATACATCCCACCAGACTGCATTTTCCAGATGGAATGCACCCTCCTGGTCTGAAGGAAGTAGCAGTGGAGATTGCGGAGGCATTAGCAATGATCTTTCAAAAGTCACTAGATTCTGGCCTGGTTCCGGAGGACTTGAAGATTGCAAATGTCACTCCGCTATTTAAGAAAGGGGGCAAGGAAGCAAAAAGGAAATTATAGACCTGTTAGCTTGACATCGGTGGTTGGGAAGTTGTTGGAGTCGATTGTCAAGGATGAGGTTACAGAGTACCTGGAGGCATATGACAAGATCGGCAGAACTCAGCATGGTTTCCTTAAAGGAAAATCCAGCCTGAGAAACCTAGTGCAATTTTTAGAGGAAATTACAAGTAGGGTAGACAAGGGAGATGCAGTGGATGTTGTGTATTTGGATTTTCAGAAGGCCTTTGACAAGGTACCGCACATAAGGCTACTAAACAAGATAAGAGCGCATGGAATTACGGGAAAGTTACATGCGTGGATAGAACGTTGGTTGATTGGCAGGAAACAGAGTGGGAATAAAGGGATCCCATTCTGGTTGCCTGCCGGTTACCAGTGGTGTTCCACAGGTGTCCATGTTGGGGCCACTTCTTTTTACATTGTATATCAACAATTTGGATTATAGAATAGATGGCTTTGTGGCTAAGTTTGCTGATGATACAAAGATAGGAGGAGGGGCCAGTGGTGCTGAGGAAATAGAGAGACTTGGATAGATTGAGGGAATAGGCAAAGAAATGGCAAATAAATTACAATGTCGTAAAGTGTACGGTCATGCACTTTGGTAGAAGAAATAAACGGGCAGACTATTATTTAAATGGGGAAAGAATTCAAAGTTCTGAGATGCAACGGGACTTGGGAGTCCTCATGCAGGATACCCTTAAGGTTAACCTCCAGGTTGAGTCGGTGACGAAGAAGGCGAATGCAATGTTGACATTTATTTCTAGAGGAATAGAGTATAGGAGCAGGGATGTGATGTTGAGGCTCTTTAAGGCACTGGTAAGACCTCACTTGGAATACTGTGTGCAGTTTTGGGCTCCTTATTTAAGAAAGGATGTGCTGACATTGGAGAGGGTTCAGAGAAGATTCACTAGAATGATTCCGGGAATGAGAGGGTTAACATATGAGGAACGTTTGACCACTCTTTGACCGTACTCCCTGGAGTTTAGAAGAATGAGGGGGGACCTCATAGAAACATTTTGAATGTTGAAAGGCATGGACAGAGTGGATGTGGCAAAGTTGTTTCCCATGGTGGGGGATTCTAGTATGAAAGGACATGACTTGAAGATTGCAGGGCACCCATTCAGAAAAGAGATGCGAAAAATTTTTTTTAGCCAGAGTGGTGAATCTATGGAATTTGTTGCCACGGGCGGCAGTGGAGGCCAAGTCATTGGGTGTATTTAAGGCAGAGATTGATAGGTATCTGAGTAGTCAGGGCATCAAAGGTTATGGTGAGAAGGTGGGGAAATGAGACTAAAGGGGAGATTGGATCAGCTCATGATGAAATGGCGGAGCAGATTTGATGGGCCGAATGGCCAACTTCTGCTCCTTTGTTTTATGGTCTTATGGTCTAAGTGTGTGTAAAAAAAATCCCTGATACAGAAAACTGGCGCAAGTCACCTGCAAATCTGTGAGGCAGGAGACAGAACTAACAAAGTATTTTCAAGTTAATTGTTATTTTGTTTCTTCCGGAGAGCATAAGAAAAAGTGCATTTGAGCTGGCAAGGAGCTTTTTAAAATCACAACATCAACTATACAGATGTCAGGCAATTCCTATTTGAACTGTTGCCCATGTATCAACACACTGTGCCTCCACAAAACTTCACAGTCAACAAGCCAAAATATGCAAATAGGTCAGCAGGCTCTCATCAACACTGTCATTATGTTAGCTGGCAAAAGCAAGACTTAAACTTGCAGTTTTTAGAGAAAAGGAGGTTTAAAGCTCCCAACATATATTTCAATACTTCTACACGGTCTTTACAGGTGGCAGGATGGAACTATGTCTCTACCAAAGGAGGTGTAAGACACTCCTTCACTTCGCTAGCCTGCAGCTCACCCTTGGGCAGGGTGTAGCACCTGATCAGAGACACGTGAAACCATGGAAGCAGGTGGTGGATGGTTGTATAAGCAGCTGGTGCATATCACAAGTCCTGGTTATGCAACCACTGACGTCAGGCAGACTATTTCTGAAGAGTATTGATAATGGCTGGGGTCCCTGTCTTGTAAAGACACTGCCCAGAGGAAGGCAATGGCAAACCACTACTGTAGAAAAAAAACTTGCCAAGAACAATCATGGTCATGGAGACCATGTTTGCCCATGTCATATGACACAGCACATGATGATGATGATGATGACGATACTGTCTTTAGCATTCACTACACTGCACCCACTATTACGCTCAGCTCAGAGAAATGAGATCACTTATTCCAAAAGACACTCTGCTTCCAAATCTATTTGTAAAAATCAGAAATACTTCAAAACAACAACAGAATATGATGGAAACACTCAATGGGTCAGGCAGAATCTGCAGAGAGAAAAACAAATTTCTTGCTTTGATCACCTGAAACATTTCAATTGCTTGACTGCTACTCTGACCAAACAAAAGAAATTAAATTAAAGAAATTAAAGGAAATGACTACAGAACATTCTATGATGGGCTCACCATGTAAGTATGCAAGTCTCAGCAATCTCTCTGAATATAATTAACCGGTCCAGAGAACCAGCAGCAGTGGAAGGTAAGCAAAGCACCACCGAGCACAGTGAGTTTTTTTCTGTTAAAAAGAGTAGCTAGCGCACAGGCGTGGGAAGCATCAGATTCGACAGCAGTAAAAAGCATGCACAGCATCATCCAAACACAGTGAGTTCTTTCTCCTAGCGTGTGAGTTTTTCTTTTTTTTGAACCATAAAAGAGAGATAGGGTCTAATGGAGTGGCAAGGGAAAAGAACCTTAGCAATTGTGGGATGACTTACAGCGGACTGAAAAGCTTGAGCTTAGAGACATTAAGAAAGAGGATGTGCTGAAGCTTTTAAAAAGCATCAAGTTAGATAAGTCATCGGGACTGGAGGAGATATACCCCAGACTACTGTGGGAAGCAAGGGAGGAGATTGCTGAGCCTCTGGTGATGATCTTTGCACCATCAATAGGTTTGGAAGAAGTACCAGAGGATTGGTGGGCTGTAAATGTTGTTCCCTTGTTTAAGAAAGGGAACAGAGATAACAAAGGAAATTATAGACCAGTGAATCTTACTTCAGTAGTGGGCAAGTTGTTGGAGAAGGTCCTGAGAGACAGGATTTATAGCATGTAGAGACATAATCTGATTAGGGGTAGTCAGCATGGTTTTGTCAAGGGCAGGCCATGCCTTATGAGCCTGATAGAATTCTTTGAAGATGTAATAAAACACATTGATGAAGATAGAGCAGTAGATGTAGTGTATATGGATTTCAGTACAACAGTTGATAAGGTGCCCCATTCAAGGATCATTCAGAAAGTAAGGAGGCATGGGATCCAAGGGGACCTTGCTTTGTGGATCCAGAATTGGCTTGCCCACAGAAGGCAAAGGGTGGTTGTAGATGGTTCGCATTCTGCATGGAGGTTGGTGATCAGTGGTGTTCCACAGGGATCTGTTCTGGGACCACCCCCCACCCCCATCTTTGTGATTTCTATAAATGACTTGGATGAGGAAGTGGAAGGGTGCATTAGTAAATTTGCTGATGACACAAAAGTTAGGGGTGTTGTGGATAGTCTGGAGGGTTGTCAGAGGTTACAGTGGGACTTTGATAGGATGCAGAACTGGGTTCAACTGCTAAGTGTGAAGCAGTTTGTTTCGGTTGGTCAAATTTGAAGACAGAATATTAATGATAAGACTCTTGGCAGCGTAGAGGATTAGCGAGATCTTGGGATCCACGTCCATAGACACTCAAAGCTGCTGCGCAGGTTAACAGTGTTAAGGTGGCTTATGGTACGTTGGCATTTATCAACTGTGGGATTGTGTTCAAGAGCCAAGAGGTAATGTTGCAGCTATATAGGACCCTGGTCAGACCCCGCTTGGAGTACTGTGCTCAATTCTGGTCACCTCACTACAGGAAAGATGTGGAAACTATAGAAAGAGTGCAGAGGTGATTTACAAGGATGTTGCCTGGTTTGGGAGCATGGCTAATGAGAATAGGTTGAGTGAACTTGGCCTTTTCTCCTTGGAGCGAAGGAGGATGAGAGGTGACCTGATAGAGATGTTCTGAGGCATTGATCGTGTGGATAACCAGAGGCTTTTTCCTATGGCTGAATATAGTTTTAAGGTCCTTGGAAGTAGGTACCGGGGGGGGGGGTTGTAGAGTTAAGCTTTTCACACAGGTGGGAGCATGGAATGCACTGCTAGCGACAGCCGTAAAGGTGTCTTTTAAGAGTCCCTTAGATAGGTACATGGAGCTTAGGAAAATAGAGGGCTATGCAGTGGGGAAATTCTAGGCAGTTTCTAGAGTAGGGTACACAGTCAGCACAATATTGTGGGCTGAAGGGCCTGTAATATGCTGTAGATGTCTATGTTCTGAAAAAAACTGTTTCCCAAAATGCCAGCACGTTTTGAGAAATGAATTTGCTTTTTGTTAAAATATCCCAATGTCTTTGACTTAAAAACAAAACTAGTCACATTGATGAATGTCAATTAGCTTGTACTTAACACAACTCAACACTGACTACTGATTTTCTAATGAATGTGCCCCTTTGCACAGTTATTTTCTCTTTATACTATTAAGATGTGCAGTTGCTCTTAGGATCTAAGAATGAGATTTTTTTGCTTTAGAATCTGAACACGCTGATATCATTGCAATTCACGTTTTTCATAAAAGCCACTGTGCATAGCAGCTATTTTCACAGGTACCACACAGGCATACCTATGACTTTTTTGTGATAAATGTAAAGATTTAGCAAGCAAAGAATGAACAAATATTACTTTGGTGCAATTAATAGCTAGATGGATACCATTACATTCTCCTATAAAATTTTATAAAACTTCAATGCTCTTGATTATTGAGTGTTATCCTTTCTATTTGAAAGAGCATATTAAACCTCTGTACCTTATTCATATCAGCTGTGAATTGCTGGGTCAAATCCTGTAATTCCTGAGCCCTCTGTTCCAACTGGGTTATTTTCCTTTCTGCACTTTGTTTTATAGCCAAAAGTTCCTCTCTGTAAAATGTTTTTAAAAAATCAACAGGTTTTTCTTCAAAGGTACAAAGATTTTCCTCTAAGAAACTGAAAAAGAATTAGTTAGAGCTCCATGTTTTCAATAATCTTTTTGGACAACACAGTGAGTAGCATGATTTCAAAAAGAACAATCATAAATTCAGGCCTGGTACAATGAACTTGGCAAATGCTTAAAGTTGGCTTAAATAAAGTAGTACCACTGAGCATGTAATGTTTCCTGACAAGAAATTTGTACTGAGGCGTTGCTGGGCTGACAGAGATGACATTTTTATAAACAGTAGCCTTCTCCCTTGAAGTGAATATAGAATTTAACAATTAATCACTGGAGATTTCCCAATGTGCAGGTTAATATTTATCCTTCCACAATGTAGTCATTCATCTCATGGCCCTTTAGCACAAACTGGCCATCTCCTTTCCATACATTACACCTGAGTATCTAACAGTACTATTCGATACTCTTAGTACATACTGATGTAATGAGAGACATTATATAAAGGTAATTTCTATACAGTATCTCCTTCCTTCTTTGGAATTATAACATTATATTTGTGTATAAATATATTATATATAACATTAAATTACATTGTGGCCTTAAGTCAGAGGTATCCCATCACTTAATATAAATTGGATGGAGATATATCACTTTTGTTTAAATCACAATAGTATTCCAATTTCATGACGCAGAACAATTACAGTAACTTTTATTTATAGCAAAAGATGACAAGGATTTTCATAGCAGAGTTATCAGATAACATCTAACACTAATCCACATGAGGAGTTATGTGGAGAGATGACCAAAAGCTTGGTGAAACAGACAGGTTAAAAAAAAAAGCATGTTATAGAAGGGGAGAGGAGTTCAGGGGTGAGAAATTTAGGGAGGGACAACTTGTTTGGCCATAGAAACTGACAGTGCAAGTAAAGCAGTTCTGTATTTTAGTATATCCAGTCTAATAACAGAGAATAAACTTCATTTCAAAGGGTACTGCACCACTTAGTATCACTGATTAATGTAACATATAGGCTTTAGTCTTGACAACTGCATAAAACTACAAACTACAGAACATTGTTAAAATATTTCAGTTTTATTTAAAAAACAACTGCCCACTTTGTCTTGTCCTGGTATACATTACTTCTTGACTTTGGAACCAAGTCTATGAAATTTTGGCTCCATGCAATTTTTGATAATAGTAATGGGACCAATAGAAGGATGAATGGCACGTCAATGGAACTAAATATAATATACAATAGAAAAATTGTATATATTAGCAAATTTCAACAAGTTAAAGGAAATTTGGGCATAAAATTATAGGCCCTGATTTCCATCCATTAATATTAACATAAGGCCTACTGGCTTCACATTCTCGTTCCTCAAATGCATTTACAATACCTACTGTTTTGCTCAAAGAGTGTACTCTAAAAGCTTTTAGAGTAAAATCCTTCTACCTCATAGAAAGCTTCCAATAAATACCATTAAATTTACTTTTATTTATTTCATTAAGAGATACAGCTTGGAACAGGTCCTTTCAGCCCAATGAACCTCACTGCCCAGCAACCCACCTATTTAACCCTAGCCTAATCACAGGACTATTTATCATGACCAATTAATCTACCAAGTGATATGCCTTGGAACTGTGGGAGGAAACAGGCAGGACGCACAAACTCCTTACAGAGGGTACTGGAATTGAACTCTGAACTCTGGCACCCCTTTGCTGGTAATATTATTTCTTTCAAGAATTTTGGTATCGGGTAACTTTGCTGTCTTACTACATGTTCAACTAAAGAAATATCCAGCTCATTTTGAATTGATGCAAAATTGGGCAGCTTATGGACGAATAACATACAAAAAGTGCTGGAGGAACTCAGCACGTCAGGCAGCATCTATGGAGAGGAACAAATAGTCAGAGTTTTGGGCTGAATATAGTGTGTGTTACTCTGGATTTCCAGCATCTGCAGAATCTCTTGTGTTTATGGCAGAATAAAATGTTTCAGAGTATCATAAATGATCTTCCCCCCAAAATGCTGTACCTTTCCTTGGTCAAATCTGCATTTAAATTCTCCATTTGCTGTAGCCTTTGTTTTAGGCTTGAAAGTTTCTGAATGGAGACCTTCAGCTCCTCTTTGGTTTTAACTAGTTCTGTTTTCTGTTCCTCAAGTTCTCCTTCAACGTTGGACAACAATTGTTCTTTCCTCAGGAGCTATAAAACAGATAAAATAACATCCTGTCAGATTACATTTAACTCTATAAAAGATGTTTTATCACATGGTAATGTTCCAAGCATCACAGCATACTTCAGTTCTAATACTTTATCCTAATTAATATTGACAAATTTAAAGCTGTGATAACCCAATCCATCAGAGCTGGACGGTAATGTAATTATAGAAATGTAGGACAAAGTTCTGACGTACAATTCCTCTTATGCCGAATTAATTTACCTGAAACCAGTTTATCCCAAAAGAGCAACAGAATAATTAGCACATCTTTATTTGTCAACTGTTAAGCGTATGGGCAGCATGTGGTGTTGGTAGAGAGCTGTAAACAAAATGCTTTCCTGCACTCACAAATTCAGGAACATACACTCAGTGGCCACTTTATTAGGTATACCTCTCCACCTGCTCCTTAATTCAAATATCTAATTAACTGCTCATGTAGCAGCAACTCAATGCATACAAGCATGCAGACATGGTCAAGAGGTTCAGTTGTTGTTCAGACCAAACATCCGAATGGGGAAGAATCAGAATCAAAATCAGCTTTATTATCACCAGCATGTGACGTAAAATTTGCTAACATAGCAGCTGCAGTTCAATGCAATACATAATCTAGCAGAGAAAATAAAATAAAAGATAAACACTAATAAACATATAAATCAATTATATATTGAAAAGATTTAAAAAGCATGCAAATAAAGAAATATTTTTTTAAAGTGAGGTAGCACCCAAAGCTTCAATGTCCATTTAGGAATCAGATGACAGAGGGGAAGAAGCTGTTCCTGAATCACTGAGTGTGTGCCTTCAGGCTTCTGTATCTCCTACCTGATGGTAACAGTGAGAAAAGGGCATGGTCTGGATGCTGGAGGTCCTTAATAATGGACGCTGCCTTTCTGAGACACTGTTCCCTAAAGATGTCCTGGGTAGTTTGTAGGCTAGTGCCCAAGATGGAGCTGAGTAGATTTACAACTTTCTGCAGCTTCTTTCAGTCCTGTGCAGTAGCCCCTCCATACCAGACAGTGATATAGCCTGTCAGAATGCACTCCATGGTCCAACTATAAAAATTTTTGAGAGTATTTGTTGACATGCCAAATCTATTCAAACTCCTAATAAGATATAGCCTCTGTCTTGCCTTCTTTATAACTACGTCAATATGTTGGGACCAGGTTAGGTCCTCAGAGATCTTGACACCCAGGAACTTGAAAGTGCTCACTGTCTCCACTTCTGATCCCCCTATGAGGATTGGTATGTGTTCTTTTGTCTTACTCTTCCTGAAGCCCACTATCAGCTCTTTCGTCTTATTGATGTTGAGTGCAAAGTTGTTGCTGTGACACCACTCCACTAGTTGGCATATCACACTCCTGTACGCCCTCTCGTCACCACCTGAGATTCTACCAACAATGGTTGTATCATCAGCAAATTTATCAATGGTATTTGAGCTACGCCTAGCCACACAGTCATGTGTATATAGAGAGTAGAGCAGTGGGCTAAGCACACACCCCTGAGGTACGCCAGTGTTGATCATCAGTGAGGAGGATATGTTATCACCAAACTGCACAGATTGTGGTCTTCCGGTTAGGAAGGTCAAGGATCCAATTGCAGAGGGAGGTACAGAGGCCCAGGTTCTGCAACTTCTCAATCAGGATTGTGGGAATGATGGTGTTAAATGCTGAGCTATAGTCCATGAACAGCATCCTGACGTAGGTGTTTGTGTTGTCCAGGTGGTTTAAAGCTGTGTGGAGAGCCACTGAAATTGTGTCTGCTGTTGACCTACTGTGACAATAGGCAAATTGCAACGGGCCCAGGTCCTTGCTGAGGCAGGAATTCAGTCATGTCATGACCAACCTCTCAAAGCATTTCATCACTGTCAATGTGAGTGCTACCAGGTGATAGTCAATTAGGCAGCCCATATTATTCTTCTTAGGCACTGGTATAATTGTTGCCTTTTTGAAGCAGATGGGAACTTCCACCCCTAGCAGTGAGTGGTTGAAAATATCTTTGAGTACTCCCGCTAGATGGTTGGCACAGGTTTCCAGGTACTCCATCGGGACCTTCCACCTTGTGAGGGTTCACTCTCTTTAACATCATCTCAGAGGCCTAACATCAACCTCTAAGACAGAGATCACAGAGTCATCAGGCGCAGCAGGGATCTCCGCAGCAGTAGTTGTGTTCTCTCCTTCAAAGCTTGCATAGAAGGCATTCAGTTCATCTGCTGGTGAAGCATCACTGCCATTCATGCTATTGGGTTTCGCTTTGTAGGAAGTAATGTCTTGCAGACCCTGCCAGAGTTGCTGTGCGTCTATGCCTCCAACCTCGTTCAAAATTGTCTCTTCACCCTTGAAATAGCCCTCCGCAAATCATACTTGGCTTTCTAGTACAGGCCTGGGTCACCAGACTTGAATGCCACAGATCTAGCCCTCAGTTCATCCACGGCTTTTGGTTAGGGAATGTACAGTAAATCTTTCTGGGCACACACTCATCCACAGGTTTTAATGAAGTTGGTATACTCATCCAGATTCGAAGATGAATCCCTGAACACAGTCCAGTCCACAGATTCAAAGCAGTCCTGTAGGCACTCCTGTGCTTCCCTTGTCCAAACCTTCTTGATCCTCATCACATTAGTGATATGATCTAAGTAACTTTGACCATGGAATGATTGTTGTTGCCAGATGGGGTGGTTTGGTGGATTGCCAGATCTCAGGAACTGCTATCTCCGGGGTGTTTTTTTACACACGACAGTCTCCAGAGTTTACAGAGAATGATGCAAGAAACAAAAAACGTCCAGTGAGAAGCAGTTCTGTGGGTGAAAACACCTTGTTAATGAGAGCAGTCAAAGGAGAATGGCCAGACTAGTTCAAGCTGACAAGAAGGCAACCGCAACTCAAATAAGCACTTGTTGTACAGATGAGTATCTCCGAATGCACAGCACATCGAACCCTGATGAGGAGGGACCACACCAGGTTCCACTTCTGTACCTAATAACATGGCCACTGAGTGTAGACCATTTCCAAAGTGAAGACTGCCATTTAGGTTGGTGAAAATTCTTCACCGAGGAAAAACATTCATTTTTAATCAAGCCCTCACTATAGCACCCACAATACTGCACCCACTATTCAGCTCTGGGCTGAGAGATTAAATCTCTTTTCCAAAAGGCACTCTGCTTCCAGGTGTATTAGTAAAATAAAAGTCTACCACATAACTGAACAGCCACAAAGCAAAAGGTTTTCTACAAAATGGAAGTTTGTTAAGAATTTATTTTATTCTTTATACCATATGTTTGACTTTGGCAAGTTCCTGCTGCTGAAATCCGTCCAATTCATCCTGTTCATCTCGTTTCTGAAACAGGTTCAAATTTTCATCCTTCATCTGCTTCAGCTGATTCGCAAAGGCTGCTTTTTCCTAAAATAATTCATAAAGTGAGAAGACTAATAAAAAATTACCAGTGCTATTTTATATACATAATTGTAAGTGAAAGTTCAAAGCTCTCAGGCAAGTGGTGGGTGTGTGGAATGTGCTGTCGGGGTGGGTGGTAGAGGCAGATACATTATGGACATTTAAGAGACTTCAGATAGGCACATGTGGCAGAAAGTTGAAGGACTGCGTGGGAGGGAAGGGTTAGATTGATCTTGGAGGAGATTAAAAGGATAATACAATATTGTAGGCTAACGGGCCACTACTGGGCTCAATCCTTCACAGATATTTTCCATTTTGTCTATGCATGCATTCATAGATACCTACTTTGTGGCCTGTATTGTGCTGCAGGTTTTCTATGTTTCTATATCATGATAATTGGGTGCAGTTACAGACTTAACACAACTTATACCAGGGCAGCACAGTGACACAGCTAGTAGAGCACTGCCACACATCACCAGAAACCTGGGTTCCCTTCACACTTCAGGTGATGTGTGTAATTCTCTGTGATTATGTGGGCTTCCTTGGGGTGCTCCGGCTTCCATCCTCATTGGAAGGACGTGTGTATTTGCAGCTTAATGGATCACTTTTAATTATTCCTAGGTGCATGACAAAATCTAGGGGAATTAATGAGAATTTGAGATAAATGTGATGTTGTATATGGGTGGTTAATGGTTGACATAGGTTCATGGACCATTCCATAAAACATAGGAGCAGGATTAGACTATTGGGCCCAAGAATTCTGTTCTGCATTCAGAAATCTGACTCCAAGCACAAATTCCCTCCTTTATTATCCTCTTTTCCTAAATACAAGCCTTTGGATTCTCTTTTAGCCTTCCTAATTACCCCTTGAGCACATTCCTGTCCTTACTCCTTATCAGAGCATGCCAATCCTGAACTCTGATCAGCTGGTCTTTAAACAACTTCCACACCTCAAGACGTATAGATCTGTCTAACAGCAACTGTTAGCAATCAACACCACATAGTTCTTGTCTTATCCTGTCGAAAGTTGACCTCTCATAGTTTAGTACTTTCCTTCAAGATCCTTTTTTATCCTTACTCAAACTATCTTAAAACATGAGTTGTAGTCACTATTCCCAAAATGTTCACCCACCATCAGGTCTGTCACTTGGCCTGGCTCATTTCCTAAACCTGGTTCTTCTTTAACTGAACTCTCCAAAGACTGTTTCAAGAACCTCTTGGTTGCACTGACAAAATCCCACCCTATTAAAAAAGTTCCAATCAATACTGGAGAAGTTTAAGTTCCTCACGGTGACAACCCTGTTGTTCCTGAACCATTCCATAATCTTCTACTGATCTGTTCCTCCACCCCACAGTACAATATAGCTACTTCATAATTGCACCTTTATTTCAGAGCTCCACTCAAATCGCCTCTGTGGATAAGCCCTCCAATGTGTCCACTCTGAGTATTACTGTGACATTCATCCCTATCTGTAGTGCAACCCCTCCACCTCTTTTACTCCCTCTTCATCACATCTAAAACAATGAAGGCCAAGAGCGTTGTGCTGCCAAGTCCTATCCCTCATGCAACCAGGTCTCTGTAATGGCAACAACATTATAATTCCATGTACTGATCCAGGCTCTAAGTTCATCCTCTTTACCCATGATACTCTTAGCGCTAAAATGAACACATTTCAGTCCATCAGTACCACCACGTTCATTAGTGTGCCCCTTGTTATCCTTCCTTCCGATGTTGTCATGCCAAGTCCTCAACCCTTTCATTTGTGCCCTGCTGCCGTGGTTCCCATCCAGTCACTGTGTACGTATATAGCTATAAAACATTAGAACTGTCAACAACTCCTACCAATATTCTCTATTATAAATGTAGCCTATGTAGACACACACCTGATAGAAGGGGGTGCTGTTGAAGCTACAAGTAATCAAGAAAAAGGTGGGTTGTTTGAACATTTAGATTCATCATATTTACAACATTGAAAATATAAAGAATTATCACTAAAACTGAACAGAGATTTTCAGTTTGTCATAATGGAGTGGGAAACCTCCAATTTTAATTCAAATTTGACCTGCAATTTTCTCAAATTTTCCACAATTATTTGTTTATTGAGATACAACACAGAACTGCACTGCCCAGCAACCCCTGACAATCATCCATTTAACCCTAACAAGATTATTTACAACGACCACTACATGTAATGGTCAGTACATGGAATTCTGGTCACCTCATTATAGGAAGGATGTGGAAGCTATGGAGAGGGTGCAGAGGAGATTTACCAGGATGTCGCCTGGATTGGAGAACAAGTCATATGAAGCAAGGTTAGCAGAGCTGGGACTTTTCTCTTTGGAGCATAGAAGAATGAGAGGGGACTTGATAGAGGTCTACAAGATTATGAGAGGCATAGATAGGGTGGATAGGCAGTACTTGTTTCCCAGGGCACCAACAGCAAACACCAGTGGGCATAGGTACAAAATTAAGGGAGGGAAGTTTAGGGGAGACATCAGGGTTAAGTGTTTTTTTTTTCCCCACAGAGGGTTGTGAGTGCCTGGAATGACTTGCCAGGGATGGTGGAGGAGGCTAAAACATTAGGGGTATTTAAGAGCCTCTTGGACAGGCACATGGATGAAAGAAAAATGGAGGGTTATGGGGTAGTGTGGGTTTAATACTTTTTTTTTAAGGATTATATAGGTCGGCACAACATGGAGGGCTGAAGGGCCTGTACTGTACCATAGTGTTCTATGGTTCTATGTTCTATGGACCAATTGATCTCCTAAACAGTACACTTTTGGACTGCGGGTCTTGAGGAAATTGAAGGACTTGGAGAAAACCTACATATTCCATGGGGTGGACATATAGAGACTCCTTACAGAGGACGCTGGAATTGAACTCTGAACTCCGATGACCCGAGCTGTAATAGTGTTGTGCTATCACTATGCTACTGTGGCACACATAATGATAGCTCTTATGATGTTAGTTAATTTCAACCTGGATAAATGTGGGAGCACCATGCTTGGCTCAACTTCAAAAGGAAAATTAACTTAAGTGTCCCCACGCAATTCCCTTGTCCATTCGTTTCCCCCCCCCCCCCCATCCCTTCCCATCAATCTCTCTCCTGGCACTTATCCTTGTAAGTGGAACAAATGCTACACCTGCCCTTACACTTCCTCCCTCATCACCATTCAGGGCCCCAGACAGTCCTTCCAGATGAGGCGACACTTCACCTGTGAGTCGGCTGGTGTGATATAT
The DNA here is from genome assembly GCF_030144855.1 of Hypanus sabinus. Lineage (NCBI taxonomy): Eukaryota > Metazoa > Chordata > Chondrichthyes > Myliobatiformes > Dasyatidae > Hypanus > Hypanus sabinus. The sequence goes on along the minus strand of NC_082723.1, from coordinate 26,184,331 downwards.
TGCATCCAGTGCTCCCAGTGTGGCCTTTTATATATTGGTGAGACCCGACACAGACTGGGAGACCGTTTCGCTGAACACCTACTCTCTGTCCGCCAGAGGAAGCAGGACCTCCCAGTAGCCACAAATTTTAATTCCACGTCCCATTCCCATTCTGATATGTCTATCCATGGCCTCCTCTACTGTCAAGATGAAGCCACACTCAGATTGGAGGAACAACACCTGATATTCCGTCTGGGTAGCCTCTAACCTGATGGTATGAACATTGATTTCTCTAACTTCCGTTAATGCCCCTCTTCCCCTTCTTACCCCATCCCTTATGGGGTATGTATGTATTTATTTTTCCCTCCTCCCACCCCTCTCACAATCACTCATTGCCTGTTCTCCATCTCCCTCTGGTGCTCCCCTCCCCTTTCTCCCTAGGCCTCCCATCCCATGATCCTCTCCTTTCTCCAGCAGTGTATCCCTTTTGCCAATCAACTTTCCAGCTCTTAGCTATATCCCTCCCCCTCCTGTCTTCTCCTATCATTTCAGATTTCCCCCTCCCCCCCTCATATCTTTTACTATCTTTTCTTCCAGTTAGTCCTGACAAAGGGTCTCGACCCAAAACGTCGACTGTACTTCTTCCTATAGATGCTGCCTGGCCTGCTGCGTTCCACCAGCATTTTGTGTGTGTGACCAGTATTCATTATCTTTTGCTGGAAAAATTGTAAGTATACCTCAGAAGATAACAGACAAAGGTATGATATCTGTGGTAATAACCCCTGTTAACATTTAGACATGATGGACAACCAACTAGTATCACTTCTGCACACCGCAAAACTAGGCCTCAATGCCTAGTCAATCCAAAATGATCAATGTAGCTGAGGATGGTGAAGGCAGACAACCCATGAAATGCTGGAGGAACTCAGCAGGTCAGGCAGAATCTATGGAGGCGAATAAAAAGTCAACGTTTCGGGCTGAGACCCTTCATCAGGACTGGAAAGGAAGGGGGAGGAAGACAAAATTTGAAGGTGGGGGAGGGGAAGGAGTACAAGCTGGCTGGTGATAAGTGGAAGAGGCAAAGGGTTGAAGTAGAAGGAATCTGATAGGAGTGGCGAGTGGACCATGGGAGAAAGGGAAGGAGGTGGGGCACCAGAAAGAGGTGATCGGCAGGCAAGGAGAAGAGAAGGGGTAGAATGGGAGCCAAAATAGGGAATGGGAAAAAGAGGGGGAGAAGTAACAAAAGAGGCAAGGAGAAAACAAATTAATTGGAGAAAGGTTGGGGGTTATTTTCCACCAAGAAATTCTCATTTGAGGACTGTCCCCGGAAATCACCTAGCCAGTCCAGATGAAGGGTGTCAACCCGAAACAGTAATTGTCCATTTTGCTCAACAAATGCTGCCTGACCCACTGAGTTTCTCCAGCATCTGCAGTCTCTTATGTCTACAAAATAACTAGACTGATTTCTGGGGTAGTGTCCAGGTAAGAATGTCATGCCAGAAAAAAAAACTGTCTCCAATTCCCATCTTCTCCTGTTTCTACCTTTGCTAGAATCACTTTTCGCTGTTCACTTGCCTTCACCATCCTCAGGTGCCATGAACATGACGTGTCAGTTTGATCTCTTCTGGTCTCCACTCTACCATGGACGCTCCATTTTGTTCACTTTGTCCCTTCCCAATTCCCTGTAACTTAAAACTTGTTCTATTTTCCTAGTTTTGATGAAAAGGTAAATGAAGCTGCCATACCCTGTCACCTCTCCTCCTCAACAAATACAAATCAACCCTTCATCCAAATATTGGTAGAGTATCCTGGTGTGAACATAGTGATCGCCACACTATTTCCTGATAAGTGCCAAGAACAGACATGATCCATACTTGCAAATGAACATCAAGTCTTAAATGTAACAAGCCAATTTATCATTTTAGTTTAAATGAGTATTTCATGATAGCGGGCAAAACCAGAGGGGAAAAAAACAGCTTGGAAAAACCCCCATTACCTTTTCAAGAACTGAAATTTTCACCTTCCATTCCTGAAAATAAAAATTACACATAATTCATTTCAAAATGGAACTTTTGTTTAAGTTAATACTTAAAATTAATGTACACAAATTTAATAGGATTGCTTGACTATTAATAAGACATATTTGTTAAATGCCATCACTCATGGAAGAAAGCAACTTTCTGAAGAGAATGAAAATGTTAAAATATATTAGTTTAGAAATTTCAAGCCTCATATATGCTTCTTCCTTTAAAGATCAATGATTTTGATGCACTTTCACACGTACAATGAGGTGTTGCTCTGTGCAGAAATTAAAGCACCATACTAATTAAAAAAACTAATTCCTTTGATAACTCTTCAGGCAAGCAACATTTTCTATTGTGTAACGTAGCTACTTTAGGCTACAAAAGGATCAGTGGGGATGGCTGAGTTTGAAAATTAGCAGTAGGTTACCTGATCCTTCTTTTCCAAGGCTAAAGCCATTGTCTCTGCCATCTTTGCTCTGCTGGTTTGATATGCCTCATTCTGCTCCTGAAGCTTCCTCATTGAAGCTAATTAAGATTTGAAATGCAAAATACTTCAAATTACAGCCGGCAGTAAACAAAATTGTACCTAGCACATAAAGGCATTTAAAGTCAACTAGGTTATTAAAAGCAATTAAAATTTATCAGGCATTTCCTATCCAAGGTACAGTGAGATGCCACTGATCCAGCATGCTCAGTATTCTGATGCTACCAGACTAGCCAATTTTCCAGGACAACGCACACGAAATGCAGCAGGAACTCAACAAGTCAGACAGCATCTGTGGAAATAAACAGTCGATGTTTCAGGTCAAGACTCTTCAACAGGATTGGAAAGGAAGAGGGAAGATACTAGAATAAGAATCATCCTTTAGCTTGTACTTCTTCTTCACCCCCCCCCCCCCCCACATTCTTATCTTGGTAACTTCACCCTTCCTTTCCAGTTCTGATGAAGTGTTGGCTCAAAACATTAACAGTTTAACCACCTCTATAGATGCTGTCTTACCTACTGAGCTCCTCCAGCATTTTGTGTGCACACTCTGAATTTCCAGCATCTGCAGAATCTCATGTTTAGGAATAGTCAATTTTCCAGTCTGTTAGATTATAGTATAGGAGTTGGCAACCCACCAAGTGGTCAGGGAACATGGGAACTGGGGACCGGCAACAGATCAGGGAGCATAGTAACTGAGACCCGGTGTGCAAAAGGGGAGTCTAGGAAATGGTGTCCCTACAAGTGGTCAGGGAACATGGGAACGAGGATCGGGGGCATAGTAACTGGGACCCAGTTTGTGAAAAGGGAATCTAGGAAATGGTGTCCCTACAAATGGTCAGCGAACATGGGAACTAGGGATCAGGGGGCATAGTAAATGGGACTTGGTGTGTAAAAAGGGAATCCAGGAACTAGTGTTCCAGCCAGTGGTCAAGTAATGGTGAGCAACTGGGAGCCAGTGAGGGATCAGGGAGCACAGTAACCTAGACCAGATATATGAAAATAGAGTCCAGGAACTAGTGTCCCAGCCAGTGGTCAGGGAATGGTAAAGAATTGGGGAGTGAGGAAATTGTAAGGGTGCAGGAACAAGGGTGCTGGCAAGCACTTGGGGTGTGCTAGAACCAGAGCCCTGGTCTGTAGGAAGGGGGAGAGGGAAACAGGGCTCTGTTAAGTCCCTGAGAACAGAACTGCTGGTGAATGGAAACTGCAAACATCACCTAGTAAGTCACATGCCAAACCTTCATGGCTTCCAAACAAATTATTCAAGTTTTACTCTATTTTGTAAGTGTTCTTCCATAGTTCAGTACATTAAAATCATACTGTTTTACAGTCTTTATAAACACCAGCAGAAAAGTAATTAATAAAGGTTTTGGCTTTCTAGTTATCACTCACAGCAGAAAGAAGTTGCTTAGCATCTGAAAATCTATTGAATGGAATAAATCATACTGAAACAATAAATTGAATGTACGTACAATCCTGGTGTCTTTCTAATGCAATTTCAAGCTTCTCTTTTGTCTTCTGCAAATTTCGCAGCTGCTCAGCATAATCTTGTGTGAGGGGAGAGGGGACGCAGGCCAGGAGGTCAAAACAAGCAAAAAAAGAAAACAAAACACAGGATATTCATGAGCGAAAGACATAAATGATTTTCTCCAACAGAAAATCATTACTGTTAAGGAGAAGATGTCATTTGATGGCCTCCCCTTAACGTGTTAATGGTAAACAGAAAGATCTACTCTTGAAATAACAAACACAGTATATTAGGGAAAGTAAATGTCTGAGCATATGTTGAAACCTGAGGAGTTTACACAGTGAAATGAACTGAAGAAACAGTGATTGCATTTACACATAACATCTTCACATTTTTCAATAATTATCATTGCTTGAACTTGAAATACTGAATTAAACTTTCAGAAAACATGCTAAATTTCACATGGATTGATTTGTACAGATATACCAAAATCCTCACAAGGGGATTCATCTCATATTAGATTAAAAGAATTTCTTTCCCCGGTCAATCCTAGCAGAAACCTAATTCTGGTTTCACCCTCCAGCCCAGCTATTGTAACACAGCCACAACACTTGTATCTACTCTACTTTCCTAGTATGGTCCTTCCACAAAAAGCAGGGCAATCCCATTGCTTCACTCACAAACATTATCATTATGATGGAGAGTGTCGGTGGATGCATTAGAACAAGCCTTTCTAACATGGTGCTGAGGATACCTGTGACAGCTGCAATCTCTTCATAGGTAGAGTACAGGGCTCTGCATTTTGATGTGCATGTGAAGTGGCTGCACATATGGGGCAAGTGCTGTCTGTTCACCGTAGAACTGCTGGCATTTGTTGACATGTAGCACAGAGTAGGCTCTTCTGGCACTTCTGTGCTGCGCCACCCAGCAAACCATTATTTAACCCCAGCCTAATCAAGGGGCAATTTGCAATGACCAATTAACCTACCAACCGGTACGTCTTTGGGACTGTGGGAGGAAACTGCAGCACCCAGATAAACTCACGTGGTCATCTACCCCTGGCCCAATGTCACTTTAATTTTGATTAAATTAAGGTTAAGACTAGCTTTATTTATCACGTATATCAAAACATGCAGTGAAATACATAATTTGCATCAACGACCTGCACAGTCCAAGTATGTGCTGGGGGCAGCAATTAAGTGTTGCCATGTTTCTGGTACCAACATAGTATGACCACAACTAACCCTAACCCATATATCTTTGGAAAGTGGGAGGAAACCCAAGTACTTCGAGGAAACACATGCAGTCATGGTGAGAGTGTAAAAACTTGTTATATTCAGCAATGGAATTAAACTCAATCACTGCTGCAGTAAAGCACTATGCTAATCACTTCGCTACCAAGCTGCCTACTCTTCTAGCAATTACAGTATTGATTCTGAAATACACCAGCAGCTTTTGTAAGTTATGAAATATCAATATCAGAAAATGAGCACTAAACTACTGCAGCTACTTCAGTGTCTCAGCAGTCTGGCGCGATAGGTTCATGGGAAGAAAAACATGCTGAACACTTTATATTGGCTGCATTCCAACTGGCCGAGTTCAGTAGAACTATTAAGCTACAGCCCATCTGGGAACACAAGATCTCACACAATTACAGTGCTTGGAGGAGGCCACAGAGATGAGGTGAATCAGGGACATGGAACTATTTGAACACAAGGATGTTAATTTTAAATACGAGTTTTAGTCAGATCAGAAGCCAATGTCAGTGAGCATAGATATGATGTGTGAACACATCTAAACAGGAGGCAACAATCCAGCCACCTAGTTCACCATTCATTTAGAACAGGGGTTGCCAACCTTTTTTATGCTATGGACCAATAACAACAAGCATGGGGTCCACAACCCCAGGTTGGGAACCCGACAAAACACTGCAACCACTTCTGCTCTATAACTCCAATTGTTGACCATGGCAATATAGTCCTTAATATCTAACAGATACCAATCCCACCAGCCTTTTGAATGACATCATTCCAAAGTTCCAACTTGCTGTGTGTTAACAAGTAATTTCTAACATCACTCTCTACCTGTCCAGTTAAGGCACTCCTTAAAGTCTACCACTACCAAGTTGCTGTACATAATAGCAGCTGCAGAGGGGAGCTCATCAACACCTTCTCAAAGGCAGTTAAGGATGAGCAATAAATGTCACACACAATAACACTCAGATCCCATGAAGGAATATTACAAAAATGTCAGGGACCCAGGGAGTTGAACAAGGCAGAATTCATTATTATTAAATCTTAACTTTTGGTTCATGCTGCACCAACCATCTGAAATGGATTCACTCTTAACTTATTATTAAGATGGTTGATCAATTAAATCTTTTCTTGGTTCTAATAAAGTGGCCAACTTCTTTTAAAAAATCTCTCATCATAGCTAAAATCTCTGATTCTTGGTATAATCAATAGAACTCTACATGTCCTTGACACAACTTCTGTAATAACCAAAATAAGCACAAACTTATTCAAGGCTCATTTAAAGTGCATATATTCACCCAATTATGACTGTAAAGATGGAAAAATAATTTCAAAATGGTACATCTTTTTTCTTGGAATGCATCAGCAATTAATAATAGCTCACTATGTGCTTAGCTGTCAAATAACCTAAATTAATCTGACAGTGCTACATCATTTTTTAAAATTATAATAATTCTAACGACATCTAAAAGACTATGTAGCCAGCCACTCTGTTGATCAATTATTCACCTCACTTACTACCAAGTTATAGATAAAATATAATCTCAATGTATGAAAACTGTGAAAATGATTATTTATTTAATATATTTCATTGTACAACTACTGTCACGTCATTATTTGAGAAACAGAGTGCTGAAACATGGCCAGCTGCTTTCAGAGAAAGTTAAAAAGTGAGCAACCTCCCCCAGACTGAATAATCTTCCTTGCTCACTTCAATCTAACATCAAATGGCACTGAGAGAACCCAACAAATTTGAAAGCAGATTGACTTAACTGTTAATGTTCCCGATATTGGAGGAGTCCAGAACCAGAGGCCACAGTTTAATAATAAGGGGTAGGCCATTTAGAACGGAGTTCAGGAAAAACTTTTTCACCCAGAGAGTTGTGGATCAATGGAATGCTCTGCCTCAGAAGGCAGTGGAGGTCAATTCTCTGGATGCTTTCAAGAAAGAGTTAGATAGAGCTCTTAAAGATATTGGAGTCGAGGGATATGGGTTGAAGGCAGGAACAGGGTAATGATTGTGGATGATCAGCCATGATCACATTGAATGGCAATGCTAGCTCAAAGGGCCGAATAGCTTTCTCCTGCACCTATTGTCTATTATAATCAATTGGAGCACTGGATGGAAATGCAGTCATGGCAGAAGGGAGGAAATCAACTCTTTAAATAAGGCTGAGATAGAGTGGACATGGAGAGGATGTTTCCTATAGTGGGGGAGTCTAGGACCACAGCATGCAGCCTCAAAATAGAAGGACATCCCTTTAGAACAGCGGAGAAATTTATTTAGTCAGTGAGTGGTGAATCTGTGGAATTCATTACTGCAAACGGCTGTTGAGGCCAAGTCATTGGGTATCTTTAAAACAGAGGTTAATAGGTTCTTGATTACTAAGGGCATCAAAGATTACAGGGAGAAGGCCAGAGAATGGGGTTGAGGGACAATAAATCAGCCAAGATGGAATTGCAAAACAAACTTGATGGGCCAAATGGCCTACTTCTGCTCCTATGTCTTATGGTCTAAATGAAATCTAGTACAGTATCAAGCATAATGAGCTTCAGAATCAGGTTTAATTTCACTGGCATATGTCAAGAGATTTGTTGTTTTGTGGCAGCTGTACAGTGGAATACATAATAATAAAAACTAAAAATTATATAAATACTATGCAAGTCTTAGGCACAGATACAGTGTCTATAAAAAGTATTCATGTCCCCCCCCCCCCGAAGTTATATTTTATTGTTTTACAACATTGAATCACAATGGATTTAATTTGACTTTTTTTTTGCCACTGATCAACTGAAAAAGACTTTTTTTGTCTCAAAAGTGAAAACAGGTCTTTACAAAGATATCTAAATTAGATACAAATATAAAACACAAAATAATTGATTGCATAAGTATTCACCCCCTCCTTAATATCATACACTAAATCATCACTGGTGCAGCCAATTGGTTTTAGAAGAGACATACTTAGTTAAATGGAAATCTCATTTCAGAGACCTCTGTGCAGTCAAGGTGTTTTAATTGATTGTAGTAAAAATACAACTGCTGGTGAGTCAGTATCCTGGCAAAAACTACACTATGAAGACAAAGGAACACTCCAAGTAACCCCACAAAAAGGTTTTTGAAAAACACAAGTCAGAAGATGAATACTAGAAAATTTTCAAATCCCTGAATATCCCTTGGAGTATAATTAAGTCAATCATAGAAACAGAGGAACATACAAAATAGGTGCAGGAGTAGGCCATTTGGCCCTTCGAGCCTGCACTGCCATTCAGTATGATCATGGCTGATCATCCAACTCAGAACCCTGTACCTGCTTCCTCTCCATACTCCCGATCCCTTTAGCCACAAGGGCCATATCTAACTTCCTCTCAAATATAGCCAATGAACCAGCCTCAACTGTTTCCTGTGGCAGAGAATTCCAAAGAAATCAGGAAATCATTAAGAAATGGAAAAATATAGCACAGCTGTAAATTAGCCTAGAGCAGGACATCAAAAACTGAGTGACCGTGCAAGGAGGAGACCAGTGAAACCTGTGACCAAGTGAGCCAGTGAGACCAAGAGACCTATGACAGCTCTGGAGGAACTACAAGCTTCAGGGGCTGAGATGGGAGAGACTGTGCATACAACAACTGTTGCCCAGGTGCTTCACCAGTCACAGCTTTATAGGAAAGTGGCAAAGAGAAAGCCACTGAAGAAAAAAACTCAAGTGAAATCTCGGCTAGAGTTTGCCAGAAGGTCAGCTGGAAGAAGGTTCTATGGTCTAATGAAACCAAAATTGAGTTCTTTGGCCATCAGACTAAACATTATGTTTGGCATAAACCAAACACTGCACATCATCAAAAACACACCATCCCTATTGTGAAGCATGGTGTAGCTGCATCATGCTGTCAGGATGCTTCACTGCAGCAGGCCCTGGAAGCCTTCTGAAGGTGGAGGGTAAAATGAATGCAGCAAAATACTGGGAAATTCTTGAGGAAATCCTGATGCAGTCTGAAAGAGAACTGTGACTTGGGAGAAGATTTATTTTCCAGCAAGACGATGACCCCAAGCATAAAGCCAAAGCTACACAGGAATGGCTTAAAAACATCAGTTAATGTCCTGGAGTGGCCAAGTCAAGAGTCCAGACCTCAATCCAATTGACAATTTGTGCCTGGACTTGAAAAAGACTATTCATTCACGATCCCCATGCAATCTGACAGAGCTTGAGCAGTTTTGTAAAGAAGTATGGGGAAAAATTGTAGTGTCCAGATGCACGAAGCTGATAGAGATCTATACACACAGACTCAAGGCTGTAATTGCTGCCAAAAGTGCATCTAAATAATGACTTGAAGGTGGTGGATACTTGTGCAGTCAATTATTTTGTATCTTATATTTGTAGTTAATTTAGATCACTTCGTAGGGATCTGCTTTCATTTTGACATTGAAGAGTCTTTTTCTGTTGATCAGTGTCAAAAAAGCCAAATTAAATCCACTGTGATTCAATGTTATAAAACAATAAAACAAGAAAACTTCCGGGGGCAAGGTGAATTCTTTTTATAGGCACTGTATATAGTTAGGGTGCCTAAGACTTTTGCACAGTACTGTATTTACCAATGTGGAGTAGACAGTGAGTTTGTAAATCAGGCAGGAAGATGTTGGGAATGGCAAGGGTGGAACACCATAGGAAGGGCATGGCACAGGTGGCAGAGAAGGTATGCTGGGGTGCGTGGTGAGGGGGAATGTGGTGCAAGTGCAGACGCGCCCAGCCCTGAGATGCCAGGTGAGGTCATATAATTCTAAACAATTGGTTTATTCATCATTACAGATTGTCTCTCTGCTGCTTCCCTCTCCCTTCCCCTTTTCTCAACCATGATTCTCCTCTCTCTCTGCCCCCTTGCAGTCCACAAATAGAGACCCATATCAGAATCGGGTTTATCATCACTCACATAGGTCATGAAATTTGTTTTATTTTGCAGCATCAGCACAGTGCAATACATAAAATTACTACAGTTCTGTGCAAAAGTCTGAGGCAACTGGCAAATTGTAGCAGGTCCAAGTCCCTGCTTAAGCAAGGGTTGATTTAGCCATAACCAAACTCTCAAAGCACTTCATCAGTGAGTGCCACTGGGTGACAGTCATTGAGGCAGCTCACCCTGCTCTTCTCGGGCACTGGTATGACTGTCGTCCTTTTGAAGTAGATGGGAACCCCCAATTGTAGCAGTGAGAACTTGAAGATGTCCTTGAACCCTCCTGCCAGTTGCTCGGGGTAATTTTTCAGAGCCCTACCAGATACACCATCAGGGCCCGACGCCTTGCAAAGGTTCACCCTCTTGAAAGATGTTCTAACATCGATTATTCAACAGTTCACCAATATATTACAGCCACCAATATACATGAACTGACAGACACTGTGACATCCTACATCAGTTTTTGTGAGGATGCATGTGTACCCACAAAAACTTTCCGGACCTTCGCCAACAATAAGCCATGGTTTACCCCCAAACTCAGACATCTTCGCCAAGCTAAAGAGGACGCCCACAGGAGTGGGAATAGGACCCTGTACAGGCTGGCCAGAAATGCACTGACCAGAGAAATCAGAGTGGCCAAGCGGCTCTACTCCGAAAAGTTGAGGAATAATTTCTCAGCTAACGACTCATTGTCGGTGTGGAGAGGCCTGCAGGAGGTCACTGGCTACAGGAGATGCACTGCCCCCCCTGCTGAGGTTAACAAAGCTTTGGCTAACGACCTTAATACCTTTTACTGTAGATTTGAGAGGGTCCATCTTACACCTGTCCCTCCCCCCTCTTTGGTCTCTCTTCCTGCCTTCCCTCGACCATCACTCACTGGCACTCATCCCCCAATCACTGCAATCACCTCCCCACCATCTCAGCCCAGCCCCCCTAGATCACAGCTTAGAATCAGCGAAGGAGAAGTATGTCAACTGTTCCAGCGACTTAAGACCCAAAAATCTCCAGGCCCAGATGGGGTCTCCCCCTCCTGTCTACAAGCCTGTGCTGATCAGCTGGCTCCCATCTTCACTCAGCTCTTTAATAGATCTCTGGAGCTGAGTGAGGTTCCAACTTGCTTCAAGCGCTCTACCATCATCCCGGTCCCCAAGAAACCTACCATCACAGAACTGAACGACTACAGACCTGTCGCATTGACATCTGTGGTCATGAAATCCTTTGAACGCTTGGTGTTGAACCACCTTAAGACCCTCACCAGCAGCCTGCTGGATCCCCTGCAGTTTGCCTACCGGGCAAATAGGTCAGTAGACGATGCAGTCAACCTGGGACTGCACTATATCCTGCAACATCTGGATCGTCCTGGGACCTATGCTCGGATGCTGTTTGTGGATTTCAGTTCGGCGTTTAACACCATCATCCCTCATACCCTCTGCTCCAAATTGTCTCACCTCACTGTGCCACCTGACCTCTGCGATTGGATTTACAGCTTCCTGACCAACAGAAGTCAGCAGGTAAGGATGGGACAGGTCACCTCGGATACTCGAATCACCAACACCAGCACCCCCCCAGGGGTGTGTCCTCTCTCCACTGCTGTTCTCCCTCTACACCAATGACTGCACCTCCTCCAACCCCTATGTGAAGCTTTTGAAGTTTGCAGACGACACCACTGTCATCGGACTCATCCAGAACAGTGATGAGTCTCTATATCGACAGCAGGTGGACCAACTGGCGCTCTGGTGCAGTCAGAACAATCTGGAGCTGAACACGCTCAAGACAAAGGAGATGATCGTGGATTTCAGGAGACATCCCCCCGTTATGTCCCCCCTCACAGTCCTCAGCAGCCCTGTGTCCACCGTGGAGAACTTCAGGTTCCTGGGAACCACCATCTCTCAGGATCTGAAGTGGGAGCAGAACATCAGCTCCAGCCTGAAGAAGGCCCAGCAGCGGATGTACTTCCTGCGGCTCTTGAGGAAATATGGTCTGCCTCAGGAATTGCTGCTGCAGTTCTATACTGCAGTCATTGAGTCTGTCCTGTGCACCTCCATCACTGTGTGGTTTGGAGCCACCACCAAGCAGGATAGAACCAGACTACAGCGCACAGTGAGGATTGCTGAGCGCATCATTGGAGCCTCCCTGCCCTCTATTGCGGACCTGTACTCTTCCAGGTTGAAGAAGAAGGCGGGGAACATCATAAAGGACTCCTTCCATCCTGCGCACGGACTGTTTGAACTGCTTCCGTCTGGTAGGCGCTTCAGATCCCTCCAGACTAAGACTAATAGGCACTGCAGAAGTTTTTTCCCTACTGCGGTCACTTTGCTGAACAGTTAACTGTCGGCTAACTATTACTTGGATTGCACTACCTGTATGTATAATCTATATTTTCATTTATGTGTAAAGAGGGTTTCTTCTTTTTTGTTAACTAGCAGGAATGCTAATTTACTGATAACGAGAATGGTATTCCTTTGTAAACCAAATGGGGATTAATGTTCTTTCTTCTGAGTCTGTAAGCTTTTGTTGACGGGCTTTTGGGCAGATCAGCGCGAGGGAGTCGAGAGAGAGGACGCAATGCTCTAAGCTGGGCGAGGATCGGACCCCAAAGGGGGGTCCGAGGCCGGGAGATTCTCCGAGGGGGGGGGGGGGGGGATGAAGCTAGATGTGCTTGGTTGACCACTCAGAGGGTCCTGAGCTGTTTGGAGAGTCCGAGGAGTTCGGAGGGTCCTGAGCTGCGAGTCGAGGAGTTCGGAGGGGATCGAATGGTGGCCAGAAGACTTCAGAAATTGAGCTCCAACGGCTGTGCACGAAGTGGTTTGGACTTTGATAAGTTTGGCGCCTTTTCTTTAATTTTCTCTTCATATATACTGTATTGTTATTAATCACTTAGTTATAGTAACCTTTATAAATTGTACTCATTTAATCGCATATGGTGTACTGTCTGTTTTTGGGCGAGGCGGGGACCTCACACAGCATCCACACCAGCTGATTACCCAGTTTGGCGGGGCCGAAGGCTGCTCCCCCTAGACGAGAACGAGCTGAGCGAGCCTGAGGCGACCCAGGGGGTTACATATATTTATCATTATTATTGTTATGAACAGAGAGACAACATCTGCCGGAAGTAAATTCCTTGTATGTGCATAGGTACTTGGCGATTAAAGTCTGATTCTGATTCATGATTATGAAGAAACAGGACTGATGATTCCAAGATCAGTCAGGTAAATTAATTGCTCCATTGAACTAACCAGTTATTTAATTTTAGGTCAGAACGTATTTACATGGTTCAGATCACAGGTCTATGCCATGTTCAGCTTGTACACAGAATGAGTGTTTATGATAGATTTGCTGGCTACTGCAAGCCTGCAGGCATCTTCTGTCGTGTGGGAACACAGCAAAATCTGAATGGTTGAGTTAAATGCCCCTGTTTGACTACAAATTGCCCTTGGTGGGGTGATGCTTTTATTTAAATATATTGCTGGGCGGCCATATTTCCAACTTGCAGTCTGTTCCGGTTACAGTCTGTTCTCAGAAATGGAACTCTGTTATAACCTAGAGAAGGATCTGTTTTCTTTCCATGTTCAGAGGTCAGTTTTCTTTGGCAGAAAACACAGCATAGAACATACAGAACCCAGTGATGCAGTGAGTTGAGCTGCTACTTCATGGCGCCAATAGCTGAGGTTCAATTTTCACCTCTTTCCTTGTGACCATTTGGGTCTTTTGGGGTGGTCTGGCTCCCCTAAATTGCCCAGAGTGTGTAAGCGAATGGTAGAATTGGGCAGCACGGTAGAATAGCACTTAGCATGACACTGTTGCAGCTAGGGGCGTTCCAGAGTTCCGAGTTCAATTCCAGTACTGTTCTATAAAGAATCTCAGTATGTCCTTCCCATGAAATGCGTGGGTTTCTCCAGCTCTTCCAGTTTCCTCCCACAGTCCAAGGACATACCAGTAAGGTTGACTGGTTATTGTAAATTGTCCCATGATTAGGTTAGGATTATTTGGGGTTGCTAGGTTGGCATGGCTCAAAGGGCTGGAAGGGCCTAGCTTGCACTGTATTGCTAACTAAATCAATCAATCAATCAATCTGGGGAGAATGAAATAGGATTTGTGTAGGGTTAGAGAAAATGGACACTTAATAGTTGGTGCCAACTTGGTGGTTGGGATTTTCCCTTCCTTTTATTCCAAAGCCATCTTGCTCCATAAGGTGAAAAGGATCATTTTCTAAGACAGAGTGAGCTGTTTCTTGATGATGTAGGGAAATAACAAATGCAGGTCAAACCAAATATCTGAGCTACAATTAAAAAGGAGCATCACTTAGAATTCCACATTATTTCTGTCATTATGATGCATCAGAGGCATTCCTGTTTAGGGAGCAGAAACTAGGGGCATCTTGGTTGGCATGAACCAGTTGGGCTGAAGGGCCTGTGGCCTTGGTGTCTATCTCTATCACTCTGGTGTAGGTTTAGCATCTCTGCACTGGTGCCTCTCTGTTATCAGGGTAACTCAGGTGAATTAACTGATTTATTGAAAGAATGGTATTTCTTAATAATAATTTAGCTATTATTAAGATTAAAAATTTCTTTGGGAATCTCTATGCCTCCAAAATAATTAAGCTGGTCATTGACCTCAAAAAGGAGAGGAAGGACAGTGCTGAGAGAGGGGATACACATGCATCTGCCTACATCAGTGGTGTTGAAGTTGAGAGCTTCAATGTCCTTGGAGTGAACCCTCACCAATCCGGTCCTGTTCTAACCACATGGACACAAGGCAAAGAAAGCTCATCAAAGCCTCTACTTCCTCAGAAGGTTAAAGAAATTTGGCATATTTCTGTCAACTCTTACCAATTTTTATCAATACACCATAGAAAGCATCCTATCTGGATGCATAATGGCTTAGCATGGCAACTGCTCTGCACTTTACTCTGCAAGAAACTGAAGAAAGTTGTGGACACAGCACATCACAAAAACCAGTCTTTCCTCCATGGATTCTGTCCATATTTTTGCTGCCTCAGTAAAATAGCCAGCAGAATCAAAGCCCTTCCCCACACTGGATGTTCTATCTTACCCCTCTTCCATTGGACAGAAGATACAAAAGCCTGGAAGCATGTACTACCAGGCTCAAATATACAGCTTCTACCCTGCTGTTATAACCATTGACTGATTCCTAATATGACAAGATGGACCCTTGACCTCACAATCTGCTGGAGAAACTCAGCAGGTCAGACAGCAACTGTGTTCCCGATGAAGGTCTTGGCCTCAAATTTTGACTGTTTATTCCTTTTCATGGATGTTGCCTGACCTGCTAAGTTTTTCCAACATTTTGAGTGTTGTTCCAGATTTCCAACATCTGCAAAATTTCTTGAGTTTATGACCTTACAATCTATCTCATTATGTTCTTGAAACTTACTGTTTACCTGCACTGTACTTTCTTTGTATCTGTTAAACTTTAGTCTGCATTCTGTTATTGTTCTACTTCAATGCACTGCGCAATGATTTGATCTGCATGAAGTTTGCAAGGCAAACTTTTACTGCATCTCAGAACATGTGACTATAATAAACCAATTCCAGTTCTAACACATGTGTCAGTGGTGCACACGAATGCCATTCATGCGAGTCTGGGTAGTGCAGCTTTCACCATTGGATTGGATTGCTGTATTCTGTCAGGGGTTCATTAACTGCAGTCATAACTATGAGGTGAGCAGTGGGTGGATAGTGGGTCAGGCGATCCAGCTCATCATTTCATCAGTACACCAAAATAAATTATATACATTAGACAATTCAAAATCTAGATATGACTCACACTCTCAAAACACCTGTTATGGTGCATTCCTGAAGAACAAAAGTGTATAACATGATCACCCATTATATGATACACAGAAATCATCCCTTCTATTATACACAAGGCGCACCTCCACAATTACCTTGCAGTTTTATTGTGAATTATTTATCAGATTTCCTTCATATATAATGAACAGCATGTAAAATAACCCCTGTTCTCAATTACTCGTCATGGTATCAATCATTCTCTGCATCTACAAAGCTCAGAGACAATGATTCACCCTCAGTAATAAGGAGGTCTGCTAACTGATGTTCTCTCATATTTCTATTTCTTTATCAGCGACTGGAATGCCTCCACAGAGAAATGAAGGCACATGCTTAGATCTGCCATTTTCAGACAACTATAAATAACACAAAGCATACATTAAGATTTTAAGTTCTAAAGTACAACAGAGAGCTTATGCAGGAATATATGATGAATGCCTCTAATTTAGTCTCATGTTGTAACAACAACATAATATCCCAGATCTATTGATCTAGATTTACAGCATTACACAGTAAAGAAACGGGCCGTTCAGCCCAACATCCATAAAGACCAAGATGCTTAATTAAGCTATTCCCACTTGCCTGCATTTGGTCCAAATCCTTCTAATTTTTCCTACCCATGAAACTGTTCAAGTGCATTTATAAACATTATATTTATACCCACTTCTACCACATCTTCTGGTAGCTCACTTCAAATGTACACCACTCTCTGTGGAGAAACCTGCCACTCAGATCCCCATTAAATCTGCCCCTCCCTTCAACTTAACATATGCCCTCTAATTTTAGATTCCCTTTCTCTGTGACTAACTACCCAATCAATGTCTTTTATAATTTTATAAACCTCTATAAGGTTCCCCTCAGCCTCCTAAGCTCCAGAGAAAACATTTTCAGCCAATCCAATCACTTCTAACTCAAATTCTCGAATCCAGGCAACATTCTTGTGTAGGGCAGTGACCAGAACTATACACAATACTCCAATTGCGGTCTATCTAAAGTTTCGTCCAACTCAATGGTTCAATTAAATATCAGAGAATGTACACAGTATGCAACCTGAAATTCTTACTCTTCACAGACACCCATGAAACAGGAGGAAAAAACCCAAAGAATGAATGACAAAAATGTTAGAACCCCAAAGCCCCTCTTCACCTCAAGTAGCAACAAAGTCTTCAACCCTCACCCTCCCACTTGCTCCAGCAAAAACACCGACACCCACCTCCCCACCACACACCACCATGTAAGCAAAGGCCACAAAGAGACCATGATCTACAGTCCATCACAAACTACTTTCTATCCTAACTGTAGCATGAAGTCTCGTCTCTTAAAATTCAATGCCATGTCCAGCCCATGATCTGTGTAGCCACTGTCAAGGAACTATGTACTTACTGTATATCCCCAAGTCCCTTTGTTCAACAGTCCTTAGGGCCCTACTAATCACTGTCTATGTCCTAATCTGGTTTAAATTCCACATGTCGTTTGTTTGCCCACATTCACAACTATAGCTGATCAGAAATGAATTGATATCATCCCCTGCCCCCTGCGCAATGCAAATTTGCAGCTTAAAATCAAGCTTCTGACCAAAATTTAAATATGCTAATTATTATTTTTCAAGTCTACATGAATGTATCTCCAGCAAAAATTAAGTCTTTCAACATAATTAATAAACCAATTCTCTTTGGGGAGGGGGGGGAAGAAATTATAATGAAGAAATAAAAACAGTTACCTGACAGTTTGACCTCCAACTTTCGAATTTGATCATTTCGCCGTAGCAACTGAGATAATAAATCCTCTCGGGAACAACTGCTATCAGAGGCCTTGCAAAAGGAAAGCATGGTTACAATTTTAAATAATTGCAGATTTCTTGTTTTGCTTATTTATCTTGTTTAAACAACAATAATACAGATTTTCTCAATTTATCTTACAGTTAATAAATCTTCTCCACAAATGAGAGCATTTTATCGCAGGACGGCCTGGCCTGTGATCTGCTCCACACATCTCAATATACATCTCTCACCTAAGTCACCACATGACCAAAATACACATCTTTTCCTGATCCACCTCACTAAAGCTGATATTTTAAGTACTATGTGAAAGCACTGATGTTTGTGTTCAAATTTTACCATTATAACAAAAATCAGGAGAAAAACTTCGATTGAAACCCTTCATGTAAAGGTACAATGGAACTGGTGGGTGGTGGCGGAGAGGCAAGGAAAAACCAGTGTGATAA
This sequence comes from Hypanus sabinus, assembly GCF_030144855.1. NCBI lineage: Eukaryota > Metazoa > Chordata > Chondrichthyes > Myliobatiformes > Dasyatidae > Hypanus > Hypanus sabinus. The sequence continues at coordinate 26,166,145 of NC_082723.1, read as the reverse complement.
AACAAATTGTTTTTTTAACCAACAAAATAAAAATAAATCAAATACTAAGGACAGTTATTTTCACATTCTGCTCAGTGAATTGTACAAGCTTCTGGTCAAGCAGTCTTTTAAGATTTTTGTGACACCGTTTCAAAACTGTCCATCTCTACTCTCTTTTCAATCTCTGTCTTCGAGCCACACAGCCACAGCAACCCAACAACCCAGATTTAACTCTAACCAAATCACAGGACAATTTACAACGACCTATTAACCTAACCGGTATGTCTTTGGACTGGGGGAGGAAACTGGAATACCTGGGAAAAATCCACATGTTCCATGGGGATAATATACAAGCTCCTTACAGAGGATTCTGGGATTGAACTCCAATGCTCCGAGTTGCAATTGCATCGTGCTAACTGCTGCACTACCATGGTTTAGACATGGAAGCTATGGAGTTAGCAGATATACCAAAGTTCAAAGTAAATTTATTATCAAAGTACATACACTGTATGTCACCATATACAATGCTAAAATTTATTTTCCTGAAGGCATTCACAGTAAATACAAAGAAAGAAAGAAACAAATAAATAAGCAATACATATTGAGAACATGAGATGAAGAAGAGTCTTTGAAAGTGAGTCCATGGGCTGTGGGAACAGTTCAATGTTGGGGTGAGTAAAGTTATCCCCTTTGGATCAAGAACCTGATGGTTGCAGGGTAATAAGTAATAACTGTTCCTGACCCTAGTGGCATGAATCCTGAGGTTCCTCTACCTCCTTCCTGATGGTAGCAGTCAGAAGAGAGTATGGTCTGGATGGATGGTGGGGTGGGGCGCCTCTGATGATAGATGCTGCTTTCCTGCAATTGTGCTCCATGTAAATGTGCTCAATGGTGGAGAGGGCTTATCAGTTGGATTGGCTGTACCAGTTCCATAGATCTAGAAAGGTTTTCAAAGGCTGCACAGTTGCAGATACAAGACACACAAAATGCTGGAGGAACCTAGCAAGTCAGGCAGCATCTATGTAGGGGAATAAACAGTTCATGCTTCAGGCCAAAACCCTTCATCAGTGTATTCCTAACACATGGATTCAAGTTCCCCAATTCCTGATGAAGACAGGGAGAATAAAACTGTATAAAGTAGTCCAACAGCAAAAACAAAGTGCTGCTGGAACCCAAAGAGTCTGGCAGATCTGTGAAGCAAAATGGACAGCTGACATTTCAGGTGGAGACCCTTCTTCATCCTGAAACTTTGGCTACCTATTTACCTCCTCAGATGCTGCCTGATGTGCTGAGTTCCTCCGGCACCTTGTTTTTGGCTCCAGATTCCAGTGTCTGCATTTTCTCATGCCACCTTAATACTCTTGGTGTAGTCTCACCAAGACGCTAGAACTGAGTTGATTTTAACATTATATATGAAGGCTAATTTGGATTATTTTCCCCATAACACAGATTTAAAACCAAAAATCAATAAATATAAAATCACTTTGACACTACAGAATTGAGTCTGGATAGAGAATGCAATTTGCAAGCTTCATTTATATAAAAAAAAAGAAATTTGAAATGATTCCATAAACAGTTTGCTTGTAAAAGTTTCAATATTACATCAAATAATACCTGTTCTGTTCTAGTAACTATAAATTTCTAACTGGTTGATAAAATGGAGCATCTGCACAGATATATTGTACTTCAGTTATACAAAACAGCCCTGCATGACTCTTATTGCAAATAACCATGTGAAATAGAATGTTCATTCTAATCTGATTATGTCATTGCAATGTTTTTCAAAAAGGTGGATTCTCGTTATTCCGACACTGTGAGTACACATCTTAGAAAATAAATTACAAAGTTTGGAACACTATTTCAAATTGCAAGAAACTCTGAACTTATTATGTACTTATTGAAGAATGCCCTTTCTCCATTCCACTGAAAGAAATGTATTTTCTCAGACTTTAGTGCTTACATTAATCCACATAATCACAACAATCCCAGTAGGAAGAATAGGTTAGAAGCTTATTCCCTGGAACATAGAATGGGGTAGCAGGGTAGATTTGAAAGAGGTCTACAAGATCAGGGTGGCACAATAGCGTAGTGGTTAGCACAACACTTTACAGTACAGGTGACCCGGGTTCAGCCTGTAAGCAGTTTGTATGTCCTCCCTGTGACTGCATGGGTTTCCTCCAGTTGCTCTGGTTGTTTCCCTCAGTCCAAAGATATACTGGTTGGTAGATTAATTGGTTATTGTAAATTGTCCCGTGATTAGACTAGGATTAAAAAGGGAGATTGTTGGGTGGTGCATCTCAAAGGTTTGAAAGGGCCTATTTCATGCTGTATCTCAATAAACAACGTGAGGCATGGATAAGGCTTTTTCCACTAGAACTAGAGGTCAGAGGTTAGGAGTGAAAGGTGAAATATTTAAGGGGAAAATGAGGAGGAACTTTTTTCACTCAGAGGGTGGCACAAGCTTCCAGAAGCTGCTGGATGCGTTTTTAATTTCAGCATTTAATAGAAATTTGGATGATAAGTACATGGATGAGAGAGTACGGAGCACTTGGTCCAGGTGCAGGCTGATAGGAATAACCAGAATAGCAGCTCAGTATTGACTAGACAGGCCAAATGGCCTGTTTCTGTGCTGTAGAGTTTCATGACTCCAAAGGCATATTATAAAATAGAAAGCCAAAATGAGGAAAGCACCCAGCAGGTCAGGTCACATCTGTGGAAGGAGAAAGACAGTGAAATTTTTAAGTCAAAGACACTTCATAAGAACTGGGATGAAGCTTAAATTCAACAGGAGCTTAAATTGCCGGGGTGATGGGGTAGTCCGATGGGGGAAAGGGGTGTTACCCCTAAGGTAAAACCAGTCTGGCCATGGGGATTCTTTACAAAAACAATTTTTTTGGTCAGTGAGTGAATATGAACAAGGGAATGTGGGAGCAGCAAAGCACAGAGCAGGAAGCACACCTAGCACGTCATTATGGGTGTGTGCCCTAGGGCCAGAGTGAAAAAATAAATAAGCTGTGCCAGTATCAGAGGTGGAAGACTGATTCAACAAAAGACCAAGTTATCTGATGTTCTAGAATTCGATATTAAATCCAGAAAGCAGCAACACGGCCAAAAAGATGAGGCATAGTTCAGCAAGTCTGTGTTGGGCCTCATTGTAACAGTGCTGGAGACCAGAGATTGATTTGAGTGAGTGGGAATAGCATAGAGAATTAAAGGAGCAAGGAAGGTCAGGGTCACCTCAGGGCAGACTAAATGCAGGTGTTCCACAAAGTATAGAGGAGACCACACTGTGAATATTGAATTTAGTAAACTAGATTGGAAGAAATGCAGGTGAATCGCTGCTTCACCTAGAAAGACTGTTTACAGAGAAACACAAAATGTAGTAAATGTAATAGATTCTACAGATCCAGAGCAACACACAAAAATGCTGGAGGAACTCAGCAGGTCAGGTAGCATCAATGGAAAGGAATAAGCAGCCGATGTTTCGGGATGAGACTCTTCATTGGGACTCGAAATGTCAACTACTATTTCATTTTCATAGATGCTGCCTGACCTGTTGATTTCTTCCAGTAATTTGTGTGTCAGCACAGAAAGTAAGTGCAGATTTAGGACATTTGAAGCTCAATACACACATAGCTGATGTTCAATTTTACAGTTCCACTTTCTCCCCAGATCGTTTGATGCTGTGTCAGAAAATCCACCTACCTCCTTTTCAAAATGTATTCAGCAAGTTGGCCTCCATCACCAGTTGTGGTCGAGAAACTTACAAGGTCCACCAACTCTCCCAGAGGAGAAATTTCCTCATTTCAGTCCTAAATACTGTTACTCTAGGTTCTGGACCACCAACCCCAGCCACAGAAAGCATCTTACCAACATCCAGTCCATCTGGTTCTGTTTTAAGAGAGTACCTTTGGTTTTTCTAAATCTAAATTAATGAATACACATCTAATTTTCCCAATTCCTCCTCAATCAGTTCTATATTCCAGAAATCAGACTGGCAAAATTTTGTTGCACACATTCTTTAGTAAGCATACTCTTTTTTTCTAAAGTCAGGGGACCAAAATTGCAGGCAAAACAACTGGTGCAGAAACACCTCAGTTTTATGACCGTAACAAGACATTTGTGTTCCTGTACACAAAACCTGCTGCATTAAAGACCCATGTACTACCTGATCTCTTGTATTGGCACTCAGTAACTGGTGTACAACACTCCACTCCTTTTGTGCATCGATACAGTGGATTTCGTAAATTGGGCCATTAATTGGAGCAGCCACTTATTTGGAACAACTCTTAAAGAACAAAAACTAATTGAGAAAATAGCCAGGACTCCTTTCATGTATTTGGGACATTATGCTGCTTAATTGGGACAGGAGACTGTTGCTGAACAGGTTCCAACTAACGTCAATCATGTGCACTTGTGTGGTCATTAGACACTACACCATGTTAAAGAGTGAACAGTTTTTAAAATAGCATCAGCTGTGTGTGTTCAAAAAGCAGAGATTTTGTCACTGATACTTGGCAAGAAATAAGCAGTAAGACAATTCAGAACTCTTCTGCTCACTGTGGTTTCAAGCATTCAGGCTTGGAGATGGCAAAAACAACCGAGTGTGAAAATGAAATGATTTCAGTAATTCAATAAGTTAGGAACTATAAAGAATTTGAAGGTAGCGGCAATCATTTTGAATGTTACAATGGAACTTTAGATTTGGAAAATGCAATCGTCGAAGGCAGCCCATTAACTGCACTAGGTGTCGGCATTGATCTTGTTCATTATAGTTACATGACAGCAAACACTGGATGTTATCATCTGTTAATAACTAATATGAACCAATACACAGTTCTATAGTACTGTAGTGGTATTGGCAGAGTTTTAATTTGTTCTGTATTTTATTTTATTACAATGTAATTTGTTACTCAGATAAATTGGAGTTTGTCTTTTTTATCTTTTTAACTATTTCCTTGGAACTTCGGCTAATTGGGGCAGCTGCTTAATCGGGCCAAAATTTACTGGTCCCAATATATCCCATTTAACTGGAATCCACTGTATTTAAATATTATTCTGTCTTCCTGCTTTTCCTAACTACTTAAAATGGCTACATCTGCTCTTTATTTTTCCATTTACCCAACTTGCCTCTTTTAACTTGAAGGCTTGTTACATCCTTCTCACAATTCAGAGTTTAACCCAGTTTTGTGACTTTAAGATACTACTTTATTCCCTACCATCTGCTTGATTCTGGAAGGAAATACTTCCCAAAGAGTGAACAAATACATTCATACCATTTATCCATCAAGTCCTGCACCCAAATTCAGCATGAAATCCAATTATGCTTTTTGATGTATGTTCAGCAAAAAGTATACTGCATCTAACACACTTAGCCATAAACCACATTTTTAAAATAAACTTGGACATACACTCAAACTGTCGCAAAGGAAGACTGTTTAGCATATTTAGGGGCTGCTCTTCAAAAGAAGCCGTTTCGTCCTTATTTCAGTTATCCTTGTAGAAGAGGTCTGAAAGTGCAATGAACTAGAAATGTCTTTGCTTTCAACATCTCCATGTTATAAATTTTTATTGTGACATACAGCTCTATGACTCCAAGGTAATCAAGAAGTCAAGAGGGCTGCATGTTGCAAATAGCACAATGCTAATACAGTTCGAGGCGTCGGAGTTCAGAATTCCATTCCAGCACTGGCTGCAGGAAGGTTGTACATCCTTCCTCTGAGTGCATAGCTTTTCTCCCAAAGTCCAATGACGTACTGGTTAGTAGCTGAATAAGTTATTGTAAATTGCCCTATGATTAGGCAAGGGCTAAATAAGTGGGTTACTGGGCTGCACAGCTTGATGGGCTAGAAGGGTCTATTCCACATTATATCTCCACATAAAACAAAATTTGCTTACATGTTGATGGAAGTATCATATTATAGTTCTAACCTTTACAGCAAGGGTTCCCAACCTGGGTCCACGGACCCCTCAGTTAATGGAAGGGGTTCAAGGCATATAAAACGTTGGGAATCCTGCTTTAGAGCTACAAAGATATAAAGTAAATTTAAAGAGCGTGCTGAAGATGATAACATTTATATGCTTCAATAGCAGTAACACAAACAAAATGCTGGAGGAACTCAGCTAGTTAGGCAGCATGTACGGAATGGAATTAAAAAAAAACAAAGCCCTTCAACAGACGAACAGCAATTGAAAATCTTTAAAATTCACTACATCAGAGGCTATGGACATCCAGTCATCACTGAGAGTGATCGACTTTAAACATAGAGAGAAACAAGGGATGTGGAGCTTGGATGAAAATGTGATCTTGATACACAGAAACAGACCATATCATGACCCATACTTATGTTCTTAGGATGCAGGATGATGAAATGACCCAGGCAGTTTACACAGATTCTTCCAAGATTTCTTCTCGGCACAGTAAACAGTCTAAGAAATATCAGAAATCACCATACGTACAACGTCATCGCCTGAGTCAGCTCCTACTGAGGCAATGGAATCTCTGCTGACGGATCTTGGGATTCGTCCTGCACCAGGCTTTGTGGTGCTTCCTGCCTCTTCAGCAATCTTCTTCTTCAATTTTGCAAACATGTTTGCACGCCTTTACTTTTGAAGGGGATTTCCAACTCATCCACAAGCAAGTTTGCTTCAAACACAAAGTCTGTCAAATTTATGTGAACCAGTAGGATTTATACTTAGGAGTTTCAACTGTACTAGTTAAAATAGCACGTTGTGTTTGGCTTTGCTGCTCCTTATCGGCTACTGCCTTTACAATCCATTGTAACTGCTTCCATTGCATCATAATAAGCACCTGTCAGGCAAAAAAATAACACATTAGATCAAGAAAATTACATTCCAGCTGACCTTCAGAATCGAGAAGTTTTTGAGGTTATTATTCAGCACAGCTGGTGTTTCATTACAAACCACATAGTCTATAGCAGCTATACAACAATGTTACAAGGTTTATCTTTCTGTTTTCTTTTCAGTTTAGGGACCCGAAGTTGAAGCCTCTGCGCAGTGTTGTTGGCAGGGAGGAACAGAAACATTCTTAAACTAACAGACTCATAGATTCACAGAAAAGTACAGCACAGATATATTTTACCCAAACTGAGCCATTCAAAAGGACAAAGACAAACTTGATTTATAAGACGTAAACATTCAGCTTTGACAACGTAAATCGAAAACTTCAAGTTTTTCTTCTGGAATAAGAACAGAAAATGCTGGAATACTGGAAACACTCAGAGGTCAAGCAGCACTGGTGAGAAAGAATCAGTTAATGCTTCAGTTCTGGGTTCCTACATCAAAACCCTTTCTTTTTCCAGAGGCTGCCTAACCTTCTGAGTGTTTCCAGCATTTTCTGTTCTTACTTTTGACAATGCAAGGATCTAACCACACAGCATTATAATACAGATCCTCCATAGGTAACAGCAGGTATTTATTCCTGTGCACTGTTCAAAACCCAAACAGTTTGCAAGTCAGAAATTTGGCTACTAACCAAGTACCTAGGCATTAGAAGATCCTGTAGCCAGAAAGCATCCAGCAAATGTATCCTACTGGTCTTCCAACACTTGTTTATATGTATGGGCTGTATATAAAGTGGGCCTTCACAGCCCTGAGGAGGAACTGTAACCCAGATATTACATGCTGACTTTTCAGGAAAGGGAATCCTACACACACTGATTCCATCTCTGTCTGATTTCTATGAAGCACTAAACAATAAAACACCCCAAAGTGATTATGAAACAAGAGCTAACACTGTTCCACATGAGAAGATAGTGAGGGTAGGAGCACAACTAAAAACAAAAAATGGGAAAGGGGGAGGTGAGAGGTTTAAAGGGGAAATTCCAAAATTATGGCTCCAGCCACAGATGTCATTCTGACTTCACTGTGATTTTGCAAAAGGCCGAATTTCAAATCCTGGATGGTTATGAAGCTGAAAAAAGTTACAGAAATTGAGAGTACGATGAGACCATGCAGGGATAAGAAAATAAAAAAAATTAATTGCTGTTTGCCCAACCAACAATATGTGATCATATATGCCAAGCTCCTTAATGACCTCCAGCATGCAATTCATATTGCCCAAGTTGCATAGAATATAACTGTTTATTTATCAACTGTCTATTTTGGTGTTGGATTCTCACATTTAATTTCTGAGGATAAATTAGAGAGATGTGTTCTCCACCAAAACACTGTTGACATCATCCTTTTCTAAAAAGGAAATAAATACCTTTGGCTAGTTCCTTGCCTTTCCTCAGGGGAGTCCAGTTTGTCTCTTTTTGTGCATGTTGTTCAAGATTTCCAAAGTCTGTACAATCTTGTGTTTCAGTTTGTCTTTGCAGCTTCTATCAAAGGTATATGATTACATTTCATGGCACAATGTTGTGCTGATCTTTTAATCTGCTCTAAGATCACTGTAACCCTTCCCTACCACATAGCCCTCTTTTTTAAGAGAGTCCTGGGCAGGTACATGGAGCTCAGAAAAATATGGGTAACCCCATATCTTAATATGGGACATGGGTAATATGGGTAATATCTTAATGTAGGACATGTCAGGCACACCTTTGTGGGCCGAAGGGCCTGTATTATGCTGTAGGCTTTCTATGTTTCTATCATTCATGTCTCTAAGAGTTTCTTAAATGTCCTTGATGTAACCCTCTACCACCACCCTGGCAGTTCCACACACTCACCATGTAAAAAACTTAGCCCTGACATCCAGCTCCCATACTTTCCTCCTATCATCTTAAAATTATGCTCCCTTATTTTGGCCATTTCTGCTCTGAGAAAAAGTCTCTAGCTGTCCACTTGATCTATGCCTCTAATCATTCTTGTACATCTCTGTCAAGTCACCTCTCATCCTCCTTCACACCAAAGAGAAAAATCCCAGCTTACTCAACCTATCATCTTAAGACATGCTCTCCAATCCAGGCAGCATCCTGGTAAATCTCCTCTGCACCCTCTCTAAAGATTTCATACCTTTCCTCCAACGAGGCAACCAGAAATTAACACAATATTCCAGTGAGGTCTGTCCCAGGCTTTTGTAGAGCTGCAACATAATCTCGCGGCTCTCGAACTCAGCCACCTGACCTCTGAAGGCCAACACACTATAGGCCTTCAACACACCATACACCTTCTTAACAACACTATCAACTTGTGCAACAACTTAGAGATCTTCGTGGACCCCAAGATCCCTCTGTACCTTCTCACTGCTAAGAATCCTACCATTAACCCTACATTCTGCCTTCTGTTTTACTATTTATTTTCTGGAATACAAGCATCATTAGCAAACCAACACTTACTGCTCATCCCTAGCTGTCCCTGGAAAAGGAGTGGTAAGTCATCCCATTTAGTTAGGGGCTCCCACAGTGCTGACAAGAAGAGACTTTCAAGATGTAAACCAGCAACAATAAAGTAATGACAATATACTTCTAACTCCGATAGAAAAATATTGTCATTACTTTATTGTTTGAGTTAGCGGGGGGAACCTGCAGGGAATTGTCATCTCATTTCCTACTTCCATTGTCCTCCTTAGAGTACAGCTGACAGGATTTGGAAGTGCTATCAGAGGAGCCCAGCTGGAGATAACATATACTGCACCTATGGGTGGGAGAAGTGGGTGTTTATGAGATGCGAGTCAAGGAGCTTCTGGAGAGTTGTTGGATCTGCACTTATCCAGACATACAGGAAGCATTCCATCATTCTTTGGCTTGTCCCTTTTAGACAATGAAAAGCTTTGGGCTGCAAAGGTGCAAGTCACTGGCAACAGGATGTCCAGCCTCAAAACCACTCTTGTAGCCATAGTATTTATGAGGCTGGGCCATTTAAGTTTCCAGTGATGCTGAGGATCTTGAAGGTGGGAGACTTTGTGATGACAATATTGTGTAACTTCGAAAGTTGGTGATTAGGTTCTCTCAGGGTGAAGATGATCAATGTCTGGTGCTATTGGGGCAGAAGTATTACTTGCCATATCAGCCCATGCAGGAATGTATCTAGGCTCAGCTATTTGCAGAAAGCACAACTTCATCCAAATACAATCAGACAACTTCCCCAATTTTCCCATTCTGTTGAAAAGAAGGTCATCAGGAAGATGTTTGAACCTTGGATACCTTCCTTTTTCATTGCACTATTTATTTTGTAATTTATATCTTTGCACTGTACTGCTGCAGCAAAACACCTAATTCCATATCATAATAATAAATCTGATTCTGATTACCCGTGTACCAGGAAGGACTCCAACTACTGCAGAGTTTTCCCCTTTAATGTTGATTGATTTCCATTCCTTGATATCACCCTTATTCCAATGTTGCCTTGATGTTAAGCACAGTCACTCTCACCTTGTGGACCAAAATGGTGAAGAGTTCTCCAGCAAAGCAAGAACCAATCTATGCTTCAGTGAGGTTACTGATGAATAAATACCAAGTGACTGCACATCAACAACTTGTTCCATGAATGACAGCAGAATTGCACAGTAATTAACTGTTTTATGGAGTTATTAATCTACATTTAACCACTTTTCATCTTATTACCTTTAATAACAAAATCCATAAGAAGCCAATAGATGAATGCAAATTTACCAAGTGCAGCTTCTCAGCTCAAAAAGTACAACAATTGAGGATAGAATAGAGATATCAGTTGTCATTTTACCAAATTTGTTTAATTAAGGAACTGCGTCTTTGGTGTGGGAAATTACAAATATGATCCAATTCAGGGTGGAAGAAACTTTTTTTTTGGTTTAATAGAGCCTCAGATGACAACAGAGGCGATATCCCATTACCTGCTGACCAGAGACCAAGTCTCATTGGAATTTTTGAAAAACACACTAGCAAGGGAAAAGATTATGCTCACAAGCAATCTGATCAGATTACATGAAGAAACATTACGAGAATGTAAGCATTTGGTGGCAATCTTGGAACAACAGTTAGCAATACACGAAAAAAAAAGCTGGTGGAACTCAGCAGGACAGGCTATGGAAATGAATGAACAGTCAATGTTTTGGGCCGAGACACTTCTTCAGGACTCTTGTGCTTATGAACAACAGTTAGCAATTAATTGATATATGGGGAATAAAAAGGGGGTAAAGCTCTTCAACTGTTGTAATATGACATATTCCGTAGTGATCTGTCTTGCAAGACACATTATACATGGGGCTTGGATGAAGTAAAAGAGAGGTTTCAGAGAGTAAACTACAGTAAATGCACAATAAGTCAGTGATATTTTCCAAATTAGAGAAACAGGGAAACCTGCAGCTACACAATTTGCAGTGGCTATGCCCAAAGATCATCAAGAGCCAAGGAAAAACAAAAACAAAAATGTCCTTCCCCAAATGTATTGTAGTCTTTTTACTCATCCTCATTTTCCCACACACTTTGAGGTTTACCAGGGTAATCAGACAAATCTATCACTAGCTAGGACCTTATCAAGCAGTCACTACGCATTTGACAAACAACAACAAAGCTGATACTGAAGCAAGTGCCATTGGTTACCCTGAGATCATTATTCATTCATGGGATCTGGGAGTCATTTATTGCCTGCCCTTTGCCTTTGTGAATGCGAGACCATTTCACAAGATGCTGACAGTCAAATCTCAATGGAGCGGGGTGGACAAGGAAAGGCAACAGGATTACGTCCCTGAAGGAATATTAGAAGAAAGTCACCGTAAAAATGCAAAACAGACTTTCTTTCTTCAAAAACAAGATCAGTGCAAAGATGAACATTATTTCTATCGAAAACCTCTATATAAAATTTATAGAGGTTAAGAAAAATTATGCTAGCTTAACATCAATCATAGGGATTTTTAAAAAGTTCATACATATTAAGTTTTGAATTAATTCTAAACATGTTGGTTTATAGTAGCATCAGGTGTCTTTTTCATTATCATGAACAGTGCAGATCCCTCAATGCATTCACAGAAATCATGCAATTGCAATGCACATGGTCTGTAGCTCTAAACTTCTGAAAATGTTGCATATCTTTACAGTTTTTGCCAAAAAATCATCAAAAATAACTCAAAGAAACTGTGTATGTACAGATGCCGACAGCTCCTTGAGTGGCACGCCAGCTGGCCAAACAGAAAGAGCAAGGACCCCGACGGACAACTATTGGACAGCTGCCAAAAAGTTCTCCACCAATCAGCTACCGGAAAGGGCGGAACCTGCGGGCAAGTACAGAGTTGAAGGAAAAGGTAGCGGCCTAGCGCCAGTGACATCCCTGGCCCCGAGATGAGGGAGCCAGCCGGCGCTAGGGCCGCTAACGGTCCGCCTGGAACGCAGCAGCTCAAGGTCCGATGGCCCGGGCTTAGACACATAAACAGGCCGACTGTGGGAAGTCCGACACCAGCAGCGGCCGGTGAGAGATGGGCGCGGTTATCCCTTGCTCGGTGACCCCCGTACCTCAGTGCGCATCAACAGCAACAGCAAAGCTCCAAAGGCCGCCACTCCATCCCTCGCTCACCGCCTGACTTCAGCCGATGTGTTCGCTACGTCACCCGGCCGCTGACTGTCCCGCCCCCTTCGCCAGAGCCAATCGGAGCCGCTGTTACAACTGCGGCTGGTTAGCCCTCGTTCGTCCGCGTAAGCGAATCTTTGATTGGGTGATACGTTTGCAAGGGCTGGACTGTTCCGCCAAGAAGTTCCCATCAATGGTCAAGAGTGGACCAGCTGGATAGACCTGCTCCGGGAGGACTGGCCGTCCTCCAGGATTCTGGGACCTCCCGGCTCCCGGTACAAACGCTGCCATTATACGATTGCATCAGTGGGGTTGATGGGATATTATAAGTCTTTGGATCAAAGACCTACGCGATTTCTCTCTTTACTTTCAAAATACTGTTTGTGTTGTAGCTTTTTTTTTGCAATTTGCAGAATTATTTGGTCTTTGACGGTTTGTAAGCGATTGGTAAGAACGGTTTTCAGGTTTGAAGTCCTGGGAAGGAATCAAAAAGTTTATCAGGAAGCCATTTTGCCAAAAAAAAGTGAGAGTTGCGTTAGTAGTGGCGGCGCTGGGGGAAGATGTTAGTATGAAAGCAGTTGTTGGCATCACAATTTACGAGGAACATGCAAGAATAAAATGCCGACATTGTATCAAATGTTTATATTGCAAACGACTATTTGATGTAAAAACTGGTTTGATTTTTATCTCAATTACCTATGCTAAAGGAAACTAAATATATATTATCAAAGTACATTCTCTCACGGTAATTGCAATTAGTTAGATCCAGCTAAAAGTTTAAAATGGATTAGTGATCTCTAAACTTCAAGACACCCTGTTCTTTAAAAATATTTAAAAATTCTTCTCTATGTGGCAGTGGCTGAGTTTACTTTGCTGTGTTTGCAAGAGATGTAATGCTGTTACAGCTTCTCCCCAGAGGTGAAAGGTGCTGTGGACCTCTGGGCTCTAGTCCTGGTTATTTACATGGTTTACATCTATTTAATTGACATAAATTAATCATAAGTGTATGTGTCATAGAATTGTTGTACAGAGAGGCTTTTAGGAATCAAAAAATTACTAAATCTAATCCTAGCTCTTGGAAAGAGTCGTAAATTTGTAATTTGCTATTTAAAGATTCAATATTTACGTGAATGAGCACAAACTAAATAAACCATTCTGTTTAGAACAAAATATACCTTTGTCCCTTTTCAACAAAACAATATCATCATAAACAAAGAGATTCTGCAGATGCTGGCAACACACATAAAAAGCTACAGAAACTCTGCAAGTCAGGCAGCATCTATGGAGAAGAATAAACAGTTGACATTTTGGGCTGAGACCCTTCATCAGGAATGGAAAGGGGGGGTGCAGAAGCCAGAATAAGGGGGGGGGGATACAAGCTAGCAAGTGATAGGTGCAACACACACAAAATGCTGGAGAAAACATTGAAAACATTCAGCACAATACAGGCCCTTCGGCCCACAAAGTTGTGCCGAACATGTCCCTACCTTAGAACTACCTAGGCTTTACCCATAGCCCTCTATTTTTCCACGTAGCCATTCAGGAGTCTCTTAAAAGACCCTATCGTTTCCGCCTCCACCACAGCCACTGGCAGCCCATTCCACGCACTTACCACTCTCTGTCAAAATTTAACCCTAACATCTCCTCTGTACCTACTTCCAAACACCTTAAAACAATGCCCTCTCATGCTAACCATTTCAGCCCTGGGGAAAAGCCTCTGACTATCCACACAATCAATGCCTCTCATTATCTTGTACAGCTCTATCAGGTCACCTTTCATCCTCCGCTGCTTCAGGGAGAAAACACCAAGTTCACGCAACCTATTCTCAGAAAGCATGCTCCCCAATCCAGGCAACATCTTTGTAAATCTCCTCTGCACCCTTTTGATGGTTTCCATGTCCTTCCTGTAGTGAGGCAACCAGAACTGAGCACAGTACTCCAAGTGGGGTCAGACCAGGGTCCTGTATTGCTGCAGCATTACCTCTTGGCTCTTAAACCCAATCCCATGATTGATGAAGGCCAATGCACCATATGTCTTCTTAACCACATAGTCAACCTGCGTAGCAGCTTTGAGTGTCCTATGGACTTGGATCCTAAGATCCCTCTGATCCTCCACACTGCCAAGAGTCTTACCATTAATACTATATTCTGCTATCATATTTGACCTACCAAAATGAACCAGCTCACACTTATCTGGGTTGAACTCTATTTGCCACTTCTCAGCCCAGTTTTGCATCCTAACAATGTCCTGTTGTAACCTCCGACAGCCCTCCACACTATTCACAGCACCCCCAACCTTGATGTCATCATCAAATTTACTAACCCATCCCTCCGCTTCCTCATCCAGGTCATTTCTAAAAATCACAAAGAGTAAGGGTCCCAGAACAGATCCCTGAGGCACACCACTGGTCACCAGCCTCCATGCAGAATATGACCCATCTACAACCACTCTTTGCCCTCTGTGGGCAAGCCAGTTCTGGATCCACAAAGCAATGTCCCCTTGGATCCCATGCCTCCTTACTTTCTCAATAAGCCTTGCATGGGGTACCTTATCAAATGGCTTGCTAAAATCAATATATACTACATCTACAGCTCTATCTTCATCAATGTGTTTAGTCACATCCTCAAAAAATTCAATCAGGCTCGTAAGGCACGACCTGCCTTTGACAAAGCCATGCTGACTATTCCTAATCATATTATGCCTCCTCAAATGTTCATATATCCTGTCTCTCAGGATCTTCTCCATCAGCTTACCAACCACTGAAGTAAGGCTCACTAGCCTATGATTTCCTGGGCTATCCCTACTCCCTTTCTTGAATAAGGGAACAACATCCGCAACCCACCAATCCTCTGGAACCTCTCCTGTCCTCATTGTTGATGCAAAGATCATTGCCAGAGGCTCATCAATCTCCTCCCTCACTTCCCACAGTAGCTTGGGGTACATCCTGTCTGGTCCTGGTGACTTATCCAACTTGATACTTTCCAAAAGCTCCAGCACATCCTCTTAATGTCTATATGCTCAAGCTTTTCAGTCCACTTCAAGTCATCCCTATGATCACCAAGATCCTTATAGTAAATATTGAAGTATTCATTAAGTACTTCTGTTATTTCCTCCCATTCCATACACACTTTTCCACTGTCACACTTGATTGATCCTATTCTCTCACGTCTTATCCTCTTGCTCTTCACATACTTGGTTTTCCTTAATCCTGTCAGCCAAGGCCTTCTCATGGCCCCTTCTGGCTCTCCTAATTTCATTCTTAAACTTCTTCCTGCTAGCCTTATAATCTTCTAGATTCATATCATTACCTACTTTTTTGAACCTTTCATGAGCTCTTCTCAACTAGATTTACAACAGCCTTTGTACACCACGGATCTTGTACCCTACCATCCTTTCCAAGTCTCATTGGAACGTACCTACTCAGAACCCCACACAAATATCCCCTGAACATTTGCCACATTTCTTCCGTATGTTTCCTTGAGAACAACTTATGTTTCTAATTTATGCTTCCAATTTCCCCTTACTCCAATTAAACGTCTAACTTGTCTGTTCCTATCCCCCTCCAAGGCTATAGTAAAAGAGATAGAATTGTGATCACTATCTCCTAAATGCTCTCCCACTGAGAGAGCTGACAGCTGACCAGGTTCAGTTCCCAATACCAGATCAAGTACAGCCTCTCGTCTTGTAGGCTTATCTATATACTGTGTCAAGAAACCTTCCTGAACACACCTAACAAACTCCACCCCATCTAAACCCCTCACTCTAGGGAGATACCAATCAATATTTGGGAAATTAAAATCTCCCACCACAACAACCCTCCTTTCCAGAATCTGTCTCCCTATCTGCTCCTTGATGTCCCTGTTACTATTGGGTGGTCTATATCAAAACATTATTGACCCCTTCCTGTTTTTAACTTCCATCCAGAGACTCAGTAGACAATCCCTCCATGACTTCCTCTTTTTCTGCAGCCGTGACACTATCTCTGATCAACAGTGCCACGTCCCCACTTCTTTTGCCTCCCTCCCTATCCTTTCTGAAACTCAGCAGGCCAGGCAGCATCTAGGAAAAGGGCTGAACAGATTTCCAGCATCAACAGATTTTCTCTTGTAAGTACAGTAATGGGGGGGGGGGGGGGAAGAGAATGAAGTAAGAAACTGGGAGGTCATAGGTGGAAGAGGTAAAGGGCCCAGTAAAATATTTTGTCAGAGGATCATGTCATGATTTTTCAAATGATGTTGGGAGTCTTTAGAAACAGAAATTCTTGAGGGGGGGGGGGGGGCGGGCGGTGATAAGCAGTTACCCATTGTAGATGGGAAGGTGTAGTTAGAATCTGAAGAGACATGATTTATTGTTTACCTGCTCTGACTTGCTAAGTTCCCCCACATTTAGTGTGTGCTGCTCAGGCTTTCCAGCATCTTCAGAATCTCTTGTGTTTAAGAGCGTGAAAAGGGTCTACCATACCACAGCCAAAGCTGAGTTCCTCATTTAATATAAATCACTGGTGCAGCTTATGGTCCAGAAGTAATTGGAGAAATAGTAAGAAAGTTCTGGAGTTAGATGTGTGGTAACTTCTACTTTAAGAGCAGGAGGAAGCTTCCAAGAAAGTGAAAGAACTCCTGCGCTCAGCGAAGCTGCTTGTTCACTATGACTCAGACAAGATCAGCGTTTCATGCAACTCTTCACCCTATGGAGTCGGGGCAGTTCTCTCACACGTAATGGAGGACCGTTCAGAGAAGCCTATTGGTTTTGCTTCACGTACCCTGATGGCTGCTGAGAAGGGATATTCACAGCTAGACAAAGACGGTCTGGCCATTGTTTTTGCGGTCAAACGTTTTCATCAGTACCTCTATGGACGTGCATTCACAATTTATCCGGACCATAAACCGCTGATGAGCATTTTTAGGGAGACCAGATGCATCCCACCGCTAGCCTCAACCAGGATACAGCATTGGGTTCTCACATTGTCAGCCTACCAGTATACTATCGTGTACAGAGCAGGTGGGGATAATGCAAACGCCAATGCGCTGAGTCGATTCCCTTTATCTGAGACGCCTGTTACTACATATGTGCCTCCAGAGACTGTTTTCATTGGAGAGGCTATCCGCGACACCTGTAAAGGTGACCCAGATCAAGCAATGGACAGAGAGGGACCCAGTCCTGTCTCAGGTCAAGACTTTTCTTTTACAAGGTTGGCCTAGAGTTGTGGAAAGAGCGGAAGTAAGGACCCCACCAACCCTGGATCCCGCCTCTTGCTACCAACAGCTTCCCAATTAGTATTAATTTACTTTTAATAATACTCACATTACAACAAGATGTATGGTATCAGTCAGCCATCTGCAGCCTAAAGATCCTCAAGTTATGTTTTACGACTTCTGGAAGGATTTCTAAGAAAGTACACTCCGTGGTTTTTTTTTATTAGGTACACCTGCTCGTTCATGCAAATATCTAATCAACCAGTAACTCAATGTGTAAAAGCATGCAAGCATTCAAGTTGTTGTTCAGATCAAATAACATAATGGGGAACAAATGTGATCTAAGTGACTGCAGAAAGTTTGTTGGTGCCAGACAGGGTGGTTTGAGTATCTCAGAAACAAAGATACTGGAATTTTCACACACAACAGTCTCTTATGTTTACAAAGAATGCTTCAAAAAACAAAAATCAGTGAGCGGTAGTTCTGGGGGCAAAAATGTTTTGTTAATGAAAGAGGTCAGAGGAGAATAGCTAGACTGGTTCAAGTTGACAGGTAGGCAACAGTAACTCAAATAACCACGTTACAACAGTGCACGTTACAAGAGCATCTCTGAATGCACAACACGTCAAACATTGAAGTGGATGGGCTACAGCAGCAGAAAACCATAAACATAGTTAGTGGCCACTTTATTAAGTACTAATAAAGTGACCATTCAGTGCATCAGCTTAGTTAAATTACAAGATTACAATTATGATTAAGGATTTGTGTCTAACTGCCAAAAAAAATGCTTTCCTGCTCTTTTATGATCAATCACTAACACAGGAAGATCCTTTGCATTGGGAGCATGGTCATGAACATTGCCAAAAGCCTTTACTGACAAGTATTACAGCTTCCATCATAACTTTTGGGCATAATAAAGCATTTAAAAGCCAATTTAAATATAATTACTGTTGCAAAGTAGGAAATACAGCAGCCAATTACCACACACTGCAAACAATGAGGTGATAAAGACTTGATAATTAAGTGAGTTCCTTCCTGTCATGGAACTCCCTATTGTAATACCTCTCTGAAAGCTGGTTCTTCTAACGTGCAGAATTCCCACCAATGTACAAGGTTGTAAAGCTAGATTTCTATTCTTATCATAATCCAAGCTGAAATAGCATGACACGATTACAGTTTGGGTTGTCATGAGTTTGGAGTTCAATTCTGGCATCCTCTGTAAGGAGTTGGTACTTCCTCCCGGTGGAACATGTGGGTTTTCTCCAGGTCCCCTCACACTCTGAAGACCTACAGATAGGTTAATTGGTCATTGTAACTTGTCCCATGTCTAGCTTATGGTTAAATTGGAGTTGCAGGCAGTGCAGCTTGAAGGGCATATTTCGCACTGTATCTCTAAATAAAGATAAAAGATGTTCATTGGCTGTCTTTGAGTTAGAGAAACCTGGATGAAGAACTGAGTAACTTTTTCAAGGAAGTGGGGAAGTCAATTTCACAAAATATGTTGATGAGTAACCAGATTTCTGCATTACCAAAACAGAAACGTCACGGCCTGGTATTGAAACACCAATGTCCAGGAAAGTGGTGAATACAGCCTAGTACTTCACAGGAAATGTCCCTCACCGCCCCCACACCACTTGGTACATTTACAAGGAGCGCTGCCGCAAGAAAGCAGCATCCATCACCCAGGACCCCCACCCTCCAGGCCATGCTCCCTTCTTGCAGCTCCCACTGGGAAGGAGATACAGGAGTCTTAGATCTCAGCCACCAGGCTCAGGAAGTTATTTCCTATACAACCATCAGGCCCCTGAACCAGCGTGGATAACTTCACTCACCTTAACGCCTAAATGACTCTATAACCCCATAGACTCACTTTCAAGGACTCTGCAACTTAAGTTCTCAGTATTACTTATTAATTATCAGCATGATTTATTTTCTTTTGTATGTTGGTTTTCATTTGTTATGTATGGTTCTATTGTATTTATTTACCTGTAAATGCCTGCAGGAAAATGAATCTCAAGGTGGTATAGGCTGACATATACATATATTTGATAGTAAATTTACTTTGAACAATGTCCTAAGAAACTACAACTAAAAACTCTACAATGCTGACTTCTTACAGTATAGAGCTATTGTTAAATTGTTGCAGATTAAGAAGGGGAATAAACTTTTCCACCCAGGGAGTTGAGGGCCTAAGTTATAGGGAAAGGTTGAAATGGAGTGTAAGATAATAAGGGGAGAACATTAAAATCAATCATAAAACTGTTCCTTTTAATCATGCCGATAATAAAGGACTTTAAAATTGCATTCTCATTTTAATATTGAATCCCAATGTGCACAGATACTGTATGTTCTGTACCACATAAAGAATTAACACAGCTTTAGCATTTCTTTTTATTGTGTCTCATTGATAAGAGCATTGAGTAATACACATTTATTACAAACACACGATAGAAACTAAAATGTACAACAGTTAAACTAATCACAAGACAAATAATATTCAGACAGTGAGAACATTTTCTCCAGTGTGTGCCATCTGTTTATCTTTAAATATCACTAAAAGTATAGAACTCTTTCATCTTGCATTTTTTTTTGCTTCAAGATAGTAGCAAAAGATCACATTTAAATCAAATACATGCACATGTGAATAAAGTGCAGCTCAGGAGTCAGAGTGCACCAGGTAAATACAACATGATTCACAAAAAAATTCTCTTAAAAAAAATTTAAACAATAATTCTTGTTGCAATTATTTACAAGTTAATTATTGGCCACTTTTCGAACTTTGGAAGCAGGAAGCATTGTCAATACCACAATGTCCTCCTGTGTCATTTGGCCAGTAAGAATTCTAATTAAGCTGCCTTCTTGTTTTGCTTATTTCAAAATTATATTTAGCCAAAATACATTTAGACTTTAACAAGACAAATTCAAGTGACAGAATATCAGACCAATAACATATTAAACCAGATCTACATAATGATTTGATAGTCACTAAATCTTCATATCAGAAAAATTTCACAGAAGTTCAAAATTGCTTGCAAACAGAAGATAATGATAACTAAAGGAAATATGAGCTAACACAATGCAAAATATGTGGTCACAAGCATTAAAAAAAGCATCTTTTATAGTCTTGTTTTTTGTCATAGCCAAATCAAAATCTAATGCAGGAAAGACTTATTCCTTTACATAATGTAAAATACAAAGTATATTTGGCAAACATGAATGTCAAAGCACCTACACAAAAAACCTTGCTTAATTCAAGTATGTATGTATAAAAATGTAGCAGCGTCATATGGCTAAAAGAAAAGTCAGTTATGTATCGCAATACTAACCATAAGCTATATGAACACTTACAGTTACTGTGTTGAGAACACAACACACTTTTCAGCTTCTAATTTCTACGAGTCTTTTAGGGGCACAACAACATTAAGTTATAGCTGCTTGTAAACTTACAACTAAAACAGTTACTCTTTCAAAGAAACAAGTGGGGAATATTTAAATTAAGTCTATTAAATTTATTTCCTTAAAATGATACTTAGCTGCAAATGTAAACAGTTATTTTCTAGGCATACAAAGAAAAGAAGTGAATTAAATCAGACCACATTGTAAGAGATCACCTAACATGCCACTGCATTTTATAATGATTCCATTATAAAAGAAAATCTGGATGCAGACACAAACTTACTTTCAGGATTTGGTTTTGAATGTCTTCTGGTAGCAATAGTTCACTCACATCAACAGAACATGCTTAATAATCTCAGTGCACTGTCACCCACTCCGTGCTCCAGGCCACATTTTGTCAAATTGCAGTAAAACACAGTTGGTGTGCTGATCCCAATAATTATATAAACCAAATATCAAAGGGATGAACTAATAAGTCCAAACCTAGTACACATGATTAACTAGAATACACAAAATGGAGCACAATGTCAAGGGCAATATTTTCATATCATATATAGATATATTTTTATACATATTTGCTGCCAAGTGATAATTTATAAAACTCTTAAAATGACACCCTTAACATCTGGGTGTTCCACTGTGACACAGAACGAGTCAAAAAGCTTCTATTGCTTTAGTTGTTAATGCCCTTTTAGCTACTTGTTTATAAATCATCTTTTTACTTGTGTCCTGCCATGTTAATGTTTTAATCACAACACTGTTACTACACTTTGACTATGGGACAAGCATCAACTACTGAAACAACAACATTCTGCAGATCAGAGATTCTGCAAAATTTCTTGACCAAAAAGACTTATGTTTGAAAATGAAGTGCTTCAGTATTCTTACACACAAATGCAAAGGAAATAGTCTTCAGAAGCATTAGCTTCAAAGTAAAATGTTAATTTTCTTGATCTTCTAATATTCATCAGTGGTCTTTTCCAGGAAAAGGTTTCGAACATCCAAAATGGAAGCCAGTTCTAGAATGTGATTCTGGAGAACAGGATTCTCCACACTATCTTCTTTCTGTAACTGTGGGTATGTTTCCGGGTAATTACGAGTTTCCTATGAATTGACGAGGGAACAAAAGCAGGAGAGTAAGTAGCTGTGCAAAGAATCAAATTTAATATTGCACTTTGATCTCCCCGAACTATAAGATCGGCAACATTCGAACATAGTTAAGGCAGGAAGTCTCAAGCTAATTCATATAATACTCAATTTCACAATTAAGGTAGGATTCAAATAAAGAAATGTAGGTGAAAACTAAATCCATAGTACAAAAAATAGTGCATATAGAAAATAAGATTATCACATTTCAAAACAATCAACACAGAGAGAAACTGAACAAAAATAACAGGTGAAGCACAAGAGATCTAACATCATACGAGTGGTACAGTAGTACTCCTGATCCTGTGCTCGTTAGTGAGAAGCTCATACTTTCTAATTAATTGATCAGTAAACATTTTATAGAAACCATATCTAATAAATATAATACAAGCAAATTGTTGTTTTCTTGAAGTTAAAAATCAAAGAAAACAAACCCTACCCTAAACATTTTGTGCAGTCTCATGGTTGCAGAGCAGAGAACAAAGCGGGTCAACAGCAATCGAAGAAAATCATCGCCGAAGAACTGAAGAAATGCCTGATCTGTAATAAAAAATAGTAATTACTCTGAACAGGTAATAAGTGATGGTCAGTCAGCAGTTCAAGACTGTGAATATAAGAGCATATAAAACAAAACTAAGAGTAGACCATTGGCCTTTGTAACAAAGAGCACTCTGTAAGCGCACTCCTTACACACGGGCACTCTCCTTTGTGACGAAGAGCACTCTGTAAACGCACTCTTACACATGGGGACTCTCCATTGTGATGAAGAGAACTCTGTAAGCACACTCCTCATACAAGGGATCTCTCCTTTGTGATGAAGAGCACTTGGTAAACACACTCCTTACACATGGATCTCTCCTTCATGATGGAGAGCACTCTGTAAACACTCCTTACACACGGGATCTCTCCTTTAAAATCAGAATCAGGTTCATTATCATCAGCATGTGACGTGAAATTTGTTAACCTAGCAGCAGCATTTCAAAGCAATACATAATCTATCAGAGAGAAAAAAAAAATAAAACATAATAATAATAAACAAATAAATCAATTACATATATTGAAAACATTTTTAAAAATGTAAAAACAGAAATACTGTATATATTTTTTAAAAAGTGAGGTAGTGCCCAAGCATCAATGTCCATTTAGGAACTGGATGGTAGAGAGGAAAAAGCTGTTCCTGAATCTCTGAGTGTGTGTCTTCGGGCTTCTGTACCTCCTTACCTGATGGTAACAGTGAGAAAAGGGCATCCATGGGTGCTAGATGTCTTTTAATAATGGATGCTGCCTTTCTGAGACACCGCTCCCTGAAGATGTCCTGGGTACTTTGTAGGCTAGTGCCCAAGATGGAGCTGACTAGACTTACAACCTTCTGCAACTTCTTTCGGTCCTGTGCAGTAGCCCCTCCATGCCAGACAGTGATACAGCCTGTCAGAATGATCTCCACGATACAACTATAAAAGTTTTTGACTGTATTTGTTGACATACCAAATCTCTTCAAACTCCTATAAAGTATAGCCGTTGTCTTGCTTTCTTTATAACTACATCAATATGTTGGGGCCAGGTTAGATCCTCAGAGATCTTGATACCCAGGAACTTGAAGTTGCTCATTCTTTTCATTTCTGATCCCTCTATGAGGATTGGTATGTGTTCCTTCGTATTACCCTTCCTGAAGTCCATAATCAGCTCTTTTGTCTTACTGACATTGAGTGCCAGGTTGTGGCTGCAGCACCATTCCACTAGTTGGCATATCTCACTCCTGTACACCCTCTCGTCACCATCTGAGATTCTACCAACAATGGTTGTATCGTCAGCAAATTTATAGATGGTATTTGAGCTATGCCTAGCCACGTACACGTGATGGAGAGCACTTTGTAAATGCTCTCCGTACGCACAGGCATTCACTCACACACAAACACCGCCTTTTCATTCTGCTGTCATTGCAGTGCATGTATGCATTTCAATGTCTTTCCCAGTATACCCACCTTGTTCCCTCCGCATTGCTACATACATTCGGAGTCCTACACCAAAGTTCAGTTTAATTCCAAACCGAGCTGATGTGCTCAGATTCGGCTTTATGGTGCCTTTCCCGTGGTACATTGAAGAGTATTCCATTTCTTTAGTAATGGGGATGTGTAAATGTGTATATGTTGTTTGTATACTGAATTTAAGGTAGAAACTTCTGTTTATTTTGTAATGTGATTGTAATTAAATTGTGGGGTGCATCATATTCTAATTCTTGTTAGCTTTGTTGGTAATTAAAGATGGCATAGTGCCTAAAGAAAAGAGCTAATCACTTTCAGTAAAAGAGAGAGATAGGGGCTGCGAGGAGTTCATACTGGACAAAAGTAAGTATGGAGCTATTAGTGAGTTTTCTTGTAAATATTGGCATTTTTCTTTGTCACTACTTTCATTCATTTTTGATGCACCTAATAACACCCTTGCACTAAAGTGCTAAGTGACTCCAGCCATTTCTTCTTTGGTCATAACCCACGTTTCACCTCAGTCAGAATCACCATCCTGCACCATCCCTCACCTGATACAAGTTTCCAACAGAACTAAACTACAATTTATTTGGAAAGCTTAATGCAACTATGCAATGATAATATTGCTGCAGTTTTATCCCCTTAGATAAGTTTGCAGTCATGAGGGACAATCTTATTGGAACCTATTGAAAGGTCCAGATAAAGTGAACATGGAGTGGCATCCTTCAAACCCAAGGTGTAACTATGAGCACTTGCATGTGTCCCAGCTATGCCTGCCTTTTCATTGGATATGTGGAACAATCCATGTTCCGAGCCTATACCAGCATCACTCCCCAACGCTTACTCTGTTACATTGATGACTTCATCGGTGCTGCTTCCCGCGTCCATACTGAGCTTGTCAATTTCATCAACTTTGCCTCCAACTTCCAACCTGCCCTGGTCCATTTCTGACACTTCTCTCCCTTTTTTTAATCTCTCTGTCTCCATCTCTAGAAACAGTCTATCTACATACCTTTTATAACTCTCACAGCTATCTGGACTATACCTCTTCCCACCCTGTCACTTGTAAAAATGCCATTTCCTTTTCTCAGATGCTCCATCTCCATTGCACCAGCTCTCAGAATGAAGCCTTTCATTCCAGAAAAATTTGAGATGTTCTCCTTCTTCAAAGGGGCATCTCTTCCTCCAACATCAACTTTCCCTACCCACATTTCTTACATTTCGCACACATCTGTCCTTACCCCATCCTCCCACTAGCACACCAGGGATAGAGTTTCTCTTGTCCTCACCCACCACCCCACAAGCCTCCACATCCAGCATATAATTCTCCATAACTTCCACCATCTCCACCAAGATAGATACCTCCACCAAGCACATCTTTCCCTTCCCCCACCCACGTACTTTCCACATGGATCGTTCCTTACATGACTCCCTTGTCCACTTGTCCCTCTCTACTGATCTCCCTCCTGGCACTTACACTTGCAAACGGAACAAGTGCCACACTTGCCCCACTACCATTCAGGGCCACAAACAATCCTTCCAGATGAGGTGACACTTCTCCTGTGAGTCTGTTGGGGTCACCTCCTGTTCCAGCGCTCCCAGTGTGGCCTCCTGTATATTGGTGTGAAATGACATGGATTGGGAGACTGCTTTGTTGGGCATCTCCACTCCATCTGCCACAGAAAGTGGGTTTTCTCAGTGGCCAACCATTTCAATTCTACTTCTCATTCCCATTCTGATTTTTTGGGGGCTTTTGCTATGGCTTGCTTAGTGGGTAGTGGGGAATGATGCTTTCCGCAGGAACAAGTAGGGGAATAGACAATAGACAATAGGTGCAGAAGTAGACCATTCGGCCCCTCAAGTCTGCACCGCCATTCTGAGATCATGGCTGATCATTCACTATCAATACCCAGTCCCTGCCTTGTCCCCATATCCCTTGATTCCCCTATCCATCAGATATCTATCCAGCTCCTTCTTGAAAGCATCCAGAGAATTGGCCTCCACCGTCTTCCGAGGCAGTGCATTCCACACCTCCACAACTCTCTGGGAGAAGAAGCTCTTCCTCAACTCTGTTTTAAATAAATGACCTCTTATTCTCAATCCATGCCCTCTGGTACTGGACTCTCCCAACATCTGGAACATATTTCCTGCCTCAATCCTATCAAATCCTTTAATTATCTTAAACGTTTCAATCAGATCCCCTCTCAATCTCCTCAATTCCAGGGTGTACAAGCCCAATCTCTCCAATCTCTCTGCGTAAGACAGCCCTGCCATCCCAGGAATCAACCTATTGAATCTATGCTGCACTTCCTCAATTGCCAGAATGTCCTTCCTTAAACCTGGAGACCAAAACTGTACACAATATTCCAGGTGTGGTCTCACCAGGGCCCTGTACAAATGCAAAAGGACATCCTTGCTCTTGTATTCAATTCCCCTTGTAACAAAGGCCAACATTCCATTTGCCCTCTTCACTGCCTGTTGCACTTGCTCATTCACCTTCATTGACTGGTGAACTAGGACTCCTAGGTCTCTTTGCATTTCTCCCTTACCTAACTCTACACCGTTCAGACAAAACTCTGCCCTCTTGTTCCTGCTTCCAAAGTGGATAACTTCACATTTATTCACATTGAATGACATCTGCCAAGTATCTGCCCACTCATTCAGCCTATTCAAGTCTCCCTGTATTCTCCTAACGTCCTCTTCGCATGTCACACTGCCACCCAGTTTAGTATCGTCAGCAAACTTGCTGATATAGTTTTCAATGCCCTCATCTAAATCATTGACATAAATCGTAAAGAGCTGTGGTCCCAATACAGAGCCCTGTGGTACCCCACTAGTCACCTCCAGCCAGTCCGAGAAACACCCATTCACTGCTACCCTTTGCTTTCTATCTGCCAACCAGTTTTCTATCCATGTTGAAACCCTGCCCCCAATACCATGAGCTCTGATTTTACTCACCAATCTCCTATGTGGCACCTTATCGAATGCCTTCTGAAAATCTAGGTACACAACATCCACTGGCTTACCCTCGTCTAACATCCTTGTTACACCCTCAAAAAACTCCAACAGATTAGTCAAGCATGATTTGCCCTTGGTAAATCCATGCTGGCTCGGCCTAATCCTATTACTGCCATCAAGATGTGCCACTATTTCATCCTTATAATGGACTCAAGCATCTTCCCCACGACTGACATTAGGCTAACACAGGGCGATAGTTCTCCGTTTTCTCCTTCCCTCCCTTCTTGAAAAGTGGGTTAACATTAGCCACTCTCCAATCTTCAGGAACTGATCCTGAATCTAAGGAACATTGGAAAATGATTACCAATGCATCCGCAATTTCCTGAGCCACCTCTTTTAGAACCCTCGGATGCAGACCATCTGGACCCGGGGATTTATTAGCCTTCAGTCCTACCAGTCTACTCATCACAGTTTCTTTCCTAATGTCAATCTGTCTCAATTCCTCTGATATCTTATGACCCTGGCCCATCCATACATCTGGGAGATTGCTTGTGTCCTCCCTGGTGAAGACAGATCTAAAGTACGCATTAAATTCTGTTGCCATTTCCCTGTTTCCCATAACAATTTCTCCCAATTCATTCTTCAAGGGGCCAACATTGTTCTTAACTATCTTCTTTCTCTTCACATAGCTAAAAAAGCTTTTGCTATCCCCTTTTATATTCCTGGCTAGACTGAGCTCATACTTGATTTTTTCTCTCCGTATTGCTTTTTTAGTTAAGATCTGCTGTTCCTTAAAACCTTCCCAATCATCTGTATTCCCACTCATCTTAGCCCTGTCATACTTCTTTCTTTAATGCTATACAATCTCTGACTTCCTTTGTCAACCACTGTGGCCCCTTCCCCCTCTTTGAATCCTTCCTTCTCATTGGAATGAACTGCTTTTGCATCTTTTGTATTATGCCCAAGAATATCTGCCACTGCTGATCCACTGTCTTTCCTGCCAGGGCATCCGCCCATTTAACTTTGGCCAGCTCTTCCCTCATGGCTCCATAGTCTCCTTTATTTAATTGCAACACTGACACCTCTGATCTGCCCTTATCCCTCTCAAATTGTAGATAAAAACTTATCATGTTATGATCACTACTTCCTAATGGCTACTTTACTTCAAGATCACTTATCAATTCCTGTTCATTACACATCACCAAGTCCAAAATAGCCTCGTTCCTGGTTAGCTCAAGCACAAGCTGTTCCAAAAACACATCCCTTAGACACTCCACAAACTCCCTATCCTGGGGTCCAGCACCTACCTGATTCTCCCAGTTCACCTGCATGTTGAAATCTCCCATAACGACTACATTACCTTTAGCACATGCCAATGTTAACTCCCTAATCAACTTGTACCCAATATCCACGCTACTGTTTGGGGGCCTGTACACAACACCCATTAGGGTCTTTTTACCCTTGCTGTTCCTCAGCTCAATCCACACAGACTCTACTACCCCTGTTCCCAAGTCACCTCTTGCTAAGGACTGAATCTCATTCCTTACCAACAGGGCCACCCCACCCCCTCTTCCCATATTTCTGTCTCTACAATAGCACGTATACCCTGGTACACTCAATTCCCAGACCTGATCCCCTTGCAGCCATGTCTCCTTTATCCCAACAATATCGTAGTTCCCCATTTTCATCTGAGCTTCAAGCTCATCTGTCTTATTTCTGACACTACACGCATTCAAGTATAGAATTCTTAGCCCATTCCTCCTCTCTTTGCTTAAAACACTGTCTACTGTACCTAACCCAGCTCCTTGAACTTCCATCGGGCTAATTGCACCCTGAATTTTGATGACCTTCTCAAGATCACCCAAACCTTCTACACATTTAACCCCATGCTCCTTCTGACCAACCCTCTGGATCTGGATCCCTGCCCCCTGCACATCTAGTTTAAACCCCCCCGAGCAGCACTGGCAAACACTCCTGCAAGAATGTTAGTACCCCTCCGGTTCAGATGTAGACCGTCCCTTCGAAATAGATCCCAATGTCCCTGGAACAAAGACCAATTATCCAAAAACCTGAAACCTGAAGGGGGAGAGAGTAGGGTTGGTGCTTTGTTGCTGCTTGTGCATGGGGGTGGTCTTTGGGGTTCTAATGTTTTTCTGTCATTCATTCATTTGGGGTTTTTTTCAGTTTTGCGGATATCTGCAATACATACAGAGTATACATTCTCTGAAATTAAAAGGAACCATTGAACGTTTTAGTCCATGGCCTCCTCAACTAGCACCATGAAGCCACACTCAGGCTGGAGGAGCAACACCTCCGACCTGAGGATATGAACGTTAATTTCTCAAACTTTCAGTAGTTGCCCCAACTTCTCCTTCACCATTCCCCATTCTTGTTTTCCTCTCACAAATTCTCTTCCAATCTGCCCTTCACCTCCCTGGCACTCCTCTGCCTTCCCTTTCTTACATGGTCTTCTGTCCTCTCTTACCAGCCCTTTATCTCTTTCACCAATCAGCTTTCCAGCTCTTTATGAGGACATGAGTTGAGAGTTAGGGGGCAAAAGTTTAGGGGTAACACGAGGGGGAATTTCTTTAATCAGAGAGTGGTAGCTGTGTGGAACTAGTTTCCAATAGAAGTGGTAGAGGCAGATTCAATATTGTCATTTAAAGTAAAATTGGATAAGTATATGGACAGGAAAGGAATGAAGGGTTATGGGCTGAGTACAGGTCAGTGGGACTAGGTGAGAGTAAGCGTTTGGCATGGACTAGAAGGGCCGAGATGGCCTGTTTCCATGCTGTAATTGTTATATGCCTACTTTATCCCTTCCCCTCTCCCTGTTTCACCTATAACCTGCCTCCTTATACTTCTTCCTCTTCTCCCCTTCCTTTCCAGCCCTGAAGATGGGTCTCGGCCCAAAATATTGACTCTTTACTCTTTTCCATAGATGCTTGACCTGCTGAACTTCTTTGTGTGTGTTGCTTTGGATTTCCAGCATCTGCTGATTTTCCCATGTTTGTGATTGCTTCCTATAGTGGGTAAGCCTTGGACCAGATGGCACTGCCTCAGAATACAAAGACATGGAGCCCAAGTATTTGGGTATATTTAAAGTGCAGGTTGATAGGTTCTTGATTAGTCAGGGTGTCAAAGCTCAGACAGAAGGCAGAAGAATGGGATTGAAAGGAAAAGTAACTCAGCTGTGATCAAATGGGGGAGCAGACTCAATGAGTTGAATGGCTTAGCTCTGCTCCTGTGTCTCACTGTCTTATGGTCTAACAGGCTTCATTTAACAAATCCAAAACCCTTTCTCCAACCTTTAAACACTTGTAATTTCAGATCTGTGAGAAAACATGGAGATGTAACATGAGAGTCAATATCAAAATTAAGACACTGCAACACTGAGGGCCTCATTCATTATGTAGTCATCATACAGATTATGAGACAGGACTGGAGCCATTTTAAATGCAAAATGGTGCCTTACAACAACTTGCATTTTTATTATGGCATTTGACACTCACTCAGTAAAAATGTCTTTTGATAATTTACCACAAAATCTGACCACTAACCACTTGTAAAAGCACTGTCATCTTCAAATTAAAATGATGTTTAATAATTTGAATGATCAGCAAACTCATTAAAATTGGTTTTAATAACAAATAACAAACAAAATATATAATATATAAAATACATCATAACAAACAAAATATCACCTGGCACTGATTTAGAGTCAAAACATGTGATTATGTGAATACTCTGGCTACCTCCTGTATCCCAAGAAAATCAGGTGACTTCAGCAAATTACCAGTAGAGTCGGCCCTCCTTATCTGCGGATTCCACATGTGCGAATTCAGCCAACCGTGAATAGCAAAAAACCAGAAGTGCTCTTCCAGTACTTGTTGTTCGAGCATGTACGGACTTTTTTTTCTTGTCATTATTCCCTAAACAATGCAGTATAACCACCATTTTATATAGCATTTACATTGTATTAGGTGTTATAAGTAATCTAGAGATGATTTAAAGTATATGGGAGGATGTGTGTGGGTCAGGATCGAAAAAAATCGGAAGTTCTCTTACTAAGTAAGTTGGAGCAGGTACATCCAGTATTATATAGCATCAGTTAGTCAAGCATTTGTCTTAGTATATATTTTACCTTTATATGCATATAAAACACTTAAGAACATGTGTTTCAGCACCAGGCTCGTGAAGTTCCCGAGCTCGATCTAGCGACAGATTGCTTTGGAATGCGCTCTCCACCGTGCCGGGTTGATGTGGAGGATCAAAAACCCCAAAACCCAATAATTAAACCACTGCGTTGCTTAGTAATAATTGCAGCTTTCATCGGGGCAGAGCCTTTCTCACTTTATCCTTTAAAATTGTTCCGATCGTTGACCAATGTAACCTAATGCTTTTACAATGACCGATGGCGTTTCATCTCTTTCCAATTGCTTTATTATTTCCACTTTATTTTCAATCGTGATCGTGATTATTTTCGTGAACAGAAACACTGCACATTCAGAGCTCTGGCACCAGGTCATCAGGTCATAATGTCCACAGCACTAAGACAGGTTAAATAAGGTCTGGGGTTCCGCTGGGTCCTAAGGTCCACCAGATTGAGACAGGTTGAGTAAGGGACTTCAGCATCCGCAAATTTTGGGATCCACGAGGGGTCCCGGAACCAATCCCCCACAGATAAGGAGGGCCAACTGTATTAGAAACTGGTGACAGAAGAATCAAATGTGAATTGATGGCCATGTAGGAATAATTTACTCGACCTGTATGAACAGTGTGCAAGACAAGCTTTTCACCATACACCAGTAGCCACTTTATTTGGTACACCTGTATCTCTGCTCATTAATGCAAATCAGCCACTCATGTGGCAGCAATTCAATGCAAAAAAGCATGCATACATGATCAAGAAACTGAGTTGTTGTTTAGACCAAACAGTTGAAAGGGGAAGAAATGTGGTTTAAGTGACTTTGACCGTGGATTGATTGTTGGTGCCAGTTGGGATGGTTTGAGTATCTCAGAATAGTTTCTAGAATTTACAGAGAATGGGCGGAGAAAACAAAAAAAATCCAGTCAGCAGCAGTTCTGTGGGTGAAAGTGCCTTGTTAATGAGAGAGGTCAGAGGAGAATGGCCAGACTGGTTCAAGCTGACAGGAAAGTGACAGTAACTCAGATAACCACACATTGCAACAGGAGAAGACCACGAGCATACACTCAACGGCCACTTTATTAGGTACAGGAGGTATCTAATAAAGTGGCTGCTGTGTACCTTGGTACATGAGACCATAATAAACACCTAGGTCACAAAAACACACAATACCTAACAAAAGATCAGATTCTATCACATAAAGGATTGCACTCTGGAACTAAGGTAGAACTTAATGTCCAAGAGAACCAAGCCATGCAGGAGTTAATTTTGGCTATGATTACACTGCAAAATTAATTATGTCTGTTTTCCACATACTCCAACAACCCTGAACCCTGAAACAAGCAACTAAGCCTCCCAGATACTGTATCTTGTAAGAAGAGAGTCCTCAAAAACAGCCGAATATCATACCCCCATACTTGCAGGTAAGGAATCAGTGTAGCTTATCAACTTCATTTACATCTGAAGGAAAAATTCTTTACATTCAGATGTATCTCATTAGGAGTTGTTAGGAAAAATGAAATTTACGTCCACTATTAGAAGAACAGTAACAGGATTGGTACAAGTCAGCATGGATTTACGAAGGGGAAATCATGTTTGACTAATCTTCTGGAATTTTTTGAGGATGTAACTATGAAAATGGACAAGGGAGAGCCAGTGGATGTACCTGGACTTTTAGAAAGCCTTTGATAAGGTCCCACATAGGAGATTAGTGGGCAAAATTAGAGCACATGATATTGGGGGTAGGGTACTCACATGGATAGAAAATTAGTTGGCAGACAGGAAACAAAGAGTAGCTATTAACGGGTCCTTTTCAGAATGGCAGGCAGTGACTAGTGGGGTACCGCAGCTACCGTAAATTCCGGACTATAAGCCGCTACTTTTTCCCCACGCTTTGAACACTGCGGCAACACTGCGGCCTATACTACGGTGCGGCTAATGCATGTTTTTTTTTCATGCCGCCAAAAACATTTTGCCCCGTAACAGTAGACCAATAAAATTGATGAGTAGTTCACAGAGGTCCAATGAAATTGTATGATAAATCAAGCGCACTTTCACAATTAAATTATTGTAAATCAGTCATTTGTACTCACCCTCATCAACATGGAAAACACTCAAAGAAAAGCATATGATGCAGCTTTTAAGTTAAAGGCGATCAATCTGGCGGTTGAAGAAGGAAATTGAGCTGCTGCACATAATCTTGGCATAAATGAATCGATGTTGAGACGGTGGAGACGCCAGCGTGAAGAACTGAGTCAATGCAAAAAGATGACAAAAGCTTTCAGAGGTAATCATAGCAGATGGCCCGAACTTGAAAACTTTCTTGAAGACTGGGTTAACACACAGAGAGCAGGCAGCCGTGGTGTTTCCACCATGCAGATCAGACTGAAGGCTAAAGCAATCGCCACCAAAATGAAAATCGAAGATTTTAGAGGTGGGCCATCGTGGTGTTTTAGATTTATGAGACGAAAAGGCCTGTCCGTCAGGGTACGCACGACTCTGTGTCAGCAGCTCCCTCCCGACCACGAGGAAAAACTTGCTAACTTCCGCACATTCACTCAAACAAAGATAGCAGAGAATTCCATCGGGCCAGATGATATCATAAATATGGATGAAGTACCTTTGACGTTTGACCTGCCTCTCACTCAGACTGTTAATAAAAAAGGTGACTCGTCCATCACACTGAAAACAAGAGGCCATGAGAGAACGCATTTTACTTGTACAGCATCCGGACTAAAGCTTCCATCGATGGTGATTTTTTAAGCGGCTGACAATGAAAGTTCAGTGAAAGCTGCCATCAAGAGTACAAACTCAATTCCAGCTGTGATTCCTGGGGGCACCATGAAGTATTTGCAGCCACTGGACATCAACGTGAACCGGGCATTTAAAGTGGCGCTGCGCGTTGAGTGGGAGGCTTGGATGACGAGCGGCGAGAAATCCTTTACCAAAACAGGACGCATGCGAAGAGCATCTTTAACTGAAGTCTGCCAGTGGATCCTAAATGCATGGAGCCGTGTCACAACATCCACCATCACCAGCTGGTTTCGAAAGGCTGGACTGCTGCGTGATGAAGAGGACCGCGTGCGCTCAAGTGAGAGCGACAACGAAGAGACTGAAGTGAGTGACGAGATCCTGAGGTTTTATTCAATTCGGACACTGAAGAAGATGACTTTGATGGTTTTAGTGTGCAGGAGGAAGATGAACAAGGCGATCAATAACTTTTCCTGGTAGGCTGCAGTATATATATTTTTTTACCAGTCGTTAGGAGATATTGGAATGTTGTTCGTGCACTGTTCAGTAAAAAAGTATACGCAACGTAATTTGCGTGTTACCGATACGTATGTATATTTAAAAGTAGCTGTGTTACAGGCACTGTTCGAAAAAAAGCATTTGCAATATATATTTGTTTATGTTACCATACGGATTTAATTAAAAGTTAAAAAATCCTCACGTGTAATATCTTTCTGTGCACATATCTCATATTACAACGTAGGACACCTGCGGCTTAAAATCCGGTGCGGCCTGTACAAGTACAAAATTGATTTTCTTTCTAAAATTAGAGCGTGTGGCTTTTAATCAGGTGTGCTCTGCAGTCCGGAATCTACGGTATTTACAATATACATTAATGATTTAGATGAAGGGATTAAAAGTAACATTAGCAAATTTGCAGATGACACAAAGCTGGGTGGTAGTGTGAGATATGAGGAGGATGTTAGGAGAATGCAGGGTGACTTGGACAGGTTGGATGAGTGGGCAGATGCAGTTTAATGTGGATAAATGTGAGGTTATCCAGTTTGGTAGCAAGAACAGGAAGGCAGATTACTATCTGAATGGTGTCAAGTTAGGAAAAGGAGAAGTACAACAAGATCTAGGTGTCCTTGTTCATCAGTCACTGAAAGTAAGCATGCAGGTACAGCAGGCAGTGAAGAAAGCTAATGGCATGTTGGCCTTCATAACAAGGGGAGTTGAGTATAGGAGCAAAGAGGTCCTTCTGCAGTTGTACAAGGTCCTGGTGAGACCACACCTGGAGTATTGTGTGCAGTTTTGGTCTCCAAATTTGAGGAAGGACATTCTTGCTATTGAGGGAGTGCAGCGTAGGTTCACGAGATTGATTCCTGGGATGGCTGGACTGTCATGTGTTGAAAGATTGGAGCAACTGGACTTGTATACACTGGAATTAAGAAGGATGAGAGGGGATCTGATTGAAACATAAGATTATTAAGAGATTGGACACTCTAGAGGCAGGAAACATGTTCCCGATGTTGGGGGAGTCCAGAACCAGAGGCCACAGTTTAAGAATAAGGGATAAGCCATTTAGAACAGAGTTGAGGAAAAACTTTTTCACCTAGAGAGTTGTGGATATATGGAATGTTCTGCCTCAGAAGGCAGTGTAGGCTAATTCTCTGGATGCTTTCAAGAAAGAGTTAGACAGAACTCTTAAAGATAGTGAAGTCAAGGGACATGGGGAGAAGGCAGGAACGGGGTACTGATTGTGGATGATCAGCCATGATCACATTGAATGGCGGTGCTCCCTCAAAGGGCTGAATGGCCTTCTCCTGCACCTATTGTCTATTGTCTATAACATCATATAGAAAATGGCCAGTTATATATCAAAATGGTACGTGTAACAATGGACCATCTCAAATACCTGTCAGTCTTTTTGGAAAGTAAACTGTAGGCTTCCCCTTAATTAATTTGCCATATTCAAATGGATGGAAAGCTATACTAAACCAATGATTGTCTCATGTATATGCAGAAGGCTCTGTCTTTTTGTATGGGCCCTCTGTCGTTTTTCATCATGGAGGGCCTGATTCCTGCACAGTAAATCGCCCAGCCTGTACAGTAGCTAATGTGACTCACTAAAAACATTTATTCCTACTACTCCATTGCCATTCTAGTCATTTTGCTTAAAGTAATTTATTTGATCATTAACTAATTTTATCATAAAATAACACAGCATAACTTACCCACGGTTCGTGATTTAGTCAGCAGGTGAGCTATGTCTCTATAAATCTTAAGAAGGTATTCCTGACATTTATCCCACAACCCTTTTCTCATGCTCGTGAGTCGGCACATAAAGAGAAATGCCATCAAAGGATTATAGAGAAAAAGGGTGAAAAGACTGCCTCGTTGAGTTTGATCTGCAAAAAAGAACAGAAGATTCAGAAAATAATTTTTCTATCATGATCACTTAACACTACCATTGCCATGAAAGAGAAATAAAATCCTTTCATTGCTTATAATGTGACCAAGACACTGTTTTGTGCTCTCTTAATTTATTTATTTAGAGTTACAGTGGGGAATAGGCCTCTGAGGCCTTTAAGCCGCACCGTCCAACAGCGCCTGGTGTTACACTAGCCTAATCATGGAACATTTCACAATGAACAATTAATCTGCTATCCGGTTATGTCTTTGGGTCTGGGGAAAACCCTCGCAACCCATAGCAGGAATGTACAGACTCCTTACAGATGATGTCAGAATTGTATTCCAAACTCCAATGCCCCAAACTATAATAGAGTCGTGCTAACTGCCAAGCCACCTGACTTTACAATAATTGCTTAGTTGTAAAGTAAGTTCTTAAAATAGTTATTTACCTACAAAGTTACATTGTCAGCTAGTGCTATAGTGCATGTTGATAATCAGAAATCCTATATCTTCACTGTTGAAGCTCATTGACAATTCTTTCCACTCTTTATCATCCTGCAGAGACTCTCAAAATTACAAACCTTCAATTGTATTAACAACCTTTCCCTCAATTTCAACAAAATAGCTGGTTATTGACTCCAGAAAAGTGTCAGTGCACAAGCTCCTTTCTACATCAATGGTGCAAAGGTTGAGGGGGTTCAGAACTTCAAGTTCCAAGGTGTGAACATCACCAACAAACAGCCTGTCCTGGTCCAATCATGTTGATGTTATGGCCAAGAAAGCTTCCTTAGGAGGCTAAAGGAATTTAGCACATCCATGTCAACTCTCACCAAGTTTTACTAATATACCATAGAATGCATCCTATCTGTATGCATAATGGTGTTCTATGGCAATTGTTCTACTCGTGACCGCAAGAAACTGCAGAGTTATAGATACAGCACAGCACATTGTGGGAACCAGACTCCCATTTATGGACTCTGTCTATATTTATTACTGCCTTAAAAAAGCAGCCAACATAATCAAGGACCCCATCGACCCTGAACACTCTCTCTTCTCCTCTCTCCTATCAGCAGACCCCACTGTATGACTCTCCAATGGACTTCTCATATGGTAAGCTGGACTCTCGGATTCACTATCTTCCTCATTATGATCTTGCATTTTATTATTTACCTACACTGCACTTTTTCCAATAGATTTTACACATTATTTTGCTTTGTTATTGTTTTACCTTACTCTAGCTCAATGCACTGTGATCCGAATGATCAGTATGCAATACAAGCTTTTCACTGCACCTTGGTACATGTGACAATAATAAACCAGGGGGTGGAGTTTCAAGATGGCGACGTAAGCATCTGCCTTTTAGGCGCTCTTTATTTTTTTAACTATAATCACCCTTTAATTAGATCTTTTCGAACTTAATCATATGAGTTGCTACCTTTGATTGACCCTTTTTTCCTAAAATAATAGTTGATCTAATCTTGTCAAACCTAAAATGGCTACAAGTAAGAAATCGGCTAAGGATCCTGTATCCATCGACGCAATTTCTGGTCTTTTGGACATTAAACTGGATGTTAAATTTGCGGGTATGGAAAGTAAATTGGACAATAAACTGGATGCTAAATTTGCGGCTCTGGAAGGCAGACTAGAAGGTAAATTGGACAGTAAACTGTTAAGTTTGGAAAGGAGGATTACTTCGAAAATATCCGATCTTGAAGGGGTTGTTAAATCGCTTGAAACTAAGTTTCAGTCGCAGGCGTTAGAGGTTCAACAGCATGGAAATAAGATCACGACTCTTGAACAATCAATTTGTGAAAAAGCACGTACAATTGAAGTGTTAGAGAAGAAGATAGAGTCGACTGCTAAAACTTTAGATCAGTACAAGTTTAAAATTACTGATCTTGAAAATCGTTCTCGCAGACAGAATTTGCGCATCATCGGAATTCCCGAAAAAGTTGAGTCCGGTGATTTAACTGAATTTTTCTCTAAATTACTGTGGGAAAT
Organism: Hypanus sabinus; assembly: GCF_030144855.1. NCBI lineage: Eukaryota > Metazoa > Chordata > Chondrichthyes > Myliobatiformes > Dasyatidae > Hypanus > Hypanus sabinus. Next base: position 26,127,757 of record NC_082723.1, on the reverse strand, counting down.
TTTCGGTGGTGAAGGTTTGAAAAATGAACCTGTTATTGACCGCGCTCATAGAGTTGCGAGGTTTTCGTCTGTGTCTGATAAACCACGAGCGGTGATTGTTCGCCTTCATTATCCTCGTGAGAAAGAGCTTCTAATTCGATTAGCTCGTAAAAAAGGTATGATCTCCTACAGAAATTATTCATTTCGAATAGTTGAAGACTACTCGTATGAAGTAATGAAAGCCAGGATCGCTTTTAAACCAGTGATGGCAGAGATTCATTCGATTGGATTTAAACAAGCTTTAATGTATCCAGCGAAGCTTAGAATGGTGCTGCCCGACAACAGTCTACACTTTTTTAACACTCCTGAAGAAGCGAAGAAATTTGTTGAAGAATATCGATCCTCTAGTGCAACTTGAACTATGAGTTACATTGAAGATTTTTTTTTGGAGAGAGGATGTCATTTCATTTTAAGTTTTAACCCTGGAAGTTGGGTTATAACTTTTTATTTTGAACTATGGGTCTGGGTCTTTTTTTTTACTACTATTATTATTGCTTATAGATGCTGTTTTAATTTTTATAATATCCTTTTTTTATACACGTTTGTATTTTGTAATAATGAATTATTTTTTCAAAATGTCGTTTCTTCTTCCCATAAGTCTTTACTTTTTATAAGCGTTTATTTGCTTGCCTGTATTTAGAAATGGAACAAAGGTTTTGAATTCTTTTTCTTTAGTTTTTTTTTATATATGTTGTAGTGTCTATTAAATCTTTTTTTTAAAAAAAATTCTATTTTGATAACTTTTTTACTATATTTTCTTATTAGATTGCTGAATTTATATTCATATTTTGTAATATGGCTTTCTCAAAATGTCGTTTCTTCTTCCCATAAGTCTTGGCTTGTGAAACGTCATCTTTGTATCTGAATATGGAATTTTTTTTTAAAGGTGTATCACATTTTTAAACTTTAATGTGCATTTTTTTTTATTAATGATTTTTCTGGTTTTACTATTTTAGTTTTTTTTTGATTTGTCTGATATGGGTGTGTATGTGTATGTGTATATATATATATATATGTAGGTATATATATATATATTTTTTTTTGCAACTCTATATTTTAATTGGGGTGTTATATAGTTTTTTCTTAAAAAATTTTCTTATGGAGCTGCCATCTTGAAATGGGGGTAATATTAGTATTAGTTTATGCGCCTGCCGCTTGGCTTTCTTTCAAAGGGTGGGGGGAGGGGGGAGGGATCTTTTTTCATGCTTTTGCTTTTTATTTTTTTGCTTTTAGTTTATGGGCTGACTTTAAATTGTTAATATTGTTGAGGTGTCAGGATCTCCGGTTGCTCCTGAATCAATTTTCCTTCTTCCTAAATTGTGGGTTATGTGTCTTTTTAACCTTTTATGATACACACAATTAATATTGGTATGATGGATAAATCTATTAACTTTATCTCGTGGAATACTAATGGTTTAAATCATCCGATTAAACGTAAAAAAATATTTAAAGTATTCCATAGATTGAACGCTAATATTATTTTTGCACAGGAGACCCACATTAGGAGGGAGGATAATCAACGTTTTTTTAGGTTCTGGAAAGGACAACAATTTTACTCAAATTGTACCGCTAAAATTAGGGGTGTGTCTATTTTTATAGACGCCTCAATTTCGTTTACACATTATGAAATTATTTCTGATCCACAGGGTAGATTTTTGTTGATAACTGGTTCACTTTTTAATCGGAAAGTTGTTTTAGTTAATATTTATGCTCCAAACTTTGATTGTCCTGAATTTTTTAAACGTTTATTTACTTCTCTTCCTAATTTGAATGAATATATGTTGATTATGGGTGGAGACTTTAATTGTTGTTTGAATCCTTCGATGGATAGATCTAAACCTATTCGAACTCTTCCGAATAGATCAGCTTTACTTATTAATTCTTTTATGGTTGATTCTGGAATTACTGAAATATGGCGGTTTTTGAACCCTAAAGATAAAGAATTTTCATTTTTTTCACATGTATATCATAGTTATTCTAGAATTGATTACTTTCTTATTGATCATCGTTTATTAACAGATGTTATTGATTGTAAATACTATTCTATTGCTATTTCGGATCATGCGCCTTTGAAGTTATCTATCAAGATTTCGGATTCTTCTATCAATACTAGATCTTGGAGACTTAATGCTACTTTACTTCAAGATCCAGAATTTATTACCTTCATAAAACAACAAATTGACTTATTTTTTTCAACAAACTATAATGAAGAGATTGATAAAGGAATACTTTGGGACTCTTTCAAGGCTTTTATTCGTGGACAAATTATTTCATATTCCGCTGGTAAAAGAAAACAAAGATATTCAGATATAGCTTTATTGGTGGATAAAATTAAAGAAATTGATAAGATTTATTCCGTTACTCCTACCAAAGAACTTTATAAGAAGAGAGTTGAGCTTCAAATGGAACATAGTTTATTATTATCTTCTTCAATTGAGAATCAATTAATTAAGACTAGGGCTCAATTTTATATTCATAGTGATCGAACTGGTAAATTGTTAGCTAATCAATTAAAAGCTATTTCGACTAAGCGACAAATTATTAAAATTCGTAAACAAGACGGTAATTTAACTACTGATTATAAAGAAATCAATAACACTTTTCAAGATTTTTATAAATCTTTATATCAATCAGAATTTGACGGTGACCGGTTTACGATGGATAATTTTTTTAATAATTTGAATATTCCTAAACTGATAGATGACGATTGTAGCTTCCTTGATGCTCCTATTTCTATGGATGAAATAAGAGAGGCTATCTCATCAATGAATTCAGGGAAAGCTCCTGGTCCTGATGGTTTTATTGTAGAATTTTTTTAAAACTTTTTCTTTATTGCTTTCTCCTTGGCTATGTGAAATCTTTAATGATGCGTTTGTTAAGAAGAGACTACCTCAATCGTTTTATGAAGCTACTATCTCTTTAATTCTTAAAAAAGATAAAGATCCTACCTTATGTGCATCTTATCGCCCTATATCATTATTAAATGTAGACTCTAAGATTCTTACAAAAATTTTAGCCATTAGATTAGAAAAGGTATTACCACAGATTATTTCAGAAGATCAAACTGGTTTTATTAGGAATCGATATTCCTTTTTTAATATTAGAAAATTGATTAACATAATTTATACTTCATCACCTACAACCCCAGAATGTGTTATCTCATTAGATGCTGAAAAAGCCTTTGATAGAGTTGAATGGACATATTTATTTAATGCATTGAGAAACTTTAATTTTAGTCCTAATTTTATATCATGGATTAAATTAATATATTATAAACCTGTTGCTTCTGTTCTTACAAATAATTATAGATCCTCTTTTTTTCAATTATCTCGTGGTACGAGACAAGGTTGTCCTTTAAGTCCTTTATTATTTAATATTGCATTAGAACCTTTAGCTATTGCTATTCGTGAGTCTCCTAATATTTTTGGTATTACCCGTAATGAGAAGTTATACAAATTATCGCTTTATGCTGATGATTTGTTGTTATATATTTCTAATCCTAGTAGGTCTATTCCTGCTATTTTATCCTTGTTGGCTCAATTTGGTAGCTTTTCTGGTTATAAATTAAACTTAGATAAGAGTGAGTTATTCCCTTTAAACGCGCAAACTTTATTGAGTGATAGGATGCCATTTAAAGTTGTTACTGATAACTTTATCTATTTAGGTATAAAAATCACCAAGAAATATAAAGATTTATTTGGACTGAATTTTTTACCTATGCTTCATCAAATTCAGCAACTTACTACTAGATGGTCTCCCTTATTTTTATCATTAGTTGGTCGGATTAATGCTATTAAAATGATGATTTTACCGAAATTTTTATATTTATTCCAAGCTTTACCAATTTTTATTCCTAAATCTTTTTTTGATAATATTGATTCAAAAATTTCCTCATTTGTGTGGCAAAATAAAAATCCTAGGTTAAGCAAAAGGCAATTACAAAAGTCTAAAAAAGATGGTGGTCTAGCTTTACCTAACTTTAGATTTTATTATTGGGCGAATAATATTCGTAACCTAATGTACTGGAAACTAGATTTGGATTCACCTGTGTGCCCACAGTGGGTAAATTTGGAATGTAGTGAGGTTAAGGGATATTCTATATTTTCCGTTCTTGGTTCTTTTCTTCCTATTGATTTAGCCAAATTCAATAAACAGATATCTAACCCTGTTGTTAAACATACACTACGAATTTGGTTTCAATTTCGCAAATTCTTTAATCTGAAAAACTTTGCTCTGGACAGCCCTATTTTATGTAATTTTTTTTTTAAACCTTCATTGACAGATCAAGCTTTTAGTATATGGAAAAGGAAAGGTATAAAATGTTTTCGTGATCTTTTTTTTGAAGGTACTTTGATGTCTTTTGATCAACTATCCAACAAATTTGAATTACCTAAATCTAATTTTTTTAGATACTTACAAATTAGAAATTTCTTACATAAAATTCTTCCATCTTTTCCTAACTCAACTCCATCGGATTTTTCAGATTTGATTTTTACTTTTAATCCTTGTCAGAAGGGATTAGTAGCTTTTATTTATAACATGATTATGAAGATACAGCCAGAAATATCGGATAGAATTAGACAAGAATGGGAAAAAGAACTTCGATGTAATATATCAACAGATAAATGGGAAAAAATTTTACAAATGGTTAATTCCTCCTCTATTTGTGCTAAACATGCTTTAATACAATTTAAAATTGTACATAGAGCTTATATGTCTAAAGATAAACTTGCCCGATTTTATTCGCATATTAATCCTCAATGTGACAGATGTCACTTAGAAGTGGCTTCATTGACTCACATGTTTTGGACATGTCCCACTTTACATAACTATTGGAAGGACATTTTTGATGTCATTTCCTCAGTATGGAATATCGATTTACAACCCCATTTTATTACTGCAATTTTCGGTATACCAAATGAAGATTGCAATCAGCTTTCCCCTTCAATCAGACGAATGATTGCCTTTGTAACATTAATTGCCAGAAGGTCTATATTACAAAACTGGAAAGAAGTAAATCCTCCTACTACATTTCAGTGGTTCTCCCAAACTATTTCTTATCTGAGTTTGGAAAAAATCAGAAGCACTATCTTTGATTCTTCAATTAAATTTGAAGAAACCTGGGGACCATTTATTCGACACTTTCATATGAATTAATTTGGCTTATTTCAGATCCTTTTCTCTACTTATACTTGTTCAGGTATGGAGTTCTGGAGTTCTTTTCTTGACACCTTTATATATTTATAAAGTGCTATTATTGCCCATGTTAGTTTTAGTTTAGTATTTTTTTTCAATATATATTTTTTCTCATATATAATTTCAATTTTTTTTCTTCTTTTTTCGACGATTATTTTTGTTTTTTTTTCATATATATTTATATAGACTTGATTGATTTATGTACCTTTTGTTGATGGATGTTTTAATAGGATATTATTATCCTATTACTAATGTAATCTCAAGTTTATTGAATCTGTAATCTATTCATTATTTTGTGTTGTTTTTTTTATATATGAAATTTAATAAAAAGATTGAAAAAGAAAAAGAAAGAATAATAAACCAATTCCAGTTCCAAATTTCTCTATTTCACAAATACATAGACACAATATATCAATTGGATCATACTAGCATTAGCAATTAGTAAAATGGCATACATGATTTTGGTACACTTCAAGTTTCTGAAGATATTGTGGAAAATAATAGCTACTGAGGCAAGTACAGCTCTGCATTATTAACCAAGTGGCATAATACTAGTTTCAATGTATTTGTACCTTGTAAACCTTTGGGATATGCTGTTGGAGAAAGTAGACAAACTAAAGGCTGACCAAACAAGTTGATAAAATTCTGAAAGAGAAAGGGAAATTAGAATAATCAACACAAATAACTGAATATCTTAACAAAATTGCACTAAACAATAATGGTGATAACATTTGACTAGCAAGGATATAGCTTTATAAAATATCAGCAATTTCATTTGAGCTGATTTCCAGTTTCTCAGTTAACAACATGACTAATAAGTGACATCCTACTGCATGGTTATACAGCACTGTTCAATACTCAAAACTTTCACAGTTTTTATGAAATACCCAAATTAGAATGACTTAAGATGTTATATAACCATTTATGTATCACTCTCTAGTTGTTCTCTACTCAAATCAGAAACCTGTTTCACAACCCCATTTAAGGTTAGTTTTTCTCTTTCTGAAATAGGTTGTATGTTCTTTTTCACTTCCTGGAAATATCTTCATTCTTTGTTGGAAAAGGCAACTCATTGCTTTAGCAGTGTCTTTTTTTGTTTAAAGCCATACCACATTGTGCTATGTGCCATGCCAAAAGCATAATGATAGAAACCGAGAATATTGGTAGAATATAGAATGTAGACAATAGCATGACAGGAGCAAAGGACATACATGAAATAGGTGAAATGATGGAATAATGGTTTATGACAAAGATAAAGTAGTGTTAAACATCAGCCTGCACAACAGAATACAGTACCAACAGGGAGACAATCTTCATTTTTGATAGCTAACATGGACCGAATAGCCTACTTCTGCTCCTATATCTTGGTCTAACATACTGAATACAGCATACAGTATAAGCTGTGGTGCAATGTGCAAGGAGTTTTATTCCTCAAAGTGCACATCTTTTACAGAGCCATGCTAATCATCCTCCAAGCAAATGGTGAGTTGCCAGAGTCAGCACAATGGCCTGTGCATGATTTGCTTTTCCCCTCCCACTGTTCTTGCAATGAGGATTTTACTGTTCCAACTTGACCTCTGCTTCCAAATCATATCCGTCTTAAATGCATTTTGGCCATGTACCATAAGATGCAGGAGCTGAACTGGGCCATTCCCTAATTTCACTGGGGTTAAATTCGTAATAGCCAACAAACAACAGAGGGAATATCTTCAGCAAATTAGCTGCAGTACCTCAGATGTACACTAGATGGCGCAATGTACAGGCACTGACAACTGTCATATGCAATCAATATCTACTTACAATTGGACTCAAGTGTCCAAAGTGGGACAAACATTTGATGACTTGAACGAATTTACAGAACAAAGGACAAATGATCTACAAATCAGTATTAAAGGGAGAAACTCCCATAAACGCAAGATACTCTGTAGATGCTGGAAGTACAGAATAACACAAAATGCTGGAGGAACTCAGTAGGTCAGGCAGCTTTGAAAGGAATAAGAAATCAATGTTTTGGGCCAATGCACTTCATCAAGACTGGAAAGGAAGGGGGAGAAAGCCAGAAACAAACTCCCACACAGTTGGACAGCCAAATGTAATGGTAAATAGAAAACTTACAATGGGAGGCAAGAGAAGTCCTTTTTAAAGCTGTGGTTGAAAAACATTTAGAAACTTTACTCTACATTTGTCTCCCTGTACCTCATCTGTCAGTGCTAAATAAAGTGATGAAAAGAAAAACTCTCGCAAGCTTTGACATTTTTCAACTTAATTCTTAAAATTTATCAAAGATTTGGTTCCTTAAACCATTTTGCACATGTACATGAAATGTTGCTCTAGGAAAGCAGCATCAATCATCAAAGATCCTCACCACCCAGGCCATGCTTTTTTCTTGCTGCTGCCATTAGGAACAGATGCCTCAGAACTCGCCCATTACATTCAAGAACTGTTACTACCCCTCAACGAACAGACTCTTGAACAAAAGGGGATGACTACACTCATTCTACTTCTGGTGTTCCCACAACCAATGGTCTCACTTTAAGGACTCCTTATCTTGTTATTTCATGATCATTATTTATTGCTATTTATTTGTATTTGTATTTGCACAGCTTGTAGTCCATTGATCCTGTTAACAGTTACTGTTCCAAAGATTTCCCAAATATGCCCACAGAAAAAGAATCTCAGGGTTGTATGTGGTGATAGGTTTGTACTCAGAATATAAATTTTACTTTGAACTTAAGGTTGTTATAGCTGTGGATAGTAATGGCGACAAGCTCCCACTACTTATTAAATGGTCCTAAAGCCAAGCATTTCAAATAGCCTCTGACAACCAAGTTCAGCTCCTGGCCTTCACATGAGCCTTAGCTATTAATCCCAGGGGAACCATTTCTACTGACAGAAGGGACAAAAGCAGGTCACCTACACCTTAAAACCACTGGGCAGATGGTGCTTGGCAGCTCATCTAGTAAAAGGAAAACTCTGATGTTAAATCTCCGCTGCCTTGCAGCTATTCCCACATGGGGAAGGTTATGGGAATAAACCACAATGAAAAATCCAGAGCTGGAGTCCCTCAGGTATTCCAACGTTCAGTTCAATGCTGACTGGCAACTCCTGCAATACTGCTGGTGCCAAACTGTATCGGTCTCTGCCATTCCTTTGCATTCATCAGCTACGTAGAGAAGGGAAGCCTGCTACATGGTCAACATCTTGCTCTCCATATCATACCACCCTAGCTTGCGTACATGGTTGACCCTGACCAACGAGGGCCTCATATCAAAAATTTAAGGAAAAGTTTGTCAAAGGTAAACTGGTGCTCATACATTAATTTTTGTCTTTTATGCACTTATAATAGAAACACTATGACAAGAATGAAGAACCAAAGGGAGTTTCAGTTCTGTAGCCAGGTAACATAATACATGCAATGTGCAATGAATAAATATTACAAATGAGCCAAAATCTCAGATACAGGTTACCTACATTACTAATTATTCAGGGGAAACCTTACAAAATGCTGTCTGGGGTGACCATGAGAGTCTTGACTCTGGCAAAAATATTAGGCTATTGATAAAGGCACCATCCGGGACATGCATTCTACTTCTTACTACCATCAGCAAGGAGGTATAGGCAAAGACACAAACCCAACATTTTAGGAATGACTTTTTCTGTACCATCACATTTCTGAACAGACAATGATCCAACCCATGAACACTAACTCACTATTTTTGCTGTCATTTTGCACTATTTAATTTTTTATATATATAGGCATCCGTTAAGTCTTGAGAGACCATGGATTTGCACCTTGGAAGGTTTCCAGGGTGCAGGCCTGGGCAGGGTTGTATGGGAGACTGGTAGTTACCCATGCTGCAAGTATCCCCTCTCCACACCATTGATGTTGTCCAACAGAAGAGCAAGTGGCACCGGTGTCGTCGTTGAGCAATGTGTGGTTAAGTATCTTGCTCAAGGACACAACACGCTGCCTTAGCTGAGGCTTGAACTAGCAACCTTCAGATCACTAGACCAACGTCTTAACTACTTGGCCACGTGCCAAAACACACAAAGAGTGCCAAAAATAGTAAAAAAGTATTCGCCCCCTTGGAAGTTCTCATGTTTTATTGCTTTACAACATTGAATCATAGTGTATTTAATTTGGCTTTTTTGACATTGATCAACAGAAAAAGACTTCCATGTCATAATGAAAACCAATCTCTACAAAGTGATCTAAATTAATTACAAATATAAAATACAAAACAATTCATTGCAATTATTTAATATACACACTGTTACGAATGTGCCACCGCTCTGAGGGGCCGAAGGGTGCGGGGTAGCCCCCTCCTTTGTGAGAATCGCAAGATCACTATTAAGTCAGTTCAGGAGACCCAGGAAATGAGAGAAAGACATGCAGAATCCACAAAGAGTTGGAATGTGTCCTGGCCTCCAAAAAGCAGAGCCATTATTACCGGCTATTGTCTCTTGGAGACTGGATTGTGTATTGAATCCTGTATGATGCATCGAAGCCCCAGGCAATGAACCGAGGGGGAGGTTGGTGGAGGGATTGCATCATCCCAACCTGATTGACATCTGAGACCCTGTGAGTCAGGATAAAAAGAGGGTCTGTGGGAACAGCCCCTCAGACGCACCAGAAGCAACGCTAGCGATCCCGTAATAGTGAAAGCCCGTGGGAAGGCCACGTGCGTCCGTTTCCATTTGCTCCTTTACCACGGAAGAACGGTTTTTAGCTAACAACGGGGAAATCAACTCCCAATGACTCTCAAAGGATTGACATCATAAAAGGAATGGGCAAGTTTTAACCTGTCTTTCTCTCCAACCAGAAAGCTGCAGCTTGAATGAACTAAAGTGACTTTTATATTTCCATCGGACAATACATTATCCCCTAGACAACGATAGAGCTATTCCTTATTGATTATTATTATACCCACACTTTTAGATTTAGTATTGACGACGTATATTATCTGTATGTTTGCATTGATATTATTTTTGTGTATTTTTATCAATAAATACTGTTAAAAATAGTACCATCAGACTTCAACGGACCTCTCTATCTTTGCTGGTAAGTGACAACACCAAATCATCACTGGTGGAGCCAATTGTTTTTAGAAGTCATATAATTAGTTAAATGGAGATCTGGTTTTGGAGACCTGTGTGTAGTCAGAGTGTTTCAATTGATTGTAGTAAAAATATACCTATATCTGGAAGGTTGAACTGCTGGTGAGTTAGTATCCAGGCAAAACCTACACCATAAAGACAAAAGAACACTCCAAGCAATTCCATGAAGACGTTATTGAAAAGCACAAGTCAAGAGCACCAGAAAATTTCCAAGTCACTGAATATCCCTTGGAGTACAGTTAAGTCAATCATCAAGAAATAGAAAGAATATGGCACTACTACAAATCTGCCTAGAGCAGGCCATCCTCAAAATCTGAATGACCATGCAAGAAAGGAACTAGTGAGGGAGGCCACCAAGAGACCTATGACAACTCTGGAGAAGTTGCATGCTTCAGTGGCTGAGATGGGAGAGACTGTGCATACAACAACTGTTGCCCGGGTGCTTCACCAGTCGCAGCTTTATGGGAAATGGCAAAGAGAAAGCCACTGTTGAAAAAAAAACCTCACATGAGATCTCAGTTAGAGTTTGCCATTATGCATGTGGGAGACTCTGATGTCAATTTGAGGAAGGTTCTATTGTCTGATGAAACCAAAACTGAGCTTTTTGGCCATCAGACTAAACACTACGTTTGGAGTAAGCATCAACAAAAACACCATCCCTACTGTGAAGCATGGTGGTGTCTACATCATGTTATTGGGATGCTTCATTGCAGCAGCCCTGGAAGTCTTGTGAAGGTAGAGGGTAAAGCAGCAAAATACAGGGAAATCTGGGAGGAAAACCTGATGCAGTCTACAAGAGAACTGAAAATTGCGAGAAGATTTGTTTTCCAGCAAGACAATGATCCCAAGCATAAAGGCAAAACTATACAGGAATGACTTAAAAACAACAAAGTTAATGTCCTGGAGTGGCCAAGTCAGACTCCAAATCTCAATCCAATTGAGAATTTGTGGCTGGACTTGAAATGGGCTGTTCACTCACAATCCCCATGCAATCTGATAAGAGCTTGAGCGGTTTCTGTACAGAAGAATGGGGAAAAATTGCAGTGTCCAGATGTGCAAAGCTGATAGAGACCTATCCACACAGACTCAAGGCTGTAATTGCTGACAAAGGCGCATCTACTAAATACTGACTTGAAGGAGGTGCATACTCATGCAACAATTATTTTGTGTTTTATATTTGTAATTCATTTAGATCACTTCGTAGTGATCTGTTTTTATGCTGACACAAAAGAGACTTTTTCTGTTTGTCAGTATCAAAAAATTCAAATTAAATGCACTGATTCAATGTTGTAAAACAATAAAACACAGAAACTTCCAAGAGGGATCAATACTTTTTATAGGCACTGCATATGTAATTTACCGTATTTTTATTACTGCACTGTACAGCTGCTGAGAACTACAAATTTCATGATACACATCAGTGATATTTAAACCTTATTTTGATTCTCTATGCTCTTACAATTCCATGATTTCTTTGTTGCATCCAAAATTCAACACATTCCTTAGCTATCGAGTAACTCAAGTTGGACGTACACTGCTATTTTCCTCAAGCATTGCAGTATCAGTTGTTGATTTGAGAACCCAAGTAACTTGGGGCTCAAGAAAACAACTGTAACTAAAGGGCTTTTAGAAATTAAAATATTTTAATCCATTGAGCACATCTACATGGAGAGCTGTACCAGGAAAGCAGCATCTATTATCAAGGACCCTCACCATCCAGGCCAAGCTCTCTGCTTGCTGCTGCCATTGGGAAGAAGGTACAGGAGCCCCAAGTCCAGGAACAGTTATTACCCCTTAACAATTAGACTCTTGAACCAGAGGGGATAATTACACTCACCACAACTTTTCTCACAACCTATGGTCTCATTTTCAAGCATTCTACATCTTATGCACTCGATATTTAATGCTTGCTTGCTTATCTACCCATCAATCTATTTCCTTCCTTCCTTCTTGTATTTGCACAGTTTGTTGTCTTATGCACACTGGTTGCTTGTCCATCTTTGTTCTGTGTGGTTTTTCATTGATTCTATTGTTTCTTTGTATTTACTATCTATATGCCCACAAGAAAATGAATTTCAGGGTAGAATATGCTGATATATATGTACTTTGAAATATGTTTACTTTGAACTTTGAACATCACAAGGCATATGCACTTTAATGCAGTGTGCATTAAAGTAGAGACAAAATCAGAGTGGAAAACCAAAATTTGATGAAATCTGTTCATCCACTCATAACCACATTTGTCAAAATGGATGCTGGTGGAATGCAGCAGGTCAGGCAGCATCTTTAGGAAGAAGTACAGTCGACGTTTCGGGCTGAGACCCTTCATCAGTCCTGATGAAGGGTCTCAACCCGAAACTTCGACTGTACTTCTTCCTATAGATGCTGCCTGGCCTGCTGTGTTCCACCAGCATTTTGTGTGTGTTGCTTGAATTTCCAGCATCTGCAGATTTCCCCGTGTTTGTCAAACTGGGTTATCATTTCTATTTTATTGGGTTTGCATGGCGGTGAGCATTCTCACTGATTGCATCAAAGTCTGGTTTGGAGGTTCCAATGCACAGGATCACAAAAGGCTCCAGAGCAGGGGTTTCCAACTTTTTTTTATGCCATGGACCAATATCATTAACCAAGGGGTCCAAGGACCCCATGTTGGGAATCCCTGCTCTAGAAGGTTGTTGACTCGGCCAGCTCCATCACAGGTACAAACCTTTCAACCTTCCAGGACATCCTCAAGAGGTGGTGCCTCAAGAAGGTGGCATCCATCACTGAGGACTCTCACTATCCAGGACATGCCCACTTTTCATTACTACCATCAGAAAGGAGGTACAGGAGCCTAAAGACCAGCAGTTAACATGTTAGGAACAGCTTCTTTCCCTCTGTCATCAGATTTATAAACAGTCCATGAACACTACCTCATTATTGCTCTTTTGCAATATTTATTTTTGCAACTTATAGTAATTTTTACGTCTTGCACTGTACTGCTCTCACAATACAACATATCAGTGATAATAAACTGGATTCTGATTCAGTTGAGCTTTACCCACGACATGAATAATAACATAACAAGAAAGACATGACTCACTCAATCTTAGTTTTGCTCATTCTACTTATCCTCCTTACAGTTGTGGGAGGACGGAGGTGGGAATGGCAGAGGTGATGATTCAGCATTAGCTTTCCAGAGCTCTTTATTTTATTAGAATCAGAGAGCGTTGCATAACAAAACTCACGTTTGACAACATGGGGGAGAAAACTTGCACTAGGTACATAAATTCAAATACATGGACACCATTAATGGGTATAAACTAATTAATTCTCAATGTTCTGTTCATTAGAAGTAGAAGAGGCAAGGATTACAGCATTCAAGGTTATTCATTCGAATAAAAATTTTGCTATATACATTATCTTGTCAAAACATACTCTTCAATGTCATTGCATAGTCTGTAGTAAAAAAACATATCATAATCACTTTCCTGCTTCTCTTTTACTTTTTCTTCTTATTGGGCTGCCCTGATTCTGCCTTCCCATCAATCCAAACAATTCATCTTTATTTATTTTATTGCACTGCCTCTCAGATCTTTGAAATTGTTTTGGAAACTGTGTGAAAAGGCCATAATATCTTCAGTTTCACTTTATTATTCTCAATATCATCCTAGTGAAACTGCCATGCACTTGTTCCATTATTTTTGTACACTTCCTATAGAGGGATAACAAAAATTAAGTTCAACAGCATTATCTTCTTGCTTTTGCAGTCCAGGACTTCAAAATACAACAAATAAAACATGTTAAGGCAGAAAGAGGGACACAAATTTACAAAAAAAAGGAGCAATAAAAAAAATCCAAACAGCTTCTAGAAGCTGCATGTACGTTTTGCAGCAAAAACACATTATTAACATTTTAAAAATTAAAGCATCAATTACTCTATTTTAGAACAATAACAGTTAAGTGCAACAACCCAAAAATATACCTTTAGAAAAATTACATCTGTACTTATGCAAATCTAGTTTGGGAAGACATCTTTAAAGAAGCATTTTAGCTTACCTTATATGCTATACTATTTGAAGAGTCTACAATTAGAAACAATGGTTTCCGTGTAAAAGGGAAAAAGTCACCAGGATGAAGACTAAGGAGCAGAGAAGATAAACAAGGGTTAGAGCAATCTGAAGGGTAATCTTACAAAAAAAAAGCCTTGCATACTAGGTATCACTATAGGTCTACAATGAATGATTAAAGTATAAATGACAGAAATAATTATGGATTTAACACTATTTAAAATCAGTTAACAGTATACAATGTACATGCTATACATGGTAACTGACCACTCCAATAAAGGTCATGTTTATTTGCATTCACGGTAAGCGTATCTGGAATCACATACTTTCCATTAATGATATTAATAAACCAATTGTGTTTTCAATGGCATTTCCCTGAGTTTCAATTCATGAATAATGAGACCAACTTTTCACTCAAAGATATAATTAATTAGCTGAATTTAAATGACTCAACTGGAATTCCAAATTCTTGTCAGGACAAACCTATGGATTGCTAGACCAGTAATTTAACACCATGTTCAAACCGTACAGCTCTTGCCTGGTGAAGATTAAAACATCCAGGTACAGGAGGGAACCATTATGGAAACCACAATGACTCAATAAAATATATATCTATAGGTGATTCTATAAATATCCTGCTGTAACCTTTTAATATTCCAAAGCATAAAATACACCAGCACAGTAAATATGAAAATTATTAACAGCTTTCCTTTATTACTTGTGGTATTTTCATTCATAGGCAATTCTGCCTTAACTCCATACATCCATTATACAAAAACTAGTGACTACTGTAAACACATAGGATGATAATTTTTGAACTGCACTACGAGTAATATCGTTCTGACATACCAGTGCATTTCTTTAAACGAATTGCTGCGTTTCTGTATTACTTCCATGTTTCCTGTGTCACGATTATTGTTGGTGAGTACTCCTCCAAAGTCATATGGACCTAAACAGGTAAACAGGCAGACATTCATGCAAAATTTTACAACAAGTTTCACATCTGTTAGTGCTATTGAAACTGATTCTCAGATTCTTACTTCCATTCTCACCGCACACAAACTATGTTGCATTATATTTTTGATTTTTGTTCATCACAATATTGATCAAAACAGGGCTTCATGGACAATTGAAATATAATGATTATTGCATCCTTCATTTCAAAACAAACCCCAAGACACCACAAGAGTGCCACTGATGAACTCAGTAGTCCTCTTCTCCACAAAGATCACAGTCCACTTAATTAAATCAACCCCTAATTTCCATCATGCATCGTTGCAGACTTGCCTCCAACTCCAAATATCCCAAGTTTTGAAACTCCCTTCATAAACCTTTCTCCTTCTTTAAAATCTACTTTTTTTGACCAAGCTTTTAGGCACCCCTTTTACTATGAACCGTTGTATTCTGGATATGTCAAAGACAAAAATGAAAGCTATTAGGAAGAAAATAATGTTAATGATATTCATCTTGAAAGCATTATGCAATCTGTAGCCAGTAACACATTTCAGCTATCATGATCTGGAATGCATCGCCTGAAAGACCATAAGACACAGGAGCAAACTTAGGGCATTTGGCCCATTGAGTCTGCTCTGCCATTCCATCATCACCAATTTATTATCCCTCTCAACCCCATTCCCCTGCCTCCTCCCCATAGCCTTTGTTGCCCTGACTAATCAAGAACAAACTAACTTCTATTTTAAATGACTTGGCCACCATAGTCATCTGTGGTAATGAATTCCACAGATTCACCACCCTCTGGCTAAAGGAATCCAACCAAATTTCTGTTCTAAGGAGACATCCTTCTATTCTGAGGATGTGCCCTCTGGTCCTAGACTCCTCCATTATAGGAAACACTCTCTCCATGTCCATACTATCTACGGCTTTCAATATTTGATAGGTTTTAATGAGATTCCCCTCCTCCCTCACCTCTAAACTCCTGCATGTACAGGGTAAGAGTCATCAAATGCTCCTCACAGATTAACCCTTTCATTCCTGGAATTGTTCTTGTGAACCACCTCTGGACCATCTCCAATGCCAGCACATCCTTTCTTAGATAAGAAGCCCAAAAGTGCTCACAAAAGCTGACCAATGCCTTATAAAGCCTATGCATTACATCCTTGCTTTTATATTCTGGTCCTCTCAAAATGAATTCTTCTAACTTTGCATTTGCCTGAAAGTTTGGTGGGTCGGGGGGAGGCAGCTCCAGTTAATGACTAAACACATAACAGAACGCTGCAAAGCTGAAGTGGAAATACAAACAAAACCTGGAGCTGACAGGATCTGTGGACAGATATAAAATTAACAATTCATATCCAAAATTTTGCACCTATGTTTTCTACATAAATTATTAATTCTCTCATTGTAAAATTTAAGATCTATAGGGAATGAGAAGGAAAAATGCACAACTTGAAGAAAGCAGGAAAAATAAGGATATGCATCACAGTGTCATAAAGGGGCTACTTCTTACCAACCAATTAAATCCTTCAAGTAGCTAACCAGACTGATGGATAAAAGCAGCTTTATAGCCAAGGTATATTTTGAGTTTATAAGTTTTTGACAAGGTGCCCCACTAAAGCAACACACACAAAATGCTGGAAGAACTCAGCAGGCCAGGCAGCATCTATGGAAATGAATATAAAGTTTGTGTTTCGGACCGAGACCCTTCTTTGTAGGTTTACAGAGATTGAAAGATAAATTTAATACAGGATACCCTGTGATCGCTTGGACATGCATTCATTCATTCAAACAGTTCTTTCAGACACATTACACATGGAACATATAAAGCATTCTTCAGATGGGAACTGAGATTCTGATTGTAGAAACTGGATGGTTTTGGCATTGTTTGATATGGATGTGTGTGGTGGCTTCAGAACAAAACAGAACAAAAATGGTCTTTTCTACTACAATTTCAACTGAAGAGTAGGAAAAATTTTTAAAAATCTAATTTTCAGCAGAATGGTGATTACTTCATTCACTACTATTCTGAACCGATTCTACTACCCACACACCCTCTTCCAAGGATTCTTTACAACTTTTGTTCTCAGTATTGTACAGTTTGCTTTGTTTGCACATTGTTTGCCAGTCTTTTTCTTTTTATTTATAGTTTTCATTAAACTTCTACTATATTTATTTTTTCCTGTAAATGCCTGCAAGAAAATTAATCTCAAAGTAACATATATGGTATATATGGTAACATATACATATCTTGATAATAAATTTACCTCGAACTTTAAATTTATTTTTTATAATGTTTATTCAATGGTTCATTGTCAGAGAAGGTATACAGTATACAACCCCAAATCTTAACTCCTCACAGAAATCCATGAAACAAAATGAATGAGTAACAGACACATCAGAACCCCCAAAGTCCCCTCTCTCCCTCCATTGCATAAGCAGCAGTAGTAGTATCGACCCTTTCATATAGTTAGAAAAATTCTCCTATGCCCAACTAAATCTAAATCTCCTCCAGATTAAATGCCCATAATGCAATTCAAATCCAAAGGATGACGGGAAATAACTCATTAAGTTACCTTCATAATCACAACGACCTGTGGGAAACACACCAGTAGCAGACAGGTACACCAGCAGGACACTGTTTCCAGGCAGCTCCTAAAAATGAAAATAAAAATGAGGACATTATTCTCATTGACATGCTTCTCAATTAATTACTTAAAAGTTCTAATTTAAAAATCATCCTTAATTTAAACAGTTCTGGGCCTTAATTTAAACTGGCTGGAGTTTAGAAGAATGAGGAGGGTTCTCATTGAAACCTATCAAATATTCAAAGCCCAGATAGAGTTGATATAGAGAGGATGCTTCCCTTAGCTGGGCAGGGGCATCTAGGACAAGAGTGCACAGCCTCAGAATAGAAGGACATCCATTTAGAACAGAATTTCTTTAGTCAGAGGGTGGTGAATCTTTGGAATTCATTGCCACAGACGGCTGTGGATGTCAAGTCATTGGGTATACTTAAAGTGAGAATGAAAGGTTCTTGATTAGTCAGTGTGTCAAAGTTTACAGCGAAAAAGCAGGAAAATGGAATTGAGTAGGATAATAAATCAGTCATGATGGAATAGCCGAGCAGACTCAATGGGCCGAATAGTTTAATTCTGATCTTTTGTCTTATGGTTTTATGGTCTTAAATAATTATAATAGCATGAGAAGTTAAACTGAAATAAGAAGAGATTTTACGAGATTTCATAGAACATTGAATAGGCCAACAATGCTGACCTTTAAACTATTCCAAGATCAACCTAAAACTTCTCTCCTAAATTTTTCTTTCATCTGTGTGCCTACCTAAGTGTTTTCTTGATAGGTTTAAAGACAGTTCCATGTTAATCAGGTGTTCACTAGTTCTATTTAATTTAGCATATTCTTACAATCATTTGATTCAGCTTTCCATAGTAATAATAATAAGCTATTGTTGATTATAACTTTCCTATTTCACCAAAGTGAAAAAATTATAAACAGACCTTAAATGATGCAGAAAGGAATGTATAAAGTTGACTGAATGTTGGCTTGTACAGTAAATATTTATGTGGATTTTCTCGTTTTGATGGTTTTTCTGTTGGCTCCTGGAGAGAAAAGAGAGATAGTACAAATTCCATGATGTAATTTTCACTGAAAAGCTTCAACCTGTTTACAACTTCATAATTGCCTACATACTATTCTCAGTTCATATAACCTGCTCCCGCATCCTGTCGAAGATGGTTTAAAACTAAGCCAAATAAAACATTATTGCTACATTGTAAGTTTAAAATCAGACCATTTTGCATGGAAAGGTTAAAATTAGTTTTTACACTGTAATGGAAGGGCTAAACAGAGGGAACAAGAGCCTTACAACTCCTTTGGAAAAGACATACTGTATCTCCACCCCGCCACCCAAGAGGAGTAGTATCTTCACTAATCTGAACAGAGAGGAATGGCAGCAAGGAAGTAAGTGTTAGATAATTTACATGTTTCAGTTAAGTGTTTTCAATCTGGTTTTAAAGTTACTTTTAAAATTTCAACAATTTCAATTGTTTTAATTTAGTAGATTTTAAATCTCTCTGAATAAATCCAATATTCATTTTTTCCCTCAGGATTTCCATTGTTTTCTGATTCAGCATTTATTGCCCATCTCTACCACAACTTTTGAGAAAATGATGTAGAGTGACCTTCTTGAACCACTCTAGTCCTTCTCTCTCAGTGCTGTTGGGAAGAGAGTTCCAGGAGTACGACCCAGAAAAACCAAGAGGTGTTATTTTTGGTCGAGATACAGATACAGAAAGTTAGGTCTGTAGGCAAAGAAGCTGCAAATGGAATTGAGCACTCTGCACTTATTAACAAGCATCCCCATTTATAATATTATGATGGAAGAAAGGTCATTGATAAAGCAGCTGAAGTTGATCTCCAGTGACCTGCATTCAGACCTGACTCTCAGAGCTATCAGTTTCCCAGTGAGCATGGGAGAGATAACAAGGCTGTAGGAAAATAACTGGGAAAATGAGGTTCATATTCTGAATGACCTCCTCTTTTGCAAGCAAGTTTTACTGTTGGACCTAGGATATTACTCTGAGGAAAGTCTTGTGACTAACGCATGAAGAGCATTTGATAGCGCTGGGTCTGTGTTTGCTGAAGTTTAGAAGAATGAAGGGGGATCCTACTGAAACCTATTGAATATTGAAAGGCCTAGATAAGAGTAGACATGGAGATAATGCTTCCTAAAGTAGGGGATCTAGGACCGGACAGCACAGCCTCAGAATAGAAGGGCAACCCTTTAGAGCAGAGATGCAGAGGAGTTTCTTTAGCCAGAAGGTGGTAAATCTGTGGAATTCATTGCTACAGATGGCACAAGGTAAGACCTGTCACTGACAAAAGAAAGTCTGTAGATGCTGGAAATCCGAGCAACACATACAAAATGCTGGAGGAACTCAGCAGGCCAGGCAGCATCTACGGAAAAAAGTACAGTCAGTGTTATGGGCCAAAACCCTTCAGCAGGACTAGAAAAATAAAGCTGAGGAGTAGATTTGAAAGGTGGGGGGAGGGGAGGGAGAAGCGCCAGACGATAGGTAAAACTTGGAGGGGGAGAGATGAAGCAAAGAGCTAGGAAATTGATTGGTGAAAGAGACAGAAGCCCATGGAAAAAGGAAGAAGGGAGGGAGGAGCACCAAAAGGCGGCAATGGGGGATAAAGAGATAACATGAGAGAAGGAGAAGGGGATGGGAAATGGTGAAAGGTTGAAGGAGGTGGTGGAGGCATTATTGGAAGCTTGAGAAATCAATGTTCATGCCATTAGGTTGGAGGTTACCCAAACAGAATTAGAGGTATTGTTCCTCCAACCTAAGTGTGGCCATATTCCGGCAGTGGAGGAGGCCATGGATGGATATATCAGAATGGGAATGGGAAGTGGAATTAACATGGGTGGACATGATTGGAAGACCTGTCACTGGACTTTCACCAGGACTCCTCGATACCACATTAGTCAAATTTTGGCTTGAAGTAAAGGCAGTCACTCTCACCTCACATATGGAATTCAGCTCTTTGCTCTATTTTTGGACTAGGACTGTGATGGAGCTGAGTGGTTTCTGGAGGAAACCCTACTCAGCAAGTACACGCCACTTGAAGCAAGATGACTTCTATCACTTTACTCGTGTTTGAAATAACTTGGATTGGATACGTGTGCATAAGTACATTCAACATGATTGCATTCACGCATTAGTTGCTGTGCTATTCTGGAATGTTAATACTGTAGATATGCAGGAGACAACTCTAGATCTAGTCCATGTGGTCAGGGGTGACAATAGAAGACTTGTCACTGGCAAAAATATTCACTCATTCATTCATTATATGCTGTGTTCTGATGTGGGCAATCATGACCAAATGTGGACTTTTCATGACCATAACTGTTCTTAACAAATTTTTCTACAGAAGTGGGTCAATAGTGCCTTCTTCTGGGTGGTGTCTTTAAAAGACAGGTGACCCCAGCTATTATCAATACACTTCAGAGCTTGTCTACCTGGCAACAGTGGACGCAATACCAGGACTTGATGTGCTCCAGCTGCTCATATGGACCATCCACCACATGCCCCCATAGTTTCATGTGACCCTGATCGGGAGTAGGAGGCTAAGCAGGTGCTACACCTTGCCCGAGGGTAACCCGCAGGCTAGCGGGGGAAGGAGCTCCTTACTCCTTCTTTGGTAGAGATGTATCTCCATTCTGCTACCCAAAAATATCAGGCTATTGAGAAAGGCATCATTAAGGATTCTCACCATTCAGAACATGTCCTCTTCTCATTATTACCATGCGAGAGGTACAGGAGCCTGAAGATACACACTCAACGGTTTGAGAACACCTTCTTACCTTCTACCATCAGATTTCTGAAAAGTCCATAAACCTATGAATGCTACCTTGCTATTCCTCTTTCACACTATTTACTTTCATTGTAACTTATAAAAATTTGTTATGCTTGCTGTCACAGCAAGACAAATTCCATCATGAACCTCAGTGACAATACACATGACTATAAACCTGATTCTGAAAGGCACAAAATGCCCAACTGTTATCCTTGGCACTCAAAGTACGCTCACTTTAGGGGTGAAACTGAATCTGGGTTTTTATGCTACAAATATTGGGATAGTCTAACCCAAAGAAACTAAACAGATTCACTAATAGATTTGAGGCCAAGCCCATTTAAACTATGGTACCTCTAGGCAATCTCTTTTTATATCACTATTTTATTTATTTACTGATACAATAAAGTAACAATCCCTTCCAACCCAACGAGCCCATGCAATGCAATTTCACCCACGTAACCAACTTTGTACATCTTTAGAATGTGGTAGGAAACTCACACAGTGACAGGGAGAATGTATAAACTCCTTAGAGACAACGGTGGGAATTGAGCCCAGATTGCTAGCGCTGTAATAGTGTTATGCTAACTGCAATGCTAGTACGCTGACCTTCTTGCCAGCTGGTGGTTCTTTGAGCTCTTTTGACTTTTTCAAGTGCTACATGGTTGTTCTAAGGTTCAGTTATTATCAAGGTATGTATGCAGTAAACAACTCAAGATTCTTCTCCAGATATTCATGAAACAAAGAAAACCACAGAAATTAGTTCAAAGAGAAAGAGCACCCCCACACCTGCACAACAAAAAAGGCAACACAATCATTAACCCCCAAAACCTCCTCCCCCACACCAAATGCAGCAAGAAGAATGGCCCACAAACCCCACTCTCCCACACAAAATGCAACAAGAATATCGGCTCCCAAATCTCCCTCCTCTGCACAAAAAAACTAACAAAAACATAAAGAACTTTGAACCCCAAACACCCCCTCGCCCGCATAAAAAACAATTAGAATGGGCAATACCACAGAATATAAAAAACTGTAAGTCTGTAAAAGCCCACAGTCCACAGTCCAAATCAATAAAAGCAGAACCTTGGTAACATCCTCCAACATCATCGAAAGAGAGAGACACCACTCAAACACAGAGGCCTACCCTCTGGGCACTGTCATAGGCCACACTGGCTCCTGCTCTGGCAGCAGTGGGATCCCATAAGTGATCCAAAGACAGGTGGTTGGTGCTGAACCCTCGTTTGCCTTCCACATTCACCTTGATGCTCAATCTTCCTCGTCACTACTCAGCAAAATAGAGTTGAGCATTGGCTCACACACCATCTCAGTCTCTTCGCCTTGAGGCTCGCACTCGCTTCCCAGAATCTTCTCAGAGAAAACAAAGCGCTGGATGACTCAATCAATCTCTAAACTGTAAATCAAAGGCCCTAGCAGATCCAGTAACACACTTAAGATGAAAAACAGACATAAAAGTGAAATGAAGAGCTTCGTGGTCTATCCAGAAGATGTCCATTGAGGGAGCATTGTACGCAGGCGCCATCTCTTGTCAAATCTTCTTGGGTTTTCCTTCCTTTTAAAGGGTTTATACACAAGATATTAACCTTATCTGATCTCTCCACAGATCCCGACAGATCCAGAGTTTCAGATCCTAATCAATCTATTCTGCCTTTCCTGGCCAAGCTGACCCATCTCGCTCTCACAAACAGAAGCACACAATGGTCAGGAAAGTAATACACTTGAAGCAGCAGCTCAGGTTACTGGCAAAATATTGTAACAGTGTAAAAGATTAGAACTTGCATTACTTATTCCAAACGAAACCAATGAGAGTTGTATTTGATGTAAACCCATCATTTCTAAATAATGTTAAGAAAAGAATTTATAATATTAAACTGGAATCATCTCTTACCTGCGCTCCAGTCTTGCCTAACTGCGAAGTCAAATTAATAGGTTCTCGTTCCAGGGCCTGCAGCATTCTGAACATGTCAATAGTTAATTCACTGAACTTAACCTAAAATTTAATAAAAAAGCAAATCATAAATGATCACAGAAATTAGCATACACAAACCTATTTTCTACCAACACAGTTTATACCAACTCAGGTTTTAAATAAGAGCCCAAGCTCAGTTTTACATTGGCCTGAAGCAGTGAATATTGCGTAGGCCGTCAGTTTATTATTTAAGGAAATCAAGCTACAGCCCATTAAAATCCCACTGTACATTCATAAACAACTAAGACTCTGTTTTACAAACCAAATTAGCAAAAAAAAAATTGTTCTGCACTGCGGAGACTTGAGCCAGTTTTGTGTAAGCTGCTGTATTCTAAGATGTGGCATGCAATCCCTCATGTTCATTGGAACTGTGGCTTCCATGTATAACGTGCAGGCAACAAAGACTCAGGTGAATGAAGGGAGAAGCACCACATTGAATACATGACAGCACTGACAGTCTTCTAGGGCAGGAACAGAGGCAACTGAGGTCTCAGTATCATTTGATGAATTTAGCTGATGTGTACCCCAGCAGATTCATTTGCGCTTCACACTATCACAGGAGTGACAACAAGCATGCACTGCACAACAGATACCAGTGCTGTTGTGAGTTCATTAGCCTCTGTCAGCAACTGCATGAATTGCTCAGTGTAACTTTCCAAAATGTACTGGGCAACTAGATTTGCTGATTGCTTTCAGCAATCACAGTTTCAAGCCAAATTCTGTTGTATAGCAGATACAAATGACAGGCTACTCCACAGAAAATATATCTTAGTGTTTCACATTTCCAACATCCAATTAAAAAATTAAAATCAACAAATAAGGATTTTTTTTTTAAACTGCAGCTACTAGAAAACTAAAATATAAACTGAAAACATTCAGTGGGGTAGCCAAGATAAGCCAAGTCAAGACACAGGAACAGAATTGTGCCATTCGACCCATAAAGTATGTTCCACATTTCAATCTTTGCTGATTTATACCCTCTCAACCCTTGTGGAAATAACAACATTCGTGGAATTAGGGACAGAGTTAACATTCCAGTTTGAGGACCCCCTTGGCAGTTCACATGAAGGGTCTTCAACAACCTGAAAGTTAAATAGGATGTAACTTTAAAGTCACAGAACAAAGTCAAAGTAAATTTATTATCAAAGTATGTATATGTCACCACATACTACCCTGAGATTATTTCCTGCAGACAGTGAGCACAGCACAGTGAGCACATAGCGGTTAGCACAATGCTATTACAGGTTAGAGTATTGCAGACTTCGGAGTCCAATTCCTGCACCATTCTGTACATCCTCCCCAGGTGCTCCTGTTTCTTCCCACAGTCCAGATATGTACTGTGTAGTTTAAATGGTCATTGTGAATTGTCCCGTGATTAGGTAGGGTTAATTGAGGCTGTGAGGTTGCTGGGTGGTGTGACTTGAAGGGCCAGAAGGACTGCATTATATCAGTAAATAAAATAAACATCTACAGGAAAATACAGAAATACAATAGAATTTATGAAGAACTATACGTAAATGAAAAGTGACAAACAGCCAGTGTGCAAATGGCCTAATTCTGCTTCTATGTCTTATGGTTTAAATGAAGACAAACTATACAAATATAGGGATATTATGCTGCTTAACTGGGACAGGAGTCTGTTTCCCAATAGCTTCTAACTAGTGTCAGTTGTATGCATCTTGCATTTATGTGGCCACTAGACACTACATCATACTTAGAACAGTCAGTTGCACATGTTTGTATTCATAGAGTGATTTTTGAAACTGATAGTTGGTGAGGAATAAGCTGTAAGGCAATTCAGAACTGCTTTGCTCACTGCAGTTTGGAGATGCCAGGAACAGCTGGGAGTAAAAAGGAAATAGTTTTACTACTTCAACAAGTTTGAAGTTATCAACAACCGTCTTGAATGCTATAATGAAAATGAGATTTGGAGGATGCAATCATTAAGAGCTTTGTATGAAGACAGTCCATTATGTGTACTAGGTGTCTAAGCTGATTTTATCCATTTTCCATCAATCAAAGGAACATGGCAGCGCACACTACATGAATTCATCAGTTAATAACACACAGGTTTACAGTATTGTGGTAGTATTTACAGTGTTTTAATTTGTTCTGAATTTCATTTAAATACATATAGTTTGTCTTTTTTTTACTACCTTTTTAACTATTTCCATGAAACTTTGGCTAATTGGACCAAAATGTACTGGTTCTGATGTGTCCCAATTAACTGGAATCCACTATATATCACTCCAAATGGGTCACCTAGAGACCTTCAACAATTTGATACACTTATTATCTATGCTGGCTACAACAAGGTAGCTTTTCTAATTTGTTTCTGCTTCTGTTTTATAATTTCCTCACTCAGTAGGAAGACTGTGATAGTGTGAGCCACTGCCTTTTCCCAGTTTGTCAATTAGAAGCAGAGCTGCAGACCAGGCCTTAAGAAGAAAACAAACAGAGGAAATTGCTCTACTGCCATGAGTCACACAATGATCCCTACAGTAAAGAACAGAAACAGCCAGCAAGAATAAGGGCCGGAATTTAAGGCTGCAGCAATTGATATGATGGACCTTGGGGCACAGACTGCACTGCATATATGTGTTGTGTGAATGTAGAAACTAAAGGCTGCACAATATGGATAAATAGAGAAGGAATACCTGACTGCTGCAGTTTCCAATAATTAATGCATCTGCTAATGCCAACTGGCCAGCTACCATCCCCTGTTCCAGCGGTGGGACGACTCCTTCTGCCAGACGATTGGAGGTTACCACAATGCTATTGTCATCATTTAACACAATTGCAGGATCGGCCTATAAACAATATTGAAATGATTACTGTGCGTATCCAAAACCAAATAGGTAAATTACTTATCTATTCCATCACATGAGATTTGTTAATGTGATTCTCCTGGGAAAAAAATTGAAGTCATCCATCTCTGAAGCTTAATGTTTATAATCAGTTATAAATAAAATGCTAACAAAATACCCACCTCTTTCACTAAATATGATCATTAACACAAGTCAGAATTGTGGTAGAAAGTTATCAGTATGGTGCTTCAATGTGAATTACAATGTGCATCTCGAAAACTGTCATGAAAGGATGGCATAAAAACAAATTAATGAAAATAAGGTACAAGGTAACATGGATTTGATTTCAGTAAATGTGATCTACAAACCATTCAAAAGTTGGCTGGTAAATGCATGAATATCCACCATTGAATCCATCGTAGAAACCAAAGAGAGGAAATTACACAACTAAATTATTCAGATAAAACAACTTTGGGCCAGTGCTGACTAAATCCTAACTGTTCTTGAACCTGGTGGTGAGAGTCCTGAGATACTCATACCTTCTACCTGATGGCAGCAAGAAAAGAGCACGGCCTGGGTGCTGAGGATGTTTAATAATGGATACTGCTTTTCTACAGCAACGCTTCATATGGGTGTGCTCAGTGGTTGGGAAGGTTTTGCCTGTGATGTATTGGGCTGAAACCACTACGTTTTGTAGGATTTTCTGATCAAAGGCACTGGTGTTCCCATAACAGACCATAATGCAGCCAGTCATTACACCCTCCAAAACACCTCTATAGAAGTTTTCTAAGGTTTTCGATGACATGTGAACCTCTGCAAACTCCTGAGGAAGTAGAGTTGCTGTTGTGCTTTCTTCGCAGTAATATTTATATGACGGGTCCAGGACAGGTCCTCTGAGATAGTGACACCCAGGAATTTGAAGTTACTGACCCTCTCCACCTCTGATGATTACTTAATCATGGACCTCTGGCTTCCCTTTCCTGAAGTTTACTATCTGTTCCT
Source organism: Hypanus sabinus (assembly GCF_030144855.1). Taxonomy (NCBI): domain Eukaryota; kingdom Metazoa; phylum Chordata; class Chondrichthyes; order Myliobatiformes; family Dasyatidae; genus Hypanus; species Hypanus sabinus. The sequence continues at coordinate 26,100,224 of NC_082723.1, read as the reverse complement.
TGGTTTTAGTGATATTGAGACAGAGGTTAATGTTGTTACACCACTCAGCCAAGTTTTCAATCTCCCTCCTGTATGCTGATTCATCACGATCTTTGATACAGCCCACAGCGGTGGTGTCATCAGCAGACTTGTATATGGTATTGGTGTCGGAGCATTACTCAGCCTCACAGTCATAGGTGTACAGCAAGTAGAGCAGGGGGTTAAGTACACATCCCTGCAGTGCTCCTGTGCTGATGGAGATTATGGAGCTGTTTTTGCCAATCCAAACTGTCTAAGAGTCTACAAGTGAGGAAATCCAGGATCCAATTGCATAAGGGGGTATTGAGGCCCAGGTTGGAGTTCACTGATCAGTTTTGAGGTGATGATGGTGTTAAATGCTGAGCTATAATCGATAAAGAGCATCCTGATGTGTGCATCTTTGCTGTCCAGCTGTTCCAGGGTGTGTGAAGAGCAAATAAGATAGCATCTGCTGTAGACCTGTTGCTTCGATAGGCAAATTGGAGCAGATCCAATTTGCCATCCATTCAGGAGTCAATATGCTTTCACACCAGCCTCTCAAAACACTTCATCATTATGGATCTAAGTGCCATTGGGCGATAGTCACTTAGACATTTCAATCGAAGGATAAAGGCAGTTTGACAGACACCCAAACACTTTAAGTAGTAGTATTATTATTCAGGCCATAGCTGAAGGCATTTCTTCTCAAATAATGACAACACCTTCAGTACTTCTCATATTTCTGAATGACTTGGGAGGCAGCAGCTTGTTACAAATCACTCATGTGTGAAAAGATTATGCACTAGAAATGAATGGTGAAATGGCAGGCTACAAATTTCAACATCCTCACCCCCAATGCAAATTTCAGATGCTGGACCTACTGCAGCAGAGGATGTCAAGTGAAAAAGCAGGCAAATCCCATCAGAAAGGAACAGTGGACATGTGTGCCCTTGTAAACATTACACAAAAAGAGTCACCAAAGATGCTTTTCAGTTACAGCAGGAACAGGTAAAGGCTTACAGCATGAAGGGTCTCAGCACAAATTGTCAACCGTTCCATAGATGCTGCCTGATGTCAGATGGTGGTATAGAATTGCTATTTTTCTAATAGTTTGAAGTTTCTATGCCTGCTTGTAATTTTATGTAATGAACTACATACGCACATATAATTGTTCAGTGAGTTTTCCAACAGTACAGTTGCTTCTATATTTTCTAGAAACTTCTTAGTTATCAGTAGCAGCTATCACATCACTTGAATTTGGCTATTTTATAGGTTAATTGATTAATTGCTATTACTGGAATGTTGTTATCGCTAGTCTAAGATGATCATGACTGCTTTTTCCTTTCTCTTTCTTTATTCTTTGTTCATGTAACATTGAAAAAAATTGCTAGCAATAAGTTTTATGTCTCATTCTTGACTTCCAAAGAACCTCTGGATCATCAGGATCCAACACTAATTTGCTGAGTTCCTCCAGCATTTTTTGTGTGTTGCTCAAGATTTCCAGCATTTGTGGAATCTCTTATGTTCTTCATCAATTATCTTATTAAAACATCTATGAAGGAATAAATGTTAACAATTTGTTTTTACTTCTGTCACTTACACAAACCTTTAAAATCTTGCTGCATGGTCCAATTTTTCATCCATTTTTAGATATTATGAAAATGTTTATGACATTAGTTTACAAACAAAAAAGTTAGTAAATGGGAAATACAATATTGCAATGTCCTACTTAAATAATGGGTGGAAAGGAAAAGGGGGGTGGGGGTGAGAGGGTGCTAGAAAGAGGGCAGTAATCATGAGGGAGAAAGATGTTTAATATTCTGCAAGAGCAGGTGAAAATGCGGGCAAACATTAGAGCTTGTGAGAGACAGTGCGAGATCAAGTGAAGGGTAGTGAGCAAGTATGAGTGAGAGCAATTAAGTGAAAGCCAACTGTTTTCCAGTAATCGCTAATAAGTCAAAATTACTTTTCTCACGTTCTCCAGAACTCAACTGCAATTGTAGTATCTCATCCTATAACTTAGTTGGGTCTTATATTACATCCATTTTAATTTAGTGAATTGATATTGAATATAGTTTAAGTTCTTTGTATAAAACATCATTCAATAATCTAACGGAGCCTGCCATCACCACCTGAGAATAAGCAAACTAAAAATATCGAACCACAAGCTTTAGTGATAATTTTTACAGGTGCTCCCCAGCTTACGTGTGCTCAGAAGACAAGGTGGGATGGATTTGCCAGCAGCTGCCGGGCTACAGGCATCTTCTGCCAGGTGGGAACTTGGCTCATGGTCACATTTCCAACTTACAAACTGTCTGGGTCACAAACAGTTCACAGGCACAGTACCCTATTGCAACCTGGGGAGAACCTGCATTTACAAAAAGAAAAATTTCCACTATTTCTCCTTTTCTCCAATTTTACTGGATTTAGATTGTGCCACAGAAAGTTCCTTTAAATATAAAAAAATACCAGCTAGATAGGTGCATTTTGCACCTTTAATAGTGACAGTTGGTACCACACATGAGTTTGCAAAAACCTTTACTTTCTCTTAAACAGATTACCGAAGCCAGTAGTCCCCATGCAAAGCACGTGCTACTTGGGCCGAGAGGAAACAATATGATTTGGCAGTATGAAACGATATGAGTCAGCTGCTCACAGATCTAAGCAAGTGATGGCGAACAAGACAAATACCAAAAAGTACTGCCTAACAACAAAGGGGATACTTCCCCTATGTACATGAAATTTCAGGACAGAATGTAGCAAAATTAGCATAAAATGATACAAATGTTTTCATAGTATGTTTGAAAACTGGGCAAGTGGAACTTGTCAGCCATGATTGGCAGCTTACCCTGAAGGAAAACTGATCTCAAATCTCCACAGCCTTGCAGCTGTACCCACTTCGGGAAGAAACCCTGAGGAAAAATCCTGGGCTGAAGTCTGTAAGGAAGACCTACATTGAGTTCAACACTGACTGGCAACTCCTGTGACATCACCGCTGGTGCCAAACTATCAGTCTCTGCTGTTCCTTTAGGTTCAACAGCTGCGTAGAAAGGCAGAACTTGCTGCATGGGCATGATGCATGATCTCTATATCATACTCCCCTCGTCTGTGTACTAGTTTGGGTATGGACAGTTAGGATGCAACATCCATGGGTGACCCCAATGATCAGAGGGCCTTCATGTTTGAAAAATAAATGGATGAAATTAAGATTGCTCCTGTGCCCAACTGTACCTTTGGAGCTGTACTCAACAGTGAATTTATTACAATAACACATCACATATTTCAGCAAACAGATGAAGTTCTAACTTAAGTTTTTTTTAAGTACGTAACCATTTTTTACTTTTAAAAATCCTCCACATGAAGTTAAAATGAGTGTACAGAATGAATCTTTTCATAAATCACTTTAACTAAAATGGAAATTTAATATATTGACTCAATGAGGAAAAAAGATTTGTACTATATTTTACACACACCATTTGGTCTCCAGCTACCATTACTTAATTAACATACTTCCTTCATTAAACAAGACAGAACAAGTGTAGCAGTAATAATTGATAGCTATCAAAATGGTTTTCTATTATTGGAGCAGTTCAGTAAAAAGACTTCCAACCCTTCCTTTTGGCAATCACCCAGCTAAGAAGTGGAAAAACTCTACCTATTTTCAATGTATGAGTTTGATTATTTGTCAAAATTCCACTGCCATAACTGATTAGCAACAAGCTTCAGCTACATTAATAGTAATCATCATCAAAATCTTGCCTTAAAATACAAACACATAAATGAAATCACACCTTACTATTAATACACATCTGATCCAGTTTTAGAGTCAGAATACCACAAATTATATTATACCCGATCAGTTATTACAGATAGGACAATCCATAATAACCGTCCAGATATAATAATGCAGGATATAGCAAGAACAACTTCTTTAATAGATATAGCCATTCCAAACATACATAACTTACAGAAATCAGTAAGTGAACACCAGAAATACACTGAATTAAAAGAGGAAACTGAAAGATTTTAGAACATGAACAGGGTATAGATTTTCCCAATAACATCTACAACTGTATCATCCCAAGGTAACTACACAATAGCATTAAACAATTAGGGCTACACAGTAATAAATATCTATGTAAGTCTCCACTTGAATAGTCCAAAAGTTCCAAGCAATTGACAATTGAGCATGCTTGGCTCAGGTTATATCAGCTTGAGCTGAGATAAAATGTTTTAAAATTTTTATAACATCTTTATTTATAAAGCACCTTTCATACATTAAGATGTAGGTTCAAAGTGCTTTACACAGATTGTAACTATAAACCAATTTAGTCATAAAAATGAGACAAAATTAAAAATCTTAGAAAAAAATCATGTAGAAAATACAATTAAATATACCAAATTATATAATCAACGTCAACACGCATTAAGTAATACAATAAGTAGCCAAATTTTAAAAATAGGTTTTTAGAAGTGTTTTGAAATGCTAACCTGACATATCACAATCAGTAGAGTATCCCAGATTTTTGGTGCATTAGAGCTAAAGGCCACATCACCGGTTCGTATATAGTTGAGTCTAAGAACACTAGGCAAATCAGTATTTGTGCATCTAAGATTATGATTAGGATTGTAAGGGAAAAGACACTCCTAAATATATGGAGGGGCTAGATTATTCAGAGCCTTATATACAGTTAAGAGTATTTTAAAATTGATCCTAACGGACATGTGCAAACCATGTATCAATGCCAAATCCGGTGAAATGTACTCAGATTTTCTGTTTTTGGTTATTATTATTAATAATAAGTACTTTATTGATCCCGAGTGGGAAATTATTTTGTTACAGCAGCAACACTTAATAATACACTTAGCAATAATAATAATAAATATATTAACTAATAAAGTACAGAATAATACTAAACACAATAATAATTTACCAATATGCAATAATAATGTACAAAATAATAAAACAGAGACTACTGTACTATGATGTGTGTTCTCCTGCTGCACAGAAACGAACTGTTGTTATATGCTTATTGCATTTGGCAGGAAAGATTTTCTGTAACGATCCTTGTGACAGCGGAGCTGAGTGAGCCTGTTCGAAAGTGTGCTCTGCTGCTTATTCTGTAGATCATGGAGAGGATGTGCCTGATAGTTTGTTTAATGACCTCCTCTCCACCACTAACTCAAAAGAGTCCGGGTTGTAGCCAAGAACGGATCCAACCTTTTTGATGAGTTTACTTAGTCTTTTTGCATCACTAGCACCGATGCTGCTCCCTTAACATAAAGCCACAAAGAAGACTGCACTCGCTACATTTTGTACGAACTGCAGCTGATTTACATCTTCCTTAGGCAATCTTGAAAAGAGTTCATTACAGTAGTCCAATCGGCTAAAAACAAAAGTGTATATCAATTTTTCTGCATTTTGAGATATTAAAAAATTGAACTCTTGCAATGTTCCTTAAATGAAAGAACAGTCTTAGTTCATTACATATGGTTAATATGTAATTTGAAATTTAGCTTAGAGTCAATAATAACGCCTAAATTCTTTACTTATGGCTCGATTTGCAAGGCCAGATAATCAAATTTATTTCTAAGATTCACACTTTTTTTTATTACTATCAGTAACTTAAATTTGTTTTTTTCCTTATTTAGTTTAAGGAAATTTTAACTCATCCATTCTGTAATGCCAGTAAGACACTGGACCAGAAGGTTTAGAGCCTCAGGGTCATCTGGTGCAATGGACAAATACAGTTGCATGTTGTCTGCATAACAGTTGTAATTCACCATGTGGTTTGAAATAATCTGATCTAATGGGAGGAGAGTGAGAACAACAATGGGCCAAGAATTGATCCTTGCAGCACACCAAACACAAGATCATCAACCTTGGATGCACAATCACCACAGCTAACAAAGAACCTTCTTCCTGTTATATAAGATTGAAACCAGCTTAACGCAGTACTGTACCAGAAGGACCTACCTGTTGACTAAGATGGTTTATGAGAACACTTGTGATCTATGTTATCAAATGCTGCACTCAAATCTAAGAAAACAATGTCAGAATTAAGCTGTAAGTCATTAACTACTTTAAGCAATGCAGTTTCTGTCCTATGACTTGATCTATAACCAGATGGATATTTGTCAAGAATAGAATCTTTATTCAAGTAATCATTTAATTGTTGAAAAACTACATTTTCTAAAATTTACTTAGAAAAGGCAGGTTAGAAATAGGTCTAAAAATGTCCAAAACAGAACAATCATTTTTCTTAAGCAGGGATTTAACTACTGCAGATTTTAAGGAATTTTAAAATGTCCAAAACAGAACAATCATTTTTCTTAAGCAGGGATTTAACTACTGCAGATTTTAAGGAATCTGGAAAAATGCCAGAAATGAGCAATCAATTATGTCAACTGCACAGTCGACTAGTTTCTCAGAAACTTCTTTAAAAAAACCTGTGGGAATAGGATCAAGGAAACAAGTGGACTGTTTTAGCTGAGTAATTATTTCTTGAAGTTCAGGTAAATTTATTTTAGGGAAGGAGTTTATTTCGCAATGTTGAGCTCTTTGAGGTTTATTCTTCAGGTCTGTATTGTATTACATCTTATATTAGTTACAAAGTCTGTTATTAGCTTTGCATCATTGTGTGATACGGAAACTGCAAGGCATTGAACTACAAGACCCTACAGAGGATAGATAATAAAATCCACTGAGAGGATCATCGGGGTCTACCCCCCACTTGTGACATTTACTGAGCGTTGCAGAGGAAGGATCCTTACTACCCATCACACAATCTCTTTGATACACTACTGTCGGGAAAGAGATACAGAAGCATCTGTCAGACTGAATAAATAACAGCTTCTTCCCTCAGATACACTGCCAGCAACGGTTTACTATACTGTTTACCTGTGCTGCACACCAGATGCATTTTGAAATATATTTTATTAAGTTATTTATGGTAATATTTTGATTTATGTATTGTTCATGATATATGTTTTGAAGGTGCACTGTGGTCCAGAGGAACTTGAACTTGTCTTCATTGCTGAAGCACTATCAGCATCAACAGGAAATATTACAGTAACACACAACATTATACGATAATAAGCAATGAAATGATGTGGTAGTACAAATTCTTATATTATACCAGTTATGATTACCTCAACAAAAGCAGCCACCTCTTGTAATACAAGATTCCACTCTAGCTGGTCTTCAGTGTTGAAGCGATGTGTATAATCTTCAATCTCATCTGACAATTCCTGATAGAATTAAAAACCACTTTGGTGTATACTGTAGCACCATAATAATGAGATTACCATTTTCAAAGTGATGCGTGTAAAGTTAAACCAGCACAATGGGGAAAAAGCAGAAACAATTGTAAACAGATCACTATGCCACCACATTCTCTAACAAACAGCATCAGATAGTAATTGCACTCAGGAATGAAATGGTAATTGCAGTGGCGTAATAAAACACTGTTCTGCTTAGATTTGTTTTGTATTCAAAAGGCTGACAATGGCGAAACATTACCAATTCAATCATGAACAATTCCAAACTTTGCATTGAGAAAGGTTTCATATGTTAAGACTGCTCTAAAATTTAACTGCAGCAAATCCATCAGATTAAACAAACTTTATGTTACTTACAGATGAAACTATGAAAATTACTTTTTATATCAGTATAGAAAAATCATGGGCACATCTCTACAGCCACAATGAGGCCATTTTCAAGTTGGAGGAACATCTCATATTCTGTCCTTGTCACCTCATAAATGATGGCATGACCATCAATTGCTTTAACTTCAGGCAATTTTACTCCCTCTCCCTTCTCTCTTTTTCCATTTCCCAATCTAGCTCCCCTCTTACTTCTTCTTTTCTCATCTGTTCATCATCTCCCCGTTGCCTTCCTCCTTCCCCTTCTCTACTCTCTTCTCCTGTCGGATTCCTTCTTCTTTAGTTCTTTGTCTTTTCTACCTATCAATTCCGAGCTTCTCAATTCTTCCCCACCTCACACCTTCTTATTCTGGCTTCTGAAGGACTGTTTATTCATTTCCATAGATGCTGACTGACCTGCTGAGTTCCTTTGGCATTTTGTGTGTGGTACTCAGAAAAATCACAGATAAAGTTTTTTGGGGTAACTCATGGGAAGCTTAATTAATTCAAACAGGTGATTTTTAAAATCAAACAAAATGAGGGATGAAAACCTTAAAGATACCAAAGGTCCAGAATCATAAGGGGATTTAAAGATGAGGACATGGGTTTTAAATTCAATATATCAGCAATGACAAGGTGGAAGACAAGGGTGGTGACTGAAGATTGTATGCTTTTGTAAGTACTTTTCATGCTGGAAGTTTCAGGGTAATGGAGGAAAACTGAAAACTGATCTTCATTAGCGGTATGGGCAAAGAGCAAAGGGAGAAGTAAAGAAATAAAGCTAGAAATATAAAGTTCACACGAGGATAGCAAGTTTGAAATTTATATGTAGGTTAAAAGGTTTGCTAGGGTTTGTACATTTGGGTTGACTCTCAGCAAGAAGCTGGAAGAAGTGGATTTGCAGAGTATTGAAATATTATTGCAATATTGAAAAACAGAAGATATTGAATTCAACAACAATAAACTGATCTAAAAACAAAAAGTTCATAAATACAGTTGAGTTTTAAAAAGTTCTAAGTGTGATTAGTAAAAAGATAAGCATAAATGTACAATTCACAAGAATACTATACCTTTACAAGATCTCTGACAAGGTCCATTTTGTTAAGCAGCAGACAAACTACTATATATCGAGCATAATACCGTAGCTTTTTAACTACAAGCTCAGGCCTGTAAAAAAGTAGTGCAACTTAAATTCAATACCAAGAAATATTGTGTGAGAAAAAGTTGATAAATACAGATAAAATTAACAAAATGAATTATTTGCAAGTAGTTTAGACTGTCTGTCCAATTCATTGCTCTAATTAAAAAGTATTTGTGAAATTCTAAAAATTACAACTTATAATGGAAAACAGACTCAAGTCCTGCAAAATGTATCACAGCAAAAAAAACTAAAGTATAACCAAATTCATAACAAATTGTGCTGTACTACTTTTACTTGTGGTTATAAATACACTGAGGTTACTTATGGAAATAAACCACAGATCTAGGTCTTCTATGTTGTGAGGAAATTGGAGAAAATCATACAGGTACGAAATCTTACCGATCTTCCTTGGTGACCTGGGAATAATAGGCCCTTTGCCTAATTGCAGAGTAGAAGGAAAATGCTTCATTAAGATAACTGGTCTCAGAAGTACGCAAGCTTGGTAAAAGGGTGGCAGGGAAACAAAAGAAAGACCAAATCATATTGAAAATAGACGAGCAAAGTTAAAGTTGCATCAGAACATAAAAGTCATGAGAAACGACGTCTGTAAAAAGTGACAACACTCTTTGTCTAACAAGTTGAAGCTTTTCAAGGTGGACTCTTTATCAGAGTAACACACAGAATCTCTTGTGCTTAGTCTTTTAACCATTCATTTTGAAGGAAGTGGGGTCTGGCATAAAACCTTTTTCTACTCCTCTCCACAACCCCAATGTTTTGTGTTAAAGAATTTGTAACAGGACACTCTTAAGAGCCAATGTGGAATTGAGAAAAGAGAAGTCACATTGGACAAATCTATTGGTGATTTTGAAGTTGCAATTACCAGATAAAGATGAACAAACAAGATGATGTGACAACAGCTACTTTAATCTAGATTTTCAGAAGGCTTTCAGAAAAGAAGCATGGTAACAGAGTTGAAATAATTTTGAAATAGTGAATAGTGGGCTGCCAAATAATCACATTGTCAAGTTTGCCGATTACACGAATGCTGGCTCATCACCAACTATGAGACGGCCCACAGAGAGGAGGTGGAAGAAATCAAGGCTTGGTGCCAAGCAAATAACCTCTTCCTCAATGTCAACAAGACAAAGAAGATGTTTATATCAACTTCAGCAGAACTCAAACCCCTCTTTACATCAGCGGCACAGCAGTAGAAACTGCAAGCCATTTCAAACTCCTGGGAGTGCACATCCTTCACAACCTCTCATGGCCCAGAACACATTCTACACCATCAGAAAAGCTCACCAACACATCTATTTTCTGAGGAGGCTGATGTGTGGTACAAGAAGTAACTAGCTAAACAGTTATAAATAAGATAATTAGCTTTTTTTGGGTGGCCCAGTCAAATTGACAGAAGAGGCTCCACACTGGTAGGGGCAAGTGATTTAAAAAGTAGCAGTAGTGGGCTTCCATTTTTTTCCAGCAACCCAGTTGTATCATGATTCTTTAGTAAGAGCAAATAAAAGTACGGTAGGGACAAGCCGAATGGTCATTGTTGGGGTAGACCAGTGTTAGAGTAGGGAGGCTTTGGTGAGGTGAGTTTCTGGTAAATTTGCTCTTCATTCTTTATCTGTTAGTGCTTGGTTAGTGCAATGAGAATGACATCATGGCCTGTGTTATGTTCTCATGTGAAATGTGGAAATTTTGGGAGACTTGCAGCCTCCCGGATAACCACATCTTCACTAGGTGCACTGCGCTGCAACTCCCCAGAAAACATGTTAAGGAGCTGGTGCTGCAGCTTGATGACTTCCAGCTCATACAGGAAAATGCAGAGGTGACAGACTGGAGCTACTGAGAGGTAGTCATCCTTAAGTTGCAGGAGGCTGGTACCTGGGTAACTGTCAGGAGGGAGAAAGGAAATGAGCAGCCAGTGTACAATACCTCTGTGGCTGCTCCCCTCAATGATAAGTAGACAGTTTTGGATGCTTTTGAGGAGTACGAGCTACCAGGGTGGAGGTGCAGTGATCAGATCTCTGGCACTGAGTCTGGCGCTGTGGCTTAAGGCTGATTTATACTTGTGCATACGGGCTACGCCGCAAGCTATGCCGTAGCCCTAATTTTCACTTCTGTGTCACTTTACGCCGTAGCGAGCCTGTGTCAGTGTGCGCCAAAACACTAGTTGGTGGTGGGGTTTCTATGCCACTGTGTTGAGTTTCTTCATGACAGACACGGACAAGGAAATGCATTTCAAACATTTTTGCATGTTAGCAGGTAGATTTGACAATTTAGTTCATCTATTTCACAGTGGTATACAGACATGGCGGAGAATCACAGTTGTTGTGGTCTGGTTCGCCGCGACGCGTGAGCAAGCTTTTTGGGGAGGGGCATGTCACGCTTCAGCGTAGAGTACACGGTAGCTATGGAGTAGATGCGACGCACAAGTATAAGTCAGCCTAGAGAAGTGAAAGGGGGAGAAAAGGACTGCAGTAGTGACAGGGGCTTCCATGGTTAGGGGAGGAGATTTTGTGGTCAAGAAAGAAACACCTGGATGGTATGTGGCCTCCCAGGTGCCAGGGTCAGGAATGGCTTAATTGGGTCCACATCATTCTAAAGGGGGAAGATGAGCAGTCAGAAGTCTTGGTACATATAGGCACCAATGATATACATAGGAAAACAGAGGAAGTCCTAATGACAGAATTTAGGGAGTTCTATAGAAAGCTGAAAAGCGGGACCTCCAGAATAGTAATCTCTGGATTTCTGCCTGTGCCACTGAGGCTAAGAATAAGATGATTTGGCAGATGAATGGGTGGCTGAGGAACTGTGCAGGACGCAGGGCTCCAGATGTCTGGATCATCGGGATCTCTTCTGGGGAAGGTATGATCTGAACTTGAGGGGACCAATATCCTCATAGGCAGGTTTGCAAGAGCTGTTTGGGAGAATTTAAACTACTTTGGCAGGAGAATAGGAATCTGAGTGATAGGGCTGAGGGTGGGGTAATTGGTAACAAGCAGATATAGTGTGTAGTTAAACTGTCAGGAATGACAGCCAGTGATAGAGCAAAACTGCAATCAGTAGGATGAGTTGCAGTGTAATATAGGGACAAAATCAAAAAAGGGTTACAAATATAGGACTGAAGATGTTATATTTGAATGTACACAGTATACTGAATAAGGTAGATAATCTTGTAGCTCAGTTAGAGAATGGCAAGTACGATGTTGCAGACATCACTGAGTTGTGACTGAAAGATTATAGTTGAGAGCTTAATATCCATTGCAGAGAAAGGACACGCAGGTAGGTAGAGGGAGTGGAGTGGCTCTGTTGGTAAAAAAATGAAATTAAATCCTTAGAAAAAAGTGAGGTAGGATCGGAAGGTGTAGTATCCTATGTGTAGAGTTACAAAACTGCAAGGGTAAAAATACCTGATGGTAGTTAATATACAAGCCTCTGAACAGATAGACAAAGCATGTCAAAATAGCATTGTTATGATAGTCATGGGGGATTTCAATATGCAGGTAGACTGGGAAATCGGGTTGGTGCTAGATCCCAAGAGAGAGAATTTGTAGATTGCCTAAGAGATGGCTTTTTAAACCAGTTTGTGGTTGAGCCCTCAAGAGGAAAAGCAATTCTGGATTGGGTGCTGTGCAATGAACCAGACATCTTCAAGGAGCAATGTCTCATGAAGGCAGTATCCATTATTAAGGGCCTTCAGCACCGAGGGCATGCCTTTTTCTCACTGTTACCATCAGGTAGGAGCCTGAAGGCACAAATTCAGCGATTCAGGAACAGCTTCTTCCCTTCTACCATCCGATTCCTAAATGGGCACTCAACCTGTGAACACTACCTCATTTTCTAATATATATTATTTCTGTTCTTTGATTGATTTATTATTATTATTTTTCTTCTTTTTCTATATTATGTTTGTGTTGAATTGCTGCTAAGTTAACAAATTTCACGACACATGCTGGTGATTAACAAATCTGATTCTGATTTGTTTAGGGAGCTTAAGGTAAAGGAACCCAAAGGAAGTAGTGATCATAATATGATAGAATTCACCCTGCAATGTGAGAGGGAGAAGCTAAAGACAGGTGTATCAGTATTACAGTGGAGTAAAGGGAATTACAGAGGCATGGCCAAAGTTGACTGGAAGGGAACACTAACAGGGTGACAGCAGAACAGCAATCGCTGGAGTTTCTGGGAGCAATTCAGAAGGCACAGGATAGATTCATCCCAAAGATGAAGAAGTATTTTAAAGGGAGGATGAGACAACCGTGGCTGACAAGGGAAGCAAAAGACAGCCATATAATGGAGGGAAAAAAAAACATAGGTAGGAAGTGGATTGGAAGCTTTTAAAAACCAAGAGAAGGCAACTAAAAAGCCATAAGGAAGGAAAAGATGAAATATGAAGGTAAGCTGGCTAATAATATCAAAAAGGGTACCAAAACTTTCCTTCCTATATATAAAATGTAAAAGAGATGCAGGAGTAGATAATGACATAGGAGAGGTACTAATGGGGGACAAGGAAATGGCAGACAAGCTGAATAAATATTTAACATCAAATTTCAATGTGGAAGACACTAGTAGTATGCCAGAAGTTCAAGAGTGTCAGGGAGCTATTTGAGTGCAGTTGCTATTTCTAAGAAGAAGGTGCTTGAGTAGCTGAAAGGACTGAAGGTAGATAAGTCATCTGGACCAGATGAACTACACCATAGGGTTCTTAGATGTACTGTAGCTGAAGAGATTGTAGAAGCATTAATAATGATCTTTCAAGAATCACTATATTCTGACATCGTTCCAAAGGACTAGAAAATTGCAAATGTCAGTCCACCCTTCAAAAAGGGAGGGAACTATAGGCCAGCTAGCCCAACCTCAGTGGTCGGGAAGATGTTTGGAGTTGATAGTTAAGTATGTAGTGTCAGGATACTTGGAGGCACATGAGAAAGTAGGCTAACATCAGCATGGCTTCCTTAAGGGAAAATCCTGCCTGACAAATCTGTTGGAATTCTTAGAGGAAATAACAAGCAGGATAGACAATGGGGAATTAGTGGATGTTGTGTGCTTGATTTTCAGAAGGCCTTTGACAAGGTGCTGCCAATGAGATTGCTTAACAAGATAAGATCCTACGGTATTACAGGAAAGATACTAGCATGGATGAGGATTGGCTGATTGGGAAGCTGTAAAGTGTGGAAATAAAGGGACCCTTATCAGGTTGACTGTCAATGACTAGTGGTGTTCTGCAGGGGTCGATGGAACTGCTTCTTTTTACGTTATATGTCAATGATTTGGATGATGAGAATCGATGGCTTTGTGGCCCAGTTTGCGGAAGATACGATGATAGGTGGAGGGGCAGGTAGCATTCAGGGAGCGGGTACGCTGCAAAAAGACTTAGACAGATTAGGAGAATGAACAAAAAAATGGCAGATGGAATACAGTGTCGGAAAGTATATGGTCATGCACTTTGGTAGAAGGAATAAATGCTTCGACTATTTCCTAACTGGGGAGAATATTCAAAAATCAAAGCTGCAAAGGGACTTGTGAGTCCTGCATGAATCCCTAAAAGTTAACTTGCAGGTTGAGTCAGTAATGAGGAAGGCAAATGTAATGTTACCGTTCATTGCAGGAAGACTAGAATGTAAAGGTATGGATGTAATGCTGAGGCCTTGACAAGGCACTGGTGAGGCCTTACTTGAAATTTTGAGAGCAGTTTTGGGCCACTTATCTGACATTGGAGAGGGTTCAAAGGAGGTTCACTTATAATGATTCCATGAATGAAAGGGTTTTCGTATGAGGCGCATTTGATGGCTCTGGGCCTGTACTTGCTGGAATTTAGAAGAATGAGGAGGGAACTCTTTGAAGCCTATCAAATGTTGAAAGGCCTCTATAGAGTGGATGTGGAGTGGATATTTCCTGTAGTAGGGGAGTCAAGGACAAGAGGGCACAGCCTCAGAATACAGAGTGATAGAAGGCATCCATTTAGAACTGACATGAGCAGGAATCTCGTTAGCCAGTAGGCAGTGAATCTCTGGAAATCATTGCCACAGGCTGGTCAGGTCACTGGCTGTACTTAAGGCAGAGGTTGTGGGTTCTTGATTACTCAGGTTATGGGGAGAATGTAGAATAGTATTGTGAAGAAAAATGGATCAGCCATGATGAAATGGTGGAGCAGGCTCGATGGACTGAACAGCCCAATCTGCTGCTATGTCTTATGGTTTAAACAACCTAGAATGTTAGTCTTATTGCAAGAGGATTAAGTACAAAAGAGGTGATGGCTTTCCCTATTTGGCAAGGCCACCAGTCAGACAGCATTTAAAACTCTGTGTATAATGTAGATCTGGTCTCCATTGCCAAAAGAAGAATATACTTGTAGAGGTACAACAGATTGATTACTGGGATGACAGCTTTGCTGTGCAAGGAAAATTAAACAGAATTGAGAGGAACTTTTTAAATTTAAAAGAATGAGAAATTATCTCACTGAAATTCAGAAAACTCACTGTCTAAGAGCAAGGGTCATAGCCTCAAAGTAAGAGGTTGGCCATTCAGAATATTGTCCCATCGCAGACAAAGGTTGATGGGCAAAATAGTCGGCATGGAAGTGGTGGCCCAAGGGCCCACCCGTATTATGTGATTCTATGATTCCAAACCACAGATAAAAAGAATTTTTTTTAACCCAAAGATGGTCAATCTTTGGAACCAAGAGTACAGTGTAAGCTCAGATATTAAAGACCAACACAATTTTAGATATTATGGGAATTAAAGGATACGGGACAAATAGAGGAATATAGCACTAAGGCATAAAGTTAATTTAAATACAAATAGGAACAGCCTTAAGTGTTGCCTCTGTGCATAAAACTTGACTTCAAAATTCAGACATTTAAGGCACTATCAGGAAGAAAAAGTGCTTTAAACAAACATCTTTTTAAAAGTTTCATACTACTTGGTTTGCGTTTCAACAATCCAAAACTCAGGCTTACTAATAATGGTAGTAGAGTTGTCCGATTTTCGATGCAATTTCTCCAATTTGCCACCGCTTCAAGCCATACCTGTTATCCAGGATTTGCCTGGGGTGAAAGGCAAACAAATAAAATATCCCATGGGTATTATCTCAGCAAGCATAAAATACATTTCACATTCTAACTCTTCCAAGGAAACTCCACATATACAGCAAGCTTTATGGTTCCAATATTTATAAGGCCAAAATGAAAACTCTGCAAATATATTAATGAACAAATTATCAATAATAGTATAAAATCCATTCAATCTAATTCTTAGCAAATACTTAGACAAAAATATTAAACAAGAAAATTGTATATTTTAATTAAAGTGGCTAGTCTGTTAATTATACAACAATGCAAGATGGATAGTATGTAATGAAGAACCTATATGACAGTATGATTTAGGTGACTTTATTTTATGAAATGATTGCTTTCTTATCCTTCTTAATAATTTCCATTACAACCACATGGTATCAGAAATAAAATACAAGCTACTCAGACTAATATTCAGAATACAAAGAACTAAAGAGAAAGACAAATCCTGTGAATGAACAAGGACCAATATTTCACCCATAGCTGACTATTTAAAGACCCATTAAATTGACCAATGGTAAAATTAAGTATATTTCCGAGACAAACCGAGGGTTTACAGAAAACTGCAATAGAGTAACTACTTACATTGACAAGGACATGGCACTGAGTAGGCAGTAGGGATTAGCTTTTTTGGGCAACTGTTAATTTAATTAGTTTGGTACAGAGGGCCTGTTCCTGCACTGTACTTTGCTCTAGGCTCTACCTAAACTTTGTCACCGTTTTTAGAAGAACTGAGATCAAAGGTCTGAAATCTTTAACCTTTTTTAACTTGGGGAAAAAAACTGCAAGGACTGAATGCTGTTTAGTGCTAGTACAGTATAACAGGAAAACACAGCACACTTGGTCAGCATGCGCCAGGGCATGAGCAATAATGTTTAATTGTTCATTCAGGATTCAGTAATGAAGACTCTTGTGCCAACCACTTGTGGTCATCTTTCTCCCGGTCTTGAGTATTACTGATAGACTCGGGCAGATTTGAAATGCTAGCAATGATGGAGAATACAGCTAATACATGTAATCATCCACAATAGAGATTAAGAGTCACAACTATTTGTTTATTCTTTCTTACTTCTCTTCCAATACTTGTAGATTTGTATATCTGTGCACTTGTAACGCTACTGTGACACTGTAATTTCCTTTGGGATCAATAAAGTATCTATCTTCCTAAAAGTTTCTCTGCTTAATTGCATTTTTAGCATTTAATTATATTTCTTAATAGTTTCAGAAAGAATAACACACTTCAAGGTAACTATTCTAAAGCAGTTCTATCTCTGATGGAATGTTTCAACATGAAACCCGAAGCACTGATAATTTTTCCACGACCCCTCCTCCAATGACAATTAGCTTGCTGAATTCTTCCAGCAGACTGTTACTTTAAATCCTTCATTATTTTGACTAACCATATAAAATGTAAAACGATCGCTTGAAAATAAGTGTGACAAATAAATCTTTTGAGCTGTGGTATCTCATGACCATCTAAGCCCTAGGTCAGGGGTCAGCAACCTTTACCACTGAAAGAGCCACTTGGACCCGTTTCCCACAGAAAAGAAAACACTGGGAGCCGCAAAACCCGTTTGACATTTAAAATGAAATAACACTGCATACAACGTTTTTTTTGCCTTTATGCTATGTATAAACAAACTATAATGTGTTGCATTTATGAAATTGATGAACTCCTGCAGAGAAAACGAAATTACATTTCTGCATGCAACAAAAACATTTTGAACTCCGAAAAAAAGACGTTGGGTTGAAAGTTACTTTTAAGTAAAATATTCAATGTCTATTTGAGTCCTTCTTGTATTTATGAAAAACGCCGAACTTAAATTTTCCGCCAGCAGCAAACCAAAAATAACGTCAGCCAGCTGTCATCCTGAAAAATGAAAGGACTATTTCACTGAACAATGAAAAAATATGAATATAAGTAAAATAATAGGCAATTAAAATATTTATCATACTTGGTTAATGGGATTTCTGCTCCTGGACCTCAGCGCACAGCGTCTGCACATCAGGGCTGTATGATGTCACCTTCATCTTTACACAGGATCGCAAGCTGTCATCTGTGAGGTTTTCAATATCACTCCATTTGTGTTTCTGAGCAAGAACGGCCTTCTGACGGGCAACATCTTCAAGGTCTGCTGTCAAGCGTCTAAACTTGGACACCCATATGTCTTTGTCGGCTATGTCGGCCAGTTCCATCTCAAGATCAGGTTGACTCACACCTGCCAATGCAGTCGTATTCAGTAGGGAAGGATCGATGCTTAAGGGAGTGACCGGGAAGGATAATGTGTTTTTTTCCTCTCTGAACTCACAGAAGCGTTTCCCAAACGATGTTTGCATTGCGATGATTGCAGAATGTAAATACTCCGAAATTATCATGTCGTGACCTTGTTTGAACTCTCTCAAATTGGGGAAGTGAGACAAAGTGCCTTTCTGTAAATCTATGGCAAGCACTGTCAACTTGCGCTCGAATGCCAAAACATCCTCCAACATGTGCAGGGCTGTACGTCCTTTCCCCTGAAGAGCTGTGTTCAGCGTGTTCAGGTGCGCTGTCATGTCTACCATGAAGTGTAGCTTTTCCAGCCACTCTGGCTGTTCCAGCTCAGGAAAGGTGAGCCCTTTGCTGCCCAGGAAAGTTTTCACTTCTTCCAGACACGCGACAAAGCGTTTCAGCACCTTCCGTCTGGACAGCCAGCGATAAAAACACGTTGTAGCGGTGTCAGTAAACTGCAGTCAAAGATAGCTTTATTCGAACTAAACAGCCTTGCTTTTAAGCCTCCCTCAACCCAGCCCCCATGGACGCAGATGCTGCAAAAGACGCGTACTCACAAACCCCCGTAGGCTATCTCCCTTAGCCGGAATGCTGGCTAATTGTGAGCCGTTTCGGATGTGGCAGGAAATGTGTCGCTACACTTAGGTTGTACAAGATCACCATAATTACATTTCAAAAGCTAACAAACTAACATAAAATACATTTTAATTAAATACTGACCAATTATTTCCCAAAGCCACAGGGAGCCGCAGCACAGAGGTGAAAGAGCCACAAATGGCTCGGGAGCCGCAGGTTGCCGACCCCCGCCCTAGGTATATAATGATGGTCATGAAACACCACAGCTCAAAGATCTACGTGTTGATGTTAATTTCACCAAGGCAAGTCTCTTGCACCGGAGTTATTTCATGCTATCAAACTTAGAAAATAAGGTGATGGGGTTATCATTTATCAATTTTTATTATGATGCTTATTTATTGAAAACAAAATACTTTAGAATCTGCAAAGCAAAGTTTCTCTCACCTGTGCTGCTGCTGAAATTTCCACAACTTGGTGTAAACATCAAAAGTCCGCCCAAAATATGACTGCCACTGCTTTTGCCCATATTGAGGTAAATCCCTATTAGAAAATAATAATCTAAATTTAGTAAGTCAAAAATATAAGCCATTAGTAAATGACAAGTAATTGAGGAAGGCAGGATACAGAAAAGAACTAGAGAAGAATGGAGAGTTCTTCTCAATTCTGCTTAGTTTTTCCTTGTACCACAAAGTTATCATCCCAGTAAACAATCTGTTGTAATTACTGTTATACTACTGTTGTGCAATTAAATCACCATTGTTAAATGTAATAAATAATTTAATCCCCGAGTTATACATACATACATCCAAACCAAACATCAAGAACCACATACATTTTATTTTCAGCCCTCTTCCCACAGCCTTCTATATGCTTTTGGTGCTAATCTAAATACTTCTTAAGTATTGTGAGTACCTGCCTACCTATCCCCTCATGCAACATATTCTGGATTTTAACCACCTTCTGGGGTAAAAAAAAATCTTCAAAGATGATCTTAAAAATATTCCTATGCTAAGGGTTAAAGTTTCTCATGAACTTCCTTGTCCAAGTCTCTCAATTTTGCAGCCAGTCCACTCCAAAGAAAACAAACTCAGCAAATGCAGTCTCTCACTGTCCTCTGCAGCCCCTCCAGTGAAACCTACTGGGCTCAGTTTGATTATATTTGTGCATTATCTTATGTAACCAATACAAGAAATGATTCATGAGTTTTAAAAGTTTATCAAATGATGAAAAATGTATCTATTTTGTTAAGATTTTCTTCCTTGGCAAACCTGCACCTAATACTTTGTTCATATGATCATTCCTATAATCATTGTCTGATCTCAGGTACAATTGATACTTTTTTTCATTAGACAGGGATAGTTCTTCATGGTTCAATTGTTTTACCCAATTTAAAACAGAAAAAAACATGAATTGTTAAAAGTATATCCGGTATCCTATCCAATAAGGGGGAAAAAAATATAACCTCAATTGTTACAATCGCTGTTGGAGACTTTAAATACACAAGAGATTTTGCAGATGCTGGAAATCTTGAGCAACACACAGAAAATGTTGGCAAACTCAGGAATTCAGCCTTTCACCTCTTCCACCTATCCCATCCCACCTTCATATCCTGGCTTCAGCCTCTGTTCTGATGAAAGACTTCGGCTCAAAACATCGACTGCCCACAGATGCTGCCTGACCTGCTGAGTCCTTCCAGAATTTTTTGTCTGTTGCTGGAGGTATTATTTCAAGTTATTCAATGCACTTCATCTTCTAACTTTCTGAAGCCAAAATCAAGACACTGAGTGCCAGGGTGTTAAGTTTCCTGGTGGAATGCAAGTGAACAATTAGAGCATAGAACATAGTAGCAAAACTAGGTAATTTGGCCCATCAAATCTGCTCTGCTATTCTTTCATGGCTGATTTATTATCCCTCTCAACTCAATTTTCTTGCCTTCTCCCCATAATCTTTGATGCCCTTACTAATCAAGAACCTATCAACCTTTGTTTTAAATATACCCAGTGATGGCCTCTATAATTTTCTGTGGCAATAAATTCCACAGATTCAGCACTCTCTGACTAAAGAATTTCCTCCTTTTCTCTCCTCCAACTGGACATCCTTCTATTTTGAGGCTATTCCCACTGGTCCTAGATTCCCTCACTATAGGATACATCCTCTCCACAATCATAGAAATTCTGAGTAAAATTGAGATTTAATGTACTAGAATTTTGACTTCCTTCTAAAGACAATTACCAAAGAATGAGGGGAAAAAAATCAAGTTTTTCTGTTGGTGATGGTTGTTGTTTCATATGGTCTGCATCTTTCTATTCACACCTCTTTCTTTCTTTCTAAATCTTTTTATTATTATTAGTAATATGGACAGAATACAAATGATATATTGATAAAGAAATTACCAACATACAAATTCCATTAAATATGAAAAAAAACATACATAATAGTTACAATATAAATGAGTATACCAAGACTTAAGCCATAAAATATATGTATGAACATGGTAAGTCTAAATATTTCATAATATATGATATAAAGAAAACAGAAAAAAGAAAGAAAAAAAAAGAAAATATATATATATAATGCAAAACTAGCTAATCTAATCTAATAACTAATATAGAAGAAAAAAGAAGCAAAAAAAGAGAGAAAAAAAAGGGGGGCTGTTTATAATATCTCACAAAAATAAGTATTCATCAATGCCATCACTTCCGGTCCTCTCAACATACATAAGCTAAAAGCTGGGAAATCAAATGAACTTGGCACAGGGTCATATTACATCATATGAAAATGTTGAATAAGTGGTCTCCATAACTTTTCAAATTTAATAGAAGTCTCAAAAGTACCACTTCTAATTTTTTCTAAATTTAAACATAACATAGTTTGAGAGAACCAATTAAATACAGTGGGAGGATTAATTTCCTTCCAATTCAACAATATAGATCTTCTAGCCATCAGAGTTAGAAATGCAATCATTCGACGGGCAGAAGAAGATAAATGCAGTGAGTCTAACATTCATAAACCAAAAATTGCGGTAATAGGATGAGGTTGTAAATCAATATACAAAACCGCAGAAATAATATCAAAAATATCTTTCCAATATTTCTCCAAAAATGAAAAAGACCAAAACATATGAGTTAAAGTCGCAATTTCAGAATGACATCTATCACAAATAGGACTAATATGAGAGTAAAAATGAGCTAATTTATCCTTGGACATATGGGCCCTATGTACGACCTTAAATTGTATTAATGAATGTTTGGCACATAACGATGATGTATTAACTAATTGAAGAATTCTATCCCAATTCTCACTAGAAATAATAAGACTAAGCTCTCTTTCCCAATCCTTTTTAGTCTTATAAAGAGGTTCTGAACGTATCTTCATAATTATATTATAAAGTTTTGAAATCAGCCCTTTTTGAAAAGGGTCTAATTCAAATAAACTCTCCAAAATATCTGAAGGCACAAAATTTGGAAACGTAGGGAGTACAGAACTTAAAAAATGTCTAATCTGTAAATAACTAAAAAAATGAAATCTAGGCAAGTTATATTTGTTGGATAATTGCTCAAAAGACATGAAACAATTGTCTAAAAATAAATCAGAAAATCTTAGTAATCCCTTAGTTTTCCAAGCCGAATAAGCTTGATCTATAATGGAAGGGTGGAAAAAACAATTAGATACAATAGGACTATTTAAAACGAATTGAGTCAACCCAAAAAATCTCCGAAATTGAAACCATATACGCAAAGTATGTTTAACTATCGGGTTGTCAATTCATTTCGGCAATTTAGAAAGAACAAAAAGGAGAGAAGTCTCTAAAATAGAACCCAGAGCATAAGCTGATACCGATTTAGTTTCTAAACTCACCCAACAAGGGCCGAAAGATCCACCCCCATCTTTCAACCAACATAACAAATATCTAATATTAACTGCCCAATAGTAAAATCTGAAATTAGGTAATGCTAACCCGCCTTCCTTTTTTGTCTTCTGTAAATATATTTTACCTAACCTGGGATTTTTATTCTGCCATATATATGAAGAAATTTTAGAGTCAACATTAGTAAAAAAAAGATTTCGGGATAAAAATTGGTATCGCTTGAAAAATATATAAAAACTTAGGTAAAATAACCATCTTAATAGCATTAATCCTACCTATTAGGGATAAAGATAAAGGTGACCACTTAGTAAACAAACCTTTTATCTGATCAATTAAGGGTAAAAAATTAAATCTAAATAAATCTTTATGGTTTTTTGTGATTTTGATCCCTAAATAAGTAAAAGAATCATTAACTAATTTAAAAGGTAAATTTCCATAAATTGGGACCCATTTATTCAAAGGAAACAATTCACTTTTATTAAGATTTAACTTATACCCAGAAAACTCACTAAATTGAGCCAATAATGATAAAACTGCTGGGATGGATTTCTCCGGGTTAGAAATGAATAGTAATAAATCATCTGCATACAAAGATAACTTATGAATTCACACTTCTAATTGTTTTTGTCAAGCCAGTCCTCCAACCTGTGGCTGCATCGATGGACTGCCGCAAAGCCGTCTCAGATCTTGGTTAGAGGGCATGTTTGGACCAGGTGGAAGACATCCTGGGTTGGGGCATAAGCTGGGGTTTCTTAGGCGCCCATCACTGTAGCGTTTGGCATGTCGATTTCTGGATCAATTTGCAGGTGTCCTGTTTTTTTCTGGTAGCTCTGGGAGGAGCAAGTTGGGGTCATTGATCAGATCACTAGCAGGGAGCGCATTGGTGTGCCAGTATTGGCACCATTCAGTGTGTTCATCATAGGAGTTGAGGTTTTTCAAGTTATAGAAAGATTTTTGGATTTCAGTCTGGAAGCTGGAGGAGCTTTTTTGATGAGTTTACAAACTGGAATGTTGTTGGGCATATTTTGCATATGCTTGTAGAATTTTGTTGAAGCTAGTCTTCTGTAGATCTCTGGAGGTGCTACTTCACTCATTGTTGGAAACCATTAGATAGGCGTAGATTTTAGAGCCCCTGAGATTATTCTCATAGAAGTATGGAGCTACGTATTGATGATGTTTGTGTGAGCACTTCTCTCCCAGGTGGGTGCACAATGATTGGTGACTGAGAAATATAGGACTAGTCTAGATGTTCATAGGATTGACTGGTTGGCACCTCATTTGGTTCCTATCTGGATTTTAATTTCTTTGCAACATTTTGAAGGTGGATCTTGTTCGAGAGAGTTTGATCTACTGTAACCCCTAAGTACTTTGGGTGTGGAGCTGTTTAGATTGATATTAAGTTGAAGTTTGGTTAGTCGGTTGTCCAGAAGAAATATGGCAGTTACTGCTTTATTGACATTCATATTTAGGCACCACTTTGGCAGATTTGGCATTGGGGAGGGTCACTGAGGTTGGAGGTAGAACTGACCCTTGGGGGACACCATTGTAGAATTTCAAAATGCAACTGGTGTCACTTCCTAGGCAGGTGAAGAAAGAGCAGGTGCCTGCAATTCTGTGGTGAAGACTTTGGATCTTTTTACATGGGATGATTCGGGCTAGTTTTAACATTAAGTCTTGGTTTCCCAACAGTGTTATATGTAGCAGATAAGTCCATACAAATTGCATGTTTTCTTTTTGAGTTCAAAGCCTGATTCGATGTATAATGTGAGTGTGAGAACTTGTTCACTGGTATTGTGGCATTGTCTGAAGCCTGCTTGTTTGATTGGTATGTAAGGATCTATCAGAGGTAATATTCCAGATAAAATAATCTCAAGTTTGTAGGTACAGCAGAAGAAAGAAATTGGATGGTAACTTGCTGGATCATCTGCAGGCTTTCCTGGTTTAGGTACTGCATTGAATCTGGCACATTTCCAAGTGTCGGGGTATTTTCCTTTTGTTATTACATCAGTGAAAACCCTAATTAGCCATTTGATACTCTCTTCACCAAGATACTTCAACATTTCTAGATAGATGCATGCCGGTGGCTTTTGCTGATTTAGTACTTTGAAAAGCAGATTTTACTTCAACTGGTGTTATTGGAAATGTGTGTCATCATCTTCAGGCATGCTATTGTAAAGTTTGTGTCTGACTTGTGTTTTGAATTTATGATTAGGAGCGTACATCAACTCAAGGCCACCCATGTTGGAATGGCTGTGGACAAGATGCCAGATGATCCAAGCCCAGCTCCCAAACAGACAGTCCTGTGTCTGCACTTCTCAGGCCACACTTCATCATGAATCAAGCCAATTTCTGTTGGTGAACAACTGTGAATGTTTCCTGGAAATTGTTCTTCGTATTTGAGTAGCACTGGGGTTCAGTTAGTTTGTGGAGGGCTGAGTCCTTACTCCAAATGAAAAAAGATGTTAAGTAATTGTCAATGCAGTTAATGTAACTCAAGCATCATTCCCTCAGGACTTGCAAATTATAGTTGTTGAAATATAATGAATTTCATTAAACAACACAGCATATTAATGCAGAAATAGTAAAAAGTAAAGTGCTGGAATTTGAATATATTGGGCATATTTGAATTTCTTATGAGTGATCTGAAATGCATTTGATATAGTGTAGTGAATATCAAAAGGATATGCCACAAAAGAGGGAATAATCTTTATTTTCAAAGGAATATATAATGAGATAGGGTGAAGATTTTGATACACAGAAAAAATTTGAAATGTTAGCATGGTACAAGATTATGGTCTTTGGTGCAACATTAATATTCTAAACCTCTGGGCACATGTCTGAAATCCCCAATTCAGAAGAGTTGTGCTGTTGGAAACTTAAGCCAAGAGCCTAGAATAATTAAAGCAGGAACAAGTTCATTTGCAAAAATCACTTGCTGATGCAATCAACAAATGTTTCTTTATTTCTTCAGACCATTTCTTTAAAAATTGAGCAATAAACATAGGATAATATTCTATATGAGCGATGTCCAATGTTGTACAGACAGGGAATACACCCTCGATGGCTACTTTATTAGGTACAAGAGTAGAACTCAGAGTGGTCTTCCACAAACCACTGTTGTAAGGCATGATTAGTCGAGTTAGTTTGAATCAGTCTGGCCATTCTCCTCTGACCTCTCTCATTAACAAGACAATTTCACTTGGAGAACTACTGTTCACTGGATTTTTTGTTATTTTCCACCATCCTCTGTAAACTCTAGAGACTGTTGTGCATGATAATTCAACATCACCGTGCCCCCCCCCCCCATCTACCCACAAATCACTTAATGGTCAAAGTCACTTAGATCACATTTCTTCCCCATTCTGATGTTTGGTCTGAACAACAACTCAACCTCTTAATTATGTCTGCATGTTTTTATGTATTGAGTTGCTACCACTTGATTGGCTGATGAGATATTTGCATTAATGAGCAGAGGTACAGGTGTACCTAATAAAGCAGTCACTGAGGGTAAATGAACAAAGCAGTTTCACCTCTGCTTTGCAGAAATACAATTCTTCTGACAACTGTATCTGTCCAAATCATTCATTATAATTTAAAATATACCCAACAATGTGGTAATGTTGGACACCTCTCCTGCAAAAGTGGACAGGTACATATACAAATGTCCATTTCGCTAATAGTGTCAAGAGCAATGATGGGAATTCAAAAACAAGCTTCTCACAATAAAATAAACCTTTGATTCTTGTCATTCCTTCTAGAGTCCCAACAATGAAATGTAGGGACATCAGCAAGTTCAGAGAATCTGTGAAATTTTCCCCAATGATAGCATTATCATGAACATGCTTCCACCAGAATTATTTTGTAATGTGCCCCTGTCATTCATTCCCTGCAGTCATGGTCTTCTCCATTACCAAGAAGCTGCAGGTCATTATCTCCAAAACAAAAGCAGAATTTTACTTTTCCCGGTGATACTGCTGTGGAAGAATGTAGTAATTACTTAGAACTAACAAAACAAATGCCCTGCCATGGATGGTCCCACACCTAGCTGCAAAAGACTGTGTAAATGTGTAAACCCAATGTGTAAAATCCCAGTGCTACAGAAAAGACTATTAAACCCAATGTGTAAAAATCCAGAGCCACAGAAATGCCAATAGAAGCTCCAAAGACCTTAACCCTGGGAGAGGAAGGAGCTTCAAACATGGGCTACACCTGGAGACAACTTGAAAGACTGGCCCAGCACAGGGGACTCTAGCGCGCTGCCACTGGCGGCCGATGGCCTAGTTGGGGTGATAGGCTTAAGAAAAAGATGACATGCAACAAAGAGCTTTCAAATTATTTTTGAATACACTAGCATCTTTTCAAAAGTTGATGGTCCAATCTTCTCAGATTGCAAGCCACTAACTACAAGTTATTAAATATTGCTTTATAAAATGCAAACATGAGGAAATCTGCAGATGCTGGAATGTCAACTGTACTTCTTCCTATAGATGCTGCCTGGCCTGCTGCATTCCACAAATATTGCTTTGTGTTTGGTTTCAAGATTAGAGCTAGTCATGCCATTGACAGGTCTGACTCATCATCTATTTCATTGCAATACATTGTGTTCCATTAATGGCACCATGTTAATGGTAAAGTTTGAAAAGTTCCAAGTAACAAAAGTTGCTTCCAAAACCCATCAACTGTACAGATGACTGGTCAGAAAACAAAACTGTTCCTCTGACTACATAGTTAAATTATTTAATCAAAATTACAGCAAGAATAATTGGTCTCATTTAATATTTCAATCAACTGAAATATTAACAAAATTTATCACATTGGTGATGGGTAAAATACACACTAATAAACGATCAGTTTTGCAAGCAAGTTATTCAGCATGCTATGTGCTGTCAAATGTAAACAGCATGCTAAGTAGAGCTAGCAGTTTGTCTTACTTTTTGTTAAAGAAGCTACTTCCCCAAGTTTAAAATAAATACAAAAAAATCTGGAGTTCTGTCAAATTACAAGTGGCATCTCACACTAGTGAAGTACCAAGATGACACTGGACAGTTACAGATGCTGTCTTTCAGGTGGTTTATGTTAACCAAACCCCTACTGTGCTCTCAGATATACAAAAGTCACAGAAGAAGCTATAGGAGCAAGATCAAGGAACTCAAACCCTGGAGCTGGTTTCTCCTTTCAATGAGACCATTAAGACATAGGAGCAGAATTGGGCCAATTGACCCATAAAGTTGACTTCACTATTTTATTATTATTCACTATTCAATCCCAACTCCTGCCTACGCCCCATAACCTTGAACACACTGACTAATCAAGAATCTATCAATCTCCACTTTAAATATACTCAATCACTTGGACTCCACCTTTCTATGTTAAAAGTAATTTTCATGCCTCATCTCCAAATCCAAGGTTCCACTTACAGCTAAAAATGTACTGATCTCTGTTTATTAGTGCCTAAATCAATATTTTTAAAACATCTATTAATTGGGCAAACATGATCTGGTCATTATCACACTGCCATTTGTGAGAGTTCAATGTATAATTCTTCACAAGTGCCCACACTTTCAAAGTACTTGGGGTTCATGTAAGAGTCATAAAAATCACTTCAAGACTTGACTAATGTGTGTGCTAATATACAAATCTCCATAATGAGATAATTTGAGAATTACATTATGACTGTAGCCAGCCAACTTCCTGTACTTAATTAAAAACTGTGGGTCAAAGTGACCAGAAATAGGCCTTTCAGCCCCCCATGCCAATGCTGACGTACCTGTCTATACACATCCCATTTATCGGTACTTGGTCTGTAGTCTCCTATACCTAGCCAATTCAAATTGTTCTCCTGATTTTTCTTAAATTCCATTGGATTTTCTGTCTCCATCAAACTCTCAGGATTCCAAATACCCTATTAGTGAAAAAATATTTTGTATGCACTAATAATGTCATAAGTAGAAAAAATACCAATGACAAAGATTTTTCAAATATAAATACTGGAAGAGTATTAACTTGCTAAGTTGTGTTTATTTTACAAAATTGTGTTGAAATCTTACTCTCAGTCTCTAAATTCTAAACGTTCAATCATTGCCTGGTAGATATGTTATCAATATCAGCGAAAGGAACCTAGGGTTGAGGAACATAAATGAATTTTTCTTCCCGAATAGCCAAGTGCTGTTCCACACACCCTATAGAAAAACAGCTGGTCAGTAGGTTAAACTTATTGTTAGGAAATGCACACTGAAGCTCATACATAATTCACCATCACTAAATTAACTAACTGGTATTCACCGCTTAAATTCACAAGACAATGACAATAAAATTAATTTAATTTTCAATTTCATGTCATTAATCATAAGATGTGGCAAAGACTGCCGGTATCTGTATCAGTATCTTAAGCACAAATCTATGTGAAGACCATCCAAAAGCAATCATTTTAGGTTCTTATATTTCCAGCATCCTCATAAAAAAACAAGAACAGTAAAGTACAGGAACAGGCTCTTCAGCTCACAATGGTATGCCAAACCAAATAAATTAATAATCTATTGGCCAACTGATCTCTTATGCATACACAATGTTTGTATTCTTCTATTTCCCTCACATTCATGTGCTAAACATCTGTTAAAAATTTCTAATGTATATGCCTTTACCACCACCCCAGGCAGTGCATTCCAGGCATCCACTACTGTGTAAAAAAAACTGGCCCCTCACACCTCCTTTACAATTACTTCCTCTCACCTTAAATGCATGCCCTTTGGTATCAGACATAAGCTGTTTAAATGTGCTTTAATCAGCTTTGGGAGAGAAGTTGTATAACCAGTAAATAGAAACTCCCCTCCCCCACTGTCAGTAAGGAGTTTGTATGTTCTCCCCGTGACTGCGTGGGTTTCCTCCTGGTGCTCCTGCTTCCTCCCACACTCCAAAGAGGCACAGGTTAGTTGGTTAACGGGTCATCGTAAATTGTCCTGTGACTAGACTCGGGTTACTGGGTAGCACGGCTTGGAAGGCTAGAAGGGCCTATTCCGTGCTGTATCTCAGTAAATAAATTACTAAATAAATTGTTCGGGTATCTTATTCCGGCTCTTGTGCTTCCTGTGTTCCAACCTGCAAGAAGAAGTTACTGTCTTACATATACACTTGGATATCGCCACTCGGGTAATATGGAATCAACATTTATTATTCACCTTTAAATGGGAAAAAATGCCTCCTGTCAACAACCAGAAATTTATCCCTACTGAAATCAGTGACACTGAATTTCAGAGTCACAGTGCACTAAGTTTTCACTACTATAAAACAGGTTTACTGTAATGCTACTGATCAGTAAAAAGTTTCTAGATACGCAAGACTTTAAGACTTAGGGAGCAGAATAAGGTCACTCAGCCCATTGAATCTGTTCTGCCATTCCATCATGGCGAATTCATGACCCCTCTCAATCCCATTCTCTGGCCTTCTCCCCATAATTTTTGATGCCCTTAGTAAACAAGAAGCTATCAACTTCTATTTTAACTATATCCAATGACTTAGCCTCCACACCTTCTGTGTCAACAAATTCCACAGATTCACCACTCTCTGACAAAAGAAATTCCTCCTTATCTCTCTTCAAAAGGAATGTCCTTCTATTCTGAGGCTGTGCCCTCTGGTCCTAGACTCCCCCACTATAGGAAACATCCTCTCCACATCCACTCTATCTCGGCTTTCCAGTATTCAATCGATTTGAATGAATCACGTCCATGAGTTCACTAACAGATGTAATTTTCTGGTTACTTCAGAAAAAAATCACAACTGCTTTACAGAAGTCATTTATGATCTAGCTTGACACACAAATGAAAACTAAATTAATGCTATTTGCAATTACTGTGAGAAAGTTCTCACCCTCTCTGGAATTCTATAGCAATAAAATATTGTAGAAATAAGTACTGAAGAAACTCTTAACTTTTTGCAAACTTAATTAAAATAGAAGCTGGCCAGAAAGATTTAGGATTGAGATAACTTTGTAATATTACACTATACAAACAGGAAAAGAATCAGTGATCTTTCTCTTCTCCATTCAATAGAATAAGCAAATAAAAATGGCACCCAAGGTTTCAGAAGCTCAAAACAAAGCAACTAATCTAGCTTTTCAATTTTTAAGTTATTGGCAAATTCACTTTTTGTCAGTCACTGTGTATATCATGTGCGCATTATTACTGACTGAAAAGATGGGAAATTAATGGTCCGTGGAATGAAATTAAATTCTGTCTGATGATAGCCCATCAGCTAAATGACCTTGTATTTCACATCAAGCAAGGACGTCTTTGTGATGAATATGCTGTATTACTCAGTCCTCTTCCAAACATTTTCTTGTATTTCTATTTTCTCTTGCACCATTCTGCTTTGAGAAAGCACAGAAGATAAGGGACATGACATCCAACTGAGCCATTTTAAAAATGAGCTTTATTGTTTGCAATGAGTGACAAGACAATGACTCAAAAATTCTCTACTACAGCACAACATTTTTGTGCACCATGCAAAGAAATGTAATCAACAGTCCCATTGCTAAATGACAAAGCGCACCTAGAATACAGATCTCAGGAAGTTAAATTGGCTGTCGGTTAGCCTTGCACAAAATCATTTGGACATGTGCAGAAGCACAACACATCTTTACATAATTTGCACTGAAGTCATTCATAGATCAAAAGTCTGCAAACAATGCACACCACACACCTGGAATCAAGCCTTCACAAGGTAGGAAAATCCTGCTTCCATGTGCCTTGCAAGAATACCAGTATAACCTAATCAGTTGTGGCACTTGACACATGAATCTTCTACTGACAGAAAACTTTTAAGCTTCAGGCTACTGTATTTCCTCTCTGATGGTAGCAATGAGTAGAGGACACACCCTGGATAGTGAGAGTTCTTAAGCATGGATGTCACTTACATGAGCCAGTGCCTTTAAAGGTGTCCTTAACGGAGGGGATGGTGTGGAAGAACATCCGCAGAATGAACTATGAACCCATGGACCACAACCCCCCCATGCACATGTGTCTGTTGTAAGCACATACATCTATTAATAGCATCTTCTCTTTTGCAGTCAGCAACCATCAGCTTTTACTCCAGATGACCTGTGGACTCCCATCCCAGTGGCCTCTTCCCTGATCCTGCAGAAACACTAGCCATTATCCTAACCGTACAAAAATGAGATAGTCGCAAGGCCAACAACTCCTATGACCATTTCCTACGCCACACCAATTCCACCTAATCCTCCAGGCCCTGATTCTCAAGTGAAACTCTGTTCTTCCTTACATTCATTCCTCTGCAACTGTGACCTTGCCAAAGTCCTCCAATAACTTATATTCTGAACCTTAAAACACAATGCTGTGGCAGGGGAGACCCAAGCACCAAACTGGTAGAAACAATTTCCATTATCAGTTTATTGTGCCTTTTCAAGTTATCATTTTTCCACTGCTTTCCAGTTTTTGTCAGCAGGTCAGGCAGCATTCATGGAGGAGGGATAAACAGTTGATGATTTGGGCAGAGACCCTTTATCATGAATGGATAGGAAGGGGAAAGACGCCAGAATAACAAACACAAAGTCTGCAGGTGCTGGAAATCTTGAACAACACACACAAAATGCTGGAGGAACTCAGTAGGTCAGGAAGCATCTATAAAAATGAATAGATAATTGACATTTTGGGCTGAGACTCCTTTTCAAGACTGAGAAGGAAGTGAGAAAGTGCCAGAATAAAAAGGTGGGGGGAGGGGAGAGTTTGCTTACCAGAGGAGAAATTGCAATTCATGCTGTCAGGTTGGAGGCTACACAGACGGACTATAAGGTGTTGCTGCTCCATCCTCAGGGCAGCTTCAATTTGGCACAAGAGGCGGCCATGGACCGACATGCCAAATGGGAATGGGAATGGTAAATAAAATGTTTCGCCACTGGGAAGCCCCGCTTGTGGCAGATGGCATGGAAGTGCTTGGACAAAGTGGTCCTCCAATTTATGACAGGTCTCACCAATGTAGAGGAGGCTGCATCAGGAGCACCAGATACAATAGACAACCTCAGATTTGCAGGTGAAATGACTTGCTGGGCCCTGAATGAAGGTGAGGGTAGGTATCGCAGTTAGGCCGCTTGTAGGGATAAGTGCCTGGAGAGAGATTAGTGTGGAGGGATGAACGGAGAGGGGAATTACAGAGGGAGCGATCACTGGGGAAAGCAGAGAGGGGGAAGGGAAGTAAAGATCTGTTTAGTGGTAGAATCTCTTTGGAGATTGCAGAAGCTGCAGAGGATAATGTGTTGAATGTAAAGACCGATGGGGTAGTAGGTAAGGATAAGAGGAACTCTATCATTATTGAGGCAGCAGGCAGATGGGGAGAGCAGAAGGTGGAGGAGATGCGATTGAGGGCAGCATCAATAATGAAGGGAGGGAAACACCATTCTTTAAAGTAATACAACATCTCTATATCCAGGAGTGAATAGCCGTGTTTTGGGAACAGATGCAGCGGAGGCAAAAAAAACTAAGAAAAGGGAATAGCATTTTTACAGGAGATAGGGTGGAACGAGGAATAGTCGAGATCACAAGTCAAGTCAACTTTTATTGTCATTTCAACCACAGCTGCTGGTACAGTGCATAGTAAAAATGAGACAACATTTTTCAGGACCATGGTTTACATGACAGTACAAAAACTAGACTAAACTACGTAATTAAAAAAACACAGAAAAAGCTATACTAGACTACAGACCTACACTGGACTGCATAAAGTGCACAAAAACAGTACTGGCATTACAATAAATAATAAACAGGACAGTAGGGCAAGGTGTCAGTCCAGGCTTCGGGTATTGAGGAGACTGATAGCTTGGGGGAAGAAACTGTTATATAGTCTGGTGGTAAGAGCCTGAATGCTTCAGAGCCTTTTCCCAGACAGCAGGAGGGAGAAGAGATTGTATGAGGAGTGCATGGGTCCTTCATAATGCTGTTTCCTTTGCAGATGCAGCGTGTAGTGTAAGTGTCCATGACAGCGGGAAGAGAGACCCCGATGATCTTCTCAGCTGACCTCACTATCCGCCGCAGGGTGTTGCGATCTGACATGGTACAATTTCCGAACCAGGCAGTGATACAGATGCTCAGGTCGCTCTCAATACAACCCCTGTAGAACGTGATAAGGATGTGGAGTGGGAGATGGACTTTCCTCAGCCTTCGCAAAAAGTAGAGATGCTGCTGGGCTTTCTTTGCCATGGAGCTGGTGTTGAGGGACCAGGTGAGATTCTCCATCAGGTGAACACCAAGAAATTTGGTGCTCTTTACGATCTCTATCGAGGAGCCATCGATATTCAGCGGGGAGTGGTCGCTCCGTGCCCTCCTGAAGTGAACAACCATCTCTTTTGTTTTGTTCACATTCAGAGACAAGTTGTTGGCTCTGCACCAGTCCGTTAGCCGCTGCAACTTCTCTTTGTAAGCTGACTCGTCGTTCTTGCTGATGAGACCCACCATGGTGGTGTCATCGGTGAACTTGATGATATGGTTCGAGCTGTGTGTTGCAGCACAGTCGTGGGTCAGCAGAGTGAACAGCAGTGAACTGAGCATGCAACCCTGGGGAGCCCCCGTGCTCAGTGTGATGGTGTTGGAGATGCTGCTCCCGATTCGGACTGACTGAGATCTCCCAGTCAGGAAGTGTAGGATCCATTTGCAGAGGGAGGTGTTCAGGCCTAATAGGCTCAGCTTTCCAATCAGTTTCTGAGGGATGATTGTGTTGAATGCTGAACGAAAGTCTATGAACAGCATCTGAACACGTGTCTTGTTTGTCCAGGTGGGTTGGGGCCAGGTGGAGGGTGGTGGCAATGGCATCATCTGTTGAGCGGTTGGGACTGTACACAAACTGCAGGGGGTCCAGTGAGGGGCAGCAGGGTCTTGATATGCCTCATGACGAGCCTCTCGAAACACTTCATGATGATGGATGTAAGTGCAATGGGACGGTAGTCATTTAGGCAGGACACTGAAGACTTCTTCGGCACGGGGACGATGATGGCGGCCTTGAAGCATGTTGGAATGGTGGCGCTGCTCAGGGAGATGTTGAAGATGTCAATGAGAACATCTGCTAGCTGGTCTGCACATCCTCTGAGCACTATCAGGGATGTTGTCTGGTCCAGCAGCCTTCCGTGGGTTGACCCTGCACAGGGTTCTTCTCAAGTCGGCCACGGAGAGACACAGCACCTGGTCATTCACAGGAGGGGTGAACCCTCGCCGCTACTTCATTTTCCGCCTCAAACCAGGCATAGAAGTTATTCAGTGCATTTGGGAGGGAGGCATCACCTGCACAGTCAGGTGATGTTGTCTTGTAATTGGTGATGTCCTGGATGCCCTTCCACATGCGCCGCGTGTCACCGCTGTCCTGGAAGTAACTGTGGATTAGCTGGGCACTTGCACGCTTTGCCCCTCTGATGGCTCGGGACAGTTTGGCCCTAGCTGTTGTTAAAGCTGCCTTGTCGCCTGCTCTGAAGGCGGAGTCACGGGACCTCAGCAGCGCACGCACCTCTGCGGTCATCCATGGCTTCTGGTTGGCACGTATAGTGATGGTCTTGGACAGAGTATCATCAATGCTGATATGGCTGGTCGCTGATGCTGTGTACTCCTCTAAGTTGGTAGAGTCACCATCGGTTGCAGCCTCCCTGAACATGTGCCAGTCAGCAGTCAGTGTTCTCAAAGCAGTCTTGAAGAGCAGAGATGGCTCCTGCTGGTCAGGTTTTCACCCGCTTCTGAACTGATCTGGAGCGCCTGGCGAGTGGTCTGTACACTGGGATTAGCATAACAGAGATGTGGTCTGAGTATCTGAGGTAGGGGCGGGGCTCTGCTCGGTACGCGTCGGGAATGTTTGTGTAAACCAGGTCCAATGCATTCTCCCCCCTCGTTGCAAAGTCCACATACTGATGGAATTTGGGGAGCACTGACTTAAGGTTCGCGTGGTTAAAATCACCGGCGACAATAATCAGACCATCAGGATGTGTGTTCTGCAGTTCACTAATAGCCCCGTACAGTTCACAGAGCGCCTCCGTAGCATTAGCGCGGGGGAGAATGTAGACACCGAATACAAGGACAGAGGTGAATTCCCGTGGCAAATAAAATGGTCTGCATCGAACTGCCACAAACTCCACTAATGATGAGCAGTGTCTGGAAACCCCAGCACAGAGTTCTTACACTATTCCATGTCGATATAAACACAGACACCACCACCGCAGACCTTACCAGAGACAGCTGCATCTCTGTCCGAACGAAACAAAGCTAGCCCGTCTAGCTGGATGGCAGCGTCCGAAATCCCATCAGTGAGCCATGTCTCTGTGAAGACATATGCGGAGCAAACTCTGTACTCCCGCCGAGTATTACGTTGGAGTTGGATGTAGTGCATTTTATTGTCCAAGGAGCGGACATTGGAGAGCAGAATGGACGGGAGAGCCGGCCGGCTAGGGTTTGCTTTTAGCCTGGCACGGACCCCTGCCCGTTTGCCTCGCTTCTGCTTCCTTGCACATTGCTTTCGACGTCTCCATCTCCGGCTCCCAACATCAGGCAAGTCCAAGGATTGTAGGCCTGTTCCCCTCAGCAAGCCAATGTCACGTAATTCAGCCAGCAGATCTTTGTGGAGGTTTGTTTTTGGGCGATCTCTGTATTGTAGTAGTATATGGCAATGGTAGATAATTGTGGGTATCAGTAGCTTTATTAAAGATGTCAACTAACAGTATGTCTCCAGAGATGAAGACAGAGAGATCGTGAAAGGGGAGTGAGGTGTCAGAGATGGACCAAATGAATTTAAGGGCCAGGTGGAAGTTTGAGGCAAAGTTGATAAAATTAACAAGCTCAGCATGGGTGCATGAAGCAGCATCAATGCAGTTGTCAATATAGCAGAGGAAAAGTTGGGCAGTTTCGATCATAAACCTTTCTATGTAGCCAATGAAGAGGTAGGCATAGCTGGGGCCCATGTGAATGCTCATGGCTACCCCTCGAGTTTGGAGAAAGTGAGAGGAGCCAAAGAAAAAAATTGTTCAGGCTGAAGACAGGTTCTGCCAGGTGGATAAGGGTAATGTTAGAAGGAAATTGGTTGGTTGTTTTGTCAAGAAAGAAAAGAGAGCTTTGAGGCCTTCTTGATGGGGGATAGAAGTGTATAGGGATAGGTGGTCAGGGCCAGGGAATTGAAAATTACTGAGAAGACCAAGGGCATGAGAAGTGTCATGAACGTAGGTGGAAAGAGACTAAATCAAGGAGGATAGAATGGAATTGAGATAAGATGACACAAATTCATTGGGGCAGGAGCAGACAGAGACAATCATCCTATCCAGTTTGAGGATCTTGGGTAGGAGGTAGGAGATAGAAGCAAACAGTGCAGGATACAGGAAATATGAGTTTTGTGGCAGTGGATGGGAGTTCTCCAGAGTTGATGGTGTTGGAGTTTTCTGATGGTCTGGAGTGGGGTCCTCTTCAAGGGGTAGGTATGAGGAGGTGTCTGAGAGTTGCTGCCTGGCCTAAGCAAGGTAAAGGTCAGTGCACACCACAATAGCACCCCCCTTTGTCTGCAGGTTTGATGGTAAGGTTGGGATTGGTGCAGAGTGGAGATCAGTGTGTTTGGAAGGGGTAAGGTTGGAGGAGGAGAGAGGAGTACTGAAGTCAAGATGGTGGACGTCTCATCAGCAATTCAGAATGAAAATATCCAGATCAGGCAGAGAATGGGAGTAGGGTGCCAAGAAGAGGAGGAAGGTCGAGGACGAGAAAAGGGGTTATTAGAGCATGGTGTGGAATCCATGCCAAAAAAGTGGGCTAGGAGACGGCAACAGAAAGGAGCTTAATGCCATGGTGGACAAAGGGAGACAAAGATGAAACCAGAATAAGAAGGTGGGAAGAAGTACAAGTTGACAGGTGATAGGTGAGACCAGGTGAGGCAGAAGGCAGGATGAAGTGGGGAGTTATAGGTAGAAGAGAGATAAAAAGCTAAAGAAGTGATCTGATAGGAGACAACAATGAGAGAAAGGAAAGGAGGGAAGCACCAGGGGCAGGTGAGGAGAAGAGAAGGGGTAAGAGGGGAACCAGAATGGAGAGTGGAAAAAGGTGAGAGGGAGTAATTACCAGGAATTAGAGAAATCAATGTTCATGACGTCAGGTTGGAGGCTACCCAGAAGGAATATGAAGCGATGCTCCTCCAGCCTGAGGGCAGCCTCATCAAAAAGCTGAAATACACAAGGTATCCAGTAATACGGGATAGAAGTTTTCAGTAGCTTCTTTCTGCTGAAACACTACAATATCATTTTTGGAAGGACTTGTTTGAGTAGTCGATATGTATTACAGTTCGTGTTGTATTTGTCAGAAGTTTACACACTATACATTGTATCAAGTCTAGAAAGGAGGAGGTTAAGGGTACAGCAGTCAATAATACTTTACATCAAGGAGATGACCCAAGGGAATTTTTCTTCATTTTTTTCCTGTGTTCTCAATGACTGCGATTATCTTTGTGCCAAAACCGTGGCTGACCTGAAATTTGGTTTTCAAGATAAATGACAATTACTCTCCTTCACCTCACTTTTTTTTTAAATCAGTTTTCTGTAATATGTATAAAGCATACAGATTTCATAGCTGGTTGCTAAAATATATCAATTATAATAAATATGCATTTACATTGTCCAAGGAAAAATAGATTAGGAAAGAGTCTCTTCCTTTGGGTTTTAAAACCAGCTCAAGAGAAGAAGCAGGGGTAACAGGGAGGAAGGGAATGAAAGGAAATGTCGACTTGGAGACGTGCACTTGCAAATCCTCATGTCTGCATTACTGCTACACAAGATATAGTAGATTCCAGTTAACTGAGACACATCGGGACCAGTACATTTTGGCACAATTAGCCGAAGTTTCATGGAAATAGTTAAAAAGGTATAAAGAACACAAACTACCATGTAACCGACTAACAAATTATGTAGTTAAGTGAAATACGGAACAAATTAGAACACTAACAGTTCTATATATAAAACTGCAGTTCCTAATAGTTATCATCTGAGGAATTCAGCTGAATACATTTGTTCATCCTTCTAAAATTTCTGTAAGAATCCATATATTGAAATGTCAGAATACTACTGAACTGAAGTCTAGCATATTAATATCAAAGCACTGCTACAATTCTAAATTTGGAAAGGTAAGTACAGGTTGTCCCCCATTTTCCAAATGATTGTTTTACATCACCTCGCTTTTACAAAAGATCTACATTAGTTACCTGTTTTCACTACCCAAAGAGTGTTTTTGCTTTTACAAAAAAAAAGCAGCACATGCCCCAAACAGCCAAGCTCCTCCCCTGGAACTGCATTCTAGCCATCATAGCTTAAATAAAGACATTTTTGTGAAAGTGAGATTTAAAGGTAGTCATAGGTGGTTTGATCGGTTTTTGAGGTGATGGCAGCTTCATAGCTTAAAGGTTATTAGGGAGAGTGCTTCCGCCCAGAGCGCTTGTGTGAGATTTTTGCTACACTTGACAGTGCTGCAATGATTGCAGAGAAGTACTTCTACTTCATATAGGCTGTGTAGGTTTTATGTGTTACTTAGTTTGATTTGGTAGGTTATTTTTGGGGTCTGGGAATGCTCACAAATTTTTCCCATATAAATTAATGGTAATTGCTTCTTCGCTTTACGCCATTCCGGCTTACGAACCCTTTCATAGGAACTCTCTACCTTCGGATAGCGGGGGAAACCTGTACAGTGGATTCTGGCTAATTGGGTCATCAGTTAATTGGGGCAGCCACTTATTTGGGACAACTCCCAAAGAACAAAAGCTAATTGAGAAAATAGCCTGTATTCTCTTACCACCTACTACCCCACCAGCTTCTGCATCCAGCACGTAATTCTCTGGAACCTCCACCATCTCCAATGGGATCCCACCACCAAGCATATCTTTCCCTCCACTTCCTTCTTTCAACAGGGATCCCTACGTGATTCCCCTGTCCAGTCATTACTCCCCACTGATCTCCCTCTGGCACTTAAACTTGCAAGTGGAACAAATGCTACACCTGCCCCTACAACACATCCCTCACCATCATTCAGGGCCCCAAACAGTCCTTCCAGGTGAGGTGACACGTCAGCTGGGAGTCTGTTGGGGTCATATACTGTGTAAGGTGCTCCCAGTGTAGCCTCCTGTATATCAGTGAGACCCGATATAGATTGAGAGACCATTCCATCGAGCACCTATGCTCCGTCCACTAGAACAAGCAGGATCTTCAGGTGGCCACTTATTTTAATTCCACTTCCCATTCCAATATGTCAATCCATGGCCTTCTCTACTGTCACAATGAGACAACACTCAGGTTGGAGGAACACCTTATATTCCATCTGGGTAGCCTCCAACCTAATGGCATGAGCATCAATTTCTCGAACTTCCGATAATGCCCTCCACTTTCACCATTCCCTTTTCCCTCTCACTATTTCCTTGCCTGCCCATTGCCTCCCTCAGGTGCTCCTCCCCCTTCCCTTTCCTCCATGGCCTATTGGACTCCCCCTTCTCCAGCCCTGTATCCCTTTCACCAATCAGCTTCACAGCTCTTGACTTCATCCCTCCCTCTCCCAGTTACACCTATCACCTTGTTTTTCTCTCCCCTCCCCCACCTTTTAAATCTACCCCTCATCTTTTTCTTCTCCAGTCCTGCCAAAGTGTCTCGGCCCAAAACATCTACTTATGCAATTAATTATTTTGTATTTTATATTTATAATTAATTTAGATCATTTTATAGAGATCTGTTTTCACTTTAACATAAGTCTTTTTCTAATGATCAGTGCAAAAAAAAGCCAAATTAGATCCACTGTGATTCAATGTTGTAAAACAATAAAATATGAAAACTCTCGGGTGGAGTGGGGGTATGAATACTTTTCATAGGCTTTTGTTCTTTGAGAGTTGTCCCAAATAAGCGGCTACTCTGATAACCAGTGACCCAATTAACCAGAATCCACTATATTTATCTTTTCAAATTAAGAACCCAAGTAGTGCTTTGACATTAATATGCCAGACTTCAGTTCAGTAGTATTCTCACATTTCATTCTCACATATGGGGTCTTATAGAACAATAGACAATAGGTGCAGGAGTAGGCCATTCAGCCCTTCAAGTCAGCACCACCATTCACTGTGATCATGGCTGATCATCCACAATCAGTACCCCATCCCTGCCTTCTCCCCATATCCCTTGACTCCTATCTTTAAGAGCTCTATCTCTTTCTTGAAAGCATCCAGAGAACTGGCCTCCACTGACTTCTGAGGCAGAGCATTCCACAGATCCACAACTCTCTGGGTGAAAAAGTTTTTCCTCAACTCCATTCTAAATGGCCTACCCCTTATTCTTAAACTGTGGCCTCTGGTTCTAGACTACATCAAGATCGAGAACATGGTTCCTGCCTCTAGCGTGTCCAATCCCTTAATAATCTTATGTTTCAATCAGTTCCCCTCTCATCCTTCTAAATTCCAGTGTATACAAGCCCAGTCGCTCCAATCTTTCAACATATGACAGTCCCACCATCCTGGGAATTAACCTTGTGAACCTTCATAGAAATTTTATAAGGATGAACAAATGTATTCAGCTGACATGCATATCCAATAAAGGGTTTAAACGCGTAGAAATTTAGTTGAACACTTTTGAAGCAGTATTGTTACCGTAAATGTACAAAATCACTTTTGTATATAATACAAGATGAACAAGGTGCAGAATGAGTGGAATTTTCCTCTGGAAATTTTTTGAAGAAAATGTGACCTTTAATATAAAATATAAACAGCAATAGCTACAAAGAAAAAGAACCATTACACATTTAAAGAGAAACCATCTGGTTTAAGCACTGACCTTAAGCCATTGAAGAGCTGTTTTGATTTATCAAGTAGGTAGCAAAAATCAGTAACAGTCTTCCTCTCTCCCAGTGGAATATCATCATCAGTTCCCCCTCCTGCTGTCATGGCTCCTTCCAGTTTCAATACTGAAAACCAATGATAAAGATGTTAAATTAGTAGGTAGAACTGCACAATAGCATCGAGGTGAGTACATCACTTTACAGTGCCAGTGATCCACCAATCGGGATTCGATTCCCGCTGCTGTCTCCAAGGAGTCTGTACATTCTCCGTGTCTGCATGTGTTCCTCCAGCTGGTCTGGTTTCCTCTCACATTCCAAAGACATATGGTGAGCTGAGGGTATGTTATGTT
The DNA here is from genome assembly GCF_030144855.1 of Hypanus sabinus. Lineage (NCBI taxonomy): Eukaryota > Metazoa > Chordata > Chondrichthyes > Myliobatiformes > Dasyatidae > Hypanus > Hypanus sabinus. The sequence continues at coordinate 26,058,491 of NC_082723.1, read as the reverse complement.
GGCTTCTGAAGTGTGGTGGCACTTGTGGACTAATCCAACACAATCCTCACTGACTTGATACAAACAATGCATTTCATTGTATGTTTCAATGTTTGTGACAAAGAAAGCTAACTTTAACTTTATTTTTGCCTTACAAATTAAGGTAAAGTACTTAAACCTGCATCCATCAAAAGATTAAAAAGCTAGCTCCAAGCATTGCATCCATGTGACTTGTAATGTACTGTATGAGGAGCATTTGATGCCTCTGGGCCTGTACTCGCTGGAGCCTAGGAAAGACCAGTGTCAAATTTACCATGAAGTCACCATGAAAGAGAGAATCTGGTTTAACTGTGATGGCATCCACCATTTTCACCATCTACCACCACCTTAATTAGAAAAAGCAGAATACCATAACAGAATTAGGCAATTCAATCCATCAAGTCAGTTCCACTCTGCATTCCATCATAGCTGCTTTATTATCCCTTTTAGTCCCATTCTCCTGACTTCTCCCCATAACCTTTGATGCACTGACTAATCAAGAAACTATCAACTTCCATTTTAGATATATCCAATGACTCACCACCCTCTGGCGAAAGAAATTCCTTCTCATCTCTGTTACAAGACCATTACAGCAATTATTATGCACAACAGGGTTGAACTAAACAATGAATTAGACATCTAATTTTTTTAACTTTGTAATAAATTTCAGAACATAACTTGGAAATAAAATTGCCATTAAAATAGCACAAACATTACTTCCACATTATGATGTTTCACACCTCCACATCAACAGAACAAACACAAAACCAAAAAGTATCATTTGTCCAAGTGGATGCACACAACATCACCACAAACAGAATTAGATTCACTTACTAAATTTCAGGTGAATCTCAGAAAACAAAATATAATTAATGTGCTCTCCCACCGAAGAGGCCATATAAAAATAAAATCCATGAACCATCATTAAAGAGTTTATGCTGCCAGGATGCCCCAAAGCCAATGAAATATTTCTTACTGTAATATTAAGAAATCTAGCAGCCAATTTTTACAAAGCCCAGAAGCATAGTTAGATAAGTAAATCAGAATATCTTTTTATTGAAAGAAAAGTGTCAATCTTATAAAATGCATCAAGTTCCTTTTAGAAAAGAGGTTCCCAACCTTGTGTGGTGTCATGGACCCCACACAAGGTCCGAGGAGTCTGTGGACCCCTGGTGGGATCCCCTGCAATAGAAGGAATAGAAGGAATCATTCAATATTGTCATGCCTGATCCTCTAGCTCAATAACATGTTTCCGCTCTTTCACCATACCATGTACTGCATCAAAATATTTATTTTTCCATGTACTTAACCATCCCCAATGACTAGTCCTTCACAGCTTTCTGTGGTAGACAACTTTACAAGTTCACATTTTAGTCCTTTATATCTTGGACCAAGATCCCAGATTTTCAACATTTCAGCCAGTGAACCATTCCTTCCACATTTGGTGGATCATGCCCCATCAGAAAGTTGAATGTCAAAGTCATATCATTCATCTAAACCAGCAGTCACCAACCTTTCTATGCCATGGTCTAATACCATTAAGCAAGGGGTCTATGGACCTCAGGCTGTGAGTTCCTCATCTAAACTGTAGTGAATACAGGTCTGGAAAAACCAATCTCTCTTCAGACAATAATCCTAACATGCCAGGAATCAATCTGTTAAGCCTTCAATGCATTCCTTCTGTAACTAGAAGACACTTTCTCTGTTAGATCAGAATTCAAGCAATGCTCTAGATATGATCGAACCAAGTTCCTGTATAATTGTGGGAAGATATTCCTCCTCCAATACTTAAAACAACTGATAGTGAAGGTCATAACGTCCTTTGATTACTTAACTGTTTGCTGCACCTGCATATCTCCTTTCAATGACTGGTACCCAAGGATGCATAAATCCTGAAGCACCTCAACATCTCCCAAACTAAACTATTTAATAGCCTGCCTTTGTTTTTCCATCAAAATGAACCTTACATTTATCTCTATTACACTGCATTTACCATGGATTAGTCTACTCAGCTATTCAACACTTTTAAAAGCACTTTATATCCTTGAAACTCAGTCCTGCCCAGTTCTGTGTCATTGCCAGTCTTAGAAATATTACATTCAATTTCTTGAACGAAAGCAATGGGATTCAAGCATTAATCCCTGAAGTACCCAATGACTCACTGCCTGCCACTCAGAGAAACAATTATTTATCCTTACTGTTCCCAAGCAGCCAACTAAATCTTAATCATTAATTTCACATAATAAACTCTTACATCAGACTATATCATAGGCTTTCTGAATATCCGAATACACCATACCCACTGGTATTTGTTACATTCTCAAGAAACCAGAACTTCAGCAGATTTCTCCAGCCCGTTCCCTTCATAACTCAACATGCTCTAACCTCATTCCAGAATTTATATGACAAAAAATGTATCCATCATTTCCATGACTACTTTTTAGTCCTGATCTGTTTTGTTTCTTTAAAAACACAAATTGCTTTACTATTTTTATTGTTCCATGTTACAGACAGTCCCCGAGTTATGAACATCCGACGTACAAACAACTCGTACTTACGAACCGAGCAAGGAGAACACCGTCCGCCATTTCAAGTTGTTGCCGTTGACACTGTGTTGACTGTGTAACTTTATATTTGGTTTAAATTTTTCTTAGCAAGATTCACCCTGACCCCTCCCTTTTCCAGTCAGCACAGCCCCCACTTGCCCCATTTAAACTGTCTCAGTGCGGTAGACTTTAGGATGCGGGGGGGATTCAGTGCAGTGGACTTTAGGTCCCAGCAGAGCTCAGGACCCGCCACCTGCACTGTTCTGTTCCATTCCGTTGACAGAAAATGATTACGATGGAAAATAAAGCGGAAATAACAAAGCAATCAGAAAGAGATGAAACACCATCGGTAATTGGAAAAGCGTTAGGCTACAGTTGGTCAACGATCGGAACAATTTTAAAGGATAAAATAAGAATAATGAAGCACGTCAAAGGCCCTGCCCCGATGAAAGCTACGATTATTACTAAGCAACGCAGTGGCTTAATTTTTGAAATACAGAAGATTAAGTGTTCTATATGCATAGGAAGGTAAAATATATGGTGGCATGCAAACGTTTGGGCACCCTGGTCAAAATTTCTGTTACTGTGAATAGCTAAGCGAGTAAAAGATTACCTGATTTCCAAAAGGCATAAAATTAAAGATGACACGTTTCTTTAGTATTTTAAAGCAAGATTACCTTTTTTTTTATTTCCATCTGTTACAGTTCCAAAATAACAAAAAAGGAAAAGGGCCCAAAGCAAAAGTTTGGGCACTCTGCATGGTCAGAACTTAGTAACACCCCCTTTCGCAAGTATCACAGCTTGTAAACGCTTTCTGTAGCCAGCTAAGAGTCTTTCAATTCTTGTTTGGGGGATTTTCACCCATTCATCCTTGTAAAAGGCTTCTAGTTCTGTGAAGTTCTTGGGCCGTCTTGCATGCACTGCTCTTGAGGTCTATCCACAGATTTTCAATGGTGTTTAGGTCGGGGGACTGTGAGGGCCATGGCAAGACCCTCAGCTTGCACCTCTTGAGGTAGTCCGTTGTGGATTTTGAGGTGTGTTTAGGATCATTATCCTGTTGTAGAAGCCATCCTCTTTTCACCTTCAGCTTTTTTTTCCCCCCACAGACGGTATGATGTTTGCTCCCAGAATTTGCTGTATTGAATTAAATTCATTCTTCCCTCTACCAGTGAAACGCTCCCTACGCCACTGGCTGCAACACAAGCCCAAAGTATGATCGATCCACCCCCGTGCTTAATAGTTGGAGAGGTCTTCTTGTCATGAAATTCTGTACCCTTTTTTCTCCCAGCATATCTTTCCTCATTGCAGCCAAAAAGTTCTATTTTAACTTCATCAGTCCACAGGACTTGTTTCCAAAATGCATCAGGTTTGTTTAGATATTCCTTTGCAAATTTTGATGCTGAACTTTGTATTGAGGACATGGGAAAGGTTTCCTTCTGATGACTCTTCCATGAAGGTCATATTTGTGCAGGTGTCACTGCACAGTAGAACAGTGCACCACCACTCCAGAGTCTGCTAAATCTTCCTGAAGGTCTTTTGCAGTCAAACAGGGGTTTTGATTTGCCACTCTAGCAACCCTACGAGTAGCTCTCTCGAAAAGTTTTCTTGGTCTTCCAGACCTTAACTTGACCTTCACCATTCCTGTTAACTGACATTTCTTAATTACATTATGAACTGAGGAAATGGCTACCTGAAAACTCTTTGCTATCTTCTTATAGCCTTCTCCTGCTTTGTGGGCATCATTTATTTTAATTTTCAGAGTGCTAGGCAGCTGCTCAGAGGAGCCCATGGCTGCTGATTGATGGGACAAGGTTGGAGGAGTCAGGGTATTTATAAAGCTTTCAAATTTGCATCACCTGGCTTTTCCTAACAATGACTGTGAACAAGTCCTAGCCCTAACAAGCTAATTAAGGTCTGAGACCTTGGTAAAAGTTATCTGAGAGCTCAAATCTCTTGGGGTGCCCAAACTTTTGCATGCTGCTCCTTTTCTTTATTCCACTCTAAAATTGTACAAAACAAAAATAATACACTAATCATGCTTAAAATGTTGATAAGAATGTTTCATCTTTAACTTTATGACCTTTGGAGATCAGTTCATCTTCTACTCACATAACTATTCACAGTAACAGAAATTTTGACCGGGGTGCCCAAACGTTTGCATGCCACTATATACTACAACAAACATCTGACTATCTGACGCTAAATAATACTGGATGTACCCGTTCCCACTTATGTACAAATCCAACTTAAAGACGGACTCAGGAATGGAACTCGTTCGTAACCAGGGGACTGCCTGTTAATACTGTTTATGTCTGTAAGGAACCTATATGTTTTCACCCAAACCTTTTTCATCTTTACATAGTTGCAGGAACTTTTGCTTGTCACATGGAAGGAAATTAGAGCACCTACAGTTGTAACATGAACATACAAACTCCTTACAGACAACAGTGGGAATTGAACTCTAATCATTGATGTTATAAAGCATAATGCAAACAGCAATACCACCAAGCTGTGACTTTGACTTTAATCATGACTGATTAGGGTGGGGGTATCCAGAACTAGAGGGCACAGTCTCAAAACTGAGGGGGCAACCTTTTAGGACAAAGGTAATGAGAAATTGTCTTAGCCAGAGAGTAGTAAATCTGTGGAATGCTTTGCCACAGACCGCACTGGAGGTAAACTCTACTTAAGGCTGAGGTTGGTCGTTTGCTAATCAGTCAGGCATAAGGATATAGTGAGAAAGGGTTGAGTGGGATCTGGGATCAGCCATGATGGAATGATGAGACAGAATCAAAGGGCTAAAGCCTAATTCTGCTCTTATGGACTTGCATGCCAACACTAGAACCAAAGTATCTAAGCATCAAGTTGCAATTTTAAGATAATAGTTGCCTATGCACACATTCAAAGGCTAAGTTACAAGTCATTGTCAACTTTCACAAGTTTTAGGTTCTAGTTAAGGATCAATAATAAAATATAACAGTTAAGCCAATATTATGTGGCATTTAATTACCACACTAAAAATTTCAGCAGACATTGTACTCAAAAGACAGCCTGAATTTTTACTGAGAATATCCCATGCCTTTTGAGAAGTGCTTGCTGGAGTAGAAATCAATCAACAGTAGGCTGACAAGGCTCAGGCTGAAAGAAAAGCAAGTGAATACAAATGATAGTGACATTGAAGACTGCAATCCAGTGCTACATTCTAACTCCACACCACAGGTTGAAGCTGTACCAGAGCTGTGTTCTATCCACATTCTTGCACGGGTTAGAATGCTGGAGCATGACTCAGAATGACCTTGCCAAACTGTCATCATTCCACACCATGGGCAGGGTCTTTGATTATGCTAACTGCTTTACTGAGGCAGCAAGAAGTGCATTGAGTGAAGGCTGGTTTCCATGATATTCTGAACTGTTTATGCTTGCATTCACAAGCAGACAGTTGCCATATCAAGTTGTGATGCAGCCAGATAGGATACTTTCTATAGTGCATTGGGGGGGGGGGGGGGGGAGGGAAATCAGTGACAGTCAGCTGGGACATGCCAAATTTCTATAATCTTTTGAGGAAGTAGGACTGGTGTTTTCTTGGCTGTGACATCAATGTGGTTGGTATGTTCACTTTAAGGAACTTGAAACTCTCAACACTCTGGACTGCCACTGACATAGACAGAAGTATGTACACCACCCCCTTTTGCAAGATCAATGACCGGCTCTTATGTTGACATTGACGTAAAGGTTGTTGACATGACACCACATCACTAGGCACCATCTTCTTTTAACTCATTGAGATATGGCCCACCATCATGGTACTATCTGAAAATTTGGCAATGGAGATAGAGCAGAACCTGGCCACACAGGCATAAGCATACAAGAAATAGCACACAATGAAGCAACTTAAAAGACCAACAGTTTATTCCCCTTCATAGATGCTGCCTGACTTGTCAAGTTTCTCCAGCATTTTTTGTGTGTTCCTCAAGATCCCCAGCATCTGTAGAATTGAGTCTAATGTAGGCAACTTCACTGTGTCCAAATGGATCAGAGATGTGCGTAGGGCAAAAGGAGATGATCAAGTCAATTGTCATTTCGACCATAAACTGCTGGTACAGTACACAGTAAAAACAAAACAACATTCCTCCAGGACCCTGGTACTACATGAAACACAAAACCACACTAGACTATGTGAGACAGCACAAGGCTACACTAGACTACATAAAACAAAAACTGCACTAGACTAGACACCTGCACAGGTGTAGGCAGAACAATAATTAATAAACAAGACAATAGGCACAGTAGAGGACAAATTACAATATAATGAATAAGCGATGTAGATGTTAGTCTAGACTGAGTATTGAGGTGTCTGATGGCTTGGGGGAAGAAACTGTTGCACAGTCTGGTCGTGACAGTGATCCGAGACAGTACAATTCCCACACCAGGCAGTGATGCAGCTGCTCAGGATGCTCTTGATACCTCCTCTATAAAATGTGAGGATTGGGTTGGGGGGGGGGGTGGGAGATGGACTTCTCTCAGCCTTCGCAGAAAGTAGAGACGCTGCTGGGCTTTCTTGGCTATGCAACTGGTGTTGAGGGACCAGGTGACGATTCTCCGCCAGGTGAGCACCAAGAAATTTGGTGCTCTTAACAATCTCAATGGAGGAGCCGTCAATGTTCAGCAGAGAGTGGTCGCTCCATGCTCTCCTGAAGTCAACAACCATCACTTGTTTTGTTCACATTCAGAGACAGGTTGTTGGCTCTGCACCAGTCTATTAGCCGCTGCACCTCCTCTCTGTATGCTGACTTGTCGTTCTTGCTGATGAGACCCACCATGGTCGTGTCATCGACGAATTTGATGACGTGATTCAAGCTATGTATTGCTGCACAGTTGTGGGTTAGCAAAGTGAACAGCAGTGGACTGAGCACACAGTCCCGAGGGGCCCCCATGCTCAGATCATGTCTGTCTTAGACCTACTCCAGTGGTAGGCAAATTGCAGGTGGTCAAGGTTGTCTGCTGGGCTGGAATTGTTGCATGCTGTGTGAGCAGCATCGAAGTGTTTCATGATGGCAGATGCCAGAGATACTGGGCAGTAGTCATTAAGGCATATTAACTTATTTATCTTTGGTAACAGGATGACAGATGACCTGCACAGGATGTGCAGATATGGCCACTGACTGCAATCTATTGTTTCCATATGGATTACCAGTCATCTCAAGAGTAATAGCGGAAGCAAATCATGCTCAGTTCTGAGGGACTACCAAAGACAAATTAATGAAGTATTTAAAAAAAAACTATTTGATTCTTAACCAAGCAAAATGCTCTTGGGCATCCACTGATTTTGGAAATCTTCAAACAGCCTGGTGGCCATCATGGTTCAAGCTTATCTGACTCTGACCATTTCCTTTTATTTATGGTCCTACACCTAGGCTTGTAGAAAGCAAATTGCTTCAGGTACAGGCAAACATTCAAGCATTTGTCAGACTTTATTTACTTTAATTCTGCAATAATTAAAAGGATTGTTTTTTTAAAAAATGTAACCAAAAAGTTGCATGACAGTTGCAGTACATAGTCTTTATTCTCCTCATCTGCAACTACCTTTCTCATCGTCTTTTATTCATCTTTATAGCTTATTATTTGCCAAGTTACTGCTTCTTCTTAGTTAAACTGCTCCTTCTAACTGAGGTGGAAATAGACCAGAAATGTTGGGAATCCTCCTTGTGGAAATGTTTTAGTTTGAAGTCCTTTTTCAGAAACCAGCTTGATACTTTAACAGCTTCTTCCCCTCAAGCATCAAATTTCTGAATACTCAAAACTACCTCCATTTCTTTACACATACAGACCACGCCCCTCTTGTACCATTCCTGTACAATACCTGTACCATTCTAAGCTCAAATTTTTGACACTTTGACTTGTTTCCTTGAACAAGAGTAAAGTGATCAATTGAACTGTTTTGCTAATACTCGGATGAGTGGTATGTTATAAATTAAGAGACTTGAGTAAAATTCATCTTGCTTGAATTGTTTGACAAGTGGGCAACTCCAAAAGGATCTGTTAAAGGGTACACTGCTTGGAAAATTAGTAACCAAGTGACATTTCTAACTAAATCGGATTAATATCTATTCCATTTTTAGATATACTGCACCAACAGTCACTGTCCATTGATAAGAAATGGGCTTTGTGCTATAAGGACAAGACTGGGGAAATCTTTCATAAGGATATTAAACCAGCAACTAAGTGACTGGGTAGCCTGCAACCTGATGGCATCAAAAGTGATTTCTCAAACTTCCGGTACTGCCCCCCCCCCCCCAAACTCACCAGTCCCATCCACTTCTCTTTCTCACTTTATTCCCTTGCCAGCCTATTGCCTCCCTCTTATGCTCCTCCCCCTTCTTTCTTCCATGGCCTTCTATGCTCTATCAGACCCCCTCCATTTCTCCAGCCCTGCACCTCTTTCAACTTCCTAGCTCTTTACTTCATCCTCCCACCTTCAAGTTTCATCTATTACCTTGTGTTTCTCTTCCCCCCCTCACCTTTTAAATTTAGTCCTCAGCTATTTCTCCCCCTCCAGTCTTGAAGGACCTCAGCCCAAAACACTGACTGTACACTTTTCCACAGAAGCCACCTGGCCTGCTGAATTCCTCCAGCATTTGGTGTGCAGAACTCAGTGACCATCTTAAGCAGCCTAGCTGTCACTCTACTACCTCAATTCATTGCCCTTCATGTATTCAGGTTGCCTTTTGCTCTTGAAGGACAGTATTTAATTGATACTTGCTATTTATTTTGCAATCTTTTCCATGGGTCAACTAATTTTTGTGAACATATTATTTCTTGGCGCTCTACCCAACCTGAAGCTCCTACTTGACACAGACAGATTATTTTCCTCTTATTTTAGAGATTTAATTGACATACCAGAAAGTTTACACTTCCTGGGAAGCACTGACCTACAGTGACAATACCCCTGAAGCAAGGTTAGCCAAGCTTGGCTGGTGGTCTGCCAAGTAGAGACATCACTTGCTTTTGGACACTGTAAAATTGAGGTACAAGTCATTGTCAACTCTTTCACTGAAGCCTCTGAGGATGGATTGAACATTCAACAACTGTGCAATGAAGATCTTTCTACTAACCTACCAATAACCCTATCAATCAGATTCCTTCCCACATTCCTGGACCACTAACACTGTCTGGGCTGTCAACATCTCCGACGATCTACCCTGGGTCCAACATATTCACAAAAAAGACAGCACATCAGTTGCTATATTTCATTACAATGAGTCTAGCAAATTTCCAAATGTACCGTAGAGAGCATTTTAACTGATAGCACCATTCTTTAGTATGGAGGGGCCACTAAACAGGATCAGAAAAAGCCTCAAGGGTTGAAAACTCAGCCATCATGGGCATCAGTCCTCGATCTTGAGAAGGTATCTTCAAAAGGCATTGTCTCGAAAAGCTGGCATCCATCATTAAGAACCCCCATCACCCTGGACATTGCCTTCTTCTCACTGCTACCATCTGTGAGGTGGTACATGAGCCTAAAGCCACACATTCAAGTACTCCAAGAGGAGGCTCACAAGGGGGAAAAAAAAATCAACAACAACATGGACGCAAATAAGCACATAATAGCAAAAAGTAGTGGTAAGTTAGAGGATTGGAATGTTTAAAAACCAAAAGGCTACTTACAAACCAATAAGGAAGGAAAATTAAATTGGAGGGTAAGTTAGTCAATAATATCAAAGAAGATACCTAAAGGAGATTGAGAATTGAGGTGAACGTGAAGGCAAGAGCCACTGCTTGCCACTTGATTGCCAGTGGGATCACTCTGAACCAGAGGGGAGACTGCCCTTTGATCATTAGTGGGATCACTCTGGTGCCAGAGAGAGAGACCCTGCTGCTGTGCCCAGAGAATGTTACCCAGATTTTCTGCATTTTGGAGATAGACTCAGGCAAGGGAATTTTCTCAGTCTTAGTTTTTTCAAAATATATAAATATTCTGTGTTTTTTGCCTCATCTTTATGTGCAAGGTAGGGTGATTTAGGGGTTGATAGTTGTGTTGCTGTTCTTTTTCTTGGTTGTATACTTTAATAATAAATGAACCTTTGAAAAGCTTTGAGGTAAGTGGATATAGAACTGAAGGGTAGTAATGGGGACAAGGAAACAGCAGATGAACTTAGTATTTTGCACCATTCTTTACCATAGAAGACATTAAGTTTGCCAGAAATCAGAGCATCGGGGGCAGAAGTGAGTGCAGTTGCCATTACTAAGGAGGAGCTTGCAAAACTGAAAGGACTGAAGGTAAAGTCACCTGGACTAGATGGATTACACTCCAGGGTTCTGAGAGATATAGCTGAAGAGACCTGAGACATTAGCAATAATATTTTCAAAAATCACTAGATTCTGGAATGGTTCCAGAGGACCGGAAAATTGCAGCTATCACTTCACTTTGAGGAAGGCAGAAGTTGTTACAGGCCAGTTAGCCTGACAGTGGTTGGGAAGATAAAGTCCATTTTTAAGGATGAGGTTTCAGGATACTTGGGAGGTACATAATAGACAGAAGTCAGCATTGTTTTCTTAAGAGGAAATCTTGCCTAACAAACCTGTTGGAATTCAGAGGAACTGACAGACAGGATAGACAAAGGAGAGCCCATTGATGTTGTTTATTCAGATACTTAGAGGGCTTGACAATGTGCTGTATATAAGACTACTTAACAAGATAAGATCCTATGGTATTATGGGAAAGATACTAGCATAGATAGAAAATTGGCTGACTGACAGGAGGCAAAGAGTGGGAATAAAAGGGGCCCTTTCTGGTTGGCTGTTGGTGATTAGTAATGTGCCACAATGGTTGGAGTTGGGACAGCTTCTTTTCATGTTACATGTCAATTAATTGGATTTCAGAATTGATTGGCTTTGTGGGCAAGTTTACAGACAATACAAAGATAGGTGGGCAGGCAGGTAGTGTTGAGGAAGCAGAGAGTCTGCAGAAGGACTTAGATTGGGAGATAGGAGACAGAATATAGTGTAGGGAAGTGTATAGTTGTATACGTGCTTTGGTAGAAGGAATAAAGGCATAGACAATTTTCTAATGGGGAGTGAATTAAGAAAACTGTGGTGCAAAGGAACTTTGGATTCCTTATGCAATATTGCCTAAAGGTTAACTGGAAGTCTAACCTGATTCAACACCAACACAACTTGGTGTCCCATTTTCAGCTTGTCTGACAAATCCACCAGCATACTGTAGCCCACAGTAGGTTGACGAGAGTTCTGAATCCTGCACCGTTATCAGTCCAGCCTGGGACACTATTCCTCACATGGAAGTGGGGGAAGGTCCCATTCTTCTACTTAAAGATTTGATAACAGAACAAGATGAAAGTGACTACACCAATATCTGCAGGGAATTACATTTGTGGATTTAGTAAAAGGACAAAAAGACACTGAACTATAGGCAAGCTTTTAAAACTATTAAGACCAACACATTCAGCGAAACATTCAAGTTACAGATAAGTGGCTTTACAGACACAGGCCTTCTATATACTGCACTCCTCCAATATTTCCATGGCACTGGTGAACCCTGAGAGAGCGAGAGCTCCATGCATGCTATATTTATATGCTGGCAAATGGATTTTTTGGAACTGGAATCCAGTACCATTGTGGCCAGAAACAGCCAATAAAAGAACTGCAGTGTTCTTCAAAAGGGTCAACATTGTGGCAGTGGGCTTTGACCAGCAGATAGTGTTAATCTTTCACACTGGTTGAAAACATTTTGAAAAAGCATTTAAAAACCCAATTCAGTTGTACCAGAGTAAAATGCAAGGCACAAGGATGAACCATAAATGAAGTAGAACACCCACGATTTTTTTTTAAAAAAGGTGATCAGATGGTTCTTTCAAAACAAAAGAAATTTGGAGAGAGAAACGGCACCAATGGTTTAGTGACTCTGACCAGCTGGAAAATATTGGAGTGGATCTTTCAGTAGCAGAATGTTCAGGAGATTTTGAAAAAGGGAACATACAAATAGTTCTAAAAGATGTGTTTCTCCAGCTACCAGGAAATTTAACTGTCAACTCTCAGATCGAAAACAAGGACTCTTGTTCATGCAGCAAACACTAAGCCACTACAATAGCAACCTACAGAGAACTGAACCCAAATAGAAAACATGATGATTTCACCCATACCAAATTGCAAATGCAATCCTGAACTACATCCCAATTGCAATGCCAGTGACATTAAAAATCCTAAAATGACAATTCCAGTCTCAATCCAATATTTCAATCACTGTCCAAGTACACATGTACAAAGTGTGGCATGAATGAATTAAGACAAGTCATGAAATCTACTATAGAACAAGGGTGAACTCAATTTCAAGTTACACATAACAAATGACAGAAGGTTCTTAACTGAAAATTTAATCTGATGAGATTTGAAAAAAAAATGCAAAGGAAATACATCATCAAAATTGAGTAATGTAATATCAGTCTAGTAAAATATCAAGAATGGGATAGGTCCAGAGAATGCCTTCAGGTAAGGAAAAGTCTGGCTGGACATTAGCTGTATTATCACAGTTAAATGTGAGCATGCTAGGTTAGGGGACAAATCTGAGTTTAAACTAACATGTAGTCAGCTTGAGAATCGCATTCAGTTAACTGAACAAATGGAAAAGGAAATGGAAACCTGTGATAAACAACAACAGTAAAAAGTCTAAAGAGCAAATCCTTGCATGAACTGAACAAGTGAAAAAATAAGTGTAACTGAAGCAAAGTGTATTGTACAGAGCTTTGAAGTAAACTGAAGTCATATCAGGAAGTTCAGCAGGGGCCTCAAATGGACAAAATTACTTCCATTAGGGGGAGTAGAGCTACAAATAATGGGAACCCTATAACCAAATGACGACAATCATGTTAAATTTTACAAGGATTACTGATGCTAATTTCTACATGATTGTTAGAAAGATTAGACCATATACTTGCTGCACTGACCCTGCCGCTACCACCACACTTAAGAATTTAGTCTTTTCGATGCTGTTAGAAAAGCTTACACATCACTTAAAACTGGAGTTTTAACAGATACCTTCAAAATTGAGACTGGCAAATCCCAATTTTAAAAGCCAAATCTTGGTGAGCTACTAATGACAAAATCTCCTCATCCTGGCCAACACTCTGGAGAAATAATTTTCAACCAATTCTACTTTCTGAATGAGAACAAGACTGTAGAAGTTTGTCAGGTTTCAGAACAAATCATGGCATGGAGAAGGCACTTAGCAAAATTGTCAGTGACCTTCGGTTCAGCATTGATGCCAACAGGGTCTTGGTTCTAATTCTGAGATCAAGTGCTGCCTTTGACACAATTGACCATATTCTCCTTGGTCACATTGAGAACTGGATTGGCCCCTCTGGTAGTGTCCTTAATTGGTTTTGTTCAATCTCAGGCATTTTTCTTAAAGATCTGATGTACATTTTGGTGCTGCTAAGGGAAGCCGTTTTAGTCTCCTACTCTTATACATGCTGAGAGTGGCCAGTGAGTGAGTGGGCCAGTGAAGGAGTGGGCCAGTGAAGGAGTGGAGCTTTGAGGCTTTGGCTCGAAGGGCTTTGGCAGTTGGATTGTGCAATCAAGTCAATCAAGATTTGAATAGCTCAGACTCAGCAGAAAGCTGCTGATTGGGCAATCAAAAACTGAAAAGCTCAAACACATAAAAAGGGAGGCAGCTCAAGCAGAGCAGCCAGTGGGTGAGTGGAGCTTTAAGGCTTTGGCTCGAAGAGGCAAAGGACAAGCTTGCTCACAGTGAGGCAAGGCTGGGTAAGTTTCTTAATTAACTTAATTTCATAGTTGGTAATGGAGGCAGTAGATAGGGCAGTCCAGTGCTCCAATTGTAGGATGTGGGAAATCAGGGATAGCACAATTATCTTTGAAGACTACACCTGAAAAAGCTGCAGCTCCTGTCAAACTGAGTTAGGGAACTGGCATGAACTTTGGATCATTCCGGAGGCAGAGGCTATAACAGGTGTTTCAGGAGACAGTCACCCCGAAAAGTCAGGAGACAGGTAACTGGGTGACTGTCAGGAGAGGGAAGGGGAATAGACAGAAAGAGCAGAGCACCCCTGTGGTCATTCCAATCAACCATAAGTATACAGTTTTGGATACTGTTGGTGGCAACGACCTACCAGGGACAAGTTGTAGTGGTCGCGTCTCTGGCATCAAGACTGGACCCTCAGCTCAGAAAGGAAGGAGGGAAAAGAGAAGAGCAGTAGTGATAGGGGATTCAACAGTTAGGGAGACAGTTAAGTGGGAGATCGAGAATCCCAGATGGTCTGTTGCCTCCCTGGTACCAGGGTCCACAATATCTCAGATCAAATTCTCAGTATTCTCAGGAAAGAGGGTGAGCAGCCAGATGTCGTGGTCCACGTGGGGACCAATGACAAAGATACGAGTAAGGATGAGGTCCCGAAGAAGGAATACAGGGAGTTAGGAAAGTTAAAAAGCAGGACCTCAAGGGTGGTAATTTCGGGATTGCTGCCTGTGCCAGGAGACAGAGGGTAGGAACAGAAAGTTATGGCAGATGAATGCGTGGCTGAAGAGTTGGTACAGGGGGCAGGGGTTCAGATTTCTGGATCATTGGGCTCTCTTCTGGGGAAGGTCTGACCTGTACAAAAAGGATAGGCTTCATCTGAACTAGAAAGGGACCAATATCCTGGCAGGCAGATTTGCTACAGCTGTTAGGGAGGATTTAAACTAGTTTGGCAGGGGGGTGGGAATCAGAATGTGAGTGCAGAGATTAGGGTAGAAGGACAAGGCATGATGCTATGTGTTCTGATTTGGTGAGGAAGGGCAGACAGGGGACAAAACACAAATGTAGCCAGTTAGAGGGGTTGAAATGTGCATTTCAACGCTAGGAGTATTAGGAATAAAGGGGATGGACTTAAGAGCATGGATCAGTACGTGGAACTACAATGTTGTGACCGTTACTGAAACTTGGCTGGATGAAGGGCAGGATTGGCTGATGCAGGTATTTAAAAATAGGATAGGAGTAGCATTACCGGTCAGGGATAGTATCACGGCTATAGAAAGGGAGGACGCTGCAGAGGGAGTGTCTACTGAGTCAGTGTGGGTGGAAGTCAGAAATAGGAAGGGATCAATCACTGGGAGTAGTATATAGGCCCCCAAATAGCCCCTGGGACACCAAGGAGCAGATAAGCAGGCAGATTATAGAATTGTGCAGGAAATACAGGATTGTAGTTATGGGTGATTTCAACTTCCCTCATATTGACTAGCACCTCCTGACTGCAAGGGGGATAGATGGGGCTGAATTTGTCAGGTGTGTTCAAGAAGGATTCCTGACACAGTATGTGGACCGGCCGATGAGAGGAGAGGCCAACTTGGATCTAGTTCTGGGCAACAAACCTGGTCAGGTGGCAGACTTCTTGGTGGGGGGGGGGGGCATTTGGGTGAGAGTGACAACTCCCTTAGCTTCAGCAGAGCTATGGAAAAGGTTAAAAAACAGACAAAATGGGGAAGTGCTTAACTGGGGAAGGGCTAACTATGAAGGGATGAGGCAGGAACTAGTGAGAGCAAATTGGAAACAGATGTTCAAGGGTGAAAGCACAGATATGGAGGAAGTTTAGGGACCACTTGTGCTGGGTTCAGGATAGGTTTGTCCCACTGAGAAAAAGGGGAAAAAAATGGTAGGAAAAGGGAACCATAGCTGATAAAACACGTGAGGCAACTTGTCAAGAGGAAGGAAACATATGTTAGATACAAGCAGGAGGAAGGGCTCATGAGAAATGTAGGGTAGCCAGGAATGAGCTTAAGGACTTGGGAGAGCCTGAAGCGGGCATGAAGGCCTTGGCATGTAGGATTAAGGAGAACCGCAAGACGTTCTAAACGTATGTGAAGAACAGAAGGATGACAAGAATGAAGGTGAGGCCACTAAAGGAGGCAACATGTGCCTGGAGGCAGAGGAGGTTGGGGAGGTCCTAAATGAATACCTTGCTTCAGTATTCACAAGTGAAAAGGACCTTGATCAGGGTGAGGTCAAAATAGAACAGGCCTGTGTGCTGGACAATGTGAAGGTTAAGGAAGAAGTGTTGGATCTTCTTAAAAAGATCAAGATTGACAAGTCCCCAGGGCCAGGTTGCTGTGGGAAGTGACAGAAGAGATCGTTGGAGCAGTAGCTATGATCTTTGAATCCTCTTTGGTTGCAGGGGAGGTGCTGGAGGATTGGAGAATCCATGTAGTTCCCTTGTTTAAAAAAGGTAATAGGAAGAATCCTGGGAACTGTAGACCAGTGAGTTTTATGTCAGTGGTCTGCAAACTATTGGAAAAGATTCTTAAGGATAGGATCTACAAGCATTTGGAAAAGTACAGTCTACTCAAGGACAGTCAACATGGCTGTGAAAAGGGAAGGTCGTGCCTCACGAGCCTATCTGAGTTTTTTAAGAGATAACAAAAGAAATTGATGAGGTCTACATGGATATTTAGCAAGGCACTTGACAAGGTCCCCCACGAGAGACTCATCCAGAAAGTCATGAGGCATGGGATCTGTGTAACCTTGGCTGTTTGGATAAAAAAAATTGGATTACTGGAGGAATGCAGAGGGTAGTAATAGAAGGAAAGTATTCTGCATGGAGGTTGGTGACTAGTGGAATGCCACAAGGATCTGTCCTGGGACCACTGTTTTTTTTATAAATGACCTTGATGAAGAGGTGGAAGGATGGGTGAGTAAGTTTGCGGATGGCACAAAGATTGGAGCAGTTGTGGATGGAGCTGTAGGTTGTCAAAGGTTACAAGAGGATATAGACAGGATGCAAAGTTGAGTAGAAAAGTGGCAGATGGAGTTCAATCCAGATAAGTGTGAGGTGATGCATTTTGGAAGGACAAACTAGAAGGCTGAATACAGGGTTAACGTTTACTTAAGAGTGTGGATGAACAGCTGGACAATAGACAACAGGTGCAGGAGTAGGCCATTCAGCCCTTCCAGCCAGCACCACAATTCACTGACCATAAATGATCATCCACAATCAATACCCTGTTCCTGCCTTCTCCCCATATCCCTTGACTCCGCTATTTTTAAGAGCTCTTTCTTGAAAGCATCCAGAGAATTGGCCTCCACTGCCTTCTGAGGCAGAGCATTCCACAGATTCCACAGACCTTGGGGTTCAAATCCATACATCCCTCAAGGTCGCTGCACAGGTCGACAGGTTTGTTAAGGCAGCCTATGGGATGCTAGGTTTCATTAACAAGGGGATTGAGTTCAAAAGTAGAGGTCATGTTGCAACTCTACAAATCTCTGGTGAGACCACACAGAGTATTGTGTTCAGTTTGGTCACCTCATTATAGGAAGGATGTGGAAACTATGGAGAGGGTGCAGAAGAGATTTACCAGGATGTTGCCTGGATTGGAAAACAAGTTTTATGAGGCAAGGTTAGCAGAGCTGGGACTTTTTTCTTTGGAGCATAGAAGGATGAGAGGGGACAAGATTATGAGAGGCATAGATAGGGTGGATAGCCAGTACCTGTTTCCCAGGGCATGAATAGCAAACACCAGAGGACATATGTATAAAGTTAAGGGAGGGAGGTTTAGAGGAGACATCAGGGGCAAGTGTGTTTTTTTTAAAAAAAAGAGGGTTGTGGGTGCCTGAAGTGATTTGCCAGGGATGGTGGTGGAGGCTAAAATATTGGGGGTATTTAAGAGCCTCTCAGACAGGCACATGGATGAAAGAAAAATAGAGGGTTACAAGGAAATGTAGGGTTAGTACTTTTAAGGAAAATATGGGTCAGCACAACATTGAGGGCTGAAGAGCCTGCGCAGAGCACAAATTTGATTTCCAGTTATGCAAATAACAATTGTACATCTTGGTTGAGCCCGATGACAACAACATCTGGTATGGTGCAACAAACAAATGGATCAGCAATAATTTCCTAAAACCAAAAGATTAACTGTTAATCCCAAAACCAAGAGATAACTTGTTGATAAACTTGGAAATTCCACCCCCCCCCCAAAAAAAAAGCAGAAGTAACAAGTCTGGGTGTTATCATTGATTCAAATTTGAATTTTAAATCCCACGAAGAAAGCAACCAGAGCATCTTGTCTATACTCAAATATTGCAAAAGTACATCTGTTTCTGTCACAATACCGCTGAGAAACTAATTCACACCTTGATAATTGAACAGACTAGATTACTACAATGCACTTGTTACTAGAGTCAGAGAAGTACACCACAGAAACAAGCACTTCATCCCATCTAGTCCATGCTGACATCATTTAAACTGCCTACACACAACAACCTGTACCTGGACCATAGCTCTCTATAACCCTACTATCCAGGCACCAACCCAAGCTTCTCAAACACTGAAATTAAGCTGGCTGATTCCACACTCGTTACCCCCCCCCCATGTGAAGTTTCCCTTCATGTCCCCTTTAAATGTCTCACCTTTCACACTTAACCCATGACCTGATTGCAGTCCCACCCAACCTCTGAAAAAAAATCCTGCTTGCGTTTACCAAGCTATACCCCTCAATTTTGTATACCTCCGTCAAATCTCCTATCCATCTTTTAAGTTATAAAGAATATAGTCCTAACTAGTCAATCTTTCCTTATTCAGGTTCTTCAGACCTAGCAGCATCCTTGTAAGTTTTCTCTGCACTCTTCAACCTAGTTTTTATTTTTCCTGTAGGCAGGTGACCAAACTGGCACACAATACTCCAAATTAAGCCTCACCAACATCTTATACAGCTTCAACACATCTTTTATAGTCAATACATTGATTTATGAAGGCCAAAGTGCCAAAAGCTCTTTACAACCCCACCTATCCATGATGCCATATTCAATGAATTATGTACCTGTAATGCCAGATCCCTTTGTTCTACCACGCTCCTCAGTGTCCTACTGTTCACTGTGTCAGACCTACCTGGTTGGACCTATCAAAGTGCAAAACTTCATTTGTCTGCACCAAATTCCATCTGCCATTTTTTGGTCCATTTTTCTAGCTGATGCAGATTCCTCTGAAAGCCATGATAGCCTTCCTCACAGTCCACTACACCCTCAATCTCGATGTCATCTACATTCAAACTAATCTTCCAAAACAATCTATTGACAAACTTGAACTCATTGCGAGCATCACTGCTAAAAATCATGAGGGAACACATCACTCCCATCCAACTATATCTTTTAAAACTGATTTAAGTTCTCAAGTGGTCTGGGACCAGAGTAAATCACAGAATCACTTATTTTATAATCCTGCTCAAAGCTCTCCTGTCTTTTGCCAGTCTCTTAAATTTAAAGAACTTCTCTCAAGATAATTGACAGGTCAGCTTTTTTCTTTTAAAATTACACCCTCAAGCTGTGGAACTCAATAACTAGAACTAAAACTCCGTGAATACTTCAAAACACCAACTCAACCTATTTAACCTTTCTTTTAACTAACATCTTATTCTACAGAAAAGGAATTCAAACTGTATAGTCCATAAGAAAAGTGCTCCAAGTTATCATTGTCCGAACACTTTTGAATTCAAACTTGCAGAGAATCCTAAACTGCAGCAAATGTCTTCACACAGCTTTAAAACTTACTATGTGCATTTTAAATCTACACTTAATCATGGCTAATGTATACTGTACTGTTAATATGACGCTTCAGTATATTAAAAAGGTGAAATGTCTTGTTCCAAGTCAAACTATAATTTGAGGAATGAGCTAAATGTTTTCTTGACATGAAAGAATTACTATATTTAGCAGATCATAACACAGTTATTGTCATAACACAACTGCACAGAAACAGGCCCTTCAGCCCATTACAAACTATCAGACTGGTTCCACCAACCTGCACCCAGACTACAAGCCTCTGAACCCCTCCCATCCACATGTCTATCCAAATCTCTCTCAAGTGTTGAAATCAAGCTCACATCCACCACTTCCATTGGCAGTTCATTCCACTCGTCACCGAGTGAAGTTCCCCCTCATGTCCACCAAAATTTCTCACCTTTCACCCTCAACCCATGACCACTACCTTGTCTCAGCCAAACCCAATGGAGGAAAAAAACTGCTTACATTAAACCTCGTCTATACCCCTCAATTTTGTATGCCTCCCATCAAATCTTCCCTGAAACCTCTACATTCTAAGGAATGAAGTCCTAATATACTCAACCTTTCCCTACAACTCACGTCCTCCTGGCAACATTTGTGAATTTCCTCTGAAGTCTTTCAATCTAACTTACACCTTCCCTGTAGGTAGGTGACCAAAACTGCACAGCATTTTCCAGCTTAGGTATCACCAATATCTTGTACAATTTTAACCAAACATCCCAACACCTATACTTAATACCCGATTTATGAAGGTGAATGTGCCAAAACCTTTCTTTGCAACTCTGTCTACTTGTGACACCACTTTCAAGGAATTACGGATTCGCAGATCCGTGTGATCTGTCACACTGCTCAGTGTCCTACTGCTCACTGTTTAAAACTCTCTGGTTGGTCCTCCCAAAGTGCAACACCTCACTTGTCTGCATCAAATTCCATCTGCCATTTTTCCAGCTGGTCCAGATTCCTCTGCAAGCTTTAATATTCTTCCTCTGTCCACTACACCCCTAATCTTGATATCATCCACAGATTTGCTGATCCAGTTTTATCACACTATCATTCAGATTGTTGGTATAGATGACAAACAACTGACCCAGTACCAATACCTGCAGTACACCATTTGTCACAGGCCTCCAGTCAAAGAGGTAACCATCTACCACCACTCTCTGGCTTCTCCCATGAAGAGAATGGCTACTCCAATTTACCTCAGCTTGAAAGCCAAGTGCCTGAACTCGCATGTTCCTCCCCCTCCCACCCACCCTGAGTCAATATGCTTCTTTGCTCGATATTTTGAATAATGTTTTTTTTAATGTTTACTTGCTATTTTTAATTTTTGCAAGCTGGCCCCACAGGAATGCTGTCTCATTCAGCTGCATCTATGTATGGTTTGATTATTGAATGATTTGATGGATGTAGAACTCTTGACGAAGTCCAAGTAGACAACATCCAATGCCTTGAACTTTCCTGGTAACTTCCCCAAATCTAGAAAATTGGTTAGACATGACCTACCATGCATAAAGCTATGTTGACTATCCCTAATCAGATCCTGGCTAACCAAATACTTATATCTAGTCCCTTAGAATAACTTCCAATTACTTTCCCACTACTGGTGTCAGGCTTAGCAGCCTACAATTCCCTGGCTTGTTTATTTATTTATTTTTAAAGAGCCCTGGTTAAATAAATGATTAGTTATCCTGCAATCCTCTTGCAACCTACCCATAGCCAAAGATGATTTAAAGACCTCTGCCAGGGCCTTTAATTTTTTTACACCTTGCATAGGATTCAAGGGAATGCCTGGTCATGCCCCAGGGATTTATCCAGCCTAATTTGCTTCAAAACAGCAAACACCTCTTCTTTCATCTGTATAGAGTCCATGACTTCACTGCTGCACTGCCTCAGTCAACAGACTGACCATCTCCTGACTAAATATAGATGCAAAATATTCACGCAAGATCTCATCTTTCAGTTCCATACATAGATCTTCCAGAGGAATTTTGTCCCTTGCCATCTTTTTGCTCTCAACACATCTGTAGAATAGAACATAGAATAGTACAGCACAGTACAGGCCCTTCATCCCAAAATGTTGTGCCAACCCTTAAACCCTGCCTCCCATACAACCCCCCACCTTAAAGTCCTTCATATACTCATCTACTTGTCTCTTAAATTTCACTCTAGTGTATCTGCCTCCACCACTGACTCAGGCAGTGCATTCTACGCACCAACCACTGAGTAAAAAACTTCCTTCTAATATCCCCCTTGAAATTCCCACCCCTTACCTTAAAGCCATGTCCTCTTGTATTGAGCATTGGTGCCCTGGGGAAGAGGCACTTGCTGTCCACTCTATCTATTCCTCTTAATATCTTGTATACCTCTATCATGTCTCCTCTCATCCCCCTTCTCTCCAAAGAGTAAAGCCCTAGCTCCCTTAATCTCTGATCATAATACTCTCTAAACCTGGAAGCAACCTGGTAAATCTCCTCTGTACCCTTTCCAATGCTTCCACCTCCTTCCTATAGTGAGGCAACCAGAACTGGACACAGTACTCCAAGTGTGGCCTAACCAGAGTTTTATAGAGCTGCATCATTACCTCGCGACTCTTAACCACTTTCCCTCGACTTATGAGAGCTAACACCCCATAAAGCTTTCTTAACTACCCTATCTACCTGTGAGGCAACTTTCAGGGATCTGTGGACATGTACACCCAGATCCCTCTGCTCCTCCACACTACCAAGTATCCTGCTATTTATTTTGTACTCTACCTTGGAGTTTGTCCTTCCACCTCACACTTCTCCGGGTTGAACTCCATCTGCCACTTCTCAGCCCACTTCTGCGTCCTATCAATGTCTCTCTGCAATCTTCAACAATCCTCTGCACTATCCACACCACCACCAACCTTTGTGTCATCTGCAAACGTGCCAACCCACCCTTCTACCCCCAAATCCAGGTCGTTAATAATTTTTTGAAAAAATCAAAAAGTAGAGGTCCCAGAAGCTATCTTTGTGGGACACCACTAGCCACAACCCTCCAATCCGAATGTACTCCCTCCACCACAACCCTTTGCTTTCTGTAGGCAAGCCAATTCTGAATCCACCTGGCCAAACTTCCCTGGGTCCCATGCTTTCTGACTTTCTGAATAAGTCTACTGTGTGGAACCTTGTCAAATGCCTTACTAAAATCCATGTAGATCACATCCACTGCACTACCCTCATCTATATGCCTGGTCACCTCCTCAAAGAACTCATACAAGGCTTATTAGGCAAGATCTGCCCTTCACAAAGCCATGCTGACTGTCCCTGATCAGACCATGATTCTCTAAAAGCCCATAGATCCTAGCTCTAAGAATCTTTTCCAACAGCTTTCCCACCACAGACTTAAGGCTCACTGGTCTATAATTACCCGGACTATCCTTACTACCTTTTTTGAACAAGGAGACAACATTCGCTTCCCTCTAATCCTCCAAAACCATTCCCGTAGACAAGAAGGACAAAGGTCCTAGCCAGAGGCTCAGCAATCTCTTCCCTCACCTCGTGGAGCAGCCTGGGGAATATTCCATCAAGCCCGGGGAACTTATCTGTCCTAATGTATTTTAGCAACTCCAACACCTCCTCTCCCTTAATATCAACATGCTCCAGATCAACCACCTCACTCATGTCCTCACCGTTATCAAGTTCCCCCTCATTGGTGAATAGCAAAGAGAAGTATTCATTGAAGACCTTGCTCACTTCCAACACCTCCAGGCACATCTTCCCACCTTTATCTCCAATCGGTCCTACCTTCACTCCTGTCATCCTTTTGTTCTTCAAACAACTGAAGGATGCCTTGGGGTTTTCCTTTACCCTACTTGCCAAAGCCTTCTCATGCCCCCCCCCCCATCTTGCTCTCCTCAGCCCCTTCTTAAGCTCCTTCCTTGCTACCTGAAATTCCTCAATAGACTCATCTGATCCTTGCTTCCCAAACCTCATGTATGCTGCCTTCTTCCACCTGTCTAGATTTTCCACCTCACTTGTCACCCATGGTTCCTTCATCCTACCATTCTTTATCTTCCATACCAGGATAAATTTATCCCTAACATCCTGCAAGGGATCCCTAAACATCGACCACATGTCCATAGTACATTTCCCTGCAAAAACATCATCCCAATTCATACCCGCAAGTTCTAGTCTTATAGCCTCATAATTTGCCCTTCCCCAATTAAAAATTTTCCTGTCCTCTCTGATTCTATCCTTTTCCATGATAATGCTAAGGCCAGGGATCGGTGATCACCGCCCCCCAGATGCTCACCCACTGTGAGATCTATGACCTGATCCAGTTTGTTGCCCAATACTAGTATGGCCTTCCCCCTAGTTGGCCTGTCAACATACTGTGACAGGAATCTGTCCTGGACACACTTAAATTCTGCCCTGTCTAAATCATTGTAACTAATCAGCTGCCAATCAATATTAGGTAATTTAAAGTCACCCATGATAACAACCCTGTTATTTTTGCACCTTTCCAAAATCTGTCTCCCAATCTGCTCCTTGGTATCTCTGCTGCTACCAGGGGACCTATAGAATACTCCCAATAGAGAAATTGCTCCCTTCCTGTTCCTGACTTCCGCCCATACGGACTCAAAAGAGGATCCTGCTACATTACTCACCCTTTTTGTAGCTGTAATAGTATCCCTGACCAGTAATGCCACCCCTCCTCCCTCCTCTATCCCTCTGAAATCCAGGAATATTGATAATCCATTCCCGCCTTGGTGCCAGCCAAGTCTCTGTAACGGCCACTACATCACAATTCCATGTATGCATCCAAGCTCTCAGTTCATCACCTTTGTTCCTGATGCTTCTTGCATTAAAGTACACAAACTTTAGCCCTTCTACCTTTATTCTGCTTCTCTTTCCTCAAAGCCTCTATGTTAGATATGGCTTTACTCCATGCACTTCTTCCACTGCTCTATTGCTCCGGGTCCCATCCCCCTTGCAAATTAGTTTAAACCCTCTCAAACCATGCTAGCAAACCTACCTGCAAGGATATTGCTCCCCCTCAAGTTCAGGTGCAACCCACCAATCTGTACAGAAGAGATCCCAATGATCCAAAAAATCTAAAACCCTGTCTCCTGCATCAACTCCTCAGCCACACATTCAACTGATATCTCTTCCAATTCTTACCATCACTATCACAGAGCGCTGGCAGCAATCCTGAGAACACCACCCTTGAGGTGCTATTCTTCAGCCTTCTGCTGACTTCAGGACCTCATCCCTCTTCCTGCCTATGTCGTTGGTACCAACATGTCTCACGTCTTCTGGTTGCTTTCCCTCTCGTGCCAGGATGTCGTGCACCTGGTCAGTCATATCCCAGACCCTGGAACCTGGGAGGCAACAAACCATGCGGGTGTCCTTCTCACATCCACAAAGTCTTCTGTCTGCTCCCTTAACTATAGAGTCCCCAATGACGACTGCTCTCCTCTTCTCCGTCCCACCCTTCTGCACCACAGGGTCAGACTCAGTGCCGGAGGCCCTGCCACCATGGCTCACCCCTGGTTGGTCGTTCCCACCAACAGTATCCAAGACAGTATACTTATTATTCGGGGGAATGGCTACAGGGGTGCTCTGCACTACCTGTCTACTCACCTTCGCTTGCTCCCCCTGCCCTGACTGTCACCCAACAACTCAGTTGTTGAATGCTCAATTCATCCTTCCAGCTGCTTCAGTGAAAGAACAACTTGCACCTCAGTTTCACTGTGAACTGACTTTATTTCTTACACCTTTCACATACAAGTAAAAATCTTTATGTTATGTCTGCATCTAAATGTGCAATCATAGTAATTAGTAATAAATAGAACTGTCAACATAATATAGAGTACACTCAAATCAGTGCGAGTTAATTAGTCTGATGGTCTGGTGGTAACAGCTGTCCTGCAGCCTGCTAGACCTGGCTTTTATACTGCAGTACTGTTTCCCAGATGGTAGCAGCTGGAACAGTTTGTGGTTGGGGTGACTCAGGTCCCCAAGGATCCTTCAGGCCCCTCTTCTTTTTTTAAAAAAAAAGGGGCACCTGTCTTTGCAAATGTCCAGAACAGTGGGAGGTTCACATCAATAGATGTGCTGGGCTGTCCACACAACTCTGCAGAGTCCTGTAATTAAGGTAGGTACAGTTCCCATACCAGGCAGTGATGCAGCAAGTCAGGATGCTCTCAATTGTGCCCCTGTAGAAAGTTTTAGGATTTGGGGGCCCATACCAAACTTCCTCAACTGTCTGAAGTGAAAGGGGTGTACAAAATCAAGTGAGATCAACCAAGTTTGGCTAACCTTGCTTCTGGAGTATAATCATTGTAGATCAAAAATGCTTCCCAGGAACTGTAAACCTTCAGGTACATCAATGAAGTTTCCGAAATAAGAGAATCCCAGTCATATAGGATGCCCAAGTTAGGTGGAATGTTTGCACTTTCGCAAAGATTCACTGATCTGTGGAAAAGATTGCCAAGTGTCAAGTATCAATTTACTATTGTCCTTCAAGAACAAAAGGCAGCCCGAATGTATCAGGGACAATGAATTGAGGTAGTAGAGCAACAGCTAGGCTATTGTCCCCAGTCTTGTCCTTAATGCCACAAAGCCCATTTCTTATCAATGAACAGTGATTGCTGGTGCAGTACATCTAAAGATTGAACAGATGGCCTATTAATTCTATTTAGTGTGAAATGTCAGCTGGTTACCAATTTTCCAGCTAATATACCCATTGATGGATCTTTTGAAACTGCCCACTTGTCAAAATTTAGACAAGATGAACATTACTCAAGTCTCCAAATTTATAACACTTCCCTCACCAAGTTTTAGTAAAACATTTAAATTGATCGCTTTACTCCTTGTGTACAAGAAAACCAGTCTAAGCTTAGGTCAACAGGTCAGAATGCACAAGTATTTAAAAAGGAGAGAGCACTGCAAGAGTGCACGCATAAAAGGTGGTTAGAATAAAATTAAATACAATGTTATGAGGTAGGTAACAAAGCCAACTAGTAGAATTACTCATTTCTTTTTAAAAAGAAACAATAACCAGGAGAAATAAGGATTTATGCATTAATATTTTTCCACACATCTGTGAAATGTCACAGGAAAATCATCCACTGATTTGGACATTCTAAAACTGAAATATGGTACAGTAATCAATTTGAAGCAATAGGCCAGCCCAGAATCAGGTTTTCACAAATATACAGTAAATTGATATTTATTTTGTAGTAGCATTACAGAGCAATACATTAAACTGTTAAAATAAATGTATAATAAATAAGTGCAAAAAAAGGGAGGTTGTGTTTATGGACTGTTCAAGAATCTGATGGCAGAGGTGAGGCAGCTGTTACTAAAACATGGACTTCAAAATGAAAAAGTTGTGTACGTAAACTGAAATAGTAACTGTTCCTCTTCCCACAGATGCTGCCTGATCCCACTGAGGATTCCCAACATCTCTGGCTCTAAGCAATCTTTCTGATCTATTGTCAACTCAGAAGGAACAGCTTTTAAAAAAAAATCAAGCAGTAAATAATAGCAAACCAAGCTCCTCGCAATACACTGTCTCCACTCTTGGCTGCCTCAGTAAAGCAGCCAGCATAATGAAAAAAAATCCCACCCATTGCAGGCACCCTCTTCTCCCTCTCCCACTGGGCAGTTGCATTGGATATATTAAGGCATGAAATATTCAGTAAAATTTCAATACAACATCTGCTTAAATTTTTTTAGAGTGGGGATTAAAACACCACATGTTGGCATAACTAACATTTTATTACTGATCCTTGACTAGAAGCTGTAACAAAATTGTGGAAGTTGACAATGAGTCGGAGTTTGCCCCTTGTGCATACTGACAACTATAATCTTTGTACTGCCACGTGGTGCTTTGGTAGATCACCATATACTACCCTGAGATTCATTTTCTTGCTGGCATTCTGAGTAAATGCAAAACAAACATAATTAAAACCCACAAGACAGACAAACAACCGGTGTGCAAAAAAAACAGTAAACAGTACATGAGATGAGTAGTTCTTGAAAGCGAGTCCATATGTTGTGCAATCAGTTCAGTGTTGAGGTGAATGAAGTAGAGTAAATTTATTCACTCTGGTTCAAGGGCAATACCCGGTCCTAAACCTGAGTGGCGAGTCCCAAGGATCCTGAACCTCCTTTCAGATGGAGCATGATGAATGCTGTTTTCCTGCAACAGCGCTCCTTGTAGCTGGGCTCAATGGTAGGGAGGGTTTTACTTGTGATTGATTTGGCTGCATCCACTGCTTTTTGTAGGCATTTTCATTCACACCAGTCCATGAACTGGTCAGTGTTATCAAATGTGAGAAAATCTGCAGATGCTAGAAATCTAAAGCAACACAAACTACTGGAGGAACTTGGCAGGTCATGCAGCATCCATGGGGGGAAAAAAAACGATGTTTTGGGCTGACACCCTTCATCAGGACTTTCCATTGCACATCTGTGAAAGTCTCGTGTTGGCATAGAAGCCTGATTAAAGCAACGTCACAGTGTACCATAATGCTTTAGTGTCATGATCAGGGTTCAATTCCCAAGGCTTTTGTACATCCTGTGTGGATTTCTTCTGGATGCTCCAGTTTCCTTTCACATTCATAAGACACAAAGCAATAGTTGGCAAGTTGTGGGCATGCTGTACTGGCACTAGTATCATAACACTTGTAGGGTGCCTCCAGCACATCCTCTGATGTTGGTCATTGACAAATGCATTTCACTGTGTTTTGATGTGACAAAGAGAAAATTGCTTAAAATGTTCATAAACTCTACTTCCAGCAGCATCACAGGCACATAGCAGTATATAATCAGCATTCACAAGGAAATCATAAATTAAAGTTTTTGCAGTAAAACAATTATAACAGAAAGTCCATTTTAGTGCAAGGTCATCCAAGTGCTCAGTTGCTTAATTGTCATGGTTAGGACTCATGCCAAATGTTCATGAACAGAGCCAAATCTCAGTAAGGATCAGTGTTGAACCAACTTACAGCAAAATGTCTCAAAATATTTCTCTTTATTTCTCACCGCAATGCTGTACCTCACCTCCAATAATTCCTTGATAAGAGGGTAATTCAATCCTATTGATCAAGTAAGTATACTATTTTCAAACTTACCAAACATACATAAATTACTACCAAGGTCTAATGCCAATTTCTGAAGGACCTAATGATTAATCTCCAAGTTACTGAAACCACAGCAAGTCAAGGGCCCCTCTTCTGGGTAGTACCCGGACTACCTAAGCCATGACATTCAATGTAATACAAGAAAACCTAATTATGAAAAAGCTCTAGTTCTTTTGAGCAACATAAACCTAAATATACTTTCAGAAACAAGCTAACCGAGTGAAAAAAAAAACAGGAATTTTTAATGATTCCTCCGCCCAAGGAAATGCCAAATGCATTATTTCAGGTAAAACTGACATCTTGCTCTTTTGCAATTTTCCTTTATGGTCCTACACATTTTTTCCAAAGGTTCAAAGGTCAAAATTAATGTCAGAGAAATGTATACAATATACATCCTGAAATGCTTTTTCTTCATAAACATCCACGAAAACAGAAGTGCCACGGAGAATGAATGACAGTTAAACATGAGTTCCAGTTCCCCCTTCCTGCGTGCAAGTGGCAGCAATGATCCCCTCCCCCCCACCAGCAAAAACACGCATCAGTACAATCACCGAGCCCAAATGTGTGCTAAGCAATAGCAAAGGCACAGACCAAAGTTACCCCAAAGGCTTCACACTTCATCTGACTTTCAACAACCCACAGGTTCTCCCTCTCCCTGGCAAGGGAGAGACAGTGTCCCCCATTTTCACAATGAGTGGGAGACACAACAGCAACCCACTGGTTTACGATCTTAAAAGTCCCGTTTCATCACTTCTTTCAAGCTGTGTCCAAAGATCACAAAGACCTCGGGTCTTTAGACCCACAGTGGAAGATTTTCCAGCCTCCCCGTTACACCAGTCTCCTGCTGTGACGCTGACCCTTGATCCACCCATCTCCAGAGCCCCGACATCTTAGGCTTCTGAACACAATCGAGATTCTCAGGCCAAACCCTTAAATCCAGATTTAATTTCTCTACCTTGGAATTATTTTTTTAAACTCATTAGAAACAATCACAAAACTGCTAGTTTCACTAAAAACCCCACCTGGTTCACAAGTGTCTTGGAAGGAAAGAAATCAGCCATCTTTACAAGATCTGGCCTATGTAACATCAGATCTACCAACCACATTGAGTCAATGCCCTCTGAAAAAGGGATTGGACAATAATGCAGAACTAGACCGGAAAGCCCAGGTGCCAAAGCCTAAACAAAACAAACATTACCTTTCTCTAATGGTAGAAATTAAACCTACACCATTCCATGTAAAAAGTAATCCTGCTTTACAGAAAGTAATTGCCATGCACAATACTATTCACTCTAATTCCATTTGAAAAATGCCGTGCATCTGCTTCATTGCACATTAATGACCAATATGTCACAGTGAATGTGCAGCAAAGATGCCAAAACTTGAATCAAATCATCATATCATCATATCATTATTCAAAACTCTCCTGGCAATCTGTCACCCTCTCAACCAGGGGTGTCAAACTCATTTTAGGTCACAGGCCGGATTGGGCAAAATGCAGCTTCATGCGGGCCGGATCAGTCGGGCACGTGCGAATGCAGCTTTCTTTGCCTCCATTTTTTTAGCCTGTTCTCATGTGTCTCAGTCTCTGCTATAACTACAAAGTGTTTCACTTTACAAATTCAGTTTCTTATGAAGACTGCTGAGCAAGCATTATTTTTATGATTGGTATTAACTTAATCATAGGCTTCATATCGCTGGGCTATTAATAATTAAAATAATAGATGTAAAATGATCTCACGGGCCAGATATAATTGTACGCCGGGCCAGATATGGCCCGCGGGCCTCGAGTTTGACACCCATGCTCTGAACTATTCCACCCAGACCTGTGCAGCTTATACTCAGTATTACTTACCCATTATCATGGTTCTCCCTGGCCTTCACTTGCTCGCAAAATAAAAGTTCCGAGATCATGAGTAATTCACAAGTCTTCATGGTCTCAATCCTCACTACCGTGGACTTAATCTTGTCTCACAATCAAAGTTACACCCCATTTATTTTAACACACAACTAATGCCTGTTCCTTCAAATACTTCAACTCGATTATCTCAGATTCTTTTATTAATCCCTGCATTCCATTGAATCCCCAAAACCAATAGGAGGCAATAAGCAGGAGTCAGTAAGGCTAATTGGGACAATGGGACTAGGAGAAAGAACTTTACTCCCAATTCAAGGATTGATTATATTTTTCCTTGGACAGTCCAAGCCCAGTTAGAAGAAACTTGCTGTAACAGACAATAGCAGATTAATAAATACTCATCAATTCAACTGCTCCTCATGGCACCAAACTGAGCTGCATTTCAAAAATTTCAAAACATAGTTTTCATTTATGTGATGACTATTATGCAGTCCCTTTTACTATTATGCAGTCCCTGTTTTTTTTAGAAAACAGCCCGATAGGTCGACTGAATAATTGTAAAGAAAACTGAATTTCACATTCACCATCTCAAATAGAGGTGAAATGGTACATCAATGGTACATGGTAACCTTCATACACTCACCAACACACCATTTCTTCAATAGGATGCCATCATTTGCAATTACCAGAGAAAACAACCTTAGTTTAATACTGTAAAAAAAAGACACTACCACTTACATTTTCTCAGATAGCAAAGTTGAGTTTTCAGTGCAATGAGTGTTAAAAATCTAACATGGAGATGCGACCCACAACATCTTGACTCAACCACAACTTGGCCAAAGTTGACACTTAGAACTCAAATGATTTTTAAAATATTTTCATGAATCCCTTCACTGCATTATTCAAAGTGACGGCTCAATTAGTCATTTTACAATAAACTTGCAATTGAATTAACGGATTTTGATTCAAGGTAATGGTCCAATTAAAAGCCATTTATTATGACATTAGCAGAATTAGTTCAATTATTTGATTCAGAAACAAATTATCCCATTGATTTAGTTCTGAGTTGAAGAGTCACCACCTAACATTCAAATCACTTGTATTCAAGATTGTAATAAGGAAACTAGCAACTACATTTATTCACCAAAACCTCATTTCTTTTGCATTTGTATTAAAACCACAATTAATTTGGCCCAATGGTGGAGCAGACTCAGTGTGCCACATGGCCAAATTACACTGGTGTCTTAAGTCTTACAATCATCTTTTCTTGAGACGAAGCAGCATCTAGTATATACAAACCTATAGTGTACACAGAGACAATTTAGCCAAATTCTCAACAATTTAACCTCGTAATGCGAGTTCAAATATTCTGATGAATTTCAAAATAATCTGGTTTGATAACTCAGTACAGTAGCATGCAATGTTTTATTGTAAAGGCACTGTGCTACAAACACTTAAAATCTACAGCACTGCTGAGTTAAGATGCCCCCACCTGTCCTCACTACCATTTTTATAATACCCTTAAAAACAGAATTCCTATTTTGTTCATTCATAATGTGGTTGTCAGTAGCAAAAATAACAGCTATTTTGCCCCTTACTGTCTCTTATGTTAAGTCACTTACTAAAGCCATTTTGCAAATCAGTTAAGATGTAACTGTGGCAGAGTAGATCCAGAGTCACATAGAATCAGAACATTACAGCACAGAAACAGGCCTTTTGGCCCTTCTTTTGGCTGTGCTGAACAATTTTTCAGCCTAGTCCCACCGACCTGCACCTGGCCCATATCCCTCCATATACTCTCTCATCCATGTACCTGTCCAAGTTTACCTTAACTGTTAAGTGAGTCCACATTTACCACTTCATCAGGCAGCTCATTCCACACTCCCACCATACTGTGAAGAAGCCCTTCCCCTAATGTTACCTTTAAGCTTTTTCCCCCTTCACCCTTAACCCATGTCCTCTGGTTTTTTCTCCCCAAGCCTCAGTGGAAAAAGCATGCTTGCATTCACTGTCTATACCCATCATAATTTTATACACCTCTATCAAATCTCCCTTCATTCTTCTACACTCTTGGAAATAAAGTCCTAACCTATTCAACCTTTCTCTGTAACTCAGTTTCTCAAGTCCCAGCAACATCCTTGTAAACCTTCTCTGCACTCTTTCAACCTTAATATCCTTCCTGTAATTTGGTGACCAAAACTAAACACAATACTCCAAATTCGGCCTCACCAATGCCTTATACAACCTCACCATAACATTCCAACTCTTATACTCAATACTTTGATTTATAAAGGCCAACGTACCAAAAGCTCTTTACTACCCTATCTACCTGTGACGTCACTTTTAGGGAATTTTGTATCTGTATTCCTAGATCCCTCTGTTCTACTGCACTCCTCAGTGCCCTACCATTTACCTTGTATGTTCTATCTTGGTTTTTCTCTTCCAAAGTGCAATACCTCACTTGTCTGTATTAAACTCCATCTGCCATTTTTCAGCTCATTTTTCCAGCTGGTCCAGATCCCTCTGGAAGCTTTGAAAACCTTCCTCACTGTCCACTACACCTCCAGTCTTTGTATCATCAGCAAATTTGCTGATCCAATTTACATCATTATCCAGATCATTGATATAGATGACAAATAACAATGGACCCAGCACATAGGCCAGAAGTTTGCAAGTGAGTCAGACATGTGCTTATGATCATTAAGTTTTTTTAATTGCCACAATAACTGATAGCTTCTCATTCCAAACATTAACTGAATTTGAATTCTTTAATACCCTGTGGGATTTGAACTCATGCCTCCAATGAAGACTAGTCCTGCAACAATACTTTCATAGCCCATACAATTATTGGTTCATGCTACTTATGGGACCAAGCTAGTGTGCTTACAAGCAAACTGTAAAAGCAACACTTAAGATGTTTGTAAAATGCTTCAAGTCCTATAAACAATGCACATCATAGTTCAAGTTAAAACTGAAATAATTTCTTAACCAAATTTTAAACATTTATAGTACTCCAAGTTTGTAAAACAGAACCAAATTTTTACTGTCTGCATACTGTAGATAGTTTTTACAGGAGATTAATATGCCCATAATTTTTCATTATATTTGACTTACATAAGCACAGTAGTGTTGTGGTTTACTTAGTCTTCATAGCACTGAAATGGAAATTCTGTTTTATGTACAATGTCAATAAAAAGGAAACTTTTCACCAACTTTCCAAAGCCAAAATGATGTGTATCCAGACATTTTAGCATTCTCAATTGAAAACTGCAGGTGTGAACAGTAGATTAAAATTCACCAAGGTAAAAACTGCACAAAAATAACAAATACTGTACTGTTTGCAATAGAAGTAACCACCACAGGAAAAGTCTGCACAGTATTACACAAGTATAGGGATGCAAACATAATTGGCATTAACTGTCAATGCAAAGTCCCTGCACAATATTTGTAATATCCCTGTTTGATCACAATCCCCTTGTCACATTAAAGAAGCACAATTCCCTGCCGGGGCCAGAGTACAGCTGCAAATAAACTCATTCCAATCAACTTCAGTAACATGTTAAAATATAGAAATATGCTGGAGTTGTTATGCAAGTCAGGCAGCATTTGCAGGGATAAACATTTTGATATCCTTTCAGGTTCAAAACCAGATAGAATTACTATGCAAATTGCTAATTATCTCCAATGTTGTCAGATCTCAATTACTGTAGTTTTTTTTTATTTTCAATTACACTGTAAAACAGTCCCTGCTTCAGGTTGGCAAGTTATTAATGTTAAATAATTCCCAATAACCAAATTCTAAACTATAATCATTAATCTAACATCAAGTATTTGAAAAACGAGATTCTGCAAATGCTGGAAATCCAAAGCAACAATGCTGGAGGAACTCAGCAGGTCAGACAGCATCTATGGAAATGAATATATAGTCAAAGTTTCAGGCTGAGACACTTCTATCCTGAACATTGAGCGCTGACAGCTCATTTCACACTTTGACATTTGAGTGAAGTTCCCTTTAAACTTTTCACCCTTAACCCATGACCTCCAGTTGTAGTCCCACCCCTCATTGGAAAAAGCCTGCTTGTATTTACTCTATACCCCTATCAAATCTTCCTTCAGTCTTTCTATGTTCCAGGGAATAGAGATTTGACCTAGTCAATCTTTCCTTGAAAATCAGGTCCTCCAGTCCTAGCCACATCCTTGTAAATCTTATTGTACTCTTTCAACCTTGATTACATCTTTCCTGTAAATAGGTGACCAAAACTGCACATAATACTCCAAATTAAGAGTCAATGTCTTGTACAAATTCAACATATCATTGAGTACAGCAGATAGGATGTATGAAGTGAGACAAGCTTTCTTTACAAACCCATCTACCTGTGACACCATGTTCAATGAATTATGGGCCTGTATTCCCAGATCCCTTTGTTCTACTGTTCACTGTGTAAGACCCACTCTGGTTGGTCCTACCAAAGGACAACACCTCACTTGCCTGCATTAAATTTCATTTACCATTTCTCAGCCAAATTTTCCATCTGGTCCAGATCACACCACAAGTTCTGATAGCCTTCCTCACTGTCCACCGCATCCTGATCCTAGGTGTCATCCACAAATTTGCTGATCCAGTTAATCACATCATCCAGATCATTGATAGTGACTAACAACGGACCAGCACCAATCCCTGCAACACTATTAGTCACAATTGCCTCTAATTATAAATCTACCACTCAGGTAGTAGATAGGCAACCTACCACACAAAACAGATACTCAAGAGGACACTGATGCCAAAACCACCACTTCCAGTAATCCTACCCATGCTAGCTCTCCTATATGGAATGCATCATTTTAGAGTGTAAGTTTAACTTCCCCATTATTAAGATGGACAAATCCCTTTGGCTTGTGGAAGGCTCAAGGAAATTGAGGAGACCCTTATGGAGCTAGTCGCTTTATTGTAAACACTGAAGTTCTTGAAGATTGGAAGGTGACTAATGTTAAAAGGATAGCAAAGACAAGCCAGTAAACTACAAGCCAGTCAGGCTGTCATAACAGGGAATTTACTGAAGTTCTAAGGCATTTACCTTGGACAGACAAGAGACCGACTACTAGTCAGCGTGGTTCTGCATGTAAAGCTGTGCTTTGACAAGCTTCACATTTTTTTCTGCAGTATCCAACAAGATAGACTAGGGCTGGTCATTGGGTATTGTCCATTTCAACTTTAGCAAGGTCTTTAACAAGGTCCCCCCCCCCCCATGCTAGGCCAGCTTTGGAGGCTAGGGCCCATTGAATCTAGAAGCACTAGTTAGGTAGCACAGAGGTAGGAATGGAGGGTGGCCTAACTAGGGAGACCAGCATGCCTTTGTGTAAACAAGTCTGTCTTCCCAACTTGATCGAGTGTTGACAAATTGACAAGAGAATGAAGTTGGAGCAGTGCATATTGTCCACATGGATTTTAGTAAGGTGTTTGACCAAGTCCCTGATGGGAAGTTAATCCAGAAAATTAGGATGCATGGAGTCCCTGGCAAATTGGCTATTTGGATTCAGAACCAGCTTGTGCATAGAAAACAGGGTATTGGTTGAACAGGCTTATTCAAGCTGGAAGTCTGTAACTAGTGGTGTTCCACAGGGATCTGTGTTGGAACCTCTGCTGTTTGATGTTTATAAATGACCTGGATGAAAATGTATATGGGTGGGTTAGTAAATTTGCAGATGATAACAAGATTGCTAGAGTTCTGGATAGTGTAGAAGACTGGCAAAGAATACAGAGCAATATAGATCAGTTGCAGATGAGTTTAACCCAGGTAAATGTGAGGTATTACATAGGCCAAATGAAAGAAGACAGTCTACTATTAACGGCAAAACCCTAACCAATGTTGCTAAGAAGTGATCTTGGGGTCCTAGTTCATAACTCCTTGAAAGTGGCTACACAAGTCAATAGGGTGCTTAAGGAGGCTTATGGAATGCTTGCTTTTATTAGTTGAGGGTCCGAGTTCAAAAGTCAGTTATGTTGCAATTTAATATAACTCTGGTTAGGCTATGTATGGGGTATTGCATACAGTTCAGGTCATCCCTATATGAAGGATGTTGAGGCTTTGAAGAGTGTGCAAGTTTACCAGAGTGCTGCATAGTCAAGAGGGCATGTGCTATCACGAGGGGCTAGACAAACTTGGGTTGTTTTCTCTGCAGCAGAAAAAGGGAAATCTGAGAGAGGCCTATAAAGAGTATGAGAGGCATAGAGTGGGCAAGGGCATCTTTTTCCCAGGTTAGAAAAGTCTAATACCAGAAGGCATGCATTGAAGGTGAGAGGGTAGGTTCAAAGGGGATGGGAGGGCAAGTGTTTTATTTTAAACTCAGTGATAGATGTCTGGAATGCACTGCCTGTTATGGTGATAAAAGCAAATACATTAGAGGATATTAGAGATGTTTAGATAGACCCAAATTAGGAAGATGGAGGAATATGGATATCATGTAGGTAGAAGGGATTAGTTTTCAGATTTATTTACTTTTTAGCTGGTTTGGTAAAACATTGTTCCTTGACCCTGTGCTGTACTGTTCTATGTTATTCGCAACGGAGGTTGATCACTAATAGTTTACTGTAAGAGTTGGTGTTAGTCCTCTGTTCATTTTATAAACTATTTGGATGCAAATACACAACACTTGATCAGCAAATTTTCAGGGTACGAAATTAGGTATTGGGAAATTACAAGGGGATATGATCGGTGAGCTAAGGGGGGACAAATGGACTTCAATACAGACAAGTGTGAGACAATGCATTTTGTAAAGTCAAACAAGCTCTGGACTTTTACTATGAATGGTTGCGCACTAGGGAGTGCAATGAAACACAGGGACTTGGTAAAAGTGTATGGTTCATTGGAAACTGTTTCAACATAGTGGAAATTCATTTAAAACACTGGCCTTCAGTCAGAGCCCTGCTTATTCCTTGAAACATAGGAGAATAAAGGGTGACCCTTTGAAAAAGGATCACGGGACAGGAGGCCTAGGGAGAAAGAAAGAGGGAGGGAGCACCAGAGATGGAGAACAGGCAGAGTGATGGGCAGAAAGAGAGACCCAGGTAGACCCATTGTCTCAGCTTGCTCCTGCCCCACCAAACTCATTTCTGCATACCTTGACACTGTTTTATCCCCCCCCCCTTGTTCAATCCCTTTTGACCTATGTTCATGACACTTCTCATGCTTTGAATTTTTTCAATGATTTTAAGTTCCCTGGCCCCCACTGCCTTATTTTCACCATGGACGTCTGGTCCCTATATACCTCCATCCCCAACCAGGAAGGTCTCAAAGCTCTCCGCTTCTGTTTGGATTCCAGACCTAACCAATTCCCCTCTACCACTACTCTCCTCCGTCTAGCAGAATTAGCTCTTACTCTCAATAATTTCTCCTTTGGTTCCTCCCACTTCCTTCAAACCAAAGGTTTAGCCATGGGCACCCGCATGGGTCCCAGTTATGCCTGCCTTTTTTGTTGGTTTTGTGGAACACTCCATGTTCCAAGCCTATATGGGTATCCGTCCCCCTCTTTTCCTTCGCTACATCGGCGACTGCATTGGCACTGCCTCCTGCACACATGCTGAGCTCGTTGACTTCATTAACTTTGCCTTCAACTTTCACCCTGCCCTCAAATTTACCTGGTCCATTTCCAACACCTCCCTCCCCTTTCTTGATCTTTCTGTCTCCATCTCTGGATACGGCTTATCTACTGATATCTATTATAAGCCTATAGACTTTCACAGCTACCTGGACTATTCCTCTTCCCACCCTGTCTCTTGCAAAAAATGCTATCCCCTTCTTGCAATTCCTCGGGGGCCACATCTGCTCTCAGGATGAGGCTTTTCATTCCAGGACAAAGGAGATGTCTTCCTTTTTTAAACAAAGGGGCTGCCCTTCTTCCACCATCAACTCTGCTCTCAAACGCATCTCTCCCATTTCCCACACATCTGCCCTCACCCCATCCGCCTGCCACCCCACTCGGGATAAGGTTCCCCTTGTCCTCACCTACCACCCCACCAACCTCCAGGTCCACCGTATAATTCTCCGTAACTTCCGCTACCTCCAACGGGATCCCACTACCAAGCACATCTTTCCCTTCCCCTTTCTGCTTTCCACAGGGATCGCTCCCTACGTGACTCCTTTGTCCATTTGTTCCCCCCTCCCCCATCCCTTCCCACCGATCTCCCTCCTGGCACTTATCCTTGTAAGCGGAACAAGTGCTACACCGACCCTTGCACTTCCTCCTTCACCACCATTCAGGGCCCCAGACAGTCCTTCCAGATGAGGCGACACTTCACCTATGAATCTGTTGGTGTGGTACACTACATCCGGTGCTCCCAGTGTGGCCTTTTATATATTGGTGAGACCCAACGTAGACTGGGAGACCATTTCGCTGAACACCTACGCTCTGTCCACCAGAGAAAGCAGGATCTCCCAGTGGCCACACATTTTAATTCCACGTCCCATTCCCATTCTGATACGTCTATCCAGGGCCTTCTCTACTGTCAAGATGAAGCCACACTCAGGTGTGAGGAACAACACCTGATATTCCGTCTGGGTAGCCTCCAACCTGATGGTATGAACATTAATTTCTCTAATTTTCTTTTTTCCTCTCGGCTCATCACTCTGCCTGTTCTCCATCTCCCTCTGGTGCTCCCCTCCCCCTTTCTTTCTCCTTAGGCCTCCCATCCCAGGATCCTTTCCCTTCTCCAGCTCTGTATCCCTTTTGCCAATCACCTTTCCAGCACTCAGCTTCACCCCACCCCCTCCGGTCTTCTCCTATCGTTTCGCGTTTCCCCCTCCACCCACTACTTTCAAATCTCTTACTATCTTTTCCTTCAGTTAGTCCTGACGAAGGGTCTCAGCCCGAAACGTCGACAGTGCTTCTCCCTATAGATGCTGCCTGGCCTGCTGCATTCCACCAGCATTTTGTGTGTGTTGCTTAAATTTCCAGCATCTGCAGATTTCCTCGTGTCTGCAACCATGCTTTATTGATCTAATACTCATGATTAGGAATTTATGCCTTTAAGATAGATTTGTGTTGCAAATCATCACTTTTGCAGATTTGTTGCAACACAAATCTTATGACTACCATTTTCAAAATTTCTCATGTTATGACATTAACTCATCATTTAAATTGCAAT
Source organism: Hypanus sabinus (assembly GCF_030144855.1). NCBI lineage: Eukaryota > Metazoa > Chordata > Chondrichthyes > Myliobatiformes > Dasyatidae > Hypanus > Hypanus sabinus. The sequence goes on along the minus strand of NC_082723.1, from coordinate 26,018,258 downwards.
ATAAATACAGATCAGCAAATTGAGCTTTCGAATAATGGCAATTTATTGTGGTGCTTACAATGCTTTACAAGTTAGGGTAGTGAGTCTAATACACATCAATGCTTCTTGAGAGATTGAGCCACAGTTTGAATAGCAGTATTCGAGAGGATTGAATTCTCACACAGCATACCTAGATATTTGTTATACCAAGCACCAACTGATCTGGCTGATGAATGGGATCTTAAATTTATCATGCTCTTTGGTGTTGAAGGCACATTAAATGTTGTTCTTTACAATTTCCTTAACGCTACACTGAGTAGCCACTTTATTAAGTACATAACTCAAATAACCACACATTACACAACTGTACGCAGAAGTGCATCCCTGAATGCACAATGCAAACTTTGAAGTGAATGGACTACAGCAGCAAAAGACCACAAATATATGTTCTATGACCACATTATTTTGTACAGAATAGGGTCATACTAATCACATTACTGCTGAAGACATTCTCCCACAGCCATTTGCAAAGTTCACAAAGCTTGCTAGACTTGTACCAAAAGAATGAAAATTCTGCATTTTTTTTTAAAGTAGCAAAAACAGCTTCAAAATATGAACTCATGACAAATTACTGAACAAATTTTGCTTGCCCATGTTACAGCTTCTTGTGGAAGGAGAGCAGAGAATTATTTGCCAGGATTAAGTCTCCTTCAATACCACAAGTCATAATTAGAGAATTGCACTATTCAACTGTTGGAACATTCTAGCAACAGTACCACTATCCTGGCAGCATTTGCTCTAGCTTGGTGCTGCTGGAGCCTAGCCTGAATAGACTGGACTAAAAGTTTAGTTAAATGATAAAGTTCTTATTCAACAAATGTTAAAATACATTTACAAACTTCTGACAAGTAGGGAATTCTGTTGATTCAAAGCTTGCATATTAAAACTGTTCTACACAATTAAATGTTTTGTTTTAAATAAAGACTCCAAAATGCAACAAAGCTGAAGTCCTCTCTTCCTTAATCGGATCCCCAGCAGAGAGCCTTGCCCCAGGGCATCAAACCCCACAATGTCAACTATTCCTTTACATAGGTGCTGCATGACATGCTGAGTTTCTCCAGCATTTTGTGCATGTTATTAATGAAACATGGGATTGCAGTACTATTTGATTGCTACCCTCAGAACCAGGCAGAAAAAGTTAAGTTTGTTCAGTTCATACAAGTAACATTTAATATCACTAGTCCATTTTTAAGTATGGAGATTCTGCGAACTTAATCATTGGTGGAGTTTTATCCTAATCTTGCTCATCCTGATTTAGACTTTACATATTGCCATGACAATTCTTAAACAAGAGGGACATTTATCTGAACTGCTCACACATGTCCTAGATACTGTCCAGAGGGAAATTCTGATTTGGCTAGTGCAGAAGCCCACAGAGTCTGTGACCAAGTGCCAGTGTAACAGCAGATCCAGATTGTTCACTGCTAACTGCACATCTCTCCTATTACCTCAGAATCAGATTTATTATCACTGGCATGTGACATGAAATTTGTTTACTTAGCAGCAAGGTCATCTTAATTCTAGAAGAGAGTGTTCTTTAAGTTCTAATTTTCAACCCGACCATGGGAAAATCTGGTGGGAGAGAGTGATGAAGTGAGAAACTGGGAGGTGATAGATGGAAAAGGTAAAGGGCTGAGGATGAAGGAATCTGATAGGAGAGAAAGTGGACCTTGAAGAAGAAGGAAAGGGGCACCAGAGGGAGGTAATGGCAGATGATAAACAGATGAAAGGGGAGCCAGAGTGGGGTACGGAATGAGGAGAGGGATAATTACCCAAATTAGAGAAATAAAAATTCATGCCGTCAGGTTGGAGGCTACCTAAATAGAATGAGGTGTTGCTCCTTCAACTCAAGTGTGAACACATGGGAAGACTTTCTCAGAGAGAGATTCAAGCACAATGTAAAAACCTTGGAAAAAATGCAACATTCCCACCACCTCCACAGAGGTCTGGACAGTTGAAGTGGAGAAAGTGTATTTGAGGCTGTACTGAGGACACAAAAATCAAAAGCAGAAAGAGCACCACCCACATTCCTTTAAGGTGTGTCAGCCTTAAGGTGCCTCAGAACTGAAGGTGAGGAGAGTCACCCTGGATCCAAGGATAAGATAGCCAATTAAGTACCTCTGAAGCACAGCCAATTTTGTGCAAGAATCAATGTTGAATACTGCAAGGTCCCACAATCTGTAATGAGATACATGCCCAAAAATTGTCTGGCTCTGCTTTTAAAGCAATTGTCAATATGAACAAGGACAATAGGATATAGTGTCATTATATATCATTGACATACAGAAGTCCCATAGTATTGTAATACAATTTCAGTCTGCATTATGCACTCACACCAATCTCAATAATATGCATCAATGCCACTGCCACTTGGGCAAGCTTGCCTTCTTTCACACAAAGTCTGTTCACAAGATTGTATACTGAACCACTTTACCAACCCTGCAGCAGTGTCTCCCTTCCACCAGCCACAATCATGAACAAGATCAAATAATATTTTTGTATGGATGTTTTTGCAATAATTTAAGTTTAATACCATCCAGAGCAAAGCTGTCCACCCAATTGGCACTCCATCTAGCAACCTAAACGTACATTAGCACAACAGCATTGTATTTTAGATTCACAATTGGTTGCTCATATTAGAAAATAAACAAGGCAGGAGAACTCAACTAGTCAGGCAGCATTTATGAAGAGGAGTAAACACTTGGCTTTTGGGGCCGACTCTTCAGAACTGGATGTAAAACTTGAATGAATAACCTGGATGAAAATATAGATTATAAACACAAGATATTCTCCAGATCTTGGAAACTCAGAGCAAAATGTTAATGGGTGGGTTTGTAAGCTTGCAGACAGACGGAGTGCATTATGGAAAGTGTAGGAGACTGGCAAAGGATATAGCCAGATATTTTAAAAATCCAGTTGCAGATATGGGTGTAAAAGTAGCAGGTGGAGGTTAACCCAGTCAAATGTGAAGTGTTGTATTTTGAAAGGTCAAATGACATACAAATTACCCCTCCACAGATCACTTGTTTCATTCACCATGAAATTCACAGCCAGGTAATACTGTGCAAATAAAGTAATTTTAAAATAGTTGAAGTAAATGTTTCTATTTAAAGAAATTTCTGCCTTTTTTTTATAAAAAAAGATTTTTATCTAGGTTGCTTTCACATTCTCATCCTCTTAAAATGAAGGCCAAGATCATATTTGCCTTCCTCACCAGACAACCTGCAAATTAACCTTGCACAGGCACTCCCAAGTCCCTTTGTATCTGTTTTTGACCTCTCTATTTAGAAAATAGTCAACCCTTTCATTTCTTCTACCAAAGTGCATGACCATATACTTCCCACTGTATTCCATGTGCCATTTCTATGCCCATTCTCCTAATCCGGGGGTCGGCAACCCGCGGCTCCGGAGCCACATGCGGCTCTTTTACCTCTGTGCTGCGGCTCCCTGTTGCTTTGGGAAATAATTGGTCTTTTGCAGCATCCGCGCCCATGGGGGCCAGGTTGAGGGAAGCTTAAAAGCAAGGCTGTTTAGTTCGAATAAAGTTATTCGACTGCAGTTTACTGACTGCGTGAGCACACCGCTACAACGTGTTTTTATCGCTATTAATATACGTCACCACTGCCAATACCTGACACCCGTCAGTGCGCGATTTCTTTAATTTTTCGATCCAAGGTAGGCCAACTATGGAGAATTCTAAAAAAAGAAAAGTGACTGAAGAAAACAGAACGTTTAATGATACGTGGACAGATTCATTTGCTTTCACTGTTGACGAGACTGGTTTACCGGTATGCTTAATATGCAATGAGAAACTAGCAAACAACAAAAAGTCAAATGTTGCAAGGCATTTCTAGAATAAACACGCAGCCTTTGCTCAAAAATATCCGGATGGAGACGAGAGAAAAAAAGCCATTTCGGAACTGATGCGGAAGGTTGATCTGAGCAAAAATCATTTCAAGCAATGGATGAAGTCCGGAAAACCAACAACATACGCTAGTTATATTGCCGCTCAGGAAATAGTCAGGCACGGGAAGCAGTTTACAGATGGTTAATATATAAAAGAATCTTTCATTAAGATTTCAGAACATCTATTCACGGACTTTAAAAACAAGAGTGAAATTTTGCAGAAAATCAGGGATATGCCCCTCTCTGCAAAGACTGTCAAAGACAGAACCATAAAAATGGCAGAAGACATCACAAGACAGCAAATTAAAGACATCAATTCAGCTGTGGCCTACTCGATTGCCTGTGACGAGACTAAAGACAAAGGTGATATTGAACAAATAGCGTTGTTCTGCCGGTATGTAAACTCTGCCGGGCCACAGGAAGAACTGATTGAGTTGATACTTCTAAAAGACCAAACACGGGGGGAGGACATCTGTGAGGCTGACTTGAATTGTTTAAGAGCCAAAGGAATAAAGACTACCCACCTGGTGTCAGTAGCTACTGATTGGGGCACCGAATATGACGGGAACGCACAAGGGAATTGTGGCTTTACTGCAGAAGTCGCTGGACAGAAAGCTGCTGATTTTTCACTGCATCTTGCACCAAGAGGCATGCGCTCAAACATTTCCTCCGGAATGCACAGAAGTAATGGATGTTGTCATTCAGATTGTCAATAAAATAATGGCAAAAAGTTTAAATCACCGTCAATTCCGTTTGTTACTGGACGAGCTGGAAAGCGCATATTCTGATCTCCTGCTGCACAACAAAGTCCGGTGGCTGTCCAGAGGGGAGGTGCTGAAACGCTTTGTCACGTGTCTGGAAGAAGTGAAAACTTTCCTGGGCAGCAAAGGGCTGGAAAAGCTACACTTCATGGTAGACATGACAGCGCACCTGAACACGCTGAACACAGCTCTTCAGGGGAAAGGACGTACAGCCCTACACATGTTGGAGGATGTTTTGGCATTCGAGCGCAAGTTGACAGTGCTTGCCAGAAATTGACAGAAAGGCACTTTGTCTCACTTCCCCAATTTGAGAGAGTTCAAACAAGGTCACGACATGATAAGTTCGGAGTATTTACATTCTGCAATCATCGCAATGCAAACTTCGTTTGGGAAACGCTTCTGTGAGTTCAGAGAGGAAAAAAAACACATTATCCTTCCCGGTCACTCCCCTAAGCATCGATTCATCTCTACTGAATACGACTGCATTGGCAGGTGTGAGTCAACCTGATCTTGAGATGGAACTGGCCGAAATAGCCGACAAAAACATATGGGTGTCCAAGTTTAGACGCTTGACAGCAGACCTTGAAGATGTTGCCCGTCAGAAGGCCGTTCTTGCTCAGAATCACAAATGGAGTGATATTGAAAACCTCCCAAAAGCGGACAAACTTGTGTTCAAAACATGGAATGCTATCCCCGACATTTATGTAAACATTAAAAAGTATGCGCTTGGAGTCCTGTCGATCTTTGGATCCACATATGTATGTGAGCAGGTGTTCTCCAACATGAACTTTATTAAAAACAAACATCGCGCACGCCTCACAGATGACGGCTTGCGATCCTGTGTAAAGATGAAGGTGACGTCATACAGCCCTGATGTGCAGATGCTGTGCACTGAGGTCCAGGAGCAGAAATCCCATTAACCAAGTATGATACATATTTTAATTGCCTATTATTTTAGGAATATTCATATTTTTCATTGTTCAGTGAAATAGTCCTTTTATTTTTCAGGTTGACAGCTGGCTGACGTTATTTTTGGTTTGCGGCTGGCGGAAAATTTAAGTTCAGCATTTTTCATAAATACAAGAAGAACTCAAATAGACATTGAGTATTTTACTTAAAAGTAACCTTCAACCCAACGTCTTTTTTTCGGAGTTCAAAATGTTTTTGTTGCATGCAGAAATGTAATTTCGTTTTCTCTGCAGGAGTTCATCAATTTCATAAATGCAACACATTATAGTTTGTTTATACATAGCATAAAGGCAAAACAAAATGTTGTATGCAGTGTTATTTCATTTTAAATGTCAAACGGGTTTTGCGGCTCCCAGTGTTTTCTTTTCTGTGGGAAACGGGTCCAAGTGGCTCTTTCAGTGGTAAAGGTTGCTGACCCCTGTCCTAATCTGTCTAGCCTAGTAGCTAGACATAAGTAGCCTCATGAAAGCTTTCTGAAAATCCAATAACTAATATTAACAGATTCTCCTTTGTCTATCCTGCTTGTTACTTCAATTCCAACAGATTTGTCAAGTAAGATTTTCCCTTGAGGAAACAACTCTGCCTTCCAGTGCCTGATAAAGTTTCTAAAGAATACATTTAAAGTTTATCCCTTTATTTCAACCTCCTTGCAATAATGCATTTCTAATAGCTTGTTAAGCCCACGTACCAGAATACCAAATACATTTCAACCATTTGAAAGATGGCTTTTACTATTCTTACCAAAATAACCACACATTTGTACTTTGCTTGCTGCCTGCTGACTTAACCTATTTATCAAACTCTAACCACCTTAACTTAGTTTACCTCACCCAGCCTTGTAATGTCAGCAAACTTGTTTGCTTTTGCCAAAGCCAATGTGGATTATAAACAGGCTGAGGGCTCAGTATCAAGTCATACTATTAGCAGCAGCCTAATGACCAAGGAAGGCATTGATTTTTTTTTTGATTTATTAACCAATTCTTCATCCACATTAGCAACTCCATAAACTCTTGTTCTATGCTGTAGTGTTTTGTATGGTAGTTTACCAAAATCCACTTAAATACATCAAATGTATTGCAACAACACACACAAAATGCTGGTGGAACACAGCAAGCATTAGTTTCCCTTTATCTACATGGCTAGATACCATCAACCTCAAACAATCCTTTCACTAAACTGTAAAAGATTCTGCCCAATCAATACAGTTTTCCCAAATGTCTTTCAGTTCACTAATAACTTGAATAGACGTCAAGCTGCAAATCTAATGCTCCAAGGTTCTTCCCATCTCCTTATTCCCATCTCCATCTTCCAATCTAATGGGACTGCTTCAGAATTTGAATTTTCAAAAAGGCAACCATCTGCTTTAGAATCCTGCAATACAAGTCATATGGCACCAGGGATTTGTAAACTAAAGCTAGTTAATATTTCTAATATGTAATCCACTTTCACCAGACCTGGTATCTCAGACTATGGTATGGCTCTCAAGCCTTCCACATGAAGCTGTATGAAATCTCAGCCATTTTCCTTCAAAACTTCCCTCCCCCAATAGATGCTGCCTGGCCTGCTGAGTTCTTCCAATGTTTTGTGTGCTCTGCTCAGTTTTCCTGCATCTGCAGATTTTATCTGTTCCTGAATTTAGTCTAGCTACATTTTATATAGCAATTTTGGGAGAAAAGGGCAAAAGATCTGCATCTGTTGTACTTTTTTTTTTATTAAACACACAATGCCTGCAAGGAAATGAATCTCAAGGTAGTATGTGGTAACGCATTGACAATAAATGTACTTTGACTCCAGACTCAAACAGTACTCTGAATTAAAAGGAAAGCTTAAAATTCAAGAGTTGATCTCGACTCCCTATCAGGCAACATACTGAAGTTTTCAATTTGTTCTTCCAGATTTGTAATGCTTCCAGCCCACCTATTTTTAGGTCCTGACTTCTCCAGTTCCTTACAAATCCCCAATGTATCTCTGCAGCCATGCTATCATATGATTGGTTACAAGTTTTGGAGGGCCTTCTACTTCTATTCCTTTAAAATGCTCCTTAAAACTACTAAGAACAAGGTCACATGTCCCAGTATCATTTTACTAGAGTTGATATTAACTGTTCAAATTACCTGGGAATACTTTATTATATGAACTACAATCACAACACAAATTTAGTAAATTCTCAATTCCCTGCAGCCCACAAACCTCAACTTTATATTCCTTCACCTCTCCAACATATTTATATAGCTCAAATACAAGATTAAATTATTCATCTCAATTCTTCAAAGCAAACTTAACCCCCTAAAACTGCAATTCCTGCAATGTAAATTACCAAAGTAACATTTAAAAGCAAGGATGCATGAGACACAATTCAAAATATTGGAACCAGGTTTACACCAAAGATGACAGGCTGGTAGGAGCTGCTCGAAGCTGGTACACAAATCTTGTTCCTCTAGAGACATTGAACACAGCAGCAAAGAAACAGGCCCTTGGTCCATCTAGTCTGTGCCAAACTATTATGCTGCCTAGCCCTTTGGCCCATCTATTCCATGCTAAATTATGCTGCCTAATTCCATCAATCTGCACCTGAACCATTGCCTTCCTTATCCCTTCCACTTATGTACCTGTCTAAATCAGATGGCACCCTCACCACCCTCTGAAAAAAAGTTCTCCTTCATATTCCCATTAAACACATCACCTTTCATCCTTTACTCATGACCTCCAGCTACAGTCTCACCCAACCTCATTGGGAAAAAGTCCGCTTGCATTGATCCCACCTATACCCCCGTTCTAAAAACCTTAGTAGTTTAGTTTACAGGATATATCCTAAAGCTAGGCAGCACCATACAAATGTGTTTTGAGTAAAAAACTTTTATATTGAGCATTTGGGGGGGGGGGGGGGGTGTGAAGGAGTAACAAGAGATAAAATAAGTCACCAGTTAATGAAGCAAAGACTTGGGCTACATCCACACTAGAATGGATAATTTTGAAAACGCCGGTTTTGCATGAAAACGATAGGCGTCCACACTATGCACTTTTGAAAATATCCCTATCCGCATTGAAACAGATTTCAGTGAATCTCTTCCTCCTGCACATGCGCAGGACACATCTACCAAAAACAAGCGACATGGTTGGTGTCGAATCTCGCCATAAAAGTGCGCGTTTGTGTAGTTACAGACTAGAAAAACTTAACGGACAGCTGTTGGCTCTCACACAGGAGAACTTAAAAGTAAAAAAAATAAATACTGGAGCTTACGGAGGAAACCGACAGGGTGCTCATGGACAAATTGACCTGGCTGATGACGAACATTGAAAAACTGACCAACTCTGTTACATTAATAAAGCACCTTGTTAAATGTATAAAACATGTCTGTATCATTGTTATCTTGTATTTCCATACAATGTTACATTAGGCATCTATTGTCAGAGAAGTACTTGCATAAATAGGTAAACGACCTTCATACGATCAAGGACAGGAAACAGGGCAAAGTGAATATACTTATTTATTCAGTCAGTTATGGGTCAAAGTATTTGGTGAGTACACTTCTAACTCTTCTGGCTTCAGTCTCGTTGCTGTCTGTTCTGAAATTGTTAGGTTGCGTTCAAGAAAACAATGAACTAGCACGCTGCCGTCTGTCAGCGTATTTTTTATTATTAGTTTTTTTAAAATACATTTTACAGATTAACTGTCAGCATTTTCAAACGTCTCCAGTTACCCCGTCCACACTGATCTGCCCGAGCAGCGTTTTCAAAAATACCCACCCTGGAAAGCGTTTCTGAAAAGCTCTGGTTTCGGGGGGGGGGACGAAAATGCTGTTTTAGTGTGGACGGAGTGTAAAAACGAAGAGAAAAAGCTTTGGTCACAGATTTATCTGGCGTACTGTGAATGTAGCCTAACTTTGGAGTGAGAAAGTGTTTTCTCCATGATATTGAAGTATTTTTTCTGCTGGCCACAATTCTTTGTATATTACTTATTCTATAATCACCGTTATCCATGAATATTTTCCAGTGAGTCCTCAATGTTTATTTGAAACAAAGTTTTGCTAAAGACAACTTTCACTGTGCTAAATTTATAATTAGCAGGGACAGGAATCATTTTCCACAGAGGTAAAACAGCAAAGTTATTTGGCAATTAATTGTGAAAGTGAACAAACCTACTCACATGAGAGAAAAAAAATATGGTCTTCACAAGTATGAAGACCTTAGGGCCCAAAGCAAAGAGGACAATTTACTCACTTTTTTTGGCTCCATAGTCAAAATCCCAAAGAACAAAGCTGCACATTCAACAATGCACTAGATCAAATACATTTCCATTACATTGGCATCATTCCAAGGTCAGAATTTCTAAACTCCAGTGTATTTTTCCTAAGAAAGCCAGAGTCCCAGGTTCTATCTAACCTTTGGTGCTGTCTGCGGAATTTGCACATTCTCCCTGTGACCACAGGTGTTTCTCCAAGTTGCTCCAGTTCCCTCCCATGCCACAAAGTCATACAGGGTGTTAGATTAGCAGTTGAAGCACAGATGGGATGGGGTGGGAAGATTCAGAAATATGAAGTCAATGGGAAATGTCAGAAGAACAAAGAGTGGGATTAATATCTGCTTAAACTAATAACAGTGGACTGAAAGACCCTTTACTTGTTTATCTGACTCCAAAAGGAGGAATGTGTCTGAGTCAACTGAGCAAAATATAGCTGCAAATCAATCATAAGGAGCAAAGCAAAGAAAATGAACAGGAAGAGAACTTTTTTTTTTAAAAGAAAATATCAAACCAGACAAATCTTCAAATTTCTCTAGTTGGATGAAAATTCAGTCTGAAAAATAATCCTGTAAGAAAAATACATACCTATTAAGTTGATCCGCATTCTTCCAGGAAGCAATGTACAATAGCCAATGTTAATCTCCTGTACCTTCGATGCAAAATCTTAGCACCAAGTAACAGATTGATTTGCTTGAAAAAAAAAGTGCATTCTTAAAGTGATTGATGAGAAGTTTAATAAGAGAATTGATTCCTCAATTTGGAAAACAGGACAAAATTGTTTTAAAGCAGTTGGGGGAAAAAAAAATCAATAAAACTCATGCAAATGTAAAACCACAAACTGAAACCTGGCTGGTGCCCCAGTGCAAATTAATGTCAGAGAGAACATTTCTGAAAGATTTTGCATAAATTACTGGACTTAAAGTTAAATTGCTAACAGAACTGGCATGGAAATTAAAACATTCAACAATCTTGGTAAGGTCCATGAAGCCTGGGCAACACCAACTGGTATTTATCTACAACAATTTAGCCAATATATTTAGTAAATTAGCTCTGCAACTTAGACCCTGTCTACGATGTAAAGACTGCAAGTACAGTTCCAATTATTTTGCCCATTAGGAATACAAGTTGGGTCTGATTTTTGATCGCCAAATGGTGTAATTTTACATCACGATTTGTGTTTATTTTTATAACAATCCCAACCAGTGCAGAATTTGCTGCACTGCAGTACTTCTATAGATAGGTCTGTAACTAAGTGGCCTGATAAAACAGAGCCTGAACTCAGTATTGCAAAGGGCCACCAATATAAAACTGCTAGCAGCATACTAACCATCTTATTCCACATATGAAACAAATAAATGAACATGTCATGAACTGATCATACTTCCAGAATACAAAGACAGCAAGTCCACTCCTGGATAACTTTACCTAAAACTACTGAATGCCAGCCCAAATGGACTGGGGCTCCTCTGTCTGCAATATTTAGACAAACTGCTGCTGTGCTCTGTGTTTGCGAATTTTGCAACGATTTGCCCCACTAGTATAATGAACTAACAAGGCTTTAGGCCTACTCCAGGGATTTGGAGCCAAGGACTCAATTTGGTTCAGAATGATGTTGCTTGCTTCTATTGTTTGCATGTTTTTCCCCCTTTCTCTCTGGGCACTGGGTTTTTTTTAAATTTAGGTCATTTCTGGTTCCTTGCTTTGCAACTGCCTGTAAGCAAACAAATCAAGGTTGTACAATTTATAAATTCTTTGATAATAAATACAACTTTGAATCTTTGAAGAGCAAGATATAAATGACAGGCTTGAGGGGCAAGGTGCCCAACTACTAATTTCAAAGTCAAAGAATTTATCAAAACATGCAGGAGTTACCATATACCAACTTGTTTGCTTGTAGTGATTGAGGAAAAGACAAGTTATGAAAACAATACATGCAGATCAACAGTTGTGTAAATAAAAATACTAAGAACATGAGTTGGAGACAGTCTGTAGGTTGTGGAATCAGTTCAGAGTGGAGGCAAGTGAAGTTAGGCACCAGTTCAGAGCCAGACTTGTAGAGTAATAACTATTGGCATGTCTGTTCATATGTGATTCTACGTTAAATATCTGAATGATCATGGAATAACCTCTCAATACCAGACTACTAGATCTTTAAGAACTCTATCATATAGTGGATTCTATTTAATTGGAGCAGCTATTTATTTGGGACAACTTTTAAAAATTAATCGAGAAAATAGCCAGGATTCCCTTTGTTTATTTGGGACACTGATCAGCAGCATGACCCTGTCCCAGTTCAGCAGCATAGTTTCTAACAAGCATCGATGCATGCACTTACATGGCCATTAGACGACATTATGCTTGGAGCAAACAGTTTTTAAAATAGCATCAGTCGTATGCCTCATTCAAAAAGCAGCAATGTTTTGTCACTGATAAGAAATAAGCAGCAAGACAATTCAGAACTGCTGCTCACTGGTTTCAAGCTTGGAGATGTCAGAAACCGCCAGGAGTGATAATGAAACCATTTCACTACAAGTTAGGAACTAAGGATTTGAAGGTATCAACAAGCATCTTAAATGTTACAATGAAAATCCAGGATGCAATCATCAGTAATATTGTATAAAGGCAGTCCATTTTCTACACTGGATGCCCGTGCTCATTTTGTTCATTTATAGTCAGAACAGCTGGATGAATTCTGCCATTGGCTGCAAGGAACTAAAACACTCCTGATGAAGGGTTTCGTCCCGAAACATCGTCACCACCTCCTTGCATAGATGCTGTCTGGCCTGCTGAGTTCTGCCAGCATTTTGTGTTTTTAAAACAAAGACTATAGTACTTTAGTATTAATAGTGTTCTAATTTGTTCTGCATTTCATTTAAATATATAATTTCTTTTATACCTTCAACTGAGTAACAATTTCCAAGATGTACAGGTTCCAATTAAACAGAATCCATTATATTTATAGGTGAAAAATATTCAATTAATGACTGCAATGAATTCTGATGTGCCAATTCCCATCCTTTAAAAAAAGATACAAGGGAACATTTGACTTTTACATTACACCCAGATTCCACATTTAAATTGAATGTTTAACTGTACTTGATTCTACACAAACACAAGTTCAAAACAAAATCAAACCATGGAATTCATTGCAAACAGACTGTCTACCTCTGCATACCCCAAAGTGCAAATGTAATGAAATCTCAGTATGGATAACACATCTTGTACACAATCTCAAAATTTGCAATATGATAAAGGCTAGATATTTGATTATTTTTGGTTAAGCTGAGTGACAGGATAGCTTCAGTGGTGTTCTTTGAAATATTTAGTAAGATCTTTCACATACAGAGACTACTGGGAACCTTAGTTTAATATGATTAAATTGAGTAGCTTTAAGCTTTTTGAACAAATGTGCACAAAATAGTAGCAGAGTGGAGTAATGATAGCTCTAAAGGGCGGCTCCTTTGCTTGCATCTTCAGAAACAGCTCTATTTCCATCTTCAACACGAGTGAATCTGCAGATACTGGAAATAAATAAAAACACAAAATGCTGGCAGAACTCAGCAGGCCAGACAGCATCTATGGGAGAAGGTAGTGACGACGTTCCGGGCTGAAACTCTTCATCAGGAGATTTCCATCTTTATTTTTCCCTTTGAGTACTTTTGAGGACCCCGACCTGGAGTTACACGCTGACTACAGTTCTTTGCAGGAATGAGACCTGCTCTCGGGGTTTCATAACACCAAGGGCTCGGTCAAGAGTCCGGCTTGGATTTGGAAGCCTAGGATCTCAAGGCTCTGGAGACAAGCAGATCGAGGGTCGGTGTCACGGCAAGAAACCCAAGCTCAAAAAAAGCAACGTAACAGACCTCTAACATCGTAAACCAGCGAGTTGTTTGTTATGTCTCCACGCTCACTGGGAAAAACAGACACCCCCTTCTCCCTTATTAGGGAGAGTGCCTGTGGTATGTCTTATATTGGGTGAAACACCAAGTTTTTGGATTAAACACAGACTTGCATTTTCGCTATCGCTCTGCTCATGCTCGAGTGCTCCATAGCAGGTGACTATGCTTTTTTTTTGCTGGGGGAGGGGGATTGTTGCTTGCTGCCACTTCATCGCGGGAGGGAAGGGAGCTGGGGTCTTAAGGGTTCCAACATTTAACTGTTGTTCATTCTTTGTGGCACTCCTGTTTTTGTGGATGGTTGCAAAGAAAAGGCATTTCAGGCTGAATAATGTATTCATCTGACATTAAATTGGACCTTTGAACATTTGAAAATAGTGAAGTCAAATTTTAGGGTAATTTTTGTCATCCCCAATCAACTGGACTCTGAAAATTCACACACATTCCTCAAACACTGCACAAAAACACCATGGCCCTCAAATAGTTCTGAAGTCTAAACAGAAACATGACTTTTTAAAAAAAATACAGAAGTGACCAACCAGCAAGCCATTTGGTAAACTATGTTTAAATTCCTTACTTGCAAGATCAATTGCTAGTCACAATACAGGTGCTAGAAATCAATGGAAAATACAAGCCAACAATGATTATTTGTAGTTAGTGAATTAATTGTCTTAGCTGGTATGTGCTCCTCAAATCCTGTTACATTCTTATCTTGTCTCAATAAGCTAAATAGCTCCAGTCTGCTGCTGTAAAAAGGGAAGCAATGTTCTTTAAAAACCTCTTGACCCTTTGAGTAATTTTTTTGGCCCATGTAAAGAGGAGCGGAGTTAACGACAAATTATAATCTTAACCAATGAAATATGGCAGCCCAATCTTTTTTTTAAGTTTAGGGGCTTTTTCCTCTCTCTTTATAAAATATCTTTTTCATGGTTAGTTACTAAGAGATTGGGAGGCTAAACTACATTTGTTACTTGGAAACACAAAATGCTGGCAAAACTCAGCAGGCCAGACAGCATATGGGAGGAGATAGTGACAACTTTTCGGACCGAAACCCTTAATCCTGCTTTTGTGTTTTTATTTATTTCCAGCATCTGCAGATTCACTCATTGTTACTTGGAATTTGTGTTTGTACATGTTAACCATTATTAATGTAATCCCGATCTCTATGTAATGATCTCTATGCTACGTTTATTACAGGAAGTCCCCAGGCTACGAACTGGTTCCGTTCCCGAGTCCATCTTTAAGTTGGATTTGTACACAAGTGGGAACAGGTACATCAGGTATTATTCAGCAACAGTCAAACATTTGTCTTTGTATATAGTATATATTTTACCTTTCTATGCATATAAAACACTTAAGAAATGTATGTATTCCAATAATTAAACCACTGCGTTGCTTAGTAATAATTGTAGCTTTCATCGGGGCAGGGCCTTTCACATGCTTCATTATTCTCACTTTATCCTTTTCCTGTATCCTTTAAAGTTGTTCCGATCGTTGACCAACTGTAGCCTAAAGCTTTTCCAATGACTGATGGCATTTCACCTCTTTCCAATCGATTTATTATTTCCACTTAATTTTCAATCGCGATCATTTTCCATCAACGCAACAGAAAACTGCAGATTTTATATTTTAATCGCAGAGCAACAGTGAACCATCTGATTGGCCTATCAGAGTTCTCTTTAGGAAATAGTTGACTTGATCAGCATTTCTAATCTGGCTATTGTTCATGATCACACTTAATAAAAAAACTACAGCAATAGCCGCGGGCGGCAGGTCCTCTGCTCCCCCGGGGTTCTGAAATCCACCTGCACTAGACAGGTTATATGGGACAAGTGGGGGTGGTGCTGACTAGAAGGGGGGGGGGGGGAGAGAAGAGGAGTCAGGGTGGATCTTGCTAAGAAATATTTAAGCCAATACAAAGTTACACACTCAGTGTTAATGGCAATGACTTAAAATGGCAGACGGCATCATGATCAGATTTAAAATGGCGGACGGTGTTCCCCGTTCGTAAGTACGAGTTGCCCATAAGTCGGACGTTCGTAACTTGGGGACTGCCTGTAATTTGAAACTTAATAAAAAGATTGAAGAAAGAAAGAAAAAACCTCTTGCTTGGGCTGTCTGCAATCTACTCTTGCCTGAACAGTATTAACTGTTGCTTTGCTGCAACTTCCATATTTTAAAGATTGGTCACACAAAATGGAAATAAGGGGAAACGGATTGGGCAGAAAAAATGAAAGCCTCAAGATAAATTACTACCAGGCTCAGGAACAACTACTGAACGGTTCCCTAGTAATAAGATGGACTCTTGACCTCAATTTAACTTTGTGACCTTGAACCTTAATACCTACCCTTGCATTCTCTGTAACACTATTCTGCACTGTTAGTTTCCTATGCACTATTGAATATACTCTTGTAATGAATTGATCTAAGAACAGTAATGAAAGACAAATTTTTCACTATCTCAGTAAATGTGACAATAAACCAATTTACCACAAATTGTAAGAACAAGGCAATTTTCTGGTCATCTTAGTAACTGACAAACATCATAACCATTCATTGATCTTCAAGTGAAAAATTCAGGAAGGATTAACAAAAGAGTAGATCAGTAAGGTTTTTAAAAGCTGCAAGACCAATACTGTACCAGATGGAAGAGGATAAGGAGATTCAATCTGAAGTTCCAATTATTTTATATTCTGCAAGGAAGCTTATATAGACTGGATAATACAAGATCTGTTTTAATCATTGCTATGTTCACTTGCTGTAACGTATCCTCTATTTCCCCAGCATACATTGGAAAAACAATAATACACAAAACAAGAATTTCTGTAACAAGCTGTTAAATACACTAGGTTCCACTGTTCAGTAAGCAAAAAAAAACAGCGTCAATTCTAGCATACAATAGGAAGGAAACCATGTACCAAGTCGGCCCTCCTTATCCGCATGTTCAACCAACCGCAAATCAAGAAAACCCGCAAGTGCTCTTTCAGCACTTGTTTAAGCATTTTTTTCTTGTCATTATTCCCTAAACAATGCAGTATAACAACTATTTTACATTGCATTTATATTGTAATAGGTATTATAAGTAATCTAGAGACGATTTAAAGTATACAGGAGGATGTGCGTGGGTTATCATGGATTGGGATTTAAATTCATCTATCTATTTATTTATTTATTTAAATTGGAAGTTCTCTTACTAAGTAAGTCGGAACAGGTACATCCGGTATTATTTAGCATTAGTTAGTCAAACATTTGTCTTAGTACATGTTATATATTTTACCTTTCCATTCATATAAAACACTTAAGAATGTATGTTTCAGTGCTGGGATCGGGAGCAGAAGTTCCCGAGTTCGATCCATTGACAGACCACTCCCAAGTGTGCTCTCCGTCCAAGCCGGGTTGATGTGGAGAATCAAAAACCCAAAACCCTAAAACTTAATTAAACCACTGTGCTGCTTAGCAATAATTGTAGCTTTCATCAGGGCAGGGCCTTTCTCATTTTATCCTTTAAAATTGTTCCAATCATTGACCGACTGCAGCCTAACACTTTTCCAATGACCGATGGTGTTTCACCTCTTTCTGATTGCTTTATTACTTTCATTTTCCAATTGTGATTATTTTTGTAAATAGAAACACTGCAAATTCAGAGGCTGCCAGGTCCTAATGTCCACTGCACTGAGACAGGTTGAATAAGGAACTTGAGCATCTGTGTGTTTTGGTATCCGCAAGGGGTCCCGGAACCAATGCCTTGTGGATAAGGAGGGCCGACTGTGCAGCAAAGGTTACTCCACCGAATTATAAAAGGCATCAACAGCAAACAAGAGTTTGACTGGTCTCAAACAATTTCAATGTGCAACATACATGTAAGGGAAAAGTGAAATACTTCCTTTCTACCTTAAAGAATTAACATTACCGACTTCTGAATGGACAATGAACCCATGTAAACTCCCCCACTTCCTTTTACTCTAATTTTAAATATTTTTTTTATTTAAATTTAGTTTTATTATATATTACTATGTACTGCTGCCACAAAACAAACTTCATGACATATGCCAGTGATATTAACCCAGATTCTTAATTCCCACCTATGAAGACTTTCAACATATGGTTCCATGAAGTGTGGTTGACAATAAACAAGTTCTGCCAAAGAAAGGAATGGTTGTGAAAAAGAAATGGTTGGACCCCTATTCAAGAGAAAAGTGAAAGTCACCAAGATCATCCTGATGTGGCATAGAGACAATGAGACTCATTCACCACAGTGAACAGGACAAAAAAAATTAGCAGCTGTCAAGATAGAGGACGGCATTATTGATGTCATAGTCACAAGTAGGGAGAAAGTGAATTTAGTGATACAATGGCCACAACATCCAAAATCATGGCCTCCAAAACGCAAAACGGCCTAGCTCACTTCTACCTTCTCTTCACAATTTACAAGCAAGGCACACAGTAGGCCCATCGTTTTCATCAGGTCTAGGGATCCAATACCAAATTAAACCATCACATAATGTTGCTACAACAACACACACAAAATGCTGGTGGAACACAGCAGGCCAGGCAGCATCTATAGGAGAAGCTCTGTCGATGTTTCGGGCCGAGACCCTTCGTAATGTTGCTTTTCTTTCTCTTACAGATGTAGGTATACTCCTTCATTTCATTATTTTTCCCTTTGTGTCTAACTGCTGCATTTAGAGTATTTCCATGACAACTCTGACACCACCGTTATTCTCCTGATCAATACAATCATTTTCTACTACAAAGATCAAGTTAGAACATTGTTGAGTGCAGGAGAATGAGGGGATACCTTAGGCTGTAAATAAAATTAAGCATAATAGGATGAATGCTTCATGCTTTTTCTCCTCAGGCTGGGCGAGACTAAAACTAGAGGTTATAGGTTTAAGTGAAAGGTGAAACATTAAGGGAAATATGAGAGAATGTCTTCACTGAGGCAGTGCAAGCATGGAGCAATCTGTCAGTTGAAGTGGGAAAGGCAGCTCAATTGTATCATTTAAGAAACATTTGGATAGGTGGGATATGGGCTATGGTCCAAGTGCAGGTCAATGGGATGAGGCAGAAAACTAATGAGCATAGACTAGATGGGACAAAGGGCCTGTTTCAGTTCAGGACTCTACAACCATCCTTCCTTGCAACTTCAAATAGTATAGGGAAAGGACATCTTCCTGAACTTATTACTAACACCTTTAATCAGAATCAGCTAAATAATAGAGTAAGCCAGTAGCTATGAAAAGAGAAGCAAAGCAAATATTTGTATATAATGTAAAAGGCAGTTGTGTGCAACAAATACTAGTCCCTTGTCCAAAGGACAAGGTTAATACTTATAATGCTGGAAAACATACATACAAAACTTAGGAGTTAGTTCAAGTCAAATCAACAATGAGACTTCCACAATTGAGTCATAAACAAGAGAATCTGCAGTTGCTGGAAATCCAAGCAACACAAAGTGCTAAAGGAACTCAGCAGGCCAGGTAGCATCTATGGAGAAGTACAGTTGACATTTCAGGACCAGACCCTTCAACAGGACTAGAGAAAGAGCAGTCCTTCAAAAATGAAAATAACTCACTGCCCCATTACTTAACAAATAGCAGTTTAAAGTTAACTAGTATTAGATCAGAGGTCACCCCTTTGATGCCCTGGAAAAATAACCTCATTAAAACAATCTTTGGAGGATTAAATCACCTTTGCTATATTTACATTGATCAACTCTCATGTATTAGCAATAGTGAGATGATATTCCACTAACAGTACCTTCCAAATTCAATATGGTAGCTATCAGCAATTTCACATCTATATCACAAAGTCTAAATTCTTTGTCTTACAAGTTATTATAGGGAATTCAGTACATGGTAGGTATTAATATTCACTTTTGCTAAATTTGTTTTTACAATTACTCATTTTGACAACATACTTTTCCCCCCTCAGCTTCAATAAGTACTCTTGCTGTGGGTGGTAGGCGGACAATCTTTCCACCTTGTCATACCTTCACACAACGAGCTGAGAAACAAGCCTTTGAACAGCTTCAGGAGGAGAAAAGCAAAGTTACTACCCATCACCCACCCATCTTTCACCTGCATTGTCACTGTCACAGCTCTGAACTCTGTTCAACCCAGAAGAATCTGATCTAATTTATTCTACAAGGCATGTCCACTAATTCAGCAGAGATCAGATACTAGCATTCTATCTACAGTTCTGCATCTCCCTAGAGACTCATTACACACATCCTCAATTACAGCGCAAATTCCAAACTGTCCAATCCTGAAGCTCTCATGTCCAAGGGTGACTCCATGAAAAAAAGAAACCCCCAAACTAAACTAAAAAAGCACATCAACTTTGCAAAGAAATGGTCCATCTTAAAAATAAACCAATATTAACCATAAACTACTCTTCAACAATGGCCATAAGTATTAAAACAGGACTTATTTTCTGAGTTCTTTCTGGCAACTTCACAAGGGTGAAACAGAAAATAACTGAATATTCATATTGCAAACAATGATTAAAGCAGTGTGTATAAACACTTGGTTTGATATCATCAACACTGAGCCCCCAAAGTGACCTGCACCTTGATCATCTGAGGTACGCAGGTGTTTCCAATGAGTGGACAGCGGCAAGGCTGAAGGAGTGAGTGGCATCCCAGGGCAGGGACTCAGGATGTGCGCAGCTCAACTGGCAGATGTGTTTGCAGACATTTTTAATCTCTCCCTCTCCCAGTGTAGAGTGCCTTCCTGCTACAAAACATCCATCATTGCCCCTGTACCTAAAAAGACCAAGGTAACCTGTCTGAATGACTGGCATCCTGTCGCACTCACCTCAATAATCAAATGCTTTAAGAGGTAGGTCAAGGATTTCATCTGCAGCATGCTACCATCCACAGTGGACACCTACAATTCACCTAGCAATACCACCGACTGACAGAGGACACAATAGCCACAGCTCTACACACATTGCCCTTACACATCTGGAGAAGGATGCTCATGTGAGAATGCTGTTTTTAAGACTACAGTTCAGCGTTCAACAGTATAGTTCCATCCAGACTTAACAAGCTCAGAGACCTCGGCCTTAACCCTGCCTTGTGCAGCTAGATCCCAAACTTCCTGTCAGAATGGACTCCCTCACCTCCGCCCCTCAGGACTGTGTCCTATGCCTCCCCTCTGTATATCCATGCTGTGTCGCCACTTACAGCTCCGATCTGCTAATTAAATTTGCTGACAATACTACATTGATTGGCCTGATCTCAAATAAAACCGAGGCAGCCTACAGCAAAGTAGTCATCACCCTGACAGTGGTGTCAAGAAAACAACCTCTCCCTCAATGTCACAAAAAACAAGGAGCTGGTTGTGGATTACAGGAGGAATTTAGACAGGCTCATCCCTATTGACATTAGTGGATCTAGGGTTGAGAGGGTGAACAGCTTTAAGTTCCTTAGCATCTATATCACTGAGGATCTCACATGGTCTATACATACTAAAATAGTATGTTACTGTGCTAAAATAGCACAGAGCCGCTTTCACCTCAGACAGCTGAAGTTTGGTATGGACCCCCATGAGAATGTGAAGAGGGTAAGGGGTACGTGTAGAAGGGGTGGGCAAGGGGGTAAGTGTAGCAAAATATGTAGACAGGACCAGGGAGAGGATCCGTCGTTGGGGAAGTGTAGGAGAACAGGGAAGAGGTAGCTAAATTAAGGTGCCAGACAGCATGTGGCAACCACAAAGAAGAGGAACCTTGCGACCACAAGACAATGTGTTCGACAAAGTATTTTGAGCTATATACCTATTTCGAGTGTTTTGCTTGCATCCATACCCATTCCAAGTATTACACTTGCGTCTATGCTTATTCCGAGTGTTTCGCGTGCTTAGCTATGCAATAGCCAATCAATTGAATCAGTAACCATATTTGCAAATGTAGTACCCTGCTTTTGGGTATAAGTATGACCTTTGAAAACCGACAAATTGGGAGTTGGCTACCTTACGCCCCAAGTGCATGGGGCTGCGAACTGAATAAAAACTGAATAATCTGAATAAAAACCGTTTCAGAGGTAATTTCGTGTCTCTGGTGTTTTTCTTCAACTGAGCAGGTTAATAATTTCAGGTTGACACCCAAATCCCAAGAACATTCTACAGGGGCACAATTGAGACCATCCTGACTGGCTGCATCACTGCCTGGTACAGGAACTGTACTTCCCTTAATCACAGAACTCTGCAGAGAGTGGTATGGACGGCCCAGCACATCTGTAGTTGTGAACTTCCCACTATTCAGGACATTTACAAAGACAGGTGTGTAAAAAGGGCCCAAAGGATCATTGGGGACCCCAGTCACCTCAACCACAAACTGACCCAGCTACCACCATCTGGGATACAGTACCGCAGCATAAAAGCCAGGACCAACAGGCTCTGGGACAGCTTCCACCAGGCCATCAGACTGATTAATTTATGCTGATACAGATGTATTTCTATGTTATATTGACTGACGTTGTACATACCATTAAAAATTACTATAAATTGCACACTTAGATGGAGATGCAATGCAAATATATTTACTCCTTATAAGAATGCAAGTAGCCTTGGAGTCCACTCCATCAACAGTAACTTCTAACTGAAGCACCATGTTCCTACTTCATCTCTATATACCTCACTCTTCAATATTCAGAAATCTAGTTTTCTCTCCATTTTAAATAAAATCAAGCCTCCATTACACTGAATTCACCACCCTTGGAGATGTTTCTCTCAAATCCTAAATGACCTACTCCTTATTCCAACACTGGCCCTTAGTTCTAGACTCCTTTTCCAAGGAAACTATCCTTTGAGAATTCATTGCTTCAGTCACATCTGGAGAACAGAGACCAAGCCTACTTGATGCAACAGTCCTACACTCCAAAGAAACAACTGAGTGAAACTACCTGCTAATTGTACTTTTTAAATACTTTTCTTTGAATAAAATTATATACAGTTCTCCAGATATAGTCCCATCAGGACTCACTACAATTTCAGCAAGACACCCTTACCCTTCTTGAGCTGAATTTATTTAAATTTTTACATCCATCCCAAAATGTGAGGAAGTAAAAAATCTCTGCATTATGACTCCGTCGCAAGGTACAGACATGTGAATTTATAAGCCTAATGGCTTGTAGAAAGCTGTCCATAGCCTGCTGGTCCTGGCTTTAATGCTGCAGTACAGTGGGCCGAACAGAAGCAGCTGAAACAGTTTATGGTTGGGGTGACTGGTGCCCTCAATGATCTTCCAGGCCTTTATGCACCCCCTGCTTCAGTAATATCCTCAATGGAAGTAAGTTCACATCAACAGATGCACTGGGCAGCCCATACTACTCTCTGCAATGGCCAGTAATCAAAGCTCTGTACCAGGTGGTAATACAGGCAGTCAGGATGCTCTCAATGGTGCCCCTGTAGAAGGTATGAGGATATGGGAGCCCATGCCAAACTTCTTCAGCAGCCTGAGGTGGAAGCGACACTGTTGTGCTTTCTTTGCCACACAGCTGGTTTGTACAGTCCAGGTGAGATCTTTGGTGATGTGTATACCAAAGAAATTGAAACTATTCACCCTCTCAACTACATTCCCACTGATATTGATCAGGGCAAGCCTGTATCTGTTCCTCATGTAATCCACAATTAGCTCTTGTTTTTTGACATTGAAGGAGAGGTTGTTAGCTTGGCACCACTGTGTCAGGGTGATAATCTCTTCTCTGTAGGCTGTCTCGTCACTGCTAGAAATACAACAAATTAATGTCATGTTATCTGCAAATTTGATCAGCAGATTGGAGCCGTGTGTGGAAGCAGAGTCATGGGTGTAAAGGGAGTAGAGGGGAGGACTCAGGACACAACCCGGGGGGGGAGAGAGAAGAGACCTTTGATGGTCAGAGGGGCAGAGGTGAGGGAGTCTATCCCCAGCACTTTTTGGCAATCCGATACGAAGTTCAGAATCCAGCTGCACAAGGCAGGGTGTAGGCTGAAATCCCCAAGCTTCCTGTCACATCTGAAGGGAATTATGTAATCAGAGCAAAATGCCTTTTCAGCTATGTTAGCTCTCAGTGACTATATTGAGGAACACCCTGATCCCCTTGAACACCAATGTTTCCTAGTTTGGTTGGGTTGAGTTGTTCTGATCTTACAAACGTTTCATCACCATGCAAGGAGACATCGTCAGTGCACTGCGGATTGTGGTGTCCCCTAAACTGTCTTTATGTGGCGACCCACTTCCCAGTGCACTCGAACCGGCTCACAAAGTGGCGCGTGCCTGCATGGAGGCCGATCCCAAAAAGGGCACCAAGCCTGCTTCACCAGCAAGGGGAAAAACCTGCATACGGGATGGGACTGTGAATACACACCCCCTACAGCATTCCCACCCGGGGAGGACGGGATCAGGAAGGCTTTAAAGCAAGGCTGCGAAGTTTGAATAAACCTCTTTCGCAACTGCAGCTCACCGACTCTGTGTTGTTATTGCAGCGCTGCGTGTAGCACACCGCTACAATTGGTGACCCCGACGCTGATCTCTGCTCCGGTGTCGACCAAAAAGCGGCATCCAGACCACTTGTCCCAGACATACAGGAGGCTATCCCGATGGCCAGCCGCCGTAGCCATCAGCGGCGGCTGGCCCTGGCATTTCCCGGGAACTTGCAGGGCAGGCTACAGTGGCGGGCTTCTGCACCCCACCACTGGTGGTAAAAGCACCACTGTTCGTTGGCCTCCTCACCCCTGCCTCTGGGGTTAGCGGGCTCGGCGGCCGAGCCTGGTCTGGTTTGCTGCTGGAAGCGTGGCCTGGTGATCTGTGCGACAGACACCCCACTCTCCTTCTTGGCTTTCCACAGCACGTCCACCCGGGCCGTCACCCTATGGGGGTCGCTGAAATCCGCGTCAGACAGCTGCTCCAGGAATGCCTGCTCAAACATGAGGGAGGGCTTGTGACCGCCGGCCAGGGAGAGCATCTCGTTCATCAAAGGCGGCTTGTCTCCCAAATCATCCAGGTGCAGTAAGCGGGCAGCTCGCTCACGCCGTGAGAATCCAAAAGTCCTTATGAGCAAGGCTTTGAATTCTGTGCATTTACCGTCCGCTGGGGGTGACTGCATGAACTCCTCAAGCTGGGCCACTGTTTCCTAGTCGAGGGAGCTCACCACATAGTAGTAACGTGTGGCATCCGAGGTTATCTGCCGAATGTGGAATTGGGCTTCTGCTTGATGGAGCCATAGGTGAGGTCGCAGCATCCAGAAGCTTGGCAGTTTTAACGAAACTGCATGAACAGATGCGATGTCGTTCATCTTCAGCCTGTGGTCAGCTATGGCCAGCCTTTTGGGGACACATCTGCACCACACAACTGCTTACCACCCACAGTCCAACGGACTGGTGGAGCATTTCCACCGTCACCTGAAGTTGGCTCTCATGGCCCGCCTCAAAGGGCCTAACTGGGTAGACGAGCTTCCCTGGGTCCTGCTCGGAATCCGCACGGCGCCCAAAGAAGATCTGCACACCTCGTTGGCCAAGTTGGTGTACAGCGCACCCCTGGTTGTCCCAGGAGAGTTCATACCAGCCCCAAGGGGGAAAGAGGAAGAACCCGCAGCAGTCCTGGGCAGACTACGCATGAAGCTTGGTAACCTGGCCCCCATACGCGCATGGGCAGAACCCGACCTGCGTACCCAAAGACCTGCAAAACTAAGTTCGTTTTTCTATGACGGGGCGGACATCGGGCACCGCTACAGCAGCCCTACGAGGGGCCGTTTACAGGTCCACATTTGTGCTGGAACGTTTTCACGGTGGACCGACTCAAACCAGCCCATGTGGACTTGGCACAGCTGGTGGAGATTCAGGCACCGTGGCGCAGAGGCAGACCTCCCGAAGAGTCCGACCAAGACTGAGGACATTGGGGGGGGGTTATGTGGCGACCCACTTCCCAGCGCACTCAAACCAGCTCGCAAAGCGGCGTGCGCCAGCATTGAGGCCAATCCCAAAAGGGCGCCAAGCCTGCTTCACCAGCAAGGGGAAAAGCCCGCGTGCGGGATGGGACTGTGAATATGCGCCCCCTACAGCATTCCCACCCTGGGAGAGCGGTATCAGGAAGGCTTTAAAGTGAGGCCGCGAAGTTTGAATAAACCCCTTTTGTAACTGCAGCTCACCGACTCCGTGTCACTATTGCAGCGCTGCGTGTAGCACACCGCTACATTTATATACTTTTTGGAAACGCAACTGCGATGTGTACAGGAAATCTGATGGGCTGTGTGGTGAACTTCATGCATTGTGGGCCAAGTTCATGACCACATTGGTTCAGAAATAAGATCAAGGTCTACGTTTACAGAATTGTTGCTATACAAGAATCTCACCTGTGTAAATACAACCTCTATGCCTAGAATCCACATTTGGATCTTTTATTGTATCTTAGCTTATTTACTACAAATTATATAATAGTATTATAAAATTCCTTCACCCTAGCCACAGCCTGTGCATTTCTACCCATCAATAAAATTTCCAAATCTACCACATTCATCTGCCTCCTGCAAATTTTTTTCCACCATAGATTGAAAACTGGTTTCAGATTTAATTACACCACATTCAAACAATCTTAAAATTCTTTCATAATGGCCATTCCTCCCCCCCAGCTCCTTTGCAAAACTATTAGTGAACCCTTTCTTAGTGCACAGCACTAGATCAAAAATAGCTTGCTTCCCAGCCAGTCCCAACACACCAATCTAGAAATCCATCTCATATTGTAAAAACTACACTGACACAGTCATTAAAAATCCCAGCATTTTACATTCAATTAAATCATAAATCAGAGACAATATTGGCAATATCATTTTTTCCTGAATCATTTGGAGCATCAGCATTCATAAAAACACAAAGATATCCTCCTGCTGGACAAGCAAATGGAAGGCAATTTCACTACTTGTATTACTACATAAACAGGGCTCTTATAAACAATAAATCCATTACAGTCTTACCAATAGGTAGTTATAATTCTAGGAATATGCATGTCATGTCCTGCTTTGAGAAAACTGAAGATACTTGTTGAAATAGATTTAAGTCAGGCTATTCAATTGAAAACTTGTAAAATTATATGCTCATTGCCCTCATCTAATCTGTAGTAATGAATAACCAACATGATCTTTTCTCACATCCACTTACTATTTGCTCCACAGTCAAAATCCCCAGTTGAGGCTTGTGGAAATAATTCCACAATTCCTACTGGACCTCCACCACCATTCATAGAACATGCTACATTTCTGATGAGATACTGAAGCAAAAAAGTCATCTACCTGAAGGCTCAATGGCACAGTTGAAATGAGTGTGGAAAAGTTCCCCCCCCCCCCCCAGTGCTCCCAAAATAAACACCAAAACAAATCTGTCACGTGCTGGTTTATAGGACTCTGGCACAAATTGATGCTATATTTTCATATATTACCACAACACCTTTAACAATATAGAACATCACAGGCTGACCAATATTTGACAAGTCATTTGGGTAGATGATTAAAAGCTTTATACAAGTTTTAACAAGTAACAGTGTAATACAGAAACACAATTGAATGAATGGAAAACTACAAAATAAATAGCAAATACAAAGCAAAAAAAGAAATAAAGTAACAATAATGTTCAAAGTTGGAATTCCAGAACTTGGGACAGCTGAAGACATTGGTGCCAATGATGGAACAAGAATGTTCAAATAGCTCCAAAATGCAAAGCTCTAATTAAGGTGATCTAAAGTTTAAGAAATTTGGAAAAGGGAAGGTTGACACGTGAAAACACAACAGAATTTCAAGTAATACATTGCTGAATCAGGAACCAATGTTGGTAACTAAAGCATGAGTGAAGAATATAACCCCAGGCAAATTAGAACACAGCATAGTTTTTTAAATGACACTGAATTTAAGGAAAGCAGAACAAGGTGGGCTTTACACAAATAGCAAGATGAGCAATGTACTTCGTTGAAGGAGGCCAACAATGCATTTTTTCCCCCCAATGTTCAGAAGGAAATGTCAGCAAGTAATATGAAAATGTGGATGTATAGGATTGCAAGTGTACATGTGGACACAGGTAATGTGTACTTTGATGGTTCTGGAGGATAAAAGATATAGGCTTAGATAAGGGTCAAATGGAAATAATTCAAACAGATATCTGATTTGCATAGACAAATTGGGTTAAAAGGTCTTCTTCCATGTATAACTACAACATACAAACGAGAGATAGCAAGTTCCAAGGACAGATACTCTTGAGGGGGATGCAGAAAGGGAAGAGAAAAGCAGTAGAGAAATTGAGAAAATTATAGGTGAAATAACAAACTAAGAGCAAAATACATGCGGAGCAGTAGATAGCAGAGCTGCACATCAAAGCTGCAAACAAGCAGAGGAAGATTACTTCTACTGTTAAGAGTCATAAAGGACGCTGCAAATGACTTTGATAATATCTACTCCAACAATGTGATGAAGGCAAAAAAGCTGACTAGAAGGATTCAGACATGGCTTCCAAGAAAAATGGGTCAAAATTAGAAGGGAGCGTCAAGTTATATAAAAAAAACCGGGGCTGAAAAGGGCTGGAGACACACAGTGGAGGAACTCAGTAGGCCATGAGTACAATCGATGTTTCGTGTTGAGACCTTTCATCAGGACTGGAAAGGAGTAAGGGAAGAGAGGGTGACTACAACTCGCTTTGAGACAACCAACAAGATCTGAAAGGACGCTTAAAAAAGTGCAACCAGAATGAGTGCAGAGCACAATAACAAGCGTGTAAGGAACCATAAAACGTGACTCTGTCACATGGGAATTACCGTGTTGTCGACTCTACACGTTATCTGTATTTATCTCACACACATGCAGGTGGGAAAAGGGGCGGTCGCATGCACAGGCGGCTGCAGCAACTCCCGGCGAAGCGCGCAGCCACCTGCCCTCAGCGTGCTCGCCGGTGCCGGACTCACCTCACACGCGCCGGCCCGCGGCCTACCCCCGGCACGGACCGGACAGCCGACCGTTCACCACACGACAGGCTTGAACCGGCTGCCCTTAGAAGCCCACCGCACCCCCTCCCCACTCGTCTCCACCTGGGGGTTCGGCACAACGGGGCTCGGTCTCCGGCTCTGTTCCGCCCTTCGCCCCTTCCGTCGGTGCGCACTGCCTCGGGAGGTCGAGCACCAAGATCACGCCGTTTATTTCACCCCAAGCGCCGCCAATATCAACCGCCAAGCCCGCGCGACTACCATAAAGCCCGACCGCCTCTTATTACGCGCTGCTCGCACTAGCTTGATGCCTCAGCACCGCCCCTCGCCGATCTCTGCGTACCCATTGGCCCACGCCTACGATTAAACCCGCCCATTCCAGGCGTCCTTTCGCCCCTTTCGACCAGGCGGACGTCTCTCTCTTGACGTCACGGAGGGCGGGCATGTCCTCGTCGTTTTTGGTTTGGTTGACTCCGGCGTTGAGGCTGGGGTGCAGAGTGCTTGGAAACCTTCAGCCAATCAGAGGCGGACGGCCGTGAACGCCGCCGAGTGAGACGTCGTTTATTAAATGTGCAGAGCCGATGTTCATCTATTTACTCATTTCACAGCTCCCCCCCCCCCTTATGTAACGCGTTGCAAAGATGCACAAATAGAATTCTACCAGAAGACCTTGCAATTGCAATGCGACATATCTAGAATTGTAAGCTTCACCCTGCCAAATATATGAATTCTCTCTGCTTCCCCCATTCAGTCCCATAGTGTAGCAGATCTGAAATTGCCTGCGCTCTCCAACAGTTAAAAAAAAATCCTGGCACGTATCCAAGTTTCCATTTTACCAACAAAGAAAGGGAACGGGAAGACAAAACAACAGAAAAAAATGCTGCTGATGCTGAGCATCTGAAACATATTTGTTAATTATGGCAGTTTACCAGTAGATTGGGCAGCTTCAGCGTTGGCAGAAACAGGGTTAACAGGGTAAAAGTGACTTTTCAACCGCAGGGGAAGAGAGAATTCGAGATCACGTACACAATGAACCGTCTATTACTGAATATTCTGCCCAGTTACCTGCCTATCATTTTAAAATGACAGCGAAAAGAAACCACACACACAGAACTCTAAAAGTGAACTTGTTTATTTGAGCTATAGCCCTGAACCAACATTATCACCGCTACAAGATTACAAACAAGAAACTTCCAAACCTAATGAAATGCTTTAGCCGGAGACGTTGACTATTAATTCATCTCCATAGATGCTATCTGACCCGCTGAGTCCCTTCAGCATTTTGTATGTGCCTTGATCTGGATTTCCAGCAGGTTAAATGCAAGTTCCTTAAACACAAGATGGGGAGGGATACAAATTGAGTTCTGTAATTATAGACCAGTTAGTTAAACTTTGGTAACGGCAAATTTGTAAAGGACACATTAATTAAGACTACTCATATCCCATTAAACATTTCGTTGTAACATATAGGAAGAGGCCATTCAGTCCATGCTGTTTCTCAGAGCGATTTCATTAATCCCATTAAGTATCACCCCCTACCCGAATCTAATACCCCTATCAGTTATACCACCAAAGGAGTCACGTAGCATGGCCAATTCTCCTACAAACAAACATGTCTCCGGGATATGGGAGAAAAACGGAGCACCTGGAAAAAACACCTGGAGGACGTGCAAACTCCAAACAGACAACAGAAGTCAGCATTGACTCAAGGCTGTCGGGGCTACAAGACAGCAACACCCTAGAGAAGTTTAGGGAAGATCCTGTCTGATTACCTTGACTGAACTGCTTTGGACTGTATGGTTAACGTATTTGACACGATCACACACAAAAGTTCAAATTAAGTTTATTATCAAAGTACATTTAGGTCACTATATATAACCCGGAGATCATTTTTCTTGCAGACTCGTTCGTTCGTGTACCGTGTCTTTTTGTATGATAAAAGAGATTACGGTCTTTCCATTACTATGACCATTCTTGGTAAATCTTTCTACAGAAGTGGTTAGCCGTTGCCTTCTTTACAAGACGGGTGAACCCCAGCCATTATCAATACTCCTCAGAGACTGTCTGCCTGGCGTCAGTGGTTGCTTAACCAGGACTTGAGATATGCACCAACCGCACATACGACCAACCACCACCTGCTCCCTCATCGACCCTCATCGGAGGACTAGGCAGATGCTATACGTTGCCCAAGGATGACATGCAGGCTAGCCGAGGGAAGGGGCGCCTTACGCCTCCTTCGGTAGAATCGTATCTCCTCCCCCCCCCGCCCAATTTCTCGCAAGCATTCACAGTAAATACAAAGAGTCACAATAGAATTAATGAAAGCAGCACACAAAAACGAACCAGTGTACAAATACCAAAAAGGAAAAAAATAATACATTAACTGATAATGTTGAAAATTTGAGTTGTAGAGTCCATAGGCTGTGGAATCGGTTTATTGTTGGGGTGAGTGAAATTATCCACGCTAGTTCAGGTCAGTCGAGACAAAATAACCAAGCAAACAAAATAAATAGGATCCAAAGAAATGTTGCAAACTAGTTCCAAAATTGGCTCAACAGCAGAAGGCAAATGCTTAGAAGATCTTTATGCCAGTGCAATTCTGTTACCAATGGAGTTCAACACGACGGGCCCAAAATTATGTGCCCAATGGCCTGTCCAGTGTTGTACTGTTTATAGCTCATTGTTCACGTCCTTGCCTTTCCTAATATTATTAATGATTTAGAGTAAAAAGTTAAAGGAGTGTTACAGACTGTTGCGGAAGGCTGTGAGAGGGAATGCTTTAGACTGCGGGAAGATACAGGTCCGGATATTTGGAAGGCACGGCCCAGATCCGGGTCAGGATCCATTCAGCAGTCTTATCACAGTTGGAAAAAAGCTGTTCCCAAATCTGGCCGTAGGAATCTTCATGCTCCTGAACCTTCTCCCGGAGGGAAGAGGGACAAAATGCGTGTTGGCTGGGTGGATCGTGTCCTTGATTATCCTGGCAGCACTGCTCCGACAGCGTGCGGTGTAAAGTGAGTCCAAGGATGGAAGATTGGTTTGTGTGATGTGCTGGGCTATGTTCACGATCTTCTGCAGCTTCTTCCGGTCTTGGACAGGACAATTTCCATACCAGGTTGTGATGCACCCTAGAAGAATGCTTTCTACGGTGCATCTATAAAAATCAGTGAGGGTTTTGGGGGACAGGCCAAATTTCTTCAGCTTTCTCAGGAAGTAAAGACGCTGTTGGACCTTCTTGGCAGTGGACTCTGCTTGGTTAGGACCAAGTCAGGTCATTTGTGATATTCACCCCGAGGAACTTAAAGCTTTTGACCTGTTCCACCTGCGCACCACCGATATAGATGGGGTCGTGCGGTCTGCTACTCCTGAAGTCAACAACCAATTCCTTCGTCTTGCTGGCGTTGAGGGATAGGTTATTGTCTTCGCACCATGCCACCAGGTTCTTAATTTCCTCTCTGTACTCAGACTCATCATTACCCAAGATATGGCCTTTATAGAATATACAACAAATATTGAGTAAGAGGATGGATGGGAGAAACAGACGGACTCCAGTCATTAAGGCAGAGGACAGATAAACAGGTGTACTGGGTGCTTTTCTTTATTAGTCAGGTAATAAAATTTAAGATCAGAAAAGTTGTTGTAGCCTGGACATTACATCCAGCTCTGCAGGAAAAAAAAATCTCTGCATTGGAGAGGTTCCAGAAGAGAGGGGGTTTACTAGGATATTACTAAGATGAAACAAAAAGCCTATGATAGACTACATTTATTTTCTTTGGAACACAGGCAGTTATGGAGATTTAACTGAGCTGTGTAAAATTTTGAGCGGACTTGAAATAGGGATCAAATATCAAGAGGCATAGATGGCTAGAAGGATTGGAGAGGAAGGACATGAAGAAAACTTATTTTGCTCAGAGATGCCAGTGTTTGCAACTCACCTGGAAGAGCAAGAAACTGAAACCCTCATCATTCCTTGGATGTAGACTTGAAGAGTCTGACCTGTAGAAGGTTAGAGTAGTTCTCAAATCAGCAATGGACACATGGCAGAGAGCTTGATAAGCAGTAATTATTGCTGCATAAATAAAAATCCATTCATTTCTTGTGCCACTAAGTAAATTTCAGGGTACTTTATAGAAATATAGGTATCGTGGTGGCCACACATTTCAATTTTATTTTTCATTCCCATTCTGACATGTTCGTCCATTGCCTTCCCTGTGGCCATGATGAAAGCACTCTTAGGAGCAACCTGATAGAATGGACATTAATTTCTCTAATATTTGGTCATTTCTCTTCCTTCCCCATTCTGGCTCTCCGTTACTTCTTCTCTTCTCCTCACCAGCCTGTTACCTCCCTATGGTGCCCTTCCTCCTTCCCTTTCTCCCTTCTTCAGCCTTTTATCTTTTTCCACCCATCACCTCCCAGCTTATCACTTCATCCCACCTTCTCCCCCCTCCCACCCCAGCTTCTTATTCTGGCTTCTTCACCCTTCTTTTCCAGTCCTGATGAAGGATGAAGAATCTTAGATGGAAACATTAACTGCTTATTCCCCTCCATAGATGCTGCCTGAACTGCTGAGTTCCTCCAGCATTTTTATGTGTGTTCCATTGTTGTATAAAACCCGATATTTGTTGGCTCACCAATTGAGATTGGACTGGAAAACCTCCAGAACAGTGGAGCAGCTGCAAATTACAGCCTTCAGATTTCTGGGTACTGCATATGTGTCATTGTCACTAATACAATTATGTAGAGTTCCATGCAATTTGAAACTTTCAGTCCATGCTATTGAACTATTATTGTTTCCTCATTAAACTCTTTCACAGTGGATCATGTGCCATTAATATCCCAATTCCCACATCAATGCTGTTGCTGGCCGTGGAGAGTGTCTGGTGTCGTTTAACAATTTTTTCCACTACAGGCATTGTTATTGGCGTAACCTTGATCCCATACTTTCTCTGAAAGTTATCTTTGGACATGTTTATCAGGCAATGCAGTTACTTTAAGTAGACACAACTGATTTCTGAGATGTGATTTTGATTGAAATGTACAATTGGAAAATTACACGCAGTAGCCACTTTATTTAGGTACAGGAGGTACTGAGTGTACTGCTGTACATTCACGGTCTTCAGCTACTGCAGCCCATCTACTTGAAGGCTTGAGATTTCATGCATTCAGAGCTGCTCTTCTGCACATCACTGTTGTAATGGCAGTAATTTAAGTTACTGTCACTTTGAAACACTCTGGCCATTCTCCTCCGATCTCTCTCATTAAGAAGGCATTTTCATCCACAGAACTGGCACTCACAGGATGTTTATTTTTAGTTTTTCCACACCATTCTCTGTAACTC
Source organism: Hypanus sabinus (assembly GCF_030144855.1). Classification (NCBI taxonomy): domain Eukaryota; kingdom Metazoa; phylum Chordata; class Chondrichthyes; order Myliobatiformes; family Dasyatidae; genus Hypanus; species Hypanus sabinus. The sequence goes on along the minus strand of NC_082723.1, from coordinate 25,984,166 downwards.
TAGAGACAGTTGCATGCGAAAATCCCAGGAGATCAGCAGTTTCTAAGATACTCTTACCACACTGTCCGGCACTAACAATTATTCCATGGTCAAAGTCATTTAGGTCACATCTCTTCACCATTCCAATGTTTGATCTGAACCTCTTGACCATGTCAGCATGCTTTTATGTATTGAGTTGTTGTCAGATAATTGGGTGATTAGATATTTGCATTAAGAGTAGATGTGTAGACATCCCATTAAGCCATGTTGGAAGAATACAGCTACTAAAATTTTAATATTAGAAATGAAATAATACAACATGCAAACATGATTTGGGTGCACAGGAGAAGGCCTCTTGGTTCTTCAAGACTGGTGGGCCAATTCAAAGGTCATGCTGACTCAGCAGCTTGTGGTGACCTTTCAAGACTTAACAAGACTCTTCCTAACATTGCCTTAAAATACTCAAAGATTCTGCTCTTTTGGGAACAGAGTTCCAGACATTCACCTAATCTCTTTCTTAAGGGCCAGCCTGTATTGGTATTGGAATTGGTTTATTATTGTCACATGTAGCAAGATACAGTGAAAAGCTTGTCTTGCATACTGTTCATATAGATCAGTTTATTACACAGTGATTTGAGCTGGAATAAAGTGAAACAATTGCAATGCGGGATATAATGTAAAAGCTCTTGGGAAAAGTGCAGTTCAGGTAAATGATGAAGTGCAAGATCAAAACAAAGTAGATTGTGAGGCCAAAAGTCCATATCATTGTACAAAAGATCTGTTCAAGAGTGATAACAGTCAAAGCTGTTAACAGACAGCAGATTGAAGCTGTTTTTGAGCCTGGTGGCACAGACTTTCAGACGTTTGTATCTTGTACCCAAAGGGAGAGGGGAGAAGAGAAGGTCTGAAGTGGATGGGGTCTTTGATTATGCTGGCTGCTTTAATGAGGCAGTGAGAAGTGTAGACAGAATCCATGGTTTCTGGATCACATCCTTGGGCTTACTTGTAGCTAACACAAACGATGCACTTCATTGCATGTTTCAATGTACAGCACATGTGATAAATAAATCTGAATCTAAATCTATTTTTGAGTACTTTGTTGGTTTCAACTGCTTTGAAAATCCCAAGGTTATGAAAAGCTTCATATAACTGCAACTTTCCATTTGATTTCTTTAAATACTAGAAAATTATGTGTTGTGTTTTTTTCTGTATGATTAGGGAATATTTGAACTTTACTTTTCAAAGAGAAACACACACAGTATGTCATAAGTTGATGACAATTGAAAATGAACCTGATCTTAATTTAGGAAAGGTGGAAAGAAAGGTCACTGGTTTGGAGCAGGTCAGAGAATGGAAGAGTTCTGCTGGCAAAGAGTAACTGACTGGCTGGATATCCTGTGGGAAATTGACCTATTCCTTGTAATTATCTACAAGGAATCCATGATATAACACTCTCCAATTGTCTGGATCAGAGTCTCACCACTCAATTCAAGTCCATTGAACCCAAAATTGTACACAACAAGCTCTCATGAACAGGAGCAGAAAAATACCCATTTGTTTTTAGAACCATTGTTTATAGAATCAATATTGGCAAGAGTATTTGGAAAACCAGTCTTGTCAATACAGCATTAACTCAGTACAGCACTCTGAAACCAACCTTCCTTTCCTGACAAAGGATCTAGGCCTGACTGTTTATTCATTTCCATAGATACTGCCTGACCTGCTGAGATCCTCCAGCAATTTGTGTGTGTTCCAAACAAACATAACTGCACTACCAAGGAGGACTAAGGAAGTCGGTGCATGGAAACTCCACTGTCCACAAGTCCCCCTCAGAACTGTGCACTATCCTGACTTGGCTTTCTTTCAGTGCTGCTGGGTCAAACCCTGGACACGCCTCCAAACAGCATTGTAGGTTCCCTTATCAGCACAAGGAATACACTGGCTCAGAACAGCAGCTCATCACCACTTGAGGATGGGCAATTATTTTTGTGACTTCCAGCTAAAGAATAAAGATTAGCTTTTTTTATTGCATGTGTATTGAAACAGGCAGTAAAATGCGTAATTTGTGTCAAAGTAAATCAGCAAGTTGTTTTGCCATCATTCCAGCGTCAACAAATCATGTCCACAATTCACTAACCCTAACCTGTACATCATTGGAACATGGGAGGAAACCAGAGCACCCAGAGGAAACCCACACAGTCACAAGGTTAACATACAAAATCCTTAAAGAGAGTGCAGGGAATCGACCTTGATCTTTCAGCATGCACTATCATGATGCCCCTAATAAACAAATGTTAATCCAAACAATCCTTAATACTAGCAATGGAACCTTAAATTGTGCATCGGTTATTCTGCAGATGATTCATATTTTGTTTATGATATGTTCTTAAAGCTGATGATCAATAGTGATTCACTGCTTTTGAGGAGTTACATATTATTCATAGGAAATTTAACATTTTGCGCAGATTGGCTGTTCAAGTGTCAACAGACTGCGAGGCAATGATAGTCACTATAGAAATGATTCTACATACCTAGTGGATATGAAGAATAGTTACATTTAGTTGTAAAATACATAAATGATTAAATAAATAGTGACTCATCCCGCTGCATTGGACTCCTGTACTAAAGTACGTGTTTCAGAATTCTCTTCCCAGGAGGACTGTGAAGGCTCAGTCACTGAGAATATGGAGATCAATAAATTTTTAGCTATTAAGAAAATCAGGATTAGAGGAAGTGCCACTGAGGTAAAAATAAATTAGTCATGACCCTGGTGAATGACACAGCTTACAGAGGTGAATGTCCACCCCTGCCCCCAATAAAGAACTGTAAAGTCAATTGAACCACTTTATTTCCTTTCACTTATACAGTTTCACAATGTCAGAGTAGCAGTTAGACCATAAGATATAGGAACAGAATTCAGAATCTGAATCAGGTTTATTATCACCAGCATGTGACGTAAAATTTGTTAACTTAGCAGCAGCAGCAGTTCAATGCAATACATAATCTAGCAGAGAGAGAGAGAGAGAAAAATAATAACAATAAATAAATCAATTACATATATTGAATAGATTATTAAAATGTGCAAAAACAGAAATACTGTATATTAAAAAATGTGAGGTAGTGTCCAAAGCTTCAATGTCTATTCAGGAATCTGATGGCAGAGGGGAAGAAGCTGTTCTTGAATTGCTGAGTGTGCACTTTCAGGCTTCTGTATCTCCTACCTGATGGCAACAGTGAGAAAAGGGCATGCCCTGGCTGCTGGAGGTCTTTAATAATGACGCTGACTTTTTGAGACACTGCTACCTAAAAATGTCCTGGGTACTTTGTAGGCTAGTGCCCAAGATAGAGCTAACTAGATTTACAACCTTCTGCAGCTTCTTTCAGTCCTGTGCAGTAGCCCCTCCATACCAGATAGTGATGCAGCCTGACAGAATGCTCTCCATGGTACAACTATAGAAGTTTTTGAGTGTATTTGTTGACATGTCAAATCACTTCAAGCTCCTAATATGGTCACTGTCTTGCCCCCTTTATGACTACATCAATATGTTGGGACCAGGTTAGATCCTCAAAGACCTTGATACCCAGGAACTTAAAACTGCTCACTCTCTCCATTTCTGATCCCTCTATGAGGATTGGTAGGTGTTCCTTTGTCTTACCCTTCCTGAAGTCCACAATCAGCTCTTTCATCTTACTGATGTTGAGTGCCAGGTTGTCACTGCAGCACCATTCCACTAGTTGGCGTATCTTACTCCTGTACACCCTCTCGTCACCACCTGAGATTCTACCAACAATGGTTGTATCGTCAGCAAATTTATAGCTGGTATTTGAGCTATGCCTAGCCACACAGTCATGTGTATAGAGAATAGAGCAGTGGGCTAAGCACACACCCCTGAAGTGCACCAGTGTTGATCGTCAGCGAAGGAAATATGTTATCACCAAACTGTACAGACTGTGGTCTTCTGGTTAGGAAGTTGAGGATCCAATTGCAGAGGGAGGTACAGAGGCCCAGGTTCTGCAACTTCTCATTCAGGATTGTGGGAATGATGGTATTAAATGCTGAGTTATAATCAATAAACAGCATCCTGACGCAGGTATTTGTGTTGTCTAGGTGGTCTAAAGCCATGTGAAGAGCCATTGCAATGGGACCAGGTCCTTGCTGAGGCAGGAGTTTAGTCTAGTCATAATCAACCTCTCAACGCATTTCATCACTGTCAATGTGAGTGCAACTTAATAAAATGGTTATTAAGGCAGCTCACATTATTCTTAGGCACTGGTATAGTTGTTGCCTTTTTGAAGCAAGTGGGAACTTCTACGCATAGGAATGAGAGGTTGAAAACATCCTTGAATACTCCCACTAGTTGGTTGGCACAGGTTTTCACAGCCTTACCAGGTACTCTGTCGGGACCTTCTGTTTTGTGAGGGTTCACCCTCTTTAAAGACAGTCTAACATTGGCCTCTGAGAGAGAGATCACAGGGTCATCAGGTGCAGCAGGGATCTTCACAGCTGTAGTTGTGTTCTCCCTTTCAAAGTGTGCATAGAAGGCATTGAGTTCATCTGGTAATGAAGCAGCACTGCCATTCATACTATTAGGTTTCGCTTTGTAGGAAGTTATGTCTTGCTGTCCCTGCCAGAGTTGCTGTGCATCTGAAATCACCTCCAACCTCATTCGAAATTACCTCCAACCTCATTTGAAATTGTCCCTTAGCCCTTGAAATAGCCCTCCACAAATCACACCTGGTTTTCTGGTACGGGCCTGGGTTGCCAGACTTGAATGCCACAGATCTAGCCTTCTGCAGATGACATACCTCCTGGTTCATCCATGGCTTTTGGTTTGGGAATGTACAGTAAGTCTTTGTAGGCACACACTCATCAACACAGGTTTTAATGAAGTCGGTAACAACTGCAGCATACTCATCCAGATTGACAGATGAACACCATGTGGCCCATTGAGTGCTCAGCCATTTCATTATGGCTGATCCAATCTCCCTCTCAGTCCCAGTATCCTGCCTTCTCCCTGTATCTCTTCATGCCCTGACCAATCAACAATATTTATAGTGGCAGTAATGAGGTTCAATTCCTGCCTGTAAGGAGTTTGCACATCCTCCCTGTGACCACGTGGTTTCCTCAGGATGCTCTGGTTTCCTCCCACATTCCAAAGACGTACAGGTAAGTTGTAAGATTAAAACATTGGCTCAGTTGCACATGACATTTTCTCTTTCTCAAATATTCCTAATGAAAAAAGCAAGTTTTCTTCTCTTATTACGCACATATTAAGATCCGGTTTCTGAAGATAAGGCAAAATAAATACAAGAATTGTAAAGGCATACTGCAGCTGTACCACATACTGGTGAGAGTGCACCTATAGAATATTGTGTGCAGTTCTGATCACCACACTAAAGGAAGGATGTGGTTACACTGGAGAGGGTGCAGGAACGAACCACAGGAACATTGCCAAGATGGGAGGCTTGAGTTGTAAAGAGGGACTAGGTAGGCTGGGATTGTTTTCCCTGCAGAGGAGATAAAGATGTGGTTTACAAAATCATGAGGGGCACAGATAAGATGGATTGTCACAGTCTTTGTCCCTGGGTTAGGGAGTCTAAGCTTATCTAGGGTGGCATCGTAGCATAGTGGTTAGCACAACGCTGTACAGTACTAGTGACCCAGGTTCAGTTCCCGCTACCATCCATAAGGAGTTTGTACGTTCTTCCCGTGACAACGTGGATTTCCTTTGGGTGCTCTGGTTTCCTGCCACAGTCTGAAGACGTACTGATTGGTAGGTTAATTGGTCATTGTAAATTGTCCTGTGATTAGAACAGGGGTTAAATCAGGGGTTGCTAGGTGGTGTAGCTCAAAGGGCCAGAGGGCCTATTCTGTGCTGTATCTCATAAATAAATAAACTAAGTTTAAGGTGAAAGGAGAAAGATTTAAAGGAGTCCTGAGAGGCAAGATTTCACTTGGAAAACTTGTATATGAACTGAGCTGCCGGAAGAAGCGCTGGAGGTGGGTAACTTCTAAATTATATTTGGACAGGTACATGGACAGAAATGGTTTATAGGAACACACAGGCAACAGAACTATCTCAGAAGGCATCTTGACTTGATGGACTGGTAGGACATTATGACTTTTCAGAATAAATATTTGTCCATTTTAGAATTTCATCAGCAACAACTTTGGTTCTTTTAAGAACAAAGATTTGGTTAATTGTTAGTTGTCTTGATGAAGGGTCTCGGCCCGAAATGTCGACAGCACTTCTCCCTATAGATGCTGCCTGGCCTGCTGTGTTCTACCACCATTTTGTGTGTGCTGTTGTTTGAATTTCCAGCATCTGCAGATTTCCTCGTGTTTGGTTAATTGTTCTCAGGTTTGCAATACTTAGGAAAGCCGGGTTGCTTTTGTGGCCAAGTAAAACTTTTGTATGACATGACATTATAAATACAATGAAGATAATATATAGAGCAAAATCTTGATGTATTCATTCATATTTAGAGGTTCACATATTTCTATATCCTTGTATTTTGGATAATTGGTAGGTAGTGTGCAGTATTGCTCCTTATCCATTGAATCTATAGTGCTATAATTATCATTAATGCTATTAAAACATTTCTTAATGATCAAGTTGATAGCAAAACACAAATTACATTGTTTCAGCTTTTAACTTTTGCAATATAGCTCAATTATTCATTCCCCTTTTCAGTATATGACTGTAGAATAGGTCACTGAAAAACGATTTTCTCAGAAACAGTATCAGGTTTATTATCACTGACATATGTTGTGAATTTTTTTTGGCAGCCACTCAGTGCAAGACTTTTTTTAAATTACTATGTGTTAAGATAATGAATGAATGAATAAATAAATAAATAGTGTGAAAGACAAATAATGAGTTGGTGTTTGTGGTTTCATGGGCCATTCAGAAATCTGACGGCAGTGGGGAAGAAGCTGTTCCTGAAGTGTTGAGTGTGAGTCTTCAGTCTTCTATTCCTCCTCCCTGATGGGAGTATTGAGAAGCATGTCCTGGGTTGTGAGTGTCCATTGGTGGATGTCACCTTATTCGAGCACTGCCTTGTAAAGAAATCCACCGAGGGGAAAGTTTAGAGTCTGGAAGTCTCTTTCAATCCTGTGCAGCGGAGCTTCCTTACCAGGTGGCGATGCAGCCAGCTAGAATGCTCTCCATTGCACATCGATAGACACTTGCTAGAGTATTTGCTGACATACCAAATCTCCTAAAGAAGTATAGCTGCTGGCAAGTCTTCTTCATGAGTGCATTAATGTGTTACCTGAGTTATCTTATGACCACAAAAACAAAGAACATAGGAGCACAATTAGGCCATTTGGCCCATCAAGTCTGTACCTCCATTCCATCATGGCTAATTTATTTTCCCTCTCAACCCTAGTCTCTTGCCTTCTCCCTGAAACCTTTGACACCCTTACTAATCAGGAACATATCAACCTCTGCTTTAAATATATCCAATGACTTGCCTCCACAGGCATCTGAGGCAAGGAATGCCACAGATTCACCACCCTCTGTAAAGAAATTTTTCCTCATCTTATTCAGTAGATGAGCTCTTTGGTCTTAGACCCTGTACTATTGGAAACACCCTCTCCACACCTACTCTGTCTAGGCCTTTCAATATTTGATAAATTCCAATGAGATCCTCCCCCCATTCTTCTAAACTCCAGTGAGTACAGCCCCAGAGGCGTCAAATGCTTCTCATATGTTAAGCTTTTCATTCCCAGAATCACTCTCACAAAGCTCCTCTTTATCCTCTCCAATGTCAGCACATCTTTTCTGAGATAAGGGGCCCAAAACTGCTCACCGAATAATGTTGTTTAACTATCAAATTTAGTTCAAACTCTAGTCAAATCTGACAATCCTACAACCTACTGGTTAAATACTAATACAGCATTATGTATTAATACTTACTCCAAAGCAGGGGCTCCCAACCTTTTTATGCCATGGAGAAAATATTTTCATAATGGAGGCTAACCAAGTTCCATTTACAGAGGAAATTAACTTACAGATCTGGATGGGCAACTCTGCACTTACAGGATTGTGATCTCAACTCAACTGAGTCTTAAGTGCCAATATTAGAGTGAAAATGGTATTTCCTCATTATTGTTCTTATCACAATGACAGCAGTAACCTTCAACCATACTGCTTATCCCACCTATATATTAAAAACATGCAAGTTATGGTAGTTACAGATCAAAGTGCTGGTGAATGGGATTAGTAGAGATTAGTATTTCACAGTCAGCATAGACACTAATGGGCCTGTTTCTGTGCTGTGCGACACCAAGACATTAAAACACCACAGAAGATGTCTCATGAAGATTTCTTTCTCCCCCAGTTATTGGGGGGCCTTCTTAGTGTGGATAATGCATGCTGTTTAAAATTGAGCTCAATTAATTATGAAGTTGCATTTTATTTTTGTAACTAATGTAATTGTATGTACTTGCTGATGTCATCATGTGTTCCAAGGAGAGTAATCAAATCCAAAAATGACCCACATGTTGGGAAGCATTTCTAAAGGCAATTCAAGAAGCTGGAACCAGAACTCAATACTCAATAGAATTTTCATGTTAAATATCCAACCTCTGATCATTCTAGGCCATGACAAAGAGATGTCATATTTCTCTGATACCACGTCAGGATTTTTACAATACCTTTTATTTGAGTACCAAGCTTACCTTTTAAATGCTATCATTCTGCTCAGGATCACAATCTTCTTCTCATCACTATTAGGGAGGAGGTGCAAAAGCCTTAATCCACACTGAACAATCCAGGAACAACTTCTCTTTTCCCATCAGATTTTCAAATGATCTATGAAACCATGAACACCACCTCATTATTCCTTCTTTTGCACTCTATTTATTCTTTAATTTATAGAACTTTATGTCTTTACTCTGTCCTGTTGCTGTAAAACAAATTTCACGTCATGTAGTAAACCTGACAGTAATATACCATTTCAAGGCCAATGGATGTTATAAAAAAGCCTTAAAAGGTTTTCTTCTTTATAGTTTCTTCTATCCCAAAGGAATTTCAGAAAAAGTACATCTGAATTGAATCATTGTAAATTGTACACCATCCTTTTTTTTTGTACAAATGGCTCTCACAAGCACTACTAAAATAGATTGTGTGGTCCTTAAGACATGAACAAAATTTGGCTATTCAGCCTATTGATTCAGCTGCCATTCCATTATGGCTGATTTATTATCCCCCTCAACCCCCATTTTCCTCATAGCCTTCCACACCCTTACTAATCAACAACCTATCAAGCTCCACTTTAAATATACCCACACACTTGATCTCCATAGCTATCTGTGGCAATGAATTCCACAACATTACCACCCTCTGGCTAAGCAAATTCCACATCTCTGATCTAAAGGATGTCCTTGTATTCAGAGGCTGTGCCCTCTGGTCCTAGACTCCAGCACTATAGGAAACATCCCCATGTCCACTCTATATTAAATATCTTCCAATAATTTAAAGTTTTCCAATGAGATCCCCTATCACTCTTCTGAACTCCAGCATGAACAGGCCCAGAACCATCAAACACTCCTCATATGTTAACTCTTTCCTTCCTTGATCATTCTTGTGACACTCCTGTGGACTCTCTCCAATACCAGCACATCCTTCTATTAACGTTTAAGGGAGGCGAATGCTGGCCAAAATGCTGAGAATAACTCCACCTTGTGGTGCTGTATCTGTCTGTGAGAACACTCAGGCTTTTGGTTTAAAGTCCCACCCAAAAGATGACAGTTTCAATTGTACAACACTACATCTGCTGAGCTAAGATGTCAGCCAAGCATTTGTATACATCTCTGGAATGGGAGCTTATCTCATAACATTCTGAACTCAGCATTCTGAACCCCACAGAGAGAGTGCTACCAACTGAACCTTATCTGACATGGATTAATGATCTCACATTTGATCAAAAGGTCAATTGAAAAATTTTAGAAAATAAACAAACATTATGCCAAGCAAGTGTTTTATTAACAAGATACTTGAAGCAGCATTTTCTCTTCAGCAAATATCTAGGCTGTAAGAAGTGTTGATATTTTATTTCCAAAATAATAATCCAAAAATATGCCTACCATCTTTCTAAGTGGATAGGAGAGCATGATTAGCAACCAAACTTAAGACTTGTGACAGACAAGATTACAATTTTCAGTTCAAAGTAGAACCAGATCCTCAATATGATCAGGTAGTATTTGTTAAAAGGATTTAGTTTTGTGAGAAAGCTCAACATGTAATAAAATTCTTGTTGCTATATTAAATGAACCAGTAAATGTGGCTACAGATGTCTTGCTTGGAAGACGTGTAAAAGGCAACAATTAATGTTATGTAACACTTAACACATTAAAACTAAATTGCACATTTATTCTCTGGTTTAATTGAGATAATAGGACTGTTACAATATATAGATTTTGAAGTGAAACAAATTTTTACTCTCAGCCTCAAGAAAATTTGATTTAGTTTTGATGAAGCATGCATGTAAATTAGCTTATCTGTTCCCCATACATGATCTGCAACTCCAATAGTAATGGAGACCTTTTGTTTGATTATCATACAATAAGCACACACCAAGTGCCACTCACACAATGTTAGCCAGGGGTACAGTGGATTATGAAGGACGAAGTTCTATTACATGCGGCTTTAGTCTGTGTGGGTGGAATTATATTCTGTACCTGGGAATGTACAAACATCTCTGGATCCCTTTAAGGCCATAATAGATACAAATTTTCCACTCCCTATTAACTGTACCCCGAAGCAAACTAAGACAAATTTCTTTTCCAAAATGAATTTATGAAGTGATCAGTGGAATTTTCATTATAAAGATACATGGTATTAAAACATAAAACTAACAAAAGAATGATTATAGTATTATTATATATTAACTTTTATTACATTTGCCTAGATAAACAGAATAGTGGAATAATGGAAGATTGAGGTATATCCAAGCTTGAAGGCAAGGGGTATGGACTTCCGGCTGGCTAGACTAACATGAACAGGTGTGATTCCCTCATACGCCAAAAGGAAGTGCTCTTATGCAGTAGAGTTCTGGGATACTGGAGCAGGCAGACTGTGGTATTTGAATCTACTTTCAGCACATAAATTATTTAAATTAGAGGAAGGTTTTGGCTTTTGTTTCACCTGGGGAAAATAAGACAAGGTGTGAAGTTGGTGAGATTTATTGAGCTTTGCAACAGAGTATTAAAGTCTAGTAATGTAAAGCTGTATGTCATGGCTCCAAACTTCCAGTTTGTGTGGGTCACAAAGGAAGGTTACTTGTTACAGCTACGATTGCTGCTTTTGGATTAGTTAACTTTAAAATGGAAGAACTTTTAATGTCAGTTAGGTTAGGAACAAAATGAATCAGTGCCTTAAGAAAGGAAGTGGTAGGCATTTGGCAAAGGATTTGCAGGTCATTGAGGAATATTCTGATGACATGACATGTTGGTCAGACCACATCTGGGTGACTTGTGCATTGGGGATTATCAGACATGGGAAATTAATTGCAGGGATATGGAGGACTGCTCGGAGGTAGGAATAGATTTGTTTGACCAAAAGGCCCCCTTCTATGCAATGAAGAGATATGAAGTCAGTGGAATTAATAGTCTCCTAACAGTAGCTATTCCACAGAACCAAAGAAAATAATAGGGGCTCCAAAGAAAGTTACTGTAATAACCATGCACAGCTTTAATGAACATACGGATTGGACTAATCAGATGAGCAGAAGGTGTTCATAGAGTTCATTTAGAATGATTTCTCAGTAATTTTCTCCAGAAAACTATCAGGAAGCAAACTATTTTAGATTTGGTATTGTGTAATGTGATTATGTTGTGAAAATCAGTGGTAGGCTAGAGGGTTGGCAAATTGTAAGCCATAAGCAAGGAATGACAAAATAAAGATGGAGAAAATAGAGTATCAGAGTACATGGCAATGTTATGGAGTATATGAAAGTTTGACTGAACTGACTCAGTGGCTGTGGACTCATTTTCAGGAACTGGGTTACTTTTAGAATTATTTGCATGCTTTCCCCCTCCCCCCCCAACACATATTGAATCTCTGATGTGAGATTTTTTTTTAAATAAAAGATGGATTGTAATTGTGCCATTGAATCTCAAAGGTTGTATTTCATATACATACTTTGAACTTTAGTTTACTTGAATTTCAAGAGGAGTGCAATAAGTGCCCAATAAACTAAATAAGATAAGAGCATGTATGGTTTAGGGGTTTATTTTAATAGTTTCTCTCATAAAAAGAGAAAGGGAAAATAATGAGCAATTTTCCAAAACTGAACTAGAGAGATCAGCGTTAGTGAACTAAAGCCAGGTTTGCTCAGTGTACAAAGATGGGCAATTTTAGCTAATTGAAATGAGGGCACAAAAGTACCTTTAAAGAGATAGAAATAAGTTGTAAGCAAGACATCAGCAGATGGCAAGTAATGAGGGAATAGTGAGGATATTCAGTTTGAAATAAATAATAAAAAGCCAATTACTATTTAAGGATGTGATACAAAGGGATTTGGGCATCCTGGTACATGAAACACAAAATATTAATGTACAAGTAATTGGGAATGTTGTCCTTTATTACAGGGGCCATAGACCAGAACAACATGGAAATTTTAATGCAACCTTAAAGGGTTAATGAAATTACATACAGCTTTCCTATGTTATAGAAAGCTATACCATTGACACATATAATGAAAAGGAAAGACAGGGTGAATGCAGAAAGAACATCAGAAACACAAGAGATTTTGCAGATGCTGAAAATCCAGAACAAAATGCTGGAGGAACTCAGGTCAGGTAGCATCTATGGAAATGAATAAACAGTTGCCATTTCGGACCAAGACCCTTCATTAAGATTGGAAATGAAGGGGGGGAAAGATGCCAGAGAAAGGGAGGGGGGATTAAGAAGTACAAGCTGGAACATGATAGGTGAAGCCAAGTGGGCGAGGTGGGGATGAAGTAAAAAGCAGGGAGAAGATAGGTAGAAAAGGTAAAGGGCTGAAGAAGGAACATGATAGAAGAGGAGAGTGGATAAAGAGGAGGAAGGGCACAGGGGATGGTGATTGGTAGGTGAGATGAGTAAGGTGGGGGAGAGAAAGAAACAGAGTGGGCAATAGAAAGAACGTGTCCTCTGGTGACAGTTGAGCAAAGGGAACAAGCAGACTGGCACATGAAGGTGCAGATCATGTACAAGCAAACAGGATTAGTTTTGGGCTACATGGCTGGTACAGATATTGTGTGCTGAAGGGATTGTTCCTGTACTGTGCTGTTCTATGTTCCATGAACTTCAAAAGGTCATGAGTCTGGAATCCTCTATCCCAGAGAGCTATAAAGACAGAGTCATTGATATATTGAAGACAGAAAGACAGCAGAGCTACAAGGGAGCAAGAGTATGGGAGGTAATCATGCAGATCCAGTCTTGGCCTCAATCACTAATTGCTGAACAGACTGCAGAGACCAGTTGACTTGCATTATGCCATAACAACAAGATATCAACATTGTTAGATGTGAAAAAAAAAGGATGAACTTAGATTAAATTCTATTCTGCAAATTACATTGTTACAAGGGATGGGACTTTAATTAAAAGAGGATGGAATACACATCAATTTAGAAGATAAACTTTTGGAAAAGTTACAAGTATTAATAATGACTGGGAGAACTTTTTTCAATAGATATTGGATGAAATATTAGGGATTCAATACAATAGCTCTAATTCTCCCTGCAACTATACCTTTCAGAAAAAGGGACTTGTGCTATTATTTTCTGACTATGTACTGTGTTCTGCATCTTGACCCCAAGGAACAATCTTTCATTTAGCTGTATACATATATATGGTTCAATGACAATAATTTGAGTTAGTAATCCTGTTAGCAGTAACAGAATACCATTAATACCACTCATCTTCACATCATGTAATGACTAAATTTAAAAACACCAGTATTAGTCTATACTTTTCACAATAAAGAAACTGATTTCCTATGATAAATTATATGACTATTTTGAAGAAATATTATGTCTTACCACAATACAAATTATGGATACTTACAATTAAAATTTAACGTTAAGTACATTTCTTCAAACCCTATGCAAATTAAATACAATGCATAATTAGCACGTTTACACAACCAATTTCACATTACCTTAAAATTATAGTCCAGCAATTAAAAAAAACCAAATCTGTCTTATTATCCATATACATGACTAGACTAGTAAGTTTTTTTTTAAAGTTGCAAATTGGTTGAAAATACTACAGTCAAAGTAAGAGAATCTTTAGAATGTTGAGCTTTATGTGTCCACAAATTCATTTTCTAATAAGTCTCCCCACCCTAAATTTCTTTCCTACCCGTTGGGTTATGATTCACATTGCTCTTCAACATTGCAGCTCAGCAGTCATTCTTGAGCCAGGTATATCAAATTAATCTATGGTGAGGAAGACCTCGACTGCACTTGATCACGCTCTGTCTGCATCACAACTTTCTAAGACAGTCATTGACATCTACAAAAAAAACAAAAGACACCTGCTGATGTCATTTGCCAGGCTGGGTGGCCAGTGATATTCTCTCACAACAGTGCACTGAAACAGTCAGCCTTTATGATAGCCTGGATTAGGACTAATTCTATAACTACATGGCTACAGAAGTACCACCATACAACCAAGCTTCCAGCATGTTGGAGGGCAATGGAGAAAATGCACAAGATGTCTCAATTCTATCAAATATTCAACTTTTCTACACAAAAAAGAGGAAACTGTGTGTGGGAAGGTGAGTTTTTGCTCAGCAGAGAAGATTGCCAGAACTCAAACATCACAACCATATAATGGCACACTGAGATTCGATGCCTATGAAGATATCCCCACGTCCCGCCCCCCCCTCAAATATAAAAGGCTCAGTAGATGATTGATGGACTTTAACAAAAATCAAAAACCTCAAGATTGCCTGACGACTAATAAAGATTTACAAACTCAAGACAAATTAGATTTGTTAATTACTTCAATACTGTTGATAAATTAGTCAGTTATGAAGCTTAAAATATTCAGATATTAACACCAGATAACATATTAAAGAATCTAAATATAAATGTTCTAAAAACAGTATCAAATAACTTGCACTACTGAATTTGCACATTAAATTGTCTAAGTACCAGGCTTCATGCTTCAGCATAGAAATTACTCTTCAGTAATAATATCACGCTCCCAAAATTTTAAGATCACATTTACTAATTAAAATTCAGAAAAAGTGATGAACATTCCTTAATAAAGCAGTTTATTTCCAATATTTTAACCTACGAGTCATAGTTACCATATTACTATATTAAAATACAATGAAATTTGAAAACTGATCAATACACAATTAATGTACAAATTTTTAATTACCAGAGCACATAAATCAGCTTCTCAGTATCTGATAGCATTAAAAACAAGAAAAAGGCAGCCCTTTAGACCACTTTATTCAATGTAGCATTTAAAATTTGATAGAATGGTTGAAATTCTACATCTTGAATCCTGTCTACACAACACAATGTTTACAGTCCATTGTGCACACTGTATTAAGAAAAAAAAACTGACCAAAACAAAATATATTTTAAAGGAAATAGGGTGTTGTTGTTCTTGGTGGAATTACACGCTCCGAGTCTGGAACTGCCCGAAATAACTTTGGTTCCCTTGAGTTTACATTGTTGAAGACCATGATTGATGCAATATTTCCACAGCGGTAGCAATAGTTTGGAGCAGACCATACAGTCACCAACTTTTCATCAAACATGAATTTATATCCTTCATGAACTAGTTGATGCGCTCGACAGATTAGTTTCAAGTTGTTGATATGGACAAACTACAAAACAAAAAGGTTACCCAAAAAAAAGAATTAAAATCTTAGAAGTTTTCCCATACCTGGATTAAATATGACTGACACATACAATTGAGAAAAAGGTTAAATTGTGAACTCCTTACTTAATGAACCTGGAACGAAAGGAAAACTTGGACTGAGGTGCATGCAGGTCAACATCATGCTCATGGGACATTGAGCAGGAGAGATTTTTTTTTTAAACATGTACCCTACATATATCACCCAAAAGTCTAATTAAAGCTAATGTCTCATCCAGAATGACAGTAAGTGTATGCATAACTTACAACCTCAAGATGGGGTAAAAAAAATGGCAAAGGGCAGTGTAAAACAAATCACTGTCCAGCAGTTTTTTTCCCATCATTCTAAATAAAAGTGCCATACAAATAATTTTGTAAAACTTAATAACTTCATACTTCCCCCCCCCCCCCCCCAAATGGCCAGTCTTCCAAATTCAAAATCCAAGTCACCAAAATAATGCTGGTATCATCAAAAAGGAACCACACAAAGTCAGAGATAAACAAAATATGACATTGTGGAACATTAAAATACAAAAATATAAAAGTATCTTGGTCAAATGTGACAATACCAGTCGTTTTAAATATAAAGAGAAACTAGTATCCCATTACCACCTAAAATAATTCCTCAACTCATCAACACAGAAGCACTTTGAGTTGTGTGGTCTGACAGCTTACCTCATTGGTAACTTTTGCCCCAAAGAGCCAGCCTGCTCCTCGAGGGCTGATAGCCCAGGTATCCACATCTTCAGGATCTGACCACACTAGATCACAGAAGGCTCCTTTATGTGGGATCTCCTGGTTGCGCTCAATGGTTCGAATTTGATCTAGAGTTTTGATATCAGGAGAAAGTCCACCATGCACACACAATATTTGTTCATCTATCAACTGGGATAGAAAAACACAAATTGACTGAGTTAGTTTGCTCCCAAGATCCGTTTACCTGTAAAACCTCAACCATCCAATAAGGCCACTGGGTTCATGGAATCTGTAGAAATTCCTTATAGGAATGAAAAATAGTCTCATTCACTCCTCTCCCAGCCTTTCCCCAGTCCTGAATCACCTTTCGCTTCAAATATCAGACCAAATATTTTTTAAAAGCTCATTAAATCTCTACCTTTCCTGATGTGGCAAATTAAAATGGCTCAAAGCAATTGAAGGTTTAGTTTGACTCAGAATGCTTATCTATTACAAAATGCCCAAAACTGGGCATAACAATAACTGTAACCTAACCAATTTTACAAGTTATCTGCAACACACACACACAAAATGCTGGTGGAACGCAGCAGGCCAGGCAGCATCGATAGGAAATACAGTTGACGTATCATACCGAGAGGTCTCAGCTCGATATGTCGACTGTACTTCTTCCTATAGATGCTTCCTGGTCTGCTGCATTCCACCAGAGTTTTGTATGTATTGCTTGAATTTCCAGCATCTGCAGATTTTCTCATGTTTATAAGTTGTCTGATTTTGTTTTGGTATACATTGCAAATAATGTTTTAGCAAACAACTATACATTCAGTCTTTTTGATTTAGCCACATTCTTAAGCATTTTCCTCATTGAAAGCCAAGTCCCATATCTGGTATTCCTAACAAAAGTGCACAGCCTCCTCCATCCTCCTCCTCCTCCTCCTCCATTGGTGACCTGCCTGCCACCCTTTTTATTATACTTCAGTAGTGCAGAAAATTTATCAAAAAGTTCATTCTTTGCCAAATAATCTACGTTATCCAATTGTGATTTTGCAACGGGCATCCAACAACAATCATTTATATTTTTGCACGTGTATACAAAATAGTAGATTTGAAAGAGAGCCACAGGTTTTATCATTTCCAATCTCCTTTTCACAAGCAGAACAACATATTTAATCAACCTACTAAGGCCACACAATATCCTCTTAAATCAGGCTACTAAACTTGTCTCTCACAAGCCTCCAGAGTCTCATCAAAAACAACTTGCATTATATAATGCCTTTAACATAGAAAAGCATTCCAAGACGCTCAAGGGACGGGAGCGGAAAAACATGTATATTGTGCCAAGGAAAGAAATAAAAACAATCTGAAATACAGGAAGATTTCTGAGTACACAAGTGTAAAGTATTTTATGGAGGGAAACCCAGTATAGGCATTAATGTGCAAGAAATACTAGGGCTGGGGATGAAGTCAGGTATAGCTCAAATACCATCTATAAATTTGCTGACAATAACACCATCATTGGTAGAATCTCAGATGGTGAAGAGAAGACATACAGGAGTGAGATCTGCCAACTAGTGGAATGGTGCCGCAGCAACAACCTGGCACTCAATGTAAGTAAGAAGAAAGAGCTGTTTGCGGACTTCGGGAGGAGTAAGACGAAGGAACACATATCAATCCTCATGGAGGGATCAGAAGTGGAGAGAGTGAGCAGTGTCAAGATCTCTGAGGATCTAACCTGGTCCCAACATACCAATGCAGTTGTAAGGAATGCAAGACAGCAGCTATACTTCATTAGGAGTTTGAAAAGATTTGGTGTGTCAACAAATACACCCAAAAACTTCCATAGATGTACCGTGGAGAGAATTCTGACAAGCTGCATCTCTGTCTGGTATGGGAGTGGGGGGGGACTGAAACAAGCTGCAGATAGTTGGAAATTTAATTAGCTCCATCTTGGGTATTAGCCTATAAAGTACCCAGGACATGAAGAGTGGTGTCTCAGAAAGGCAGTATCCATTATTGAGGACCTTCAGTACCCAGGGCATACCCTTTTCTCACCTTTACCATCAGGTAGGAGGTACAGAAGCCTCAAGGCACACACTCAGTGATTCAGGAACAGTGTCTTTCCCTTCTGCCATCCAAGTCCTAAATGGACATTGAACCCTTGAACACTACCTCACTTTTTAAAGTATATATTATGTTTATTTTTTGCACGATTTAAAATCTATTCAACATATGTATACTGCAATTGATCTACTTATCTATTCATTATCTTTTCTTTCTTCAATATTATCTATTGCATTGAACTGCTGCTAAGTTAACAAATTTAATGACACATGCCAGTGATAATAAACCTGATTCTAAAATATAGAGTAATGAAGGCACATACTCCTGTTACAGGAGGGAACTCAAAATTTTAACTGAAGATTACTGGTATTGCAGTTCTAAATATGTGGTAGTTGTAATTGTACAGTATTTTATTACCGCATCTTCAAACCACACACAAACTATTAAGGATTCAGCATTATGAACTGGAGTAATTTAATTATTATTGAGCAGAAAAGAAACAATTGAACCACAATTTCATTGTGTGGCAGGGCAAAAATTTCAAAGGCAAGCTACTAAAGCAACAAATACATTTAGCATAAGGCAACTTTTGAACCCCCTCGCCACTGTGGGCCAAAGGGCTGTTCTATACCATACTAAGCACTTTGCCAGAATAATTGAACAGTGTTCTGGCTTTGCAGGTTGACTCCTTGGTTAAGAAGGCATATGGTGCATTGGCCTTCATCAACCATGGGATTGAGTTTAAGAGCCGAGAAGTAATGTTGCAGCTATATAGGACCCTGGTCAGACCCCACTTGGAGTACTGTGCTCAATTCCGGCTGCCTTACTCCAGGAAGGATATGGAAACCATAGAAAGGGTACAGAGGAGATTAACAGGGATTATGCTTTAGGAGAATAGATTGAGTGAACTTGGCCTTTTCTCCTTGGAGCAACGGAGGATTAAAGGGGACCTGATAGAGCTGAACAAGATAATGAGAGGCACATCGATCGTGTGGATAGTCAGAGGGTTTTTCCCCAGGGCTGAAATGGCTAGCATGAGAGGGCATGGTTTTAAGGTGCTTGAAAGTAGGTACAGAGGAGATATCGGGGTAAGTTTAAAAAAAAAACGAAAAATGCAAAGAGTGGTGAGTGTGTGGAATGGGCTGCCGATGGCAGCGGTAACAATAGGGTATTTTAAGAGACTCCTGGATAGGTACATGGAGCTTAGAAAAATAGAGGGCTATGGGTAAGCCCAGGTAGTTCTAAGGTAAGGACATGTTTAGCACAGCTTTGTGGGCTGAAGGGCCTGTATTGTGCTGTAGGTTTTCTATGATTCCATGTTCAACATAAATTCCAGCAATTTTAGCTCCTCATGCCAAGCAGTGACCCCTAGTGTTAACAAGCCTGTTTTACAGGGATGTTAACATTGCATTGAACTTCCATGGAGTTATGGCTGTTGGACATCACAAAACAAGTATATACTTACAGCTGCTACTGTGAGCATGTCGAAGACTTTGGTACAGTACCGCCAAGCATTAGCATTTCCATATTTTGTTTGACATTCATCTGTTAAAGTAAACCAGCTTCAGTTTTTTTTGGAACATGCAAAATACTGAATTTGACAAAAAGATTGATGAAGGATTTCCTTGTCCCCAGCAGGGAAGGTAATTGCTTCAAAACTTTACAATTCTAAAGTAGGTGATAATTAATTACCATAGAACCCGTAGACTTGAGTAATCTGCCTGCTTTCATGATTTCCTCTGAGGAGTGTAATGCGATCAGGCCATTTTGCCTTCAATGCGAGGAGGTAGGTAAAAGTTTCAAGACTGTAATACCCTCTGTCCACAAAGTCACCCTATTTTAAAATGGCAAAGATGTTAATGTTACATTGAACTTAAAAGTATTGATGCAAATCTTTTAACCCACGTGACAATGGAAAAAGTTGGGAATAGAACAACTAATAGTGCTCCTAATACAAATATTATTGTATAATATTGTTAGGCAGCTCTTATACCGAACATAACACACCTTAAGTCCATAATTCAAGTGAATATAAAATACTGGAATTATTTAGGTTATGCAGCTTGGTTGGAGGTACAATAAAAGATTCATTTTTCTCTCTATAAATGTTCAACCCAACATTTTGAGCTTTTTCTATTTATTTCAGAATACAAGTCCAGATAATATTTTGTTTTCACAAGACAGTCGCTGGATCTTCACTTTTGATGCTCAGATACACATCACATGGGCTTTTTTTCTTCTGTGTCAATACATTTGTTCTCTCAGTTCATAAAGTCGTCGTCTGCATGAACACATTACTGTACCAATTTTGTAACATACAGAATTAACCCAAGTCAGATTTGCAACTGAATCAAAACTCAAGGAATTTACATACTTACCATGAAAATATAATTTGTGTCAGGAACTTGTCCTCCAGTTCTAAACAGCTCACCCAAGTCATAAAACTATAAAAACATTTAGAATACATCTGTCAGTTTAGGGCTTGGATATTTTGTACATTACAAACAGAAAGTTTATTTGTAAAGCAAACTATTGGATATACAGTGAACTTAGGTTATGTACATCATTTCTTCATGCAGAACCTTCACAATACCAAATACTCAAATTATTAACTGTGCACACATCAACTGTGCACTTTGTCCATTCTCCTTTTTGACTCCCCTCTTATCCCTTCTCACCTTCCTCCTTCTCTTTTATCCATGGTCCACTGTTATGGCTATTACTTCATCAATCCTTTACCTCTTCCACCTATGCCCTCCCAGCTTCTTATTTCAGACCCTCCCCACCACACACCCACCTTCCCCCTCACCTGGTTTCATCTAACATCTTCTCCACCCCCACTTTCTTCCCCTTTCCAGTCCTGATGAAAGGTCTCAGTTCAAGACTTTGACTTTTTATTCTCATTCATAATGTTGTCTGACTTGCTGTGTTTATTGAGCACTTATTGTGTGCTGTTTAATTTTAGCTTCTCACATCTGAAAATACTCAAACATGAGAATTACGGGTAAGAGAGGGGAGCTAGAAAGACAGCAGTGAAACCAGGTGGGTAGGAAAAATTAAGGTCTGAAGAGGAAGGAATCTGATAGGAGAGGAGAGTAGACCAAAGAAGTAAGGGAAGTGGGGGGGGGGGGTAGTTGGTGAGAGAGGAGAAAGGCAGGTAAGAAGATGGAAACACACCTGAGTGGAGAAATGGGGACAGGGAGGGGAATATTTTTAAACTAGAAAACCAATTTTCATAACATCAGGTTGGAGGCTACCCAGAAGGAACACAAGGCGTTGCCCCTCCACCCCAAGGGTGGCTTCAGTGAGACACAACAGGAGGCCATGGACTGACATGTTGAACTGCAATGGGAATCAAAATTAAAATGTTCTGCTTTTGGCAGGTGGAGTGGAGGTGCTCGATGAAGTGCTCTCCCCCCTCCCCAAATTTATGATGGGTCTCTCTAACGTACAGCAGGCTGCATTGAGAACACTGGACGTTGTTGACAACCCCAGCAGATTCACAGGTGAAGTATTGCCTCACATGAAAGGACAGCTTGGGGCCCTGAATGGAAGTGAATGAGCAGGTGTAGCTCTTTGGCTGCTTGCAGGGATAAATGCTGGGGAGGAGAGGGGGGAAATGGACAAGGGAATACTTACAGCATATTCACTAGAATACTAGTAAGCATTTAATACACAACTAGTCTCATTAGATGTCTACTGAAGTAGCCCCAATGACTACATAGAACATTGGTTATTCCATTGAAAACCACATGCAAGAATGCACAGAGGTACAATTTGTGTTGTGAAATACTGAGAAAATCATTTATTGTTAACAAGTTGTGTACTGCACACTTGTATCCCTGTATAAATGGCATAAAGGAATAAAGTGAGGAGAGAAAAAAAAGCTCAAAATCCTTTTTGGAGTTGTGGAAAATTGTCCCAATGAGGAAGTGCATGAACTCTTCTGGAACATACAGACCCTAAAATGGGAAACCACAAGACGTAAGAGTAGAATTAGGCCATTCAGTCCATCAAGTCTCCTTCACCATTCCATCATTGCTGATTTATTATCCCTATCAATCCTGCCTTCTCCCCATAATCTTTGACATCCTTACTCATTGCAACATGAGAATCATCTCACTCCCAAGAAGTAATTTTTTTCCATGATAAACACACAATATTTGAAATGGGGTGATAGAAATCACTTTAGTTATGTAAAGTTATTTAAAGTGGGATTACAAGTGGGTTTTAGCTATTTAAAAAACAAGGTTGTACTCGAATCTTTGGTCATTGCTGTCAAATCCACAATGAAAAACAAACAGACTCAAATGGCATTTGAAATCAGATATTAAAGGATAACAATTATTAAGCAACTATGCATTTCTGATTTAACAAAGTCTGGAAGAACTAACTTCAAGGAAGGTTTAATCTTCAAACAATGTAAAATTTACCTGCCCATGTATGTCCCCACAGACTGTGACAGGTGTAGACACTGGCTGGACATTAGACTCTTCCAAAAGCAAGTCACATACGTAGTCGCAGAGTCGCTGAAAAAAATTAATTAAAGTTGGTATCACTAGCTTCCAAGGAAATTATAAGCTCCCATAGTCACTATTCAATTTAAATTTAAGCGTTGGGAGTCTCACTCCATTAAAGGTGTGGATCACACATACAAGTTGTAAAGTCAATACACATTTTCTTTAGAAATGATTAAAAACAGTAGTTTGAGACTCTAACCACAACTATCCTTAGATGCTCACTTAAGACAATTTGTGGACTTCTTAAAAGATCAGCAGGGGCAGGGCTTGAACTACAGCCTTCTAATGTCCCTAAATAAATGATTCCCTTTAAGAAACATTATGATTTAAACATTCTCCTTCTTGTTCCATGCTCATCCCACCCCATCTCTAACCTCCGGTCATCCAATTCTACGTTGGCCACCTAAGCTACCAAGGAATTGCACAGCAGAGAAACCGGCATTTTGACCCACCTCGTCCATGCCGACTGTGATGCTGATCCATTTTATTTATTTAGCAATACAGCACGGAGTAGCTCTTCCAGCCACGCCACCCCAGCATCCCTACAACCCCAACCAATCCTAGACTAATCAAAGAACAATTTACAATGACCAATCTTCCCTGCACTTCTTTGGACTGGGGAGGAAACTGGAGCACTCAGGAAAAAACCATGCATTTTACAGGGGACACAGACTCCTTACAGAATGGTGCTGGAACTAAATTCTGAAAAGCCCCAAGCTGCAAGAGTGTCATGCTAACCACTACAATTTTGTGGTGCCATATGCCTGCATGAAGTCCATATCTGTGTATTTCCTGCCTGCCCAAGTGCCTTTTAAACTCTACCAAACACACTGGCAGCATATTCCAGCTATTCACCATCCGGTGTTGAAAACTTTCTCTTCAGACCACCTTAAATTTCTTCCCTCTCACCTGAGGCCTGTGCCCTCAAAGGAAAAAAAACTATATTCCTTGATTTTATAAACCTCTAAAAAAAAATCAATGTCCCCACTCACCCCTAAAGCCCAATGATGAATTTATTTTCACTTCCAAGGTTAATGTCTCCACAACAGTAGCAATGCCTCGAGCTCTAGAAATCTATTCAAAAAGCTCCTCGTTTCTCTCCTCTGTGGCAAACTTTAGATCCCATGCTCGATTAAATCCTTGGTTTCCAAAATCTCCTTGTGACCCAATGTTAAATTCTGTTTGATGATGACACTGAAATTCCTTGGAATATCTTGCTGCTTTAAAAAGGCAAAATACAAACACAAGCCACTGTTGTTGAATGGAGTTTGTAATAACTGATATGGAATGACTCATTACCTTTACACTTGACCACACTATATTCCGACTCACAGATCACAATACAAGACCCAAAAACAGCAGATGAATAGACAAACTTCACTTAAAAAAATAAAATCCTCAAACTACCAAAGGACATTACTTTAAAACTAAATTCCTCCAACTTTGTACAAAACACAATTTCTACACTAGGATCATGAACAAATTATTTGAATCACAGGTGCAGAGGAGCAAATTATTGCAACGGTAGAGTGTAAGATTGCAAGACCATTCAATTATGGCTGATTTATTATCGTTCTCAACCTCATTCTCCCATCTTCTTCCCATAACCTTTGATGCCCTGACTAATCAAGAATCTATCAAACTCCACTTTAAATATAGCCAATGACTGGACCTCCATAGCTGTCTGCAGCAACAAATTCCACAGATTCACCACCCTCTGGCAACAGAAATTCCTCATCTCTGTTCTAAAGCCCCAGACTCACCATTACAATTCTAGCCATGTACTTCAGAAAGGATATGAAGGCTTTGAAAAATTACAAAGACTCTTTCAAGTATGTGTACAGGAATGAGGGATTATTGTTAAGTTAATGGAATAACTGGTGTGTTTCTCAAGAGTCCTGGAAGCAATATGATTGAAGTATTTGTATATTAAAATAAGGACGTGAAAAACAATTTAAGATTTCTACTCACTGAATGATCATTAACCACATTCAATACACTATGAACTAATTGGATTAAGAACCAGAAATAACAAGGAAAACATTTCCTCTATACACATGGGTCAAGTAATAATGAAGTAATTGATTCAGCCTCAATAGAAAACAACTGAATAAATAATCAGAATCAGGTTCACTGGCATGTTGTGAAAAAATGGCAAAAAAAGGAAAGTGACATAGTGGTGATTCGTTTATTGTCCATTCAGAAATCTGATGACTGAGGGGGAAGTAGCTGCTACTGAAACATTGAGTGTGTGTCTTCAGGCTCCTGTACCTCCTCCTTGATGGCGTTAATGGGGGAATCACCTATTGAAGGTGTTCTTAATGCTGGGGAGGCCACTGCCCATGACAGAGCTAGCTTAGTTTACAACTTTCTGTAGCTTTCTCAGAACCTGTACCAGACTTGCACAACATTGCAAGAATATGGCAAAATATTTGGAATGCACTTTCAAAGAGTTGGCACTTAATTAGTTAAGCCAAAAGAACCACTGTGAAATGTTATGCTACAACTAGCCATGAGCTACATATGGCTATCAGGAATAGTTACTGGAATCTCATAAATTTAAGTGAATGTCATTAAGCACAAAGACTAATTCATAGGACTTTGTGCTTGTTACCAAAAAACAAGTAAATTTTGACAAATTTGTTATTGCTTTGTTTTCTTGGTTAGTGAATGGTGATCCAATGAAAGTAAAATAAGAAAACGTACCTGTGTTGTGTGCATGTATAGAAGATGTCTTCAACCAGAATTAGATTACATAGGTTAGTGTTATTATATGCCTAGTATTATCCTAAGGAAATGACTAAGTATCATGAAATGCTCCATGTTATCATCCACCCAGAGAGATATTTAGGAAAATAGCCAAAAAGATTGGCTGATTTCTTGTATCTATAAATTGAAATATACCTATTTATCTTCCCAGAAGCTATGTGTAATACGTCCACAGAGAATAATCCAAGTGCAAGCACTTTGGCAAAACTAGTTATTGAAACATGCCAATGCAATAAGTTAGTAGATGCTACCTCTCAGCTTGAATGACTTTGATATATTCTACCATGTTGAGTAAAAGAGACAATTATGTCCCCTATCCTTGAACAATTTTAAATCATCCAGTGTTATTTTTAAATTAGTAAGAATCCCCTCCGACAACGTTTCTGAAGATGTAGAAGATAATCACAAATCAAACTTGAACGCATTCCAAACATTAAACATTAATCCAACTTCTGTCTGGATGCAAACTCGATCCAATTCAGAAAGTAATCGAAAACAAGAGTGAACGCCTCTTGTTTGCAGAGGAAAGAAAAGCTCGAAAAGGTTCTTCCGGCTAACTCCAAGCAATCAAACTTTTTTTAAAAAAAACGGCATCCCTCCTTAAATCTTTGCCACCAGCAGACAACACACAAATTTAACTATCGCGATCATGACTTCCTGTTGTCTTCAGAGACGCTAGTTTAGACGGAGGAGCCGCTCATTGGCGGTACCCTCGACCAGTGAGGATGGGCGGTGTTTTTGCAATGCTTTTTTAAAATCTGGGATAAGTCCAGGGCCACGACTAATGGTCGACGCGGTGAGCCGGCTGCCCTCATTCTCCTAATGAAAAAAGAGCTCAGAGCAACCGCACAGGGCCCCAGATATAAGGCAGAGCCCCAATTTGACAGCTCGCACGAGTTCATCCGCCAGCCAAAGGCTAGCACGGCCGACCAGGAAGGCGGGCGTGGAGTTAGAGGAGGAGGAAATGCACAACTCGTTACCTTCAGGTCATTTTCCGGGAGATACTTGCACTGCCGTGCTATCTCCACATACTTGTCCAGGTCCAGAGGCGCCATTTTGGGACACTGACTGAACGGCCCCTCCGGGCCAGTGACGCGTTTCCGGTCCTAGCGACTCTCCCGATTGCCAGCGGCGCCGCGGCACTCCGCTTTCCCCGGCTCCAGCCGCTGCTCGCCGATCCCCCCGACTCCCGGCCGGCCAATCGCTCACTCGGTGGAGCCTGGCTTCCCCTTTTCCGGTTTCCTCGAATCAGCGCCGCTCTCTGATTGCCTCACGCGCCGGGCGCCTCCTTCTCCATTGGTCACCGCGGGGAGGGGCGGGGGTGAAAGTTCAGGGGTTGCCGATCGTCACAGCAACGCCGGGACACGGAGAGGAGTTTGCATGGAGCGGTGACGGTGTAAGTACTGCATAATGGAGAGAGAAAAAGAGAACAGTTGTTGGAAATCTTGACCATCACACGCAGGATGCTGGAGATATATGGTGGGGAATAAACAGGTTTGGAAAGGAAGAGAGCAGAAAACAAAGAAAGAAGGCGGGGAGAGGGGGAGGTGGTTCTCTTACCTCTTTTCTTCCATGCTCTTATGACCTGCTCATCACCTCCCTCTGCTTTCCCCCTCCTTTTCTTTATTCCATGGTCTATTCTACTCTTCTGTTGGATTCAGCCCTTTAGCTATTCCACCTACCCCCTCCCAGCTTTTCACAACATTCTCCCTCACCTGGGCTTACCTGACTTCCTGCTTACTTTTAAGCCAACTTCCTTCTAGTGCTCACATTTCACATGGTCCATTTCTGGTTCCTGTCTTGATCTTAGCCATAACCATTACAAGTCAGCTTTTTGTGGATGGAACTCCTGGCCTTTCACTCCTGGACTCTATATAAATTCTCCATCGTTAGGTAAGTTGTTCTTCCATCTGTATCAGAACTAGCCATTCCTGCATTCACTCAGTTATGATTTCAGACTCTGCTTTTCTCTCTTCATTACTATAACCAGTCCTGCCATCAGCAACACGTAACACAGACAAAGAAGAATAATCATTCTCCAACTGCGCCATTAATACTATTAATGGTACCCATCACTCTCCAAATGATCCGCTGGGCACATAAACACAGTCTTGTGATCAGCAACTCCTTATGCAGACAAAGAAGCATAATCACTCTCTAGTGTCTCCCTTAACCAATTTGTCCTAGACCCCCTCTATCATAGTTAATTCCTTTGTCTCATCCATTCTTCTACCTTGTTCTCCAAAACTTAGAATTAGCTTTCTTTTATGTCTGCCAGTTCTGCCAAGGATCTCTGATCTGAAACTTTTAACACAGCTGCTTAGCCTACTGAAAGTTTCCAGCATTTTATGTTTCTGTTTAAGATTTCCAAAAACTATAATTTATTTATTTTTCTTTTGAAGGAGAGGAGTTGCATTATTCCCTTGATCCGGTATTCATTGAGGGATCACCACAGAGAGGGAGTAGAGAGGAACGATTTTGGTCGGGCATAGGGACGATGCTTCCACTGATATGGAAGAGGAAATAGGTGGCATTACACCAGATAAACTGTACAGAACTTGGTGTGATTAGGGCTACAAGATAGAATACACTCCACCTACCTCTTGGAGTTTTCAGTAGGACCA
Source organism: Hypanus sabinus (assembly GCF_030144855.1). NCBI lineage: Eukaryota > Metazoa > Chordata > Chondrichthyes > Myliobatiformes > Dasyatidae > Hypanus > Hypanus sabinus. Next base: position 25,955,648 of record NC_082723.1, on the reverse strand, counting down.
TATGATTTAGCAACAGAATTAGGCCACTGCACTATTGAGTCTGCTCTGCATTCAAACAAGGCTTATTACTCTTTCTTAACGCAATTCTCCTGCCTTCTTCATGTAACCTTTAATGCCCTAACTAATCAAGAACCTACCAACTCTGGTTTAAATAGCTTGGCCTCCACAGCCATCTGTGACAATGAATTCCATAGATTCATCACCCTTGGGCTAAAGAAATTCCTCCTCATCTCTGTTCTGAAGTACAGCTATCTGCTACAACCAGATTCAAAGTACATTTATTAACAAAGAATGTGTATAGAATACAACTCTGAGATGCGTCCTCCTGCAGGCAGCTATATAAAAAAGCACCGTGGAACCTGCTCAAGAAAACACCAACGCACGAAAAAAAGAACAAATTGTGCAAATGGCAAAAAGTGAGTAAACAACACATAGAATATGAAACTTCAAACCAGTAGTATTCAGCTTAGTTCGGTTCAGTATCATTCTACTAGCCCATACAGGCCACAAAGCCATTCTTCACCAAAACAGCCCAGTCCGCATCGACCGTCCCATCAACCCGCTCAGAGACAGCTTAAAAAAAAAGAGGAACCAGAATCCAGGAGCACGTGCGAAATGTACCTCAAAGCCTCCCAAAATGAGTCCATGGATCCCAAGACTCCTGCACTTTCCTCCAAAAGCAGCCAGCAAGAGGGAGAGGAAAATCGGTCAAACATAAGCAGACGGCGCTGAACACCCACCTGTCCTTCGCTCTCGTCCTCATTGACTTTACCCTTGCTCAACAACTCAATTGGAGAGGAGCAATGGAGTCAATCATGGGCTCATACCCTTGACGCTTCAGTTGGAGAGAAGCAATGGAGTCTGTCTTCAGGCTTCCAGGCCACCACACACACTCCACTCCAAACCTCATCAAACTCCGTCAGAGACAGTAAAGAACCAGATCACACAATCAGCCCAAAAAAACACACTATCAAAATGTAAATTATAGGTTCCAATCACACACAGCTTAGTAGTAGAATTATATTTGAAAGAACAAGAAGTAAAGTAAGTTGTTTCGTGAACTGTCTGCAGGACTTCGCTGTTGGTCATGTCCACTGGTGCTATCTTGACCACCCAGTGGCTATTCACCACCCAAATTCATTTTCATCTCTGTTCTAAAGGGGAATCACTGCTGAGGCAGTGTCCTTGGGTCCTAGGCTCTCCTCTCACTACTGGAAACATCCTATATCTCTGAGGTGATCCCTCAATAATTATCAAGGGATCATGCAGCCCCTCATCTTCAAATGTCTATTCTATCCAGTACTCACTTTTTCTCCATTACTAATACTAAGGTTGATATCTAGATGTTAGCACATTGGTATTTATGGGAGGTGGTTGAATGCAAATTGTTGTACATTTCCTCCATTTCAATTCCAAAATAATCATTGACTTAGAAGAACTTTTGAGGTTATGAAATGTGCAACAGAAGTGCACTTTTTAATGTCAGTGTGATTTTGTTTTAAAGTACAAACTATTGTAATAACACAAAAATTTGGATCTCCAGTATGCTACATGATAGATTAATTTCAGTTTCACGTTTTAATCAATTTGGGAATTAATTATGAGACATTTTAAACATGGAACACAAAAGGGTAATTGCTTACTGACTGCCCATTTTATTCCAGCTTTCTCAAGTGGTTATGGGATTGTTGCCTGTCTTGGAGCCAGAGGAAATTCCCCAAGCAGCAATATGGTAGGATCTCAATGCATTTTTATAGTTTGACTATAAGTGATCAGATTATGATTTATTGCCTCTGTGATCTGAATCATTTCAATAACAGTAGGTTCTGGTTAATCAGGACAGCTGCTTATTTGGGACAACTCTTTGATGATAATAAGTAATAAAGTAATTGAGAAAATAGCCGGGGTTCCTTTTGTTTACTTGGGAAACTATGCTGCTGAATTGAGACAGCTTCTAATGAGCATCAGTCATGTGAACTTATGTGGCCGTTGAACACTACACTATGTTTAGAGTGAACAGTTTTTAATTATGTCATTTGCATGTCTTTGTGTTCTAAAAGCAATGGCATTTTGGCACTAATGGCAAGAAATAAGCAGTAAGGCAACTGAGAATTGTTTTGCTCACTGTGGTTTCAAGCATTCAGGATTAGAGGTGGCCAGGAATGAAAATGAAACATTTCCAAGTTAGGAACGATGAAGAATTTGAAGATATGTATAATCACCTTGAATGTTATAAGGAAAATGAAGATTTGGATGGTGCAGTCGGTAAAAGCATTGTTTGAAGGTTATCCATTATCTGCATGAGGTGTCTGCACTAATTTTGTTCATTTACATAGAACACTGCAGTCCGTTGTATCCGATGATGACAGTGAAGCCTGTGCAGGAGAGTTTTTGAAGTGGAAAAGCCATTGCACTGGGACTGATCCACTCTCTCAACCTGGGAAATCCCGGTCCAGTGGTACAAGTAGCCATCACAAACTGGAGTCTTTCATGGCTGCAGAGGATGATCATGGCTTATTTTGTGCCTTTTCATGCTCTGTCCTCTCTATGAAGTGTTGCAGAACCAACTTCTTGGCTGTTGGATCTCGTTGTTGATCTTAGCTGCCCAGTCTGCCAGAGCTGACTTCACAAGCTAAGCAAGCATGTCCCTAACTCATCGGGTTACGAGGCCTGCTGCGTACCGTCACCTGGTTTAGCTGATCAAAGCGGTATGGCCTTCAAGTGGGTGTGGCTGCTGTCGCATACAAACTGCAATTTTTAGCCACAGGTGAGAGTTGAATGTTTGATGGGAACCCAAGGTGAGTGAGCTGGACCAGAATGGCTAGAACAAGCCCATCCAGCAGTGGTGCTACCCTTCCCTGGACACCCCATACATAGCAGTGTACACTGCATGAATTCCTCCATTGGTAGCTATTAGGAACTGATGACCAGTTTTGTAGTACTGTAATATCATTGGTAATGTTTTAATTTGTTCTATATTTTATTTAAGTACATGCATCATTATTCAGTCTTTTTTTAAATATTTCCTTGAAACTTTGACTAATTGGGGCAGCCACTTAAATGGGCCAAAAAGAACTGGTTCTGATGTGTCCCAATTAACCAGAACCCACTGAGTACCTAATCAATCTGTTAAGGTTCAAATTTATTCATTCAACAGTACACATGAACATAAACAAAAAAAAATTCGTCAGGAATCAAGGTGCAAAGCAGTATGTATATTACATACAGCGCATAAAATAATAGCAGATAAAAAGTATTTCTCTGTTCTCTATGTACAAGTTTTAGAATGATATTTAAGTATTCCAGTTCTAATTTGTAACAAAATATTTCCAAGAAAACTACTGTAAGGTTATATAAATAAAAAGAATGAACTGATTGGTTTCCCTTTTCTCTTGAAAAGAGGCTGAGGAACATAGAAAAGATAATGGAAGATCTCAATAGGGAAACTAGAGAGAGAATGCTTATATAGAAGAAGGAAAAAAAAATGTCCAGGTCAACTGTGCAGAACTTAGTCTAACAAGGGTAACAAAATAAATTCCATTCTGCCTACCCCGCTATTAGCTTTTAGTACTCAGTCTGTTTTCTTCCTTGAATCTTCACTTTGCATAGGTCCACAATTCCACAAATTCAAGTCGCCTTCTAATACCTCACCAAAGTGCCTATTATTAATGCTCCAGTCTTAAAGGTAAACAAAATGTTCTACCAGAGAGTCTGCTGTAGCCAAGAACAATTCATTTTTTAATGTGGAATCCATCCATACTTCTGATTCCACAGATTCTGTAAGTTATCAGAAATTATATGGTCATTTGAAGTCTGATTTCTCCATGCCAACCAAGTTACCTTCTTGAGCTAGTCCCATTTGCTTGTGTTTGACCCAGACACCTTTTTATCCAGGAACCTGTCCCAAGTATTGTTATTGTAATTGTCTCTGTCACTTAACTCTGACAGCTCGTTTCATGTACCCACTAGCCTCTGTCTGAAAAGTATTGTGGCTGCCTTGTATATGCTTCTTGTATACACCTTTCTAGGCTTCCTCAGAGCCTCATACACGACAGAGGAAAAATGGCCCAGCTTATATACTCTCTCCTTTATAATTCAAGCCCTTTGGTTCTTGTATCATCCTTAGTGAATCTTTTCTGCACCATTTCCAGCTTAATAATATAATTTCTCTTGTTAGGTGGCTAAAATTGTACACAGCACTCCAAATGAGGTCTCACCAATGACTTATACAGTGGTAACATGATGTCCTGATGTTCTTGACGGAAGAAGGCTAGCGAGTCAAAATCCTTCTTTCAGGGAACTATGTACTTGTATCCTGAGGTCATAAAGCTCTTGACTTCTGAAAACCATTAGATTTCAGTAGGAAAAGTTTGATCTTTGTTATGAAGAATGCTATTGATTAATTTGCTGATCATTGGTTTGAATAGATCAAATTTACATCTTTGTGGTATTGGCAAATCTACTGCATACCATCATAAGGTAAGAGATGAGCTTTATTTGTCACATGCTTTGAAACATTGAGAGATACAATGAAATACGTCGTTTGCTTCAACGACCAATACAGTGCAAGGATGTGCTGGGGGCAGCCCACAAGTATCGCTGTTTGTCCGGCTCTGACGTAGCATAGCTACAGCTTACTAACCTTAACAACTCCGTCTTTGGAATGTGGAAGGAAAACTGAGCACCCAGAGTAAACCCAAGGCATCACGAGGTGAATATACAGACTTCTTCCAGACAGCAGTGAGAATTTTCTGACACTGTAAAACTTTATGCTAAGTGCTATGCTACTGTGCTGCCCCATTTCAAAGTATACACATGCTCAGTTCTATCAGTTGAGCTACTTAAAGTGGATAGAAAGTAAAATAAAAGCAATTTAGTAGAGAAGTCACAGGAAAGGTTTCAGATGCTGGAATGGAGCAACACACAAAAAGTGCTGGAGGAACTCAGTCAGTATCTATGAAGGGAACTGAACAGTTGATGTTTTGGGACAGGAAATTTCCAACCTGATGGCATCAACAATAATTTCTCTAATTTCTGGTAACCACTCTCATCTGTACCCACCCCGCTTCTTTGTTTTCCCTTATCCCTCTTTCCCCTATTCCCCTTCTCTTCACCACCCCTGCCCATCACCCATACCTTCCTCCCTCCTCCTTCCACAGTCTGCTGCCCTCCTCTATCCAGTTGCTTCTTTAGCTCCTTACGTCTTCCACCTGTCGTCTCCCTGCTTCTCACATCATTCCCACTTCTTCCCCCAACTCCCCCGCCTGGATTCACTTGCCATCCATCAGCTTATGCTCCTCCTGCCTCCACCACCTCTTCCTTTCCATTCTCAATGAAGAACCTTGGCCTGAAAAATCAACTGCTTATTTCCCTCCGTAGATGCTGCCTGACATGCTGAGATCCCCTTGCATTTTTGTGTGTTAATCTGGAAGAGAAAATACTTGGTGCACTATGTTTAACAATATATCAAAAAATAATCTTTAAAAGTTATAAGGTAGAATATTGAAAGCCGCCCTTTAGAATAAGTAAGACTATTGCCCTGAGGATCCTTAAAAAAACTATCTTTGATTTAGAGAAAATGAATTAAAATTCTTAGATGATTGTGCAGTAATGTTTGAATTCTTCTTCGCACCCTTTTTTATATAGGTATGCTCTTGTACCCAGTGGAGAGAGACCAGGAGTTCGTGTTGGTCACACACTCACATATATTCCGGATGCCCCTGGGAAAGGGAAGATTGTTATAACTGGAGGAGCAAACCCGAATGGAAGTTTTTCTGATGCCCATATCTTAGAACTGGGTAACAACACGTTTTTAATTATTTCATTGTCAAATTGAAACATTCATTATCTTTGTTTTTATTAAAATGCAATCCCACTTGATAAAGTGGCCACAGGACTGGAACCCAGTGTGGTCTTATGCTACTGAAGCCCATGCACTTCAAGGTTCAACATGTGCATTCAAATATGCTCTTCTGCACACCACGTGGTTATCTGACTTACCGTTGCCTTCCTGTCAGCGTGAACAAGTCTGGCCACCCTCCTCTGACTTGTCACATTTACAAAGCATTTTCGACCACAGAACTGCCACTCACTGGAAGTTGTTTTGATTTTTGTTTTACTGTAAACTCTAGAGACTGTTGTGCATGAAAATCCTAGGGTATCAGCAGTTTCTGAGATACTCAAATCACTCCATCTGGCACCAACAATCTTACCACAGTTAAAGATATTTAAATCAGAATCTCTTCCCCATTCTGATGTTTGGTCTGAACAACCTACTTACTGCCTGTTATGCCACTGGCATTTGGGGCAGCAATGAAGGTCCTCCATCTCTGTTTGTCCTAGGCCAGGGGTGGGCACACTTTTTGACTTGTGGGCCACAAAGGGTTCTAAAATTTGACAGGGGGGCCGGACCAGGAGCAGATGGACGGAGTGTTTTGGTAATACACCTCATAAGGGAAAATAAAATATCATGGGATATGTAGAAAACATGTGCTTTAATTTCAATTGAAAATGAAAATGAACAAATACATTACATCAAAATATCTGAAGTCCCATGGTATTTAGCTATTTATTGAAATGACTTTTAAAACACTGAAAATTAAATGAATAAAATACAGCTTTTTTTCATAGTAACAGTTATTATTTTAAAGCACTGAAAATTCTGTTATCCTTCAAGATATTATCATCATCACTCTCCTCCTGACTGTCTTTATTTCAAAAACGGTAGGAGATGCAGGTCTACTTGTCCTGCTCCTTCTTATTCAATTGTCCCCTGTGCCAAAACTCAACAACGACCAGCACAAGGACAGAACCCTGACAGCGCGCCAGTATGCGGAGCGCGTTATTTGATCTGGAGCGCATTTTTTATTTTGAGAACGTACATGCACCTGTACACTACTCATGTCCATCACTTAACAGAAATGACATGTAACATGTAAGGCTTATTGAAAAAATATTTTCAAATGCATTTTTTACATAACACAACGAAGAAACTTATTTTTAATTTCAGTGTGAACAGTGTTGTTGGTCTCCCTTTTTAGCCAGTGCATCAAAGTCTGGATTTAGTTTTGTTGTGGCGATTCTCAGGATGGATCTGAGGTGTTGGTCAGTTAACTTGGATCTGTGGCTGGCTTTGTTGATGTTCATGACGCTGAACGCCTGTTCACACAAATAGTTCGAGCCGAACAAAGAGTAAAGCGCAAATGTGGAGTAATACGCTGCACCTCAACAAAGGTCCATGTATATAGAGTGCGTCATCTATTGGGAAAACGCCAGAATTGCGGGGAAAAAACGTTAACAAGGTTTATTAATATAATTTCATCAAGTTCTGTGGGCCGGATTAAAAAGCTTAACGGGCCGCATATGGCCCCCGGGCCGTAGTTTGCCCATGCCTGTCCTAGGCCAATTTTGGTCTTGGCAGTGTTCATGGCTTCCTTCATCGTGCTAGTAGCTTCCTCTCAGTCTTCACTACTGTTAGCCATGCAAGTTTTGGGTGGAGGACCCGGTAAACCCTTGCACATAAGTATAGAAGGATTCTTCATTGTTGTTCGACGGGTCAAGGTTGTTAGCCTTGAGCGGAACCCCTGAACTGGAGGACCAGTGTACCACTCTAAAGGCTGATTTATACTTGTGTGTCGCATCTCTGCTGTAGGTACCACGCACTCTATGCCATAGGGTGACGCGCACCTTCCCAAAAGAGTAACTCACATGTTGCGGCGACGCAGACAGCAACAACTGTGATTGGTTCGCTCGGTAGCATCACATTTCCTCCTACACACTTCCGGTTGCTTCTCCTCCGCCATGTCTGTACACCGATGCAAAATAGATGAACCAAATTTACCTGCCAACATGCAAAAATGTTTGAAATGCATTTCCTCGTTCATGCCTCTCACGAAGAAACTCAACAAGCGGCATAGAAACCCCAATGCCAACTAGTGTTTTAGCGCACCCCAATGCATGCTCGCTGTGGCGTAAAACCTACGCAGAAGTGAAAATCAGGGCTACGGCATAGCCCGTATGCGCAAGTATAAATCAGCTTTTAGTCTGGCGTATTTGGCATAAAACCCTGACTCCAGCCAACATAACTGTCTGGGTTATTGAGGCACACAAGCCTCCAACATGACAAGATTGTGGTCAACAACTGAGCCTTTTGACCATGTCTACGTAATAAAGTTGCCACCAGGTGTACAGTGCTTTACTCTGAAGTCAAATGCAGTCTTGCCTTTCTTTGTCATGAGTGAGTCTCTCGTGTGCACTCAGCAGTGAGTCTGGAAGTCACAAGAGTAGAATTGTGGATTATGTATTTGACATTGATATTAGCTACTATAATCTGTAGATGAAGAGCATATATATATAATAAAGATGGTTGTACACTATAATAATGATATGTGATGTGTCTAAGTAATCTTAAATAACAAATATTAGCCACTAAGCTTATCATTGAAGGATTAAAAATGAAAATCAAACATACTTAGACTAGTGCAAATTGGCAAGTTCCTTAAAACGTTCAACTAAGGTTTCTTGATGAAATTGTGTATCTCTGAAATCTTTGTGCTGAGATCAATGGGTGCATTTCTGTAATGTGGAATGTTTCTAACCCTTTCCAAAATGAATGCATTTATTGTAGATCCATCATGCTCAGTGTTTCTCTAATTTATATAAAATATAAACCTAATTTCTTTATATTTATTTTAATAAGTTCTCTTTCAACTCCAACTCAGTAAGTTACCCTTGATTTTATTTTTTTCTAAGTAACTTTTTACTAATTGAGATCTGATAATGTAGTTCTGGTGTCATCTGCTCTTAAAGTCTTGCGTTCTTGCAGTTTGCTTGAAACCTTATTGAGCAATCTCTGCCTCTGGTTCGTAAACTCAATATGGTAATTAATTATGGTAATGGAATTAATTTCCCTTTAAGATTATTTATATTTGCTGGTTTGCATCCGTTATTATATAGTATTCAATTTTGTTCTGTGTAAAACAGATAGACATGAATGGAATGTACCTGACTGGAATGGGTTACTGCCGCGTTATGAACATGCCAGCTTTGTTCCTGTGACCCTGCCTGCTGGCTTGTGGCTATTTGGTGGTGCAGACGAATGTGGAAACAAGAACTGTATCCAAGTTTTGAATTTCGGTAAAATTATTTAAGAGCTTTGATCTGTTGCCATTGGTCACCGACAAATAACTGAAGCTTGATAAGTTTAAAGGCTTAATGGTTAGCTTTAGTTGTTACATGTACATCAAAATATTTAAACATACTGTAAATTGTGTCATTTTTGAATTAACAACCACTGCATCCTAAAGATGTACTGGGGGCAGCCTGCAAGTTTCACCAAGCTTTCAGCAACAACATAGCATCCCCACAACTTACTAACCCTAACCAGTATATCTTGTGGGAGGAAACTGGAGCACCTTGGAGGAAATCCACAAGGTCACGGGGAGAACATACAAACTAATTACTGACAGGAGTGGAAATTGAACCCTGATCTTCCAATAGCTGAAGCTGTAAAGCGTTGTGCTAACCACAATGATGCTGTGCCATCCTTTGTTGTAATGTCTAAGTTCCTATTTGATTAACACACTAATTAATAGGCCAGAATTGGCTATCAAAGAAACAGTGAATTTATTGCTGGTGTTAGTTAATTTTTGGTGAGATGACACTCCCAGATTTAGAACTCACAAGAAATTAATGGTTAATTTGCATTGCTGTCTCACCAGTCTTGCACAAATATGGTCAGTATCAATCAACCAAGTGTTTCAAGATATTACTGCTAAAAATAATTAAACAGTGCAAAAATTTGGGAGTACTAAAGACCTTTTAATAATGATATTCCTGCTTTGCCTCCCAAACCAATTAAAGAAAGGAAGAAAACATGGCATTTAGTTGCAGGTAATAAATTGTTCAAGGTAGTTTTCCATGTTTACTTTTTATTCTCTTTGTATTTATTTCAATCCATTCTGTGTTTCCATGCCTCCACCTAATCTAAAACAAGAGAAAGTCTGCAGATGCTGGAAATCCAAGCAACACACACAAAGTGCTGGAGGAACTCAGCAGGTCAGGCAAAATCTATAGAAAATAGTACATTTGATGTTTTGCGCAGAACCCTTCGGCAGGACTGGAAGGAAAAAGCTGAGGAGTAGATTTTAAAGGTGGGGGGAGGAGAGAGAGAGAACCACAAGGTGATAGATGAAACCTGAAGGGGGAGGGATTTATCCCATCACTTGCTTCATTGTTCCTCTGCCCCAAAAGCCCATGGTTAAACTGCTGTCATTTACCAAGGTCCCAAGTGTTCTGTTTATCTCACATCAGCTTCTAACATTTTACAATAGAGGATCATTTTATACAGGAAATGTGGAAGGAATTCAAATAGGGTACTCTGAAAGGGGGGGTGGCAATGTAGAGATTTGTCTGTACCATAGGAGATGTAAGGTGCTCCTTCACTTAGGCCTGCAGGTCACCCTTGGAAATGTATAGCACCTACTTAGCACCCTCACCTGTCACTTGTCTTGAAAAGACACTGCCCTGAAGAAGGCAATAGCACACCACTTCTGTAGGAAGGTCATAGACCATGTTCACCCATGTTGTACAACACAGCACATAATGATTATGATGACTCTGTAAAGAGCTGTGCTCCAGCAAGATCGCAACCATTGTTTTGTAACTCCTTAAATTTTTATTTAGGACAAATTTGTTTGTTATGACAGAGCAAGTAATCTACTACAGGAATTCAACAGGTCAGGCTGCATCTATGGAGAGGAATGAATTGCTCAACTTTTGGCCTGAGGTCCTTCATCAAGACTGGAAAGGATGGGGGAAGAAGCCACAATGAAACGGTGGGGGAGGAGAAAGCAGTATAAGATTGTAGGTGATATGTGAAACCCAGTGAGTGGAAGGGTTTTGAATGCTTATTCCTCTTTATAGACGCTGCCTGACTTGCTGAGTTCCTCCAGCATTTTGTATGTTGCTCTGAATTTCCAGCATCTACAGAATCTCTTGTGTATAAAATGTGCTAAAGTTAAATAATTTGCAGAAAATTTTACCTGAAGAATTACTAGAATAGAGTGCCAATTTGTTATTGGTCAAATAACAAATAATATGACTGTTATTCTGTTGTTTAAACCAGAAACTGGAGAGTGGAGAAATCCAGCAGTAAATGGAACACCACCAACACCGAGAACATGCCACAGTTCCACTGCAGCTATTGGAGATTGCCTCTATGTTTTTGGTGGAGGAGACAAGGGAGCAGAGCCTGTACAAGATACACAACTCCATGCTTTTGATAAAGGTAGTAAACAGATCCCCAAGTATAAGATTGTAAGTAGTGTGATCACTCAAGTGAAAGTGATGTTCTCCTAGTGGGTTGTCTATTGGTGGATCTTCAGATGGCTATAGCAGCTGATCCAGGATCCACATCTCCAGACCTCACAATCCTGCTCCCTTTTGAACTTAATCCAGGATGTTGGGGTGCATTCCCTTGATGAAGAATACTTGTGCATGTCTTTGTTCAACTTGAGGAAGCTGATGTATGAGAAGCCACTACATGGTCGTTAAAAAGTCAGACGAGTCAGGATCCAGTAATACAGAATACAAGACAACAAAAAAAATTATCTAAGAGAAAATCAAACTAAAAGCTGAAATTACCAGAGATATGAAATAATAAAACATTTATGTATCGTATGAAAAGGCAATTATCAAACCTAAGGCACTTTTCAAAATGTCAGTGATCACAAAAGAGATGTAGCTCATGGGAAGCAAACAAGTATTAAATCAAAAAGCATGTTGTACAATGATACCATGCTGCTTGAAGGTTGCACAACTTAGTGGCTTTTTAAGATAGTGGGTTCAGAGGGGTGTGCACCTTGGTTTGGTTGGGAGTATAAGAGAGGTACATTGCACAGAAATTCAGTCTCACTAGAATAGAGGATGCAAGCTGAGATGGAGCTGGATAAGATTGTGGAGGTACAGTGTAACAAGGCTAAGGATGAAGGTTTTGAATTCAAAAATAAAGGTTAAAATACTTAGCAGAAAGATCAGAATCTGTAGAAAGAGAAACAGCAGGAAGGATCGGTGTGTAACTTTACAAGTTATTTACAATGTTTTATATAGTAACACTCACTTCCAATGAATTACCCTGTAAATGAAGCAATTGTTGTTTCCTAAAGAAACACAATAGATAACTTCTCTACAGGGTTTTATAAATTATTTATGTTCTCACTTCTTTCAATGAGCACTCCTTCAATAATATTGAATGTCATATCATAGTATCAGATCTTGTTCCTATTTCCTGTACTGAGCTCCTGGCGTCTACCAAGCCTTCCTTTTTGTGCTTTTAGTTAGGGGTGTGGTGCCTGGATTTGCAGTGTCCCATTCAGTCTCTTAATCAGCACAGTATAGCTCTGAACTCTCATTGTTACCCTCAAAAAGCCTCCTATGGTTTGGAGTAACACATACAAAATGATGAAGGGTCTTGGCTTGAAACATGAACTGTTTCTTCATTTCCGCTGCTACTTGACCTGCTGAATTCCTCCAGCATTTTGTGTGTGTTACTTTGAATTTCCAGCATCTGCAGAATCTCTTGTGTTTATCCAATTTCTTATTGCTGAACATTCATAAATTGATTTCTACTCTTGTTCAGTTTTATTACAGTCATGTAGAATTGAATTTGCTCGAATAAGAATTTTATTCTCTCCTTGGCATTTTCTATAACTGCTAAATTCAACTGAATAATGCTCATTTCACCAAAATGCTCTTCCTGCCTTTCCCATTGCATGTCAATTCATTCCCCGAATAGGTCCAGATCTGACCCTCCTTCTATTGCATCCCAATTTTCTCTTGAATTCTAAATCAACTGCACTTTTCATATTTTTAATATCAGGTGAAATCCACACCATTAAGTATTCACTGCTTTTTTCATTATTAAATTACTCTTCTTAACATAGCTTCCTCCCAGTAAAAACCTAATGTATATTTTCCTGTTCCCTGCATATTTTCAGCCACACTTAGCTGGTCACAGAAATCAACAGAAGGAGAACCGCCAGCCCCAAGGCATGGCCATGTGATGGTTGGTGTAGGCAGCAAGTTATTCATTCACGGAGGATTGGCAGGAGACAAGTTCTTTAATGATATGTATACCATTGACACAGGTAGGTCCTGCACATGGTAATTTAAAATGTGATAAATCTGTGATTTTAGATATTTACAATAAACACAACAGGAATTTGTAATCAGTTTGAAGGAAAATAAAGTACAGCCTTATTTAATGCCATATGGTGCTTGTTTAATAGTTAAATATGAAAATAAATTAATGCTACCTTTAAAATGCATTAAGTATATTAAAGATGTTTTGACAACATCTTTATGATAAACAGCTGCAGTTAATATGGAATGGAAGAAAGTTAAAATGAAGGGTGATATCCCAGGTGGTCGTGCAGCTCATTCTGCAGTTTCCCATGGAAAATACCTTTTTATTTTCGGTGGTTTGGATGCCACAGGAGCACTGGATACCATGTACAAGTATCATATCGGTAAGTACTAGCCCTCCGCATTACTGGATCCTGTTATTAGGATCAACACACACAAAAGACTGGAGAAACTCAGCAAGTCAGGCAGCATAAATGGTTGGGAGTAGACAGTTTACGTTTCCGGCTGAGACCCTTCAATCATTGAGATGTCCATTTGAAAACAATCCCATAAAAGGCAAGATGCAATAACTTTGCTTTGATTGGTTATAATAAACTGCTTTATTCAGTAAAATTGTAAGGACACAACTTCTTGGATAATATAACTTTTTGGTAGAGAATCTCTACTTGTGTGGTTTTAACAGTTGTCTGTTTTCTCCATTCATCTGCATACTGTTTAAAAAATGGGCCTTTTATGTTCATGGTATTAACCAGCAAGGTGAATTGGATATCCCAGTTGTGTCGTAAGATCAGGAGTTAGCAGTAGAGATATTTAGAAGCATACTCGTGTAACCGCTTATTTTTGGTTACTAAGTATATTTAAAAAGGGATGCTTAGTTAAATGAGTGGGCACTACTTGTATAGAAACAAGCCAACGTTTTCCTTTTTGCAGTGGGCAACTTCCTAATCATCACCATTGCTTCAAATCTAATTAGTATAAAGTTCATTCAGTATAAATTTATTAATTAGGAAACCTTCAAGACAGTTGAAAGAAAAAGTGCAACTGAACCAGTGTGTTGCCTGAATCCATATCAATTTCTCTTTCCTCAGAAACACAATGCTGGACCTTGTTAGAGTTTGAGTTACCTCTGCCTGCAAAAAGGTTGGATCATGCCATGTGTGTTATACCCTGGAAAATGAGGAAAACTGAAACACCTACTCCTAGACCAGATGATAAACAAGCTGAAGAGAACAAGGAAAGTGTGAGACCAAGTGATAATGACACACACCCTACCCCTGTGAATTGGTCAACAGTTCAGACAGACAACATTGTGCATCTGTGCTTGATATTTGGTGGTATGGACACTCAAGGTGAAATTTACAATGACTGCTTTGTGACTCTTATCAAAGCCAGCTAACAGCTTATTGGTCAGTTCAACTTATTGCATCCTGCTCCGCTACATCAGTGGTTCTCAATGTGGGCCATTTCCATATTGGATTTTGTAGGGGCTAGAAGTAAAAGAACAAGAAACTGGGGGCTACGAGCTTTTGAATGGGCCATCAGTTTACTATTTTGATGAAATTACTAAAAATAAATAAATGTGACGTAATTGACGTTGTACAAGATGTTGGTGAGGCTTAACTTGGCATTTGGTGCAGTTTTGGTCACCGAACTACAGGAAAGATGTAAATAAGAGTACAGAGTATTTACAGGATGTTGCTGGGACTGGAGGATCTGTGTTTGAACTTAATCCTTGGAATGTAGAACACAGATTTGACAGCAGTATACAAAATTGAGGGGTGTAGATAGGGTAAATGCAAGCAGGCATTTTCCACAGATTCCACAGGTGAGACAACATGGGTTAAGGGTGAAAGGTGAAATATTTAAGGGGAATACAACTCAGCACATGTAACGGATGCAACTTCGATTTCAACATTTAAAAGGAGCTTTGATAGGTACACAAATGGGAGTATGTTGGGCTATGGTTTGGGTGCTGATGAGACTGGGCAAAATCAGATTGTTTGGCATGCACTGGATGGGTCTAAGGGCCTGTTTGTGCTGTAGTTTTCTGACTTAATTGGAACCCTGAAAAAATTAATATGAACGTATGCTAGATGGTGCAGATGTGACAGCAGAACAGTGGTGTGTGTGGCAGATCAATTGTTAGATCTACTACCGCTTCAGCTCACAAATCTGTTCAAACCTGCTCAACATCTAACTACAGACTGGCCTTGCAGCAGATAACCCCACTCAATCAGTGAGAACCAACCTTCTGCTGCATTGTGTCTTTAATTGTGCCATGCATGTGGAAGTTTCTTTTTAAATGCACCGATCTTCTTTACATGACTGTTGGGAGATGGGTAACTAATCAGCTATAATTTGGTCATTAGCAGAATAGGTTCTGATTTATAAAAAACTATGCTTTTCCAATTATGCTGGTCTAGAAATTCCCAAGCTGTCAAAAAGATGTCTGAAGGCACAACTCTAACCCCGTGTTCTTTCAGAAACCAACACTTTTTGTCCAACATTCTGGAGCCAACTAACTGTCAATGACCTAGTGTGCTATCTATGCTCACTTACCCATTGTAATCTTAATTGAAGAAAATCTGACCGCCCATTTTAAGAGTAACCATTAAAGCAGCAAATTGGCATTTAGACAATTGATACTGCAGATAGAAAGGTAGCTTAACTGAGTCACAGAAATATGCCAATTAACTAAGCTACCCTATATGAATCCCTTTATAACCCCTAATTTGGTTGTAACTCCTAGAGTCTATCCTTCACCTGCACTTCAACACCATCTAATCTTCTACCAGCACCTTTAGTACCAAGTACAAGTTACCATAATAAGCAAGCTCCACAGCGATAGCACCCTAAGTCAGGACTGAAATTTGGGTTGCTGGTTAAATGCAATAATTAAATCCCTAAATAATTTCAGTATGAGGTAGAAGTGAAAATCTCACAATATTCACTGATTTGTGCAAGTGACTTAATCTCAAGCTTGAAAACATCTAGACTTCTGAAAAAATATCAGATACTAGTTGTTTCTATGGAGTTTTGCTTAATTTGAAAATGGAAGGGCAATACTCAGATCAGAGGCTAAATCTCTTGCTGTGAATTTGATAACAGATGTACACAACATACAAGCTTTCAGTATAGTAAAAATTGCATTCTTGGGGGCCAATCCAAAATACAGCTTTAAGTACTCCACCAGGTGTGATTGAAGATTGCTGTCTATTCAGAACATCAATTCAAGAATTCAACTCTAGAGATTATTATTAACCCCTCCTAGGATCATGTTAGATTTACTATTAATTCTGCATAACTACAAGGCTGGACTTTGTTTTAACTTGACCTGCACTCATTTTTCTGCAGTTCAATTTACTGACAAATCTTGTAGCAAGTGTAGTGTGTGCAACCCAGTTCATTCATATCACAGTTCAAGTTAGATCCTATAGTCAAACTGCAAATTTCTGTGCAGCATGAATAATGAACTTGTACCCAACAAAAGTAACCAATGCTGGTGTAACAATTCCAAATGTAAAGATGCTTGAGAAATATTAATATCAAACATAACATTTATTGGTCATAAGTAGAAAATGTCTTTCTACACTTACACAGACCAAACATGAGTTTTCAAATAAATAGAAAAAAATGTGCATTTGGAGAACTGTATTTATAATCCTTGACACTTCTCCCAATCAAGTTCTCCCTCCAAATAGGTGCTGAAACTGCAATGGAAGTTCTACACCATTTCAAATGTTCACACCACTCGTGAAAATTCTGCACATACATTCAAGAGTTAGTCCTTATAGATTTCCCAAACAGTAAAGTCCAAGTCCATTATTTACAAAATTAGGTCTTTATTATAATTCATCTTTCTCAGCCTCCTCCTCTTCTGGAGGGGCACCGCCTGCACTTCCATATAGCTTACTGACAATTGGCTGAACAATCTCTTCAAGCTCCTTCTTCTTGGCTTTGAAATCTTCTATGTCAGAATCTTGGTGACTTTCTAGCCATTCTATCTTCTCTTCCACTGCTTTCTCTATGGTCTCTTTGTCTTCAGAGGACAGCTTGCCACCAAGTTTTTCCTTATCACCAATCTGGTTCTTCAGAGAGTAAGCATAGCTCTCTAGGTCATTCCTGGCATCGATACGCTCTTTAAGTTTCAAATCTTCTTCTGCAAATTTCTCTGCATCATTCACCATCCTCTCGATTTCTTCAGGGGTCAGGCGGTTCTGGTCATTTGTAATAGTGATCTTATTTTTATTGCCAGTGCCTTTGTCTTCAGCTGTAACACGCAGGATTCCATTGACATCGATCTCAAATGTGACTTCAATCTGAGGGACGCCACGTGGGGCTGGAGGAATACCAGTCAGGTCGAAGGTACCAAGCAGATGGTTGTCTTTGGTCAGTGGACGTTCACCTACAAAAGAGTAACACATCAAGCTGTGTTCCACAAATTTTTCAAATCAATTTAGATTCTGATAAATGAAGCAGAGTTATTGGGGGTGGGGAGGACTCAAAACTGAAGACAAAGTCCATTAGTACTATTCCCCCACACTGAATCCTGCCCCTTTGGAATGGCCCACACTCACATTAGCTTTGTTCAGCTTCACTTGCCTTTCTTGGAATCTTTTATCATTCATCTTATTGGAAGTAGGAGAAGGGTCCGGTATGGTTATCTGTGCAAGGGTGAACTGCAAAGGAGTTTGGGATGGGGTGTGTTTTTTGTATGCCCGAGTGGAGGGGCTTCTAAGTCAGGGGTGTTGGTGAGGATGCTCAGTGTACAAAACTCACCTTCATACACCTTGATGGTAACAGTGGGCTGGTTGTCAGAGGCAGTTGAGAAAATCTGAGACTTTTTGGTTGGAACCACTGTGTTACGAGGGATCAGTTTAGTCATGACTCCACCAACAGTTTCAATTCCAAGAGTCAAGGGGCAGACATCAAGGAGAACAATGTCACCTAATTTAGAAAAAAAAGTGTTAGGAAGCAACATATCTACTTCTAATAGAATCTCATTTGCAGGAAGATGTAGCATTCTTCACTCACCAGTATCTTCCTCTCCAGACAGAACACCAGCCTGAACTGCTGCCCCATATGCTACAGCTTCATCAGGGTTGATTCCTCGAGATGGCTCTTTGCCATTGAAAAATTCTTTCACCAATTGCTGAATTTTTGGAATGCGTGTAGAACCACCAACAAGGACAATTTCATCAATTTCTGATTTTTTCAAATCAGCATCCTCCATCACCTTCTGCACAGGTTTCATAGTTGATCGGAAGAGATCCTGTTGGCAAAAAACGGGTTTGCTTTGACTAATTCCTTGCATTAAAACATCACAATAATACTGTTTAAATGAAAACCAGCACAATTATGTATCCAAAATTATGCATCCAGAATAGTTGTCGTTAAACTCAAATTTTACAGGTAAAATCAGAAAAAAAAAGCATCAAATTCAGAGTTAAAACAGCATGCAAATTGAGTGCTACAGCTTGGGAAAATTGGGTAATTTTAATATTCTAACATTGAATTCTTCAACCTATCAAAGTAAGTTTCATTGTTATAAAATCAATGCAGCATTTTGATTTGGAAACTAATTAAACTGAATAAATACAAGTCCAATTAGACCACCCACCATGTTCAGTTCTTCAAACTTTGCTCTGGTCAGTGTTTCAGAGAAATCTTCTCCCTCAAAGAAAGATTCAATTTCAATCCTGGCCTGGTGTTGGGCAGACAAAGCACGCTTGGCCTTTTCTACTTCACGACGAAGCTTCTGTACAGCTCTGTTATCCTTACGAACATCTTTTCCAGTTTTCTTTTTGTACAGCTTAATGAAATGGTCCATCACACGTTGATCAAAATCTTCACCACCTGTGGAAGAGAGGAGAAGGTTGAGAATTTACACAACAAACAAAATTCAAACAACATCATTTCCATATATCTTGTCTTACCTAAATGAGTATCTCCATTAGTGGCAACCACTTCAAAAACTCCATTGTCAATTGTGAGCAGAGACACATCAAAAGTACCACCACCAAGGTCAAAGACCAGAATATTCTTTTCACCTTCTCGTTTGTCTAAACCATAGGCAATTGCTGCAGCAGTCCTAAATATAGATGGAAGGAAAGCAATTGAAACTTATATAATCCAGACTTCTGGTATATTCAGCATCTACACAAAAAACTTAAGGAATGTACTCACGGTTCATTGATGATTCGCATAACATTCAAGCCAGCAATAGTACCAGCATCTTTTGTAGCCTGTCTCTGAGCATCATTGAAATAAGCAGGCACTGTTACTACAGCATGAGTAACCTGCAAAAACAAAGGCAATGAAGGATTTTAGCAAATGAGATGGAAGTGGGTGGGCATCTAAAAGCTGAAACTCAATACCAACATTATAAAGCCTAGCTCAAGTTCAAACTTGCTAAGTGGCCTCAACTGGGCTTCCCCCGAGATCCTAAAGATATGGAGTTAGTAGGCCAATTGCCCCTTGAGTGGCAGAATCTGTGGGGCATCAATGGAACAAAGTGTAGAATATGTGTAAACGAAACAAACACACATGGGGAGGGAGGGGGACAGCCAATTTCCACATAATCTCTATCTTTTGGAAGACAAAACACTGCTGTCAATGCAAGATTTAAAATTGATCTGACAGCTCCAGGTACTTTGAACTATTGAATCATTGTCAATTACTAATTAGTGCTGACAAGTAAAAGCAATAAGACTTGTAGGATCTGTCACTTTCAAGTATTAAAAACTAGTAAGATTTATACATCTGCTGGACAAGACAAGGGGTCACAGGACACATCAACCAGTTACATTCATAGGTTGCCCTGGTTTCTAATGCCAGGTCTTCCAGGAACAAACACAAAGATAAGAGAATGAAGCATTCCTTTTCCAGAAGCAGCAACATTGCTTCAATTGAACAGAACATACTGAAGGCATTTCAGCCAATATCAACCAGATCTGGTGTAGTCTGTCAGTTCTGGATTTGCATTTATAGTTACTCAGCTACTTCTACTTACACTTTAGTAGTTATTAGACATTCAATGAGGCCTGTAATCCCACTAACCCCAATGCAATGATTTGCTTTAGCTTACATGAGAAAATAACAGCTGAAGAACTCATTACGTGTTTTCTTGCCATTTAAAATGGGAGAAACCATTAGAAGTTCTTAATACCTCATGGCCAAGATATGCTTCAGCAGTTTCTTTCATCTTGGATAGCACCATAGCAGAGATCTCCTCTGGAGCAAAGGTTTTGACCTGATTTGTAATATCAAGTTGAACATGGGGTTTGTTCTTCTTCTCAATCACCTGGATATGAAAGTTTAGAGGTAAACTTAATTTTACATGTCAATGTATCAGTTGATACTCACAAGCAACTTAAATGACTTATCTGCATGATTCAACAGTGAATGACTGGGGGGGGGGGGAATGATGCACCATCAGAACATGCCTATTGCTTTTGAGACCCTCAAGGCCTCAAATCCTCCAGAGAGCCTACAGTAAAATAGGATTCTCCCTGCAGTGAAAACTTTAACCATGTGGAAAGGACTAAAACTTTTGTTAAGTGTTTCTATACTAAGAAAAGGTGAACAAAGCTGGAGGGCCATTGGAGAACCAAGTAAAACCCGTTTGTCCAATGGCCCATCATTCAGTTAATTACAATTGCTAACAGCCACATACTGCTGCAAATCTGGCAATTTAATATAAAAATCATTTATAATCACAATACAGCTACATAATTGTACCTTAAATGGAAGATATTTGATATCTTGCTGTACTGCTGCATCATTCCATGTGCGTCCAATCAGGCGTTTTGCATCAAACACAGTATTCTCAGGGTTTGAAGTCAGCTGGTTCTTTGCAGCATCACCTATCAGACGTTCTCCTTCTTGGGTAAAGGCCACGTAAGAGGGAGTGATTCTGTTACCTTGGTCATTGGCAATGATTTCCACCCTTCCATTTTTGTAGACACCAACA
Source organism: Hypanus sabinus (assembly GCF_030144855.1). Taxonomy (NCBI): domain Eukaryota; kingdom Metazoa; phylum Chordata; class Chondrichthyes; order Myliobatiformes; family Dasyatidae; genus Hypanus; species Hypanus sabinus. Next base: position 25,934,533 of record NC_082723.1, on the reverse strand, counting down.
CTATGGAAGAAAGTAAGTGTTACCTCCTTTCCTTCACGTTTCCAAGCTATGTAACATTGGATAGCACGAGAGATCTTAAAGCTTACCAGGAATAAGTGGTACCAAGATCAATTCCAACCACGGTGCCCACATTTTCTTTCTTTTCCGCTTCCTCAGCGAAGACACTGCTGACAAGCAGTAGTAGCAAATATTCTTTCATTTTGAATAAATTTTACTACTCTGATGTAGTGTCAAGAATCTATATATAAACAAAAGGAGAAAGCAAAGTTTACCCACAATTTCCAAATTAAGCTTCTATAAACGTAATGAAATAAAATTGCTACAAATCTGTATAAATAGCCAATATACCAGATGGCTCCGGCGATCATGATAGTTACACTAGTCTGATCCAAATAACCTAGTGTGCCTAAATCTGGCGACGCCAAATAACCCAGACAAGTGGTTTGGAAAACTGGCCGGTACCGGTGAACTGATGGATATGATATTTACACTAGACTATCATCACTTTTGAGTGAAACGATGCTCCCTATGCAACCAGAACCAGACATCTCAATCTTACAGAGGTCCCAACCCTGAACAAAAGCTCCACGGTGCTGCAGCGGCCCCACTGCTCCGGAAGCCATTTTACGAGACCACGTTCGGCGCCACACTCTCGCTCCCGCTTCCCAGCGCAATGGCGGCCCCACTCCTCACAGCCCACCCCACGATGGGAAACGGAACGGTGAGTCACCATCGGCCCTGGCTGAACCTAAAGTCCGAGCATTCCCCCTACGAAAGCCGCATGATCGCCCCACGAACAATTAACAAGGCTCCGCTCGGATCTGCAGCAGAAGCCGGGGATGTGGGCAAAATTACGTCGGCACAGGCCGCGGAGCAACACCACTGTACCAAATCCTCAGGGACTCGGTCCAGAAAAGGGACAAGTGACCATTCTACCCACGGGATTCAACCCGAATATACTCACAGTAATAACCAACTCCAACCGAACCACCACACACCTGATCTACCAGCAGCGATTACCCGCTCCGGCCTTTATATAGAGTACTGACTTCCTCGTCGTGGAGCGCTGCCATTGGTCGACTGTCCTTGCGTTGGAGGCTGTTGATTGGCTATAGGTCCCACGCTGGCCACTCCGGAGGCTGACACGTACGGACTTTCGGGAGACTCGTCAGGGAGGTCCTCAGGAGCCCGCCTACTCCCCGTCGCTCCGACTCTGATTGGCCAAACTTTAAACAGACCCGGTCCAGTGGGAAATGAATTTGCTGCCCTACGCCTGAGCTCATTGGATCTATCTGCTGTCGTTCTGTAGAGACGTCAGGTCGGTTCCCTCAGAAGTCGCCTTGCTGAATGGGGATTTCATGCGTATTTCGTCATGAGCTCGTCTCCCCACCCGCTTCTGGAATGTTCACCTTTTGTGTGGTAAAAAATATTGTCAGTTTCAGTCACAAAGTCAACCTTTGGGGTATACTGAGTTTAGAAAGTTTCAAATCTTTAGTAAAAATACTTTCCTAAAGGTGTATAAAATGGAATTGTTAGTCCCTGAGAGTAATAGGCATTAATCGTGGGAAATAAATGGCAGAATAATCAAGCCCCTAAAAACATACCCAAAATAATAACAGACGATCATTGGGATTAAATCACTTTTATTAATGTGACATAGGCGCCAATTAAAGGGGATAGAGGCAGACAAGTCCTCTGGACCTGCTGTCTTGCATTCCAGGAAGCAGCAGACAAAATGGGCTCCTTGGTGTAGACAATAGACAATAGGTGCAGAAGTAGACCATTCGGCCCCTCGAGTCTGCACCGCCATTCTGAGATCATGGCTGATCATTCACTATCAATACCCAGTCCCTGCCTTGAATAGACAATAGACTAATAGAATAGAATCTTCCAAAATTCCCTGGATCCTGGAGAAGTTCTGGAGGATTGTTGAGCAACAGATATATTGAGACTATGCACAAAATGTAGGGAGATGTATAGGTGATAACCGTAGGCCTGTTAGCTAAAATATTTTGGGGGAAATATCTGATGTGTACTGTCAAGGAGGTAACATCAGAACGTCGCCAGACAATGAAGCAGAACAATGAAACAATAGGCAATCTGCTGGATGAGCTCAGTGGGTCAAGCATAATCTGGGAAAAAAAAAGAAATTATCAATATTTTGAGTTGAAACCCTGCATTGCCTCAGAACTGACCTGCAGTCTCTTGTGTCTCCAAGAAATTTCAAGCTCAACTGTTTTAAGTTTTTACTTATTATTCAGTTGTACACTCAGTGGCCACTTTATTAGCTACAGGGGTAGAACCCGGTGTGATCTTTTGCTGCCATAGCCCATCCACTTCAAGGTTTGTTGTGTTTTGTATTCAAGAGATGCTTTTCTGCACACCACTGTTGTGTACTTATTTGAATTATTCTTGTCAGGTTGAACCGGTCTGACCGTTCTCCTCTGACTTCTCTCATTAACAAGGCATTTTTGCCCACAGAACTGCCACTCACTAGATGTTTTGTTTCATTTTTTTTGCACCATTCTCTGTAAACTCTGGAGACTATCGTGTGTGAAAATCCCAGGAGATCAGCAGTTTCTAAGATACTCAAACCATCCTGTCTGGCACCAACAACCATTCCACAGTCAAAGTAATTTAGATCACATTTCTTCCCCATTCTGATGTTTGGTCTGAATAACAACTGAAACTCTTGAACATGTCTGCAGGCTTTTATACATTGAGTTGGCTCAATTTATACTTGATTGGCTGATTAGATATTTGCATTAATGGAGAGGTGTACCTAATGAACTGGCCACTGAGTGTATATAATCTGTTTTGACTTGGATGAAAAGATCTACTGCACCAGTGAAATGGGCTGATGATCTAAAATGAGTTGGCAGGTTTTGAGGACTCGATGAGCCTACTAGAGTATATATGGAAGCAAACAGGAGATTATTTTAGTAACCTCTGTAAACTTGTGCTCACTAAAGTTCTGCTGCCTACCTGTACCCTGTACTCTTTCATTCATTTATTACCAATTTTCTGTTGACCTATTTTGACTCACAATGTTTAATTTTTTAAATCCAGTCCCTTTACACATCCTCAAGCTCAATTACTTAATTACCTTAATTATGAGTATAAGGAACAGCAGGAGTAGGTCAATCGTCCATCTGAGCTTTTCTGCCAGAATCCAAGGTCATGTCTAATCTGTTTCAAATACTGTATTTCAATCATACCTGTTAATTTACTTAAATCCATCAAAGTCAATTTTATTTCCAGCTACAAACAAGAGAAAGTCTGCAGATGCTGGAAATCCAAGCAACACACACAAAATGCTGGAGGAACTCAGCAAGCCAGGCAGCATCTATGGAAAAGAGTACAGTTGGTGTCTTGGGCTGAGATCCTTTATTTGTTTCCAGCTGATGATTAATGCTCCAAAGTCCTCCAAAGTTCATTGCCCTTTCAACATCATTCTCTGTTACTGAATCTGTAACTCTTTGTTGGACTCTAAGAATGTTAGCCAGAGGAACTCTCAGAATTCTGGATTTCAATGAGGCCACTGCTTATTCTTCTGAAATCCAGAGAATAGTGACCTAGCCTAAATAATATTTTTTCATATGACAGACCCACAATCCTGGGAGCAATTATGTCCCTACTCCAATTTATTACTTTATTGTCACCAAACAATTGATACTAGAGCATACAATCATCACAGTGATATTTGTTTCTGCGCTCCACGCTCATTGAAATACAAATCGAAATAAATATAATAAAAATTTAAATTGTAAATTATAATTAGAAAATAGAAAAGGGAAAGTAAGGCAGTGCAAGTTAGGTCCAGATATTTGGAAGGTACGGCCCAGATCCAGGTCAGGATCTGTTCCGCAGTCTTATCACATTTGGAAAGAAGCTGTTCTCAAATCTGGCCGTACGAATCTTCATGCTCTTGAACCTTCTCCCGGAGGGAGGGAAGTGGGACAAAAAGTGTGTTGGCTGGGTGGGTCTTGTCCTTGATTATCCTGGCAGCCCTGCTCCGACAGCGTGTGGTGTAAAGTGAGTCCAAGAATGAAACATTGTTTTGGAAATGGACAAAGAGAAACCAGGTATAAAAGTTATAGTTTGGGGTAAAGACAATTTTATGAATCACCAAATTTGGACAGGCAACAGTTCACTCGACAGTAAATTCATTCAAGAAGAGGTGGTCAGGGTTTAGAACACTTATGTTGGTAATGGCTGCACTTGTAATATTGTGTACAGTATTGTCAGGTATGATGTTGTGGCTATCACTGAATGGTGTCTGTAGGATGGTTGTAGTTGGGAGCTGAATGGCCAAGGTTACAGGTTGTATTGGAGGATTAGGAAAGTAGGTAGAAGGGGTGGCATCGCTCTGCTGGTAAAGAATGGCATCAAATCATTAGAAAGTTGTGGCAGAGGATCGGAAGATGTTGAATCCTTGTGGATTGAGTTAAGAAACTGATGGCAGTTATATGCAGGCCTCCCAAAAATAGCTGGGATGTGGGCCACAGATTACAATGGAAAATAGAAAAAGCATGGCAAAAAGGCAATATTATGATAGTCATGGGAGATTTCAACATCCAGGTCGATTGGGTTGGTAATGGATCTCAAGAGAGTGAGTTTGTTGAATGCATATAAATTGGCTTTTAGAGCAGTTTATCATTGAGCCTACTAGGGGCTCAGCTAAACTGGATTGAGTGTTATGTAATAAACGGCAGGTGATTAAAGAGTTTAAGGTCAAAGAATACTTAAGAGACAGTGATCACAATATGATTGAGTTCAACTTAAAATTTGATAGGAAGAAAGTAAAGTCTGATGTAGCAGTATTTCAGTGGAGTAAAGGAAATTACAGTGGTATGAGAGAGGAGTTGGCCAAAGTAAATTGGAAGGAGTTGCTGACAGGGATGTCAGCAGAGCAGCAATGACTTGAGTTTCTGGGAAAAATGAGGAATGTGCAGGATAGATGTATTCCAAAGATAAAGGAATACTCAAATGGCAAAATAGTACAACCATGGCTGACGAGGGAAGTCAAAGCTAATGTAAAAGCAAACAAGAGGGTATACAAAAAGAAAACATTAGTGAGAAGACAGAGGGTTGGGAAGTGTTTAAAGATCTAAAGAGAGCAACTAGAAGAGTCATTAGGAGGGAAAAAATTAAATATGAAAGCAAGCTAGCAAACAATAACAAAGAGGATAGTAAAAGTTTTTTCAAGTATGTAAAAAATAAAAGAGAGGTGTGAGTGGACTGCTAGAAAATAAGGGCAAATGATAATGGGGACAAGGAGATGACAGATGAACTAAATGAGTGTTTTGCATCAGTCTTCACTGTGGAAGACACTAGCAGTGAACAAGATGTTGAAGGGTGTAAGGGAAAAGAAGTGAGTGCAGTAACTTTTACAAAGGAGAAGGTGCTCAAAAGGTGAAAGACGTAAGGGTGCATAAGTCACCCAGGCCAGATGAACTGTGCCATAGGGTTCTGAAAGAGATGGTGGTAGAGACTGTGGAAGCGTTAGTAATGATCTTTCAAATATCATTGGACTCTGGCATGGTGCAAGAGGACTGGAAAATTACAGATGTCACTCCACTCTTTAAGAAAGGAGGAAGACAGCAGAAAGGAATTTATAGACCAGTTAGCCTGACCTCAATGGTTGGGAAAATGTTGGAGTCAATTGTTAAGGATGAGCTTATGGATTACTTGATGACACAGGGCAAGATAGGACAAAGTCAGCATGGTTTCTTCAAGGGAAAATCTTGCCTGACGAACCTGTTGGAGTTCTTTGAGGAGATTACAAGTAAGATCGATAAAGGGGATGCAATGGATGTTGTATATTTTGGCTTTCAGAAGGCCTTTGACAAGGTGCATATGTGAGGCTGCTTACTGAGTTAAGGGCCCATAGTACTACAGGAAAGTTACTGGCATAGTTAGAGCATTGGCTGATTGGTAGGAGGCAGCAAGTGTGAAGAAAAGGATCCATCTCTGGTTGGCTGCTAGTGGTGTTCCGCAGGGGTCAGTTTTGGGACTGCTTCTTTTTATGCTGTATATCAATGACTTAGATAATGTAATAGATGGCTTTGTTGCTGAGTTTGCAGATGATACGAAGATTGGTGGAGGGGCCAGTTGTGTTGAGGAAACATGTAGGCTGCAGAAAGAATTAGACAGTTTAGGAGAATGGGCAAGAAAGTGGCAAATGAAATACAATGTTGGAAAATGCATGGTCATTCACTTTGGTAGAAGAAATAAAAGTGCAGTCTATTTTCTAAACAGGGAGAAAATCTGAGATGCAAAGGGTCTTGGGAGTCCTTGTGCAGGACAACCTAAAGGTTAATTTGCAGGCAGAGTCGGTGGTGAGGAAGGCAAATGCAATGTTAACATTCATTTCAAGAGATCTAGAATACAAGAGCAGGGGTGTGTGCTGAGGCTTTATAAGGCACTGGTGAGGCTTCACCAACAGTATCGTGAACAGTTTGAGCTCCTTTTCTAAGAAAAGATGTGCTGCCATTGGAGAAGGTTCATAGGAGATTCACAGGATGATTCGCAGGAATGAAAGGGTTATCATATAAGGAATGTTTGATAGTTATGGGCCTGTACTGGCTGAAGGGGATGAGGGGGGGATCTCATTGAAATATTTTGAACGTTGAAAGGCCTCGACATGATAGATGTGGAAAGGATGTTTCTCCTGGTGGGAGAGTCCAAGACAAGTCTCAGGATAGAGGGATATCCATTTAAAACAGAGAGGCAGAGAAATTTCTTTAGCCAGAGGGTGGTGAACCTGTAGAATTTATTATCACAGGCTGCTGTGGAGGCCAGGTCATTGAGTGTATTTAAGGCAGAGCTTGATAGGTTCTTGATTGGACATGGCATCAAAGGTTATGGGGAGAAGGCAGGACAGTGGGTGGGGGGGGTGAGGAGAGGAAAGAAAAAAATCAGCCAGGATTGAATGGTGGAGCAGACTCAATGGGCCAAATAGCCTAATTCTGCTCCTATGTCTTGTGGTCTTATGGTTGGACAGGCTTGAACTTTAGTTTCTGGTTCCTTGGCATGTAGGAGACTGAAGGATGATTCTATAAAAGTATATGAGCATAAATAAAGTGAATGCAAACAATTTTTTCCAAGGGGAAGGGAAGGAAAGCAAAAAGTCATAAACTTAAGGTGAAAAGAATTAAAAAGGATTTGAGCAGCAACTTTTTTACACAGAGATTGGAGCATATATTGTATGAATTACCAACGTAAGTGTTTGAGCTATGCACAATAACGACATTTAAAAGACATTTAGACTGCTACATGGATAGGAAAGGCTTATAGAGAAATGGGATTAGTTTAAATGGCCAGTTTGGTTGGCAAAGACAAGTTAGACTAGTGTTATATTATTCTGAGTATATGATTACAGTTAAAGCAGAGAATTAAATCTAGACCCTCATGGATGTTGACAACTATGTACATAAAGTTATGTAAAAATGTGATGAATTGGACAAATAATTAGGGCACTACATTAACAGAAGTACAGAAGATGTGGAAATGGAATTGAAAAGGAAGTTAGAAAAGCAAAAAGGGTATGTGTAAAAAAATCATTGGTATGTAGAATCAAGGAAGTTGATAAAATTATTTTCGGTTAGAAACAGTAGCCTAAATATCAGGTAGCAAATATATGTATGTAGTTTTAAATAAATATTTTGCATCTGCTTAAGTTTTGAAGTTACAAAAGATTAAAATGCATTTAAAAGTTCAAACTTAACATTTATGGATCAATTAACCCAGTATCTGTAGGTTACGATATTATTAAAAAACTTGATAGTAAAGAGAGAAAATGTCAAGACAATTGGACATATTGTTAAATCAAAATAAGTTATTAAACCTTGATAAGAAGCAAGAGAGGAAATGGTTTGGGGTCTGACTGCCATTAAAATTATAGCCTTTGACTTAGGTGCTGTGCCAGAGAAATGGAATATAATGATATGTTGTTTAACAGGCTAACCAGCCTTTCATTGATGATGGGCAAAATACTGGAAAAATTCTAAGGTAAAACATTAATCTCTGCAAATTAAAATGTTGATTTATCAAGGGCAGTTGATAAGGATTTTTCAAGAGAGGGTCATGTATGATTAACATGATTTTTTGCGGGTTTAACTAGGAAGAATTTTCCATGGACAGTCCTAAGCCCAGTTGCAAAAGGAGGGTTAGGGTTAGGGTTAGGGTTGGGCATGTGGCTAGCAACCCCATCCCATAAAAACCCAGTGCTACAGCAATGCCAACAAAAGTTCCTAAGACCTTATTCTAGGAGAAGAAGGATACACCAAAAAGCTGAGCTACACCTGGGGGCAACTTGAACGACTGGTCCAGGCCAGAGGACTCTGGTGAGCTGCTCTTGGCAGTCTACGCTCCATTAGGGGTTATGGGGCTTAAGGAAGTAAATAGAGCACCAAGGAAGGACAATGAGTTGCAGTCCATAGAGATTTCCACAAAATTTTCAACAACATTGCACATATCAGTTTGATAAAGGGAAAGTAGTGAGATGGATTAATAACCAAAGGATACTGGTTGATGCTAGTATTGATAAATATAAATTAGCCTGCAATGTAGTACCCTCATTTTTTGTGGTTTAAGTAATTTCTTATTTTGAAAGGACTAGAATATAAAAGCAAGGATATAATGCTGAGACTTTATAAGGCATTAGTCAGAACACATTTGGAGTGTTGTGAACATATGTGCTGGCATTGGAAAGTGTCTAGAGGATGTCTATAAGAATGGCCCTGGGAATAAAAGGGTTACCAGACGAGCATTTGATGGCTCTGCGCTTGTACTTGCTGGTGTTCAGAAAAATGGCCAGGGGTGGGGCCCATCTCATTGAAAACCACTGAAAACTGAGAAACTGAGATAGAGCGGATGATTCCAATTGTGGGAGAGTCTGAGACCAGAATAGCCTCTGAATAGAAGAACGTCTCTTTAGAACAGAGATGAGGTAGAGTTTCTTTAGCCGGAGAGGGTGGTGAACCTGTGGAATTCATTGCCACAGACAGCTGTGGAGGCCAAGTCATTGGGTACATTTAAAGCAGAAGTTGATAGGTTCATGATTAGTAAGAACGTTAAAGGTTACGGTGAGATGACAGGAGAATGGAGTAATGGAGTTGAGACGGAATATAAACCAGCCATGATCAATTTGCAGAGCAGACTCATTGAGCCAAATAGCCTAATTCTGCTACTATGTCTCACGGTCATGGTCTTGAGAACAACTGTAAGATCCAGATGTCTGTTGTGGACAGACCATTGTCAAATCATCTCATACACCCCCCACTCAGCCCACCTATTACATAGCACCCCATCTTACCTCTCTGTCTTCTTTATTTAAGCTGTGTACCCCCCACTCTAACACCTGAAATATTAACAATTTCCTTCCCACCACAGATGCTGTTCAGCCCGCTAAATTCAGGCAGGAGAGGGAAAGTTCTAGGTATCATGCCAAATCTTTGGAAACTCCAAAGGAAGTAGAGGCGTTGCCATGTTTCCTTTCTAGTGCTGGGCCCAGGACAGGTGCTCTGAAATGATAACACTAAGGAATTTAAAGTTGCTGATCCTCTCCACTTCTGACCTCCTGATGAGAACTGTCTCATGGACCTCCCATATCCTCCTCCTGATGTCAATAATCAGCAGCATGGTCTTACTGACATAGAATAAGATGTTGTTGTTGTACCACACAGCCAGATTTTCAACCTTCTTCCTGAATGCCGATTTATCACCACCTGTGATTCAGTTTATGACAGTGGTGTCATCAGTAAATATGGCACTTTGGCTGTGCTTAGCCACACAGTCATAAGTGTAAAGCAAGTAGAGCACGGGGTCTCCTGGTGCACTTGTGTTGCTGGAGATTGTGGAGGAGATGTTGCCAATCTGAACTGACTGGAGTCTGCAAGTGAGAAAATTGAAAATTCAATTACACAGGAAGTATCAAGACCAGGTCTTGAAGCTTATTGATTAGTTTTGAGGCCAAGCTGTAATTGATGAAGAGCATTCTGATGTATGCATCTTTGCTGTCCAGATGTTCTAGAGTTGAATGAACGGCCAATGAAATGGCATCTGCTGTGGACCTGTTATGCAGGTAGGAAAATTGGAGCTTATCAGGCAGGATTTGATATGATTCATCACCAACCTCTCAATCCATCAGTGTGGATAGACAGTGGCATGCAAAAGTTTGGGCACCCCAGTCAAAATTTCTGTTACTGTGAATAAAAGATAACCTAATTTCCAAAAGGCGTAAAGTTAAAGATGACCATTTCTTTAATATTTTAAGCAAGATTACTTTTTATTTCCATTGTTTACAGTTTCAAAATAACAAAAAAGGAAAAGGGCCCGAAGTGAAAGTTTGGGCACCCTGCATGGTCAGTACTTAGTAACACACCCTCTGGCAAGTATCACAGCTTGTAAACACTTTCTGTATCCAGCTAAGAGTCTTTTAATTCTTGTTTGGGGGATTTTTGCCCATTCTTCCTTGCAAAAGCCTTCTAGTTCTGTAAGATTCTTGGGCCGTCTTGCATGCATTGCTCTTTTGAGGTCTACCTACAGATTTCGATTATGTCTAGGTTGGGAGCCTGTGAGGGCCATGGCAAAACCTTCAGCTCGCGCCTCTTGAGGTAGTCCATTGTGGATTTTGAGGTGTGATTAGGATCCTGCTGTAGAAGCCATCTTCTTTTCATCTTCAGTTTTTTTTTCACAGACAGTGTGATGTTTGCTTCCAGAATTTGCTGGTATTTAAATTAATTCTTCCCTCTATGAGTGAAATGTTCCCCGTGCCACTGGCTGCAACACAAGCCCAAAGCATGATTGATCCAACCCCGTGCTTAACAGTTGGAGAGGTGTTCCTTTCATGAAATTCTGCACCCTTTTCTCTCCAAAAACTCATTGTGGCCAAAAAGTTCTATTTTAACTTCATCAGTCTACAGGACCTGTTTCCAAAATGCATCAGGCTTGTTTAGATGTTACTTTGAAAACTTCTGATGCTGAATTTTGTGGTGAAGACACAGGAAAGGTTTTCTTCTGATGACTCTTCTGTGAAGGTCATATTTGTGCAGGCGTCACCGCACAGTATGACAGTGCACCACCACTCCAGAGTCTGCTAAATCTTCCTGAAGGTCTTTTACAGTCAAATGGGGGTTTTGATTTGCTTTTCTAGCAATCCTACGAGCAGGTCTCTCTGAAAGTTTTCTTGGTCTTCCAGACCTCAACTTGACCTCCACCGTTCCTGTTAACTGCCATTTCTTAGTTACATTATGAACTGAGGAAACAGCTACCTTGAAACGCTTTGCTATCTTCTTATAGCCTCCTGCATTGTGGGCATCATTTATTTTAATTTTCAGAGTGCTAGGCAGCTACTTAGAGGAGCCCATGGCTGCTGATTGTTGGAACAAGGTTTGAGGAGTCAGGGTATTTATAAAGCTTTGAAATTTGCTTCACCTGACCTTTCCTAAAGATGACTGTGAACAAGCCATAGCCCTAACAAGCTAATTGTCTGAGACCTTGGTAAAAGTTATCTGAGAGCTCAAATCTCTTGGGGTGCCCAAACTTTTGCATGCTGCTCCTTTCCTTTTTCTTACTCTAAAATTGAACAAAACAAAAATAATGCACTAATCTTGCTTAAAATGTTAAAAAGAATGTTTCATCTTTAACTTTATGACTTTTGGAGATCAGTTTATCTTCTACTCACTTAACTATTCACAGTAACAGAAATTTTGACCGGGGTGCCCAAACTTTTGTATGCCACTGTAAGTGCTACTGGATGATAGTTATTGCAGTATGAGGCAATGTTAGCTCTTTATAAACTGGTGTGGATAATATTACAAATAAAAATATATAAAGGCAGACTATTTGAATAATTACTTTATACCAATGTTTATAATAGATAAAGTACATTCAAAATATGAATCTCAGATTAATGTTAGAATGAGTAATAAAAGTATTACAAAAAAAATCTTTAGAAACTTGTGAATACTCTTGCTTGTATAATTTCCAACCCATGTGATTAAATTGCATAGGTCTTTGCCATAATCTTTCAAGTGCTTTCTATTTAGGAGTAGTGATATTGAATGGAACATTGCATATACTGAATACTTCTGTTACTTGAGAAAAGCAAAAGAGAGAATGTAGCTGATAGAACTGAGAAACGTTGACCTAGTTAGAAGATTGTTTAGATAGTAAAAGATAAGAAGTAGAGGGAAGAGGAATTCTTTTGACTTAAGGAAGTGATTCAGACATGCTTTGAAACCTCAACTCTGTGGTGATCACAGTCATAGAGTGAGGGGTTAGCCATTCTAGAGAGCAACCAAACATTGAATTTCTCTTTAACACACACAAAATGCTGGAGGATCTCAGTAGGTCAGGCAGCACCAGAAAGGAATAAAGACCATTATATATCAGAGCAGAATTAGGCCATTTGGCCCATTGTGTCTGCTCCACCATTTCATCATGGTGAATCCAATTTTCTTCTCAGCCACAATCTCCTACCTTCTCCCCATATTCCTTCATGTTCTGATCAAGAATCTATCAACTTCTTTCTTAAAAATACATAAGGACTTGGCCTCCACAGCTGCCTGTGGCAATGTTTTGGGCCAAGCCCCTATTTCACTAACAGCCAGGACTAGGGATGTTCAGTCTTTCAGTATATTTAAGGCAGAAGTGAATAGTTTTGGTTAATAAAAGAATTAACAAGTCAGGGTTAGGAAAGTAATGCAAGAATATAAGATCAGTCATATCTTATTGAATGGTAAAGTAGGACAAAGATTTGAATTACTTACTCCTAGTTCTATTTTCTTATGTTCTTTAGCTAATGATAGTACAATAGAAATTCATTAATCCAACTTTGGCAAGAGCACAATGATGTGGAGTTGGCAAGTAATATAAGAGGCAATGATAGATAAAGTGAGCAGTTCCAAGTTCCTGGGTGTCAACATCTCTGTATATCTATCCTGAGCCCAACGTATTGATGCAATTACAAAGAAGGCACGACAATGGCTATATTTCATTGGAGTTTGAGGAGGCTTGGTATGACACCAAGACTCTCCCAAGTTTCTACAGATGTACCATGGAGAACATTCTAGCTAGTTGCATTACCATCTGGTATGGAAGGGGCCAGTGAACAGGATCAGAAAAAGCTGTGGAGGGATGCAAACTTAGGAGGCTCCATCATGGGCACTTGCCTTCCCAGCATTGAGGAGATCTTCCAAAGGTGATGCCTCAAGAAGGTGGCATCCCTCATCACCCAGAACATGCTCTCTTCGGATGACTACCATCAGAGACGAGTTACAGGAACCTGAAGACACATAGTTATCATTTTAGGAACAACTTCTTCCCCTCTGCCATCAGATTTCTGAATGGATAATGAACCAACCCATGAAATCTACCTCACTATTTTTGGTCTCTTTTTGCACTAATTTAATTTAATTAAAAATATTTCTTATTATAATTTATAGTTTACATATGTACTGCACTGTACTGCTGCACAAAACAACAAAAATATCATCACATATGTTGTTGAACTATTCACTTAGGATCAAAGTATAGATTCAAGTATTTATTCAACAGTGAAATGCTAGCAACAGTGGAGGCCCAAAAAAAATTAAGTCCATGAGCGCTTCATTAAAGTGAAACAAATAGGTACAAAAAGGGTGGAAAAAACTCAAAAATGTTAATGAAATTAAGAGAGTAGTTGGAAGTGAACTTTTTGCATTTATAGAGAAATGTTGGACAAGGGCAAGAGCTTTTAAAAGAAAATCAGGTCTTTTAGGAGAGAACCGAGGAAGCATTGCATGGGAAGGATAACAATGGAATCAGTTGTACATTCCATATTTCATTATTTCCAGATGATAGAGATGAATGTTGTTTGGCCCATCAGATCTGTGCTGGCTTAGGGAACAGTCCCATTCTTCCTCCAAATTTTCCTGCAATTTCCCTACATTGCCATCAGTTCTTCCACTCACCTACATTGGGGCTAATAGGAGTGAAGAGGGCATAACATTATAATTGACTAAACTTATAAATAACAAATTAAATCCATAGAAGATGATAATTTAAAATGGAAAATACCTTATTAAAAATCCAAAACTTTATTGCATGAACTTGAAAGTACATTGTCACTTTCATTTCACCCTAAAATTAACCTGACTTAACCTAACCTGACTCAAACCTTTCCGTTTGCAGTGCAATGAAATTCCCATTTACCCAATGATGGTTCCACAACAACCGTGAATATTAGGTACACTGCACTTTATCTGTGCATGTATGTACAGTACCTATACTTTGTGGAGATCTGTTTTCACTTTGACATGAAAGAGTCTTTTTCTGTTAAACAGTGTCAAAAAAGCCAAATTAAATCCACTGTGATTCAATGTTGTAAAACAATAAAACATGAAAACCTCCAAGGAGGGAGTGAATGCTTTTTCTAGGCACTGTACCTTATGTATGCACCCTACATGTTTAACATAACTTTTTCCTATTAAGCTCTTGGTACTTGTTTATGTATGCGTTTCACTAATTCAAAGTTCATAGTATGATTTTAAAATTAATTCCTACACAGATTATGGTAATTGTTCTTTGGGTCTATTTAATGCCATCACTTTTGTGGCAATAGGCTACATTCCTGACTAGCTGTGGATCCATGAGGTTTCTGACATAGCATTTTGATGGAAGTGGTTTGCTTGGTCATTGCTTCAGGCAGTTGAAACTTAACTAAAATACCATAGATCTGGAGTGGCTGAAGACAACACAGGCATCAGTGAACCAGACAAATTCAATATCACCACATGGTTACAATTTCTACCTCTAATTTCATTATTTCAACTAATTAAATGTAAAATTTCAGCTGCTATGTTGGGATTTTCATAGTCTGCACATCACCAAGGTTTATTATCACTAACTTTCCATTCTCATGTACTATTCCTTGGGGCAAAGAAAAAATCTTAAGATATTGAAGTGCATCTACAAGGAATGCTGTCATAGGAAAGCAGCATCCATCATCAAGGACCCCCCAACATCCAGGCTATGTTCTATTCTCACTGCTGCTATCGAGGGAGAAGGGCAGGAGCCTTAAGTGCTACACCACCAGATTCAGGAACAGTTATTATCCTTCAGCCATCAGGCTTTTGAAACAGAGGAGAAAACTACACTCAGCCCATCATTGAACAACCCACAATCTCACTTTCAAGGACTCAACAACTTTTGTTCTCAATGTTTATTTATTTATTGCTTATTATTATTTTGATTTTATTTACACAATTTGTTGTCTTTTGTACATTGGTTGTTTGTCCATCTTTATTGTGTACAGTTTTTCATTGATTCTATGTGTTTCTTTGTACTTACTGTGAATGCCCACAAGAAAGTGAATCTCAGGATAGTATATGGTGACATATATTTGATAATAAATTTACTTAGCACTTTGGTTTAGAAAATTTGAGGGGATATATATATTCTGTGTGGCAATAACTTTGAAGTATTAAATTGAAGATTCTCCCTCCTGAACTCACTCCTGCCAGCATAGTCAGATCCCTGCCACTTATATCCAGGACCCTTTGTTATTTTGATTATTTTTAGACTAGTGGAACTGACAAAAATAGAGGGCTATGGGTAACCCTAAGTAATTTCTAAGGTAAGGACATGTTCAGCACAGCTTTGTGGGCCGAAGGGTCTGTATTGTGCTGCAGGTTTTCTGTCTATGTTTCTCAATCACAGCTTGCTCATCTTCACTTTAGAGTGCAGGAACGCCACAAAGCAATCACTTAATCTGCATCTGAGGCCACGTTTTAACACTAAATGCCTACCCGAGATTGGAAGAGAAGTTAATCCTTGTGATCTGGGGTCCCTGTACAGAACCCTAAAGGTTAATTTTTAGGCTGAGTTGGTGGTGAGGAAGGCAAATGCCATGTTAGTATTCATTTCAAGAGGTCTAGAATAAGGCTTTATAAGGCAATGGTGAGACCTCACCTTGAGTATTGAGAACAATTTTGGGCCCCTCATCCTAGAAAAGATGTGCTGGCATTGGAGGGTCCAGAGGAGGTTCATAATGATGATTCCAGGAATGTTTGATAGCTCTAGATCTGTACTCACTGGGATTCAGAAGGATGAGGGGGAATCTCACTGAAATCTTTCAAATGTTGAAACACCCAGACAGAAGATGTGGAAAGGATGTTTCCATGGTGGGAGAGTCTAGGATAAGAGGGCACAGCCTCAAGATAGAAGGGCACCTTTTCAAAACAGATGCAGAGAAATTTTTTTAGCCAAAGGGCAGTGAATTCGTGGAATTTGTTGCCACATGCAGCTGTGAAGGCCAGGTTGGGTGTACTTAAGGCAGAGATTGATAGGTTCTTGATTGGACCTGGTATCAACCATTACAGAGAGAAGGCCAGGAACTGGGGTTGAGGAGAAAAAAAAAATGAAGGATCAGCCATGATTGAATGGCAGGGCAGACTCAATGGGCCAGATAGCCTAATTCTGCTCCTATGTCTTATGGTCTTAATCGTTGCTTCACCTGGAGTGATTGCTTGGCTCCTTGGGAAGTGGGAGGGGGAAGGAAAGTGATGACTGGACAGATATTGCATTTCCACCATTTGTACAGGAAGGTGCTGTGCAGTGGAAGAGTGAAGCAATCAGTCAAAAAGAAAGTGCAAAATGCAGAAAGAGGGCAAGATGTGACTAATGGTGGATCATGTCAGAGCAAAGAATAATATGTTAAATGGACAGGCTGGTGGGGTGGAAGGTGAATACCAAGGAATTTTCATCCTGAAGTGGAGGTCTGAGCCATTCCCCATTGGTGAAACTTGTCCTTATATTCAACAACTTCTTTGATTCAATTCACTTTCTTCAAATGAAAGTTGTAGGGATGAGAAACCAAATGGGTTCTGGCTATGCCAGTCTTTTTGCTGAAAATGAAGAACAACCCTTGTTCCAGGCTTATTTGGGACCACTCCCCAAACTCTGATACCTTGACTACATTTGTGTCACATCCTCCACCCACAAAGAACTAAAAATGTTACAAATTCAGCTACAAGTGTTCACCTTACATGGTTAATCTGACACTTCCCATTTCTGTATCTATCTTCTCAGGAGATAGACTAGCCATTGACATCTTTTACAAATCCACCAACTCATACAGCTACTTTGAGGATACGTTCTCTCAACCTGCCATTCTTTTTCTCTTCAGTTTCTTTGTCTGTCACATTTGTTCCAGTGATGAGGCCTTCTCTCTGATGCCTCTGAAACACCATTCTCCTTCCTGAACTGTGGTTTCCCCTTTGACAGTAAATGGAGCTCTTAACCACATTTCCACTATTTGCTGCATGCCTGCTCTTGCAGGCCTCCCCAGAGATAGAACAATGAGAGATCCCCAGTCCTCACCTTCTATTCCACCAGCCTTTTCATTCATGCATTGTCCTTTGTTCTAACATGATCTCACCATAATCACATCTTACCCTCTCCTCCCTCTTCCAAATTTTGCAGGAATCACTACTTCTTGACAGCCTGCAACACATTCCTATGCAAATACCTGTTCATTTGCACCCTTTGGTCCCACCATCCAAGGACCCAAACAATAAGGGGACAGGCACTGAAGTACTAGGGACAGGACAGGAACAATTAAACAATAGACAAGATGTGGTGACCATGGTGTGCATGAGGGAAATGACATTCAAGGCAATGCTGGGGATCCAGGAGTAAGAGTTCAAGCAAGACAGGATCCCAGAGTTCACTAGGCAGGCCACATAACTCCTGGGCAGGGCCCAGTCCTCCCAGGTAGGAGCACAGGGGCCTGGGCAGGTCACAGGACACCTGGGTATGTAGCAGGACACATCCCATTGACAACAAGATAGGTAGGGGGCAGAGACCTCTGGGTAGGCCACATAACTCCCAGGCAGGGCCATAAGGGCCTGAGCAGGTTATAGGGCACAACCCATCAGCATCAAGGGATGGAAAGGGGCAGAGTTGCCCCACCAGGCAACAACAGCCAGGAATAGGAAGGGAACTAGGTCCAGGTGACTACCAGACTTACCTCAAAGAACTCTAAGCCAGAGCAACCCCCAACTCCACTCAGCCGCAGAGCCCCCTATATACACCGCCAGCCAATGGGCATCAGGTGCACCTCCTTGGGTCCGAACAAGCCACGATGAGCCACAGGTGTGACTACTTGGGCTCAAGGGTGAAAGAAGGGATGGCCACAAGACCTGGAGTCCGGAGTCTGCGGACTGGATCAAGAACCAGAATGCAGGCTCCAGACCGGACATTCCAAGATAAACAGCAGCTAACCTGCACTTCTTCCAATCTGTAGTACTGCATTCAATAAGCACTAGGTGGTCTCCTCCACAGTGGAGGAATCCAACACAGATTGCCTTGAGAGCATGTGTGAGTGACGTAGAGCTTCCAGTTTCTGTCATTTTAATTCATCCTATTCCCACTCTGATTCCTTTGTGTTTGGCCTCCTGCACTATTACAACATGATCTCAAGGAAGAATGTCTTATGTCTCATTTCTCATCTGGGTAAATTGCAGCCTGCAAGACTTGATATTGAATTCTTCTGCTCTTCCTATAATTTATCAGGACTGGCTATTTGCACATGCCAATCTACATCTTTCTTTCTCACATCTTTCTTTCTTACATCTTTCTTTGTATGTTCAGGCCAGCACAGTATGTCTCAGTAGGGCAAACTATGCAGCATCATGCATACTTTACAATGCTAGCAACACATAATATGGACAAAGGAGCTTAACTGTCCATCATTCATCCTATTACTAACATTCCCTCTATTCCACCCATTGCCCTCCCTGATTTTCTCTGTTACTTAGACTAATTTCAGTTTTGATGAAAGGTTTTTACAGCTGAATTTTTAACTGGTTTCTCTTTCCACAGGTGCTATTTGACTGCCTGAGTTCTTCCAGCATTTCTGTTTTACTTTAAGTAGAGTTAAAATAAACATCAATTTGACTGTTGAGTATAAACTAAGAGTCATTTTGATATCAAACATTTCTGCTTTTCTGGAGACTCACGAGACTGCAGATGGTGGAATCTGTGGCAAGAAACGATCTGCTGATGGAACTCAGTAGGTCAAGCTGCATCTGTGGAAGGAAATGGACAGATGATGTCTCAGGTTGAGACCCTTTAACTAGGCAGTTTGCTGTTGCTTCTGTTTTGGCTTGATATGGAAACAGCAATGCCCAGCAACAGAAAAGTACACAAAAACTGGTGGATACAGCCTAGTACATCACAGGCAAAGCCCTCCCCTCCATTAGGCACATCGACAAGGAGCATTGCCACAAGAAAGCAACATCCATCATCAAGGGCCCCCATCATCACTTGTTCCTGCCATTGGAAAGGAGGTACAGGAGCCTCAGGTCCCACACTTGCAAGTTCAGGAGCAGTTATCAGACCATCAGACTCCTGAACTGGCACAGATAATGGAATTGATAGCTTTGTCACAAAGTTTGTGGATGATACGAAGATAAGTGGAGGGATAGGTAGTGCTGAGGAAGCAATGCAATTGCAGCAGACTTAGACAAGTTGAAAGAATGGGCAAAAAAGTGGCAGATGGAATACAGTGTTGGGAAATGTATGATAATGTATTTTGGTAAAAGGACCAATAGTGCAGACTAATATCTGAATGGGAAGAAGGTTCAAACATCAGAGGTGCAGAGGGACTTAGGGGACCTCATGCAAGACTCCCAGAAGGTTAATTTGTAAATTGAGTCTGTGGTAAAGAAGACAACTGTAATATTTCAAGGGGAATAGAATATAAAATCAAGGAGATAATGCTGAGGATTCATAAGACAGTAGTCAGGCCACACTTGGAGTATTGTCAACAGTTTTGAGCCCCATATCTCAGAGGGGATGTGTTGTTATTGGAGAGTCCAGAGGAGGTTTATGAGGATGATTCTGGGAATGAAGGGGTTAACATATGAGGAGCATTTGGCAGCTTTGGACCTGTACTCACTGAAATTTAGAAGAATGTGAGGGGAATCTCATTGAAACCTATCAAATGTTTAAAGGATTAGATAAGGTGGATGTGGAGAGAATGTTTCCTACGGCTGGAGTATCCAGAGCTGCAGGGCACAGCCTCAGAATTGAGGGGCAACCTTTTAGAACAGAGGTAAGGAGGATTTTTTTTTTAGCCAGAAAGTAGTGAATTTGTGCAATGCCCTGCCACAAACTGTGGTGGAGGCTAAGTCCTTGGGTATATTTAAGGCAGAATTTGATAGTTTCCTGATCAGTCAGGGCATCAAAGGATATGGCAAGATGGCAGGTGTCTGGGGTTGAGTGAGATTCAGGATCAGCCATGATGGAATAGTGATCAGACTTGATGGGCTGAATGGCCTAATTCTGCTCCTATGACTTATGATCTTATGCATAACTACACTCTGAACTGATTCCTCAACCTACAACCTTACTTTCAAGGTCCCTACAAATCATGTTCTCAGCATTTACTTATTTTTTTAATCACATGCATGATTTGTCTTCTTGTACACATTGGTTGTCAGTTTTTGCTCATGTGTTGTTTTTAATATATTCTGTTGTATTTATTTCCCTGCAAGTACCTGCAAGAAAACAAATCTCATATATGGTGATATATACATATTTTGATAATAAATTTACTTTTGACTTTTAACCCTTTCTGCCTTATCAAAACTTCTTGAAAGAATACTAATTCAGATGAGGTGAGAATCATGATGTAGATATAAGATGGAGATGAATTTCTGTGACAACAACTTGCTCTTTGTTTCTCACCATATATATGTAAAGTCAAATTCTGTGCTAGGTTCCAACTGTTCAAGACTTACCAGGCTTGACAAATATTATATTTGATTTTTGGCTGAATGTGATCAGTTCTTAGATTTACCACCAGATGGAGCAGTCTCAGACAGTGTGGTTCCCAAAGAGAATTAGAGTGGATTGAAACATTGTCCTCTGCAAGATTGGAGAGTTCACCTGAAAACTGCAGTGAAGTTGTTGACTTCCTGCATCTGGGGTGTCAGGGAGTGTGGAATTGTGAAGAAAAGCAGGATTTGTATTCTGGAAATTTAAGCAATAATGTAACATTAACTAAGGATCATTTTACCAGAAAGGACAGGGAAACAAAGGTTTAGGACTGTAGACTTTCAAATGTGGAGCAACAAATAAAATACTGGAAGAAATCAGGGGGTCAGGCAGCATCTGTGGAGGGAAATGGATGTCAGCATTTTGGGTTGAGGCCATTCATCTAGACTGTAATTATGAAAGCTAGAATCAGTGTTTGAACAGTGCATGGCATAGCAGTTGGTGTAAATGCTTTATTGTGCCATTGATTAGGGTTCAGTTCTTACTGCTGTCTGTAAGGAGTTTGTATGTTCTCCCTATGACTATGTGGATTTTCCCTGTTTCCTGTTTCCTCCCACATCCCAAAGACACATAGGTAAAGGCTAATAATGTATGGGTTAGGGATAGTGAGTTGTGGACATACTGTGCTGGTGACTGCAGCATGAGACACTTGTGGAATTTCTCCAGCACAAACTTGAGCTGTGTTGGTCGTTGCTACAAATGGCACATTTCACTGCATGTTTCAATGTTTCGAAGTACATGTGATTTCAAAAAAAAAGTTTTTCTCTTAAATAGGGTAAAAGCAAGCAAAAGGTTAAATGCCAAAAGTACAAACGTTTGTAGAACAAAGGTACATTTTAATTAATAAATTAACAGAACTTTAAATGCATAGGTAGTCAAAACAAAATTGAATAAAAGGGTGGGGTAGTAATATTTAAAGCTTCTAAATATAAGCAACACACACAAGATGCTGGAGGAACTCAGCAGTCCAGACAGCATCTATGGAAAAGAGTACACTTGGTGTTAAAACATCGACTGTACTTCTTTCCCATAGATGCTGCCTGGCCTGCTGAGTTCCTGAAGCATTTTGTATGTGTTTCTCAGATTTCCAGCATCTGCAAATTTTCTGTTGTTTGTGATTGGACATCTGAATATAAGGTTGAATATAGGATGAGAATATTCTACTATTGCTTAAAATTTGTTTTAATGGGAGAGAAGGCAACACTATATTTCATTAACCAATGGTACCATTTTCACCTCTGAATTGGAAGGTGAGACTTGAGCACAACATGCAGACAGACCTACCACTGCATTCCTGACAGAGTGATCTGGTGAGATATCAGATGAGATATGAAAACAAAGGTAATGTTTGCCTTCTGAGGTGGATGATTTGTAATTGATCCTTCAATGAAGGAGACCAGACCTGCTTCCTCAGTAATATCAAACCTCCAAATCAATACACCAAAACCCTCAGAATTGCAGGTTAATACATACTGTGGTTTGTGGAGCCTTGTGTATTGGCTGCCACATTCTCTTTCCCTTGACCTAAGTCCCATTCTGACCTCTTCCCACCTTGAGCTTCCCTTTCCTCACTCTCTACTTCTGATGTTCTTCCCTAAATTTTATCCTTAGTTTCCTCTCTCTCTTCAAATTTGCCTTTCCCTTCTCACACCTCCTTTCTCTTGCTCTCCTCTCCCTCCTACCTGCTTCTCATCAATCTACATGGTCCTTAGCAATGAGTAATAGGACTGAGTCAGCATGGAGCTGGGAAAGGGAAATCATACTTGAATGATCTATTTGAGTTCTTAGTAGAGGAGGTGAGGGGAAGAAATAAATGTACATTTTGATTTTCAGAAGGATATTGATGAGCCTTACAGTATGTCATGAAATTTGTTTTGTTGCAGCATTACAGTCCAATACATAAAAATTACTATAAATTAAAATAAAAAGTATAAAAAATAAATATATAGTGAAAAAAGAGAGCAAAAAAATTCATCAGTTCCCAATTCATTCAGAAATCTGATGGCAGAGAATCTGATGGAGTGACCACTCCCCGCTGAACATCAACGGCTCCTTGGTAGAGATTGTTAAGAGCTCCAAATTTCTTGGCGTTCACCCAGAACCATCCTTACAACCCTAAAAATCAACTACAACTGAGGCATGTCCTAATGGAGACTGCAGCTTGGCGACATCTTGACTGATCCACACAGATTGAAGTGTTTTGAATCAATGTCATTCTGCTGTTCATCAAATACAGTTTGGCACTCAACACTATCTTCCCCTTCACTCCATTCCTTCTTTGCAACTGGATCCCTGAATTTGTCATCAGCACACTTCAGTCTGTATGGATCAGTCAAGATCCCGTCAAGCTGCAATCTCCATTCAGATTGTGGCTCAAATGTAGTTGTTTTTTAAGTTTGTAGGGATGGTTTTGGGTTAGCACAGGGAGTTATGGGACAGATTAATGTTTAGGGACAGGGATGATGACTGGGTCTCAGGGCTGGGTGTGTCTGCACCTGCACCACCCCTCCACTCCTGGCACTCCTTCTCTGCCACCTGTCCCACACCCCTCCCATGGCACTCTACCCTTGCCATTCCCAACATCCTTTTCTCCCGCCAGACTTACAAGCTCACTCTGAGCTCCACATTGACAAATACACTGGACAACAACTTCTTTCAGAAGTGTTGCTTCCTGAGAATTTTTATTGTTTATGATAGACCGCATGAAGCTGAATACAAATGTAATTTCAGATTCCTTGTATCGCATAGGAATTTGGAGAAACAAGAACTTAACTTGTATTGAATATAATGTGTTTAATTGCATTACAGTGCTGACACTTTGCAGTAGTTAAAACTGAGCTAAAAATGTTTTGTTGATGATTTTCATTTATACTCAGAGTCTGAGGCTTCTTGCTTAAGTGTCCAACAATAATTAGCCAGCATTGATTAATTCCAGTTACCCTGATACCGTTCTCCACGACCCCAATTTCCTGCTGAAACCTTTCACCATGCCTGTCACTGACAACACCAAGATTTGCAGGAAAGAAATCTAAATGGGAATACAGCAAATGAATCTTTAGTGACATGTTGCACGTCATGGTTTTGTATGCTTGAAGCACGTTATTTTATATGCTTGAAGTTTAGTGCTCTGTAGTTGTCAAGAAAAATTTCTTCCGTTCCATTAGAAGTTCTTCAAATTGCCTATCATTGATGACCTACGTGACTGTGGACAAAAATGCCTTCTTTAATCTTGGCATCAGTTATTCTGACTTGAGTTATGAATTGAAACAACAAATTTGATTTCAAAAAAGTGGTGCATAATAGGGAAACTTCGAGATAATTTTCATGATCAGTTGCCCAGAATCCATGAGATACACCCAAAAGTGTTCAAGAAGCAAAATCTTTGTTGTGCAGTGACACAGTACTGTGCAAAAGTCTTAAGCATCCTAGACATTTTCACAGTACTCTACATGTTCTCTGAATTTGACATTTCTACCCTGGGAAAAAGATCCTGACCATCGATCATATCTGTGCTTCCCATAACTTTATAAACTTACAGTAGGTCTCTCCTCAGCCTCTGATACTCCAGAGAAAACCTCTCCTTATATTTCATGTCTTCTGATCCAGATAATCCACGTCTTCACCTTTCCTAAGTTCTCCACATACTTCCTGTAAGAGGCAAGCAGAACTGTACACAGTATTCTTAAGTATATCCTTACCAAAGTTGTATACTGCTTGCAGTCTAATGCTAGTCTAATATTTCTCTATAACTATATTAGTTTAATACATTAACCATTAGGTGCAGATTAGCTGAAATAATGTTGTTTCATGTTGGCAAACATTGGCTTTCTTTTGAGAAAGAAAGTTGTTTCTTATTTTATAAGCCTGTACAATGATAACCTTACTGTGAAATAAAATTCAAGTTCTGTCTCTGTGCAGTAATATAGAAACTGTTATATTCATGAGATCTACAAACGGATCTCCTGTGACTTTTCTCCCAATTTCTGGACATGTTTATCAGAACACTAGTATTATATCATACAACGCTCAATCTATCTTGTTGCTTGGGGAACTGTATACAAGTATTGCTTGATCTGAAAATGTTTGATTTATGAATTTTGATTCAGCAAAACATTTTCTATCAATTTGTACTATCCTTTTGAAAATCAAGCGATCCCAAAAAAGACTTCATCAATACAATAAATGAACGTTGGCATATTGGAGCTTTTCTTACTTTACTGCACAATTTGTTGCTCTATTTTAGATGAGCATGAATTCATTTTTGGGAATGTCGATTACTGCATTGAGATCAAAATTAGCTTTCAAAAACACTTTTTAAAAATCAGCAGCGAAGTTTGCCAACAAATGTTCTTTGCTGCTGAAATCTTACCTTCACATGTTATTACTTCAGTCTTTAAGCTTATATCATTAGGTAAATTTATTAGAAAAAGATAATTTAGCAAGTCAATTTGCAGGCATATAACTCTCATACTAACATTTGTTGCATTTATGCCAATTCGGAGCAATGTTTTTCTGTCTATTGATATATGGTTTAACTCCTTGAGACTTCCATATGCAACTTTATTTCTACTTAATTTTAAACAATATTTTATACTTAAGGGGCTGTTATCAGAATATCCCCTCTTTCAAAATGAAAAAGGGGTGACAATTTAAAACCAAACTGAGCTAGTAACACAGTAACTTGGAACTTATCTTTTCAGCCTGTGTCTCAAGAAATGGATACTGTACTGTATAATCTGAACTTATACTGAAGCTTATTTGGAAAAGTGTGATAGACAAAGATATCATTAAGAGGGATGACTACTAAAGGAAGAACAAATAAAGTTACATCAATTGTCATGCACACATTCTGTACTCAGGAAAATTGTGAGGTCAGATAGAAACACAGGAGATTCTGCAGATGCTGGAAATCTTGAGCAGCACTGTATGGATGTATGTTCTAATAAACATGCACAATGCTGGGGGAACTCAACAAGCCAGGCAGCATCTAGGGAGGGTAATAGACCGTTGCCATTTTGGGCCAAGTACCTTCATAAGATTCTAATGTATGATGCCAGATAGTCTTTTCTGTTAATCGGTAAGAATGTTCCAAAGTTTATAAGATTTACATTTTCATCTTCCCAGCCCCAGATTTTGCACGGGAACTACAGCAGTTGAAAGTCATTAAAAAAATCAACGTGATTTGGTGAAACCCCTATTTATATTGAAAACCTGTTGTAGGTTTCTAACCTACTGTACACATTCTATCCACTAGATGGCTCTTTGAAACCCACTTGGCATTTGAAGTGCTAATTCCTCAATAATTTCCTTGCATGATGCAACAAACAGTAATTCCATTTCCTGCTGATGGCATTGAGGTGAAAGATTCTATGAATAGAAGAGATATAGAGAGAAAACATAGTTGAAGAAAAATTGCATTACTCAATTTATTTTGGTCTGGGTGAAAATTAAAAATTGAGTAAGGTTTAGGATGATCATTCACCATGGTTCAGTGAATTTAGTGAGCCTGTTTAACAATTAGTCTCTGTGCTGGAGAGTAAGAATGGAGGAATCAAATGCGATCCATAGCCTTTCAGAAGTGCAGTTTAAAAAAAATCTATTGTAAGCGCAAGTTTCTCTGTAGCAGGTTAAATTGTATGTGATTTGATTGGATTTTGACAGAATAAATTGTAGAGGCTTGGGAACTGACAGCTTGCTGGGGGAGATGTACCAGGATGCTGCCTGGATTAGAAAACATGTCTTATGAGGAAAAGTTGAGCAAGCAAGGGCTTTTCTCTTTGGAGCGAAGGAGGTTGAGAGGTGACTTGATAGAGGAGTATAAGATTATAAGAGGCATAAATAGAGTGGACTTTTTTCCCAAGGCAGCAATAGCTAATACAATAGGACATCATTTAAGTGAGTGAAGAAAAGTTTAGGGGAGATGTCAGAGGTAAGTTTTTTACATATAGAACAATGAGTGCCTGGATTGCACTACCAGAGGTGGTGGTCGAGACAATGTACAATGGGAATCTTTAAGATTCTTAGTTAGGAACATGGAGGAAAGAAAAATCGAGGGTTATGGGCTGTGTAGGAGGGAGAATGTTTATATTGGTTGTGGACCGAAGGCCCTGTGCTGTGCTGTACTATTCTATGTTCTGTGTTGAAATGATTGGAACCATTTTAATTCAAAGGATTAAAAGTACATTTATGTTCAAAGTATGTATAAATTATGCAACCTTGAGATTTGTCTGATTACAGACACCCACAAAGCAAGAAACCTGAAGGAACACAACTGAAGAAACTGACCAGCACCTAATCTGCAGAGAAGGAGAAAAAAGAAACACAAATCATGCAGGTGATAAAGTAAGCTACAGCATTCTGAATCAAATTGAGTCCATAGTTCTGCATCCCGGAGCAGCCAGAGTAGGCCCATAGGTTCGGTTTCAATTCATCACGGAGTGGGGCAAATCGCGCGAAGCTTGCAGGCATGAAGTGTGTAGCAGCCAGAGTAGTCTCACAGCTTCAGCACTGCAAAGAGAGGAATGAACATCACGGAAGAGTGAACAGAACCAACATGAACACACATCCGGTCAAGCCGTACTTCCTCAGAAGGCTGGCGTTATTCAATGTTTGTAGTGAGATGCTGAAGATGTTCTATCGGTCAGTTGTGGAGAGCGCCCTCTTCTTTGTGGTGCCATGCTGGGGAGGCAGCATTAAGAAGAGGGACGCCTCACGTCTTAATAAGCTGGTGAGGAAGGCGGGCTCTGTCGTGGGCACAAAACTGAAGAGTATGACATTGGTGGCAGAGAGGAGGGCGCTGAGTAGGCTACAGTCAATCATGGAAAACCCTGAACATCCTCTGCACAGCACCATCCAGAGACAGAGAAGCAGCTTCAGCGGCAGGTTGCTGTCAATGCAATGCTCCTCAGACAGGATGAAGAGATCATTACTCCCCAACGCCATTCGGATCTACAATTCAACCAACAGGGGCAAGACATGTTAAAGTGCGGGGGTTAGGACTGAGCTTAAGTTACCACTCAATGCACTTTAGTAAACTATTTAAGAACTTTTTAAAAGCTATTTATTAATGCTTTTTGGGAGGGTGATTTTAGATGCATATCAAATTTACACTGAGTTAAATACTGTATGTAATTAGTTTTGCTACAATAAGTGTATGGGACACTGGAAAAATGTTGACTTTCCTCTTGGGGATGAATAAAGTATCTATCTATCTATCTATTTATCTATCCGTCCTGTCTTTCCCATCTATTTGAGCCAGCATCTAAATCGTCCAAACACTGGGCCATACCCTGCACTAGGACCCAGTTCTGTCACAGCAATACGCTCTGGGACTAGACCTCACCACCCAGGAATTCGCGACCTCTCCAAATTGGCTTGGTGCTGTTCCATCCTCATCCTGGTTTAGATGGGCATGCACTGAAACCCCTCTGCTTTGACACCTCTCCAACTTGCTCACTCCAATTCCACCTCCAACAATGACACCATCTCAGTCAACTTTGAAAAAGTGTTATTCATGTTTTTAGTTGAATTTTTTGCCTTTTGAACTATCAGTAAGCTGTTGTCCGACTTTAGTAGCACCATTTTATACCAGATTTTGCCTTCCATAGCAGGCTATTTGGAGCATGTTTCAACAATGGCCATGGCAAAGTACCTATGTTTCTGTGTGACCATTTCACCAGTCATCAGCCACCATAGGATTATAGGAAAAGATCTATGAGGAAGGTAATTTTACAGTGCCAGAGACCTGGGTTCAATTCTTGCTGCTTCTTGTAAGGAGTTTGTACGCTCCCCCCATGAGTGTGTGGATTTCCTCCCAGTGCTCTGATTAGTCTAGGGTTAAATCATGGGCCTATTCTGCAGTGTATCTTGATTCTATATTCTGTCTTTTTTTTCTTTCTTTGGGGTGGCACAGGAGCGTAGTTTACAGTACATGGATTCAATTCCTGCTAATACCTTTGAGGAGTTGTTCTGTTCTCCTTGTGACCGCATGGGTTTCCTCTCACAGTCCAAAGGATGGTAGGTTAATTGGTTATTGTAAATTGTCCCGTAATTAGGCTCAGATTAAATGGGAGATTGTTGGGCAGCATGCCTTAAAGAGTGGAAGGGCCTATTTCTTTTTTTTTGTTTTTTAATTTTTTTTAAAATTTAGTTTTAATATATAATTTTTTATACATTCATAAGTACACATTGAGATAATATAAAAAGTAATAAGGCACTTAAATAGATAATTATGTGCAATTGTAATTCCACCCTATTAGACTAAGCAATGACAATAATTGTTAAGAAAAATAGTAATAATAGTGGATTAATAATAATTTCCATGTATCTCTTCTGAACCATTACTTCTGGTCCAAAATATTATAAGTAACCCTATGTAACTATCATTGTAGGATTTTATATCCTAACTCATTCATGCTTGCTCCTACCCCCAAACATAATTATCCAATCCCTATGTACTTAATTACTTAATTTTTCCATATTTTTCCCCTTTCCCAAATCTTTTCCTTTACTTGTGTTAATTCCCTATTTTCAAACAAAAAACAGTAAACAATTGAACCAAGGGTGCTTACATTAGCAATATTACTGTGTTGATGAGAAAAGCAGTATAAATTATTAGGAGTCATCCAAAGTCTGCTCGCTTTGGGGTTATAAATTCAATCAATTTATTCCAAATTTGATTAAATTTTTCTTTTTGAATTCTCAAAGACTAGGTCATCTTTTCTATTTTAAATATTACCAAAATAATTTCATGCCAATCTTCTAATGTAGGTGATATTGGATTTAGCCACTTTCTGGTGATTGATTTCTTATTTGCCGCTAAGAGGACCTGTAGCAACTTTATGTCTTTCTTCTGATCCAAAAGCAGTACATGTCCCAAATAGAGTGTCTCAAAGTTCAGAGGTATCTGGGTCTTAAATACCTGACCTAAAGTTCTATGAATACCTTTCCAATATAAACTTAATTTAAGGCAATCCCAGAAAATATGGAAATGATTTGCCTCCTTGGAGCCACACCTTCTCCAACATGTCACGTTTGTGTCTTTATATTTTTTCTGATATGGGGTCTTGAAATATCTTATAATATTTTTCCAACAATGTTCTCTCCAAATCAGAGTTAGTCAAAGACCACTGGAAGCTGCATATTTTCCCCCAAACCTCCTCTGAAAGTACCAACCTCGCTTCTTTCTCCCACTTCTCTTTAATATACAATGTGTTTTCATTTTTAGCATGTAAGAGTACATTGTATAATTGACAAATTGATTTACTTGGCATTGAATTGTAAGCCGAATTCAGAATCTCGAAAAGTTCTAATTCTACTGTTGATAAATCTGTATATCTACAACTCTGGTTAACATAATGTTGTATTTGAAGGTACCTAAAAAAAGTCATTATGTTCTAGGCCGTGTTTGTCCTGTAAGGATTGGAAACTTTGTAATACTCTTTTCTGTGTAAATGAGAGATAGGTTGTAAGACCTTTCTTTATCCATAGTTCAAATCTTTTATCTACTCTGTTGGGAAAAAAATTCAGTATCATATGCACGCCATCTAAAAAGTTTTAACATGTTATTAATTCCCCATGAATTAGCCACCTTCTGCCATACTTTTAATGTAAGATTTATCCAGCTGTTTTTAGACTTTTCCAATTGGGCTATCAATCCTTTGTCTGTTATTGAGGCCTGCAGAGGAAAACTGTCAATCAATCCAAATTCTATTTCCTTCCATCTAGCCTTATGTTCCTTATTACACCAGCATAACAGAGGGGTTATCTGTGAAGCATAAAAATAATTTCTCAAGCAAGGAAGTGCCATACCTCCTCCTTCCTTCCCTAACTGTAAGGTGTTAAATCGAATTCTATGTTTCTTTCCTTGCCAGATAAAGCTGGAAATCCATTTGTCCCATTCCCTGAATTGATTATCTTCCACCTCTACAGGTAAAGTCCGGAAATGATAGAGTAACTGTGGGAGAATATTCATTTTTATAGTATTTATCCTTGAATTTAAACTTAAAAAGGGTATAAAATTCCATCTATGTATATCTGCTTTTATCTTTGAAATTCATGGCCCATACTTTACCTGTGATAATGTTGAAAGATCCTTTGGTAGGGTTATTCCTAAATATTTTAATGATTTAGCTTCTCACTCAAGATCATATGTATCCTGCAGTTTTTTGGATACTGTATAATTTAGGGACATAACCTGCGTTTTCTTTACATTTATTTTATAACCTGATACTTTCCCAAACTCATCCAACAGTGCAAACAATCCGATAAATGATTTTTCTGGTTCACTCAGATAGACTAAAACATCATCTGCGAATAACGCCACTTTCTGTTCAATCCCTGCCACCTTAACACCTTTTACAATTTCGCTCTGTCTTATTAATTGGGCAAGTGGTTCAATGCAAAAAGGAGAGGAGAAATTGGGGGAAGGGCCTATTTCTCAACAAATAAGTGAATAAATAAAGTAGGGAATAACTTAAAATAAAGCAACATGACATTTGTGTATTCTGTGCAAATTTACTGTGCAAGTTAGTGTTTTCAGTAAAGATAATAAAATGCTTAACTATTGAATTTATTTACTACATGCCAACTATTTACTCAGCTGTTTGAACTTTTCATATTTGAATCCTAAAGCAAAACTTGGAGTAATAGAATCAGAATCAGGTTTATTATCACCAGCATTTGTCATGAAATTTGTTAACTTATCAGTAGCAGTTCAATGCAATACTTAACATAGCAGAAGAAAAACAAAATAAAATAAAATAATAATAATAATAAAAAATAAATAAATAGACCAATTACAGTACAGTATATATACATTGAATAGATTAAAAATCATGAAAAAAAAAACCAAATAATATATATTAAAAAGGTGAGTTAATGTCCAAGGGTTCAACGTCCATTTAGGAATCAGATGGCCGAGGGGAAATAAGCTGTTACTGAATCGCTGAGTGTGTGCCTTCAGGCTTCTGTACCTCCTTCCTAATGATAACAGTGAGAAAAGGGCATGCCCTGGGTACTGAAAGTCCTTAATAATGGATGCTGCCTTTCTGAGGCACCGCTCCTTGAAGATGTCCTGGGTAGTTAGTACCCATGATGGAACCGACTATATTTCCAAACCTCTGCAGCTTCTTTCAGTCCTGTGTAGTAGACCCTCCCCCCCCAATACCAGACAGTGATGCAGCCTGTCAGAATACCCCATACAAATGTAAAGAAATATGATCTCATGTTGCATCAACACATTTTCCAGTCTGTACCACTTCACTTCCTACTTTCACACCTTTTGTTTTATAATTTCTTCAAATATAACTTCCCCTTTAATTATTGCATATGAACTTGCTGCTGCAAAATCTGACCACTAGGTTGCACAATCCTCTCAATATTCTTTCCTTGTATCACTCAATCTTGTTTTCCGTGGTAATTGAAGAGTTGAAGTTGCTGACTCTTGCAGAAAGAAACAAGGGAGGGTCACACATTAGCTTGTGTTGAGCTGGCTGATTTCACCTGAGGCAGAATTAACAATGTTGTAACATCACTATTTAGGCCGAATCAAAGGGAGTAATGAACCAGCAGAAAGGAGGGAGATTGAAAATCTGGCTGAGCGTTGCCACAACAATAACCTCTTACTCAATGTCAGCAAGACCAAGGAGTTTATTATTGACGTCAGGAGAAGGAAACCAGAAATCCATGAGCCAGTCGTCCTCAGAGGATCAGAGGTGGAGAGGGTCAGCAACTTTAAATTCCTTGCAAGGAATTTGCAAAGGACCCATCATGGGCCCAGCACACAAGTAAAATTACAAATAAAGCACAGCAGCGAGTTTGCAGGAATTTGGCGTGACATCTAAAACTTTGACAAACTTCTTTAGATGTTTGTGTATGTTGTGAATGTTCTATAGATGTGGAGAATATATTGACCTGCAGTATTGGGATTCATTTTCCTCATATAAAGCTGTCCACAGTTTCCAATTCAGAGGCACAGTTATTATTTATATCACTTCAGGGAATGGAATGTGTCTTATGACCTTAACTTTGACCAAGAATTACATTGCAAATCCTTGGCAGTGGGCTTTGTATCAGACACAAACCAACTAATCATGAATTCAGACAGCAGCACATATTCTGGGCAACACAGTGATGAAACAGGCAGTATCCAACTCTTATGACTTGGGTTTGATCTTCTGTTGCTATTTTTGTGGAGTTTGCATTTTCTCTCTATGGACTAGGTTTCTTCCGGGATTTCCTACATCCCAAAGACGTGGAATGGTAGGTTAATTGTCCATTGTAAATTGCCCCTAGTGTAGAATCAAGATAGATTTTCTGCTTTCTTTTTTTACATTTGGAGAAATAGGCTCTTCCAGACCAACAAGCTTGTGCCAGACAATTACAGCAATGCACACAAAATGTTGGAGGAACTCAGCAGGCCAGGCAGCATCTATGGAAAAAGTACTGTCAACGTTTCGGACCTTCAACAGGACTTTACTTTTTTCCGTAGATGTTGCCTGGCCTGCTGACTTCCTCCAGCATTTTGTATGTGTTGCTCGAATTTACAGCGTCTGCAGATTTTCTCTTGTTTGCCGCACAATTGACCATGTGACCAATTAACCTATTAACCCATATGTCTTTGGAATGTGGGAGGAAACCTGAGCACCAAGAGGAAATCCACATATTCACAGGGAGAATGTACCATACAAACTACTTACAGACAGCGGTGGAATTGATCCCAGGTTGCTGGCTCTGTAAAGTTGTTGCGCTTGTGGAAGGGAATGGCTTACAGGGAATAAATGGAAAAATAAAATTCTTCTAAGGGCCATTATTGATTCAATGAGTCAAATGGCCTCTTTCATTGTCATAAGGAAATATATGAGAGAATAAAAACTGAAGAGAAATCTTTTTATGTAGAGTTTTAAACATTGAAGGTATCTCTGATTAATTGACTTGTTAGACAGAACGAAGATAAATTGAAAATCATGATGAATGAGCCTCCAGCCTGTACATAGAGATTATTGAAGGAGGTTTATGGGGACAGAGAGCTGAGTTAGTTCCAGTGAAAAGCTTTGCTCATCACACACAAAATGCTGGCAGAAGTCAATAGGTCAGGCAACATCTGTTCTTCTTCTTTGTGCATATTTGAAACAGAACTCCAAGCACTTAGACTAAAACTTTGTCAGACTTCACTTAGCTTTGCCATTCATTCATTTTTTTCTCATGGCTCTCCAAATACAGGACGTAAACAGGCTTTTTGGCCCAACTGGTGGGTCCGTGCTGACCATAGTACCCTCCCTGCTGGTCCCAGTTCCATGTGTTTGGCCAATAACCCTGCAAGACCTTCCCTCCACGTAGCTATCCAAACGCCTCTTAAATGTTGCAATGGTGTCCACATAGGCCACTTTCTCTGACAGCTCAGTCCAGGTACTCACTACCCCTCTGTGTAAATAACCTAACTCTCAGGTCTATTTCAAATCTCTCCCCTCTTATTTTCTATCTGTGCCCTCAAGTTTTGCATTCTCCATTCCTAGGGAAAAAACTATGACCATCCACTTTATTCATCCCCCTCATGACTTCATTAACATCTGTGAGGTCACCTCTCATTCTCCTGCACATGAAAATATTAAAATCCAGTAGCTTTGGTTTACCCCCTTTCAGCTCCAAATCCATGTACCTTTCAGTTTAAGCCCATCACCCTTAATGGGGCCTAGGCCACCTACAGCAGCATGTCAAAGTGCTAGGCAAGCTCAAAGGTCAGAGGTTAAGTCACCTGGGCCAGAAGGACTACATTCCAGAGTCCTGAGAGAGATTGCTGAAGAGATAATGGATGCATTGGTCATGATCTTTCAAGAATCACTTGATTCTGGCATGGTTCCAGAGGATTAGAAAATTGCAAATGTCACTCCACTCTTTAAGAATGGAGGGAGGCAAAAGAAAGGAAACTATAGGCCAGTTGGCCTAATCTCAGTGGTTGAGAAAGTGTTGGAGTCTATTATTAAGGTTGAGGTTCCAAGGTACTTGGAGACTAATGATAAAATAAGTCAAATTCAGCATGGTTTCTGTAAAGGGAAATTTTGGCTGACAAATCTGTTAGAGTTCTTCGAGGTAGTAATAGGCAGGGTAGACAAAGGAGAGGTAGTGGATGTCATTTACATGGATTTTCAGAAGGTGTTTTATAAGGTGCCACAGATGAGGCTGTTTAACAAGATAAAATCCATTGGTGTTACAGGAAAGAGCATGGATAGAGGAATGGCTGGCAGCCAGGAGGCAGTGAGTGGGAATAGAAGGGGCCTTTTCTGTTTGGCTGCCAATGACTAGTGGTGTTCCTCTGGGGTCAGTATTGGGACCACTACTTTTCATATTGTTTGTCAATGATTTTGATAATGGAATTGATGGCTTTGTGGCAAAGTTTGCAGATGATACGAAGATAGGTGGAGGGGTAGGTAATGCTGAGGAAGCAATGTGATTGCAGCAGAACTTAGATAAATTGGAAGAATGGGGAAAAAAGTGGCAGATGGAATACAGTGTTGGGAAATGTGTTTTAATGTATTTTGGTAAAAGGAACAATAGTACTGACTATTATCTAAATGGGGGAAGGTTCAAACATTAGAGGTGCAGAGGGACTTCGGAGTTCTCATGCAAGACTCACAGAAGGTTAATTTACAGGTTGAGTTTTCGGTAAAGAAGGCAAATGCAATGTTGGCATTTATTTCAAAGGGAATAGAATATAAAAGCAAGGAGATAATGTTGCGCCTTTATAAGACACTAGACAGGCCACAGTTAGAGTACTGTCAACAGCTGCCTAATTCTACTCCTATGTCTTACGGTCTTATGGCCAGAGTCCTCAGTTCTAGGCTGAAGGTTGATCAGCCCTGTGGCTTCCACCTTCACCACATCACAGGATCTATGGCAAGGAATAAACAGTCGATGTGCCACGCTGAGACCCTTCATCAGGACTTGCCCATGACATCAAATATTCATTCCTCTCCATAAATACTGCCTGACCTGCTGATTTCCTTCAGCATTTTGTGTTTGTTGCTCGAGATTTCTGCATCTTCGGAATCCCTTGTGTTTAAGCTTTGCTCATGATACATTTACCTGTGATGATTGGGACAATACACATTGGAACATTGAGCAGTCTTACACTGGGTCACAAGAACATTTTTAAAATATGGGCTCCCAGACTTCATAAGTTTCAAAAACAAGTGTTAAAATGCCTTCTGAACATGTAGGCATTTTTCTTAAACACAGTGAGCTGCTGCCAGCCATGAGCTATCCTTGAATCTGAAATAACTGATTGGATTATTTCCCAGGCAGTGTTGGTATTCATGCAGCATGACAGGAATGCATTTCCTTGCTTCCTTCCTCAGCCATGTGGATAATCCTTGAGATATTGGCTACTGACCAGCCCCAGGGCATGGATAGCGCTGCACAGTTCTCAGTCATGAAAAGGAGAATAATGTTCCTTTTATGCCTCCTTTCACCAGCACTACCAACTAATACTGGATCTTATTAAGACGAGGTTCATAAGCATTAAGTAGTAGAATACTAAATTTAGGTAACCCATGTAATGATCAAGCATTCCCAAGCCAACTATAGCAAAGACCAGATGCAGATTGAAGTTCCTTCTACACTGAATTGAATGAATATCAAACAGTTTCTGCAACAAGTAATCGACTCTAGCAGAGCCCAGGTGGTGAAAATGAATATCGAACACAGTGTCATTTAGACTGAGCTGATTTAGTAACACTAAATCCTACCCAAAGAGTGCTTCCTTATCTTGGGGTATTTTTTTTTCTGCAGCTGCTAATCATTAAAAGAGTCATAAATGCTTCTTTCTGAAAGCAGCCATCTAAAGGAGTTGTACTTTTGTAAACATTTCTAAAATTTTCAGGTGATGGTGTACTTTGGCTTGGTTTGAAAACTGCCACAAATGAATAATACAGTTTATAAGGAAAAGAAGCAGAATTTGAGTACTTAATATTTGAACAACCTTTTATAAAGATTTCAAATCTCAGTCGCATTCAATTATATTAGCTTTATTTAGCATATGTACAACGCAACATATAGTGAAATGCATCATTTGCATCAATGACCAACACAGTCTGAGGATATGCCGACGGCTGCTAGCAAGTGTTTCCAGTGCCAGTATAGCATGCCCACAACTTATTAACCTTAATCTGTAGATCTTTGGAATGTGGGAGGAAACCGATGCACGTGGAGGAAACCCACAAAGTCAGGGGGAGAACATGCAGACTCCTTACAGACTGGCCAGAATTGAACCCTGATCGCTGGTGCTGTAAAGTGTTTTGCTAACTGCTACCCTAAATAGTGCATATATCTATTATACAGTGTAATGAAGGCTATAAATAATTGATAAGTACAAGAGATTTTGCACATACTGGAAAACGGAGTAACCCACAGAGAATACTGGAGGAACTCAGCGAGTCAGGCAGCATCTATGGAAGGGAATAAAGAGTTGACATTTTGGGCCAAGACCTTTCATCAGGTTATAAATAATTGATTTAAGTTTAAACGGGTTGTCATTTGAAGATTCCTCTTAACATCCTTAACAGGATGTCCACAAGTGTTTTCTGGCCAATGAAGTACATTTGGAGTTGTGAGGTGAAAGCCAACATGCAGTAGGCATGTGAGGTAAAAATAATCTGATGTAGCTGTGGGAAACATATTGACCCATTTTTCCTTGTTCTTCTTCAAGATGGTACCTTGGAATGTTTTACATCAACCTGCCAGAAATAACAAGTTCCCAGTTTAATTTTGCAGCAATCTGTCACAACTAGACTGGAGTGTTGGCCTGAGCTTCGTACTTTGAGTCTTTGTGTGGTCTCTCAGCTTCATGCCTCAGTGTCGCCTGTTAGGGTCACTGAGGAGGGGTGATGCCCAAGGTGGTCCGGTGCAGAGTCCAGGCTGGATTGGCGGCAGGCTGCTCCCATCAGTGCTGCACTCCAGGGTTTGTTTGGTGAAAGACAAGCTGGATTGCATTTGCTTGCAGACTGCTGGGGCTTGTTCTTGCTGATAATATCCATGAACTCAGGGCAGGCTATATTATGTATTTTTTGTGTGACTGTATGTTTACTGCTATCTTATATGTGCTATATGTGCCTTGTGCTATGTATGATTTTGGTACTGTGTTTGCACCCTGGCCTTGGGGAACGCTGTTTCATTTGGCTGCATTTATGGGTATTCATGTATGGTGGAATGACAATTGAACTTGAATTTGAACTTGGTGTTGGAACCTCATGCTTCAGGTAAGATGGGATAAATAATTATTCTGAAAGAGATGGATGCATGCAGTGCTTAGATATCACTGCCAAGCAGAAAAGCTGCCATGGGCCTATAAGTTTAGTTTCTCAGTAGCTTTATATACAGTCAGTCGCCACTTTATTAGTTACTTGCTGTTTATTATTATTTAATCCTTTTCGCTCCTTATGGAGCATAGGGACTCAACAAAAGTCCTCCACCTTCTGCGATCTCTAGCAGATGTTTTTACAGTCTCCCAAGTTTAGCCGGTGGCTTTCAGTTCATCCAAAAGCCTACGCCTCCAGGTTTGCTTTGGGTGACCTCTTCTTGTGGATTCCATTTGAGTGATTGCTCCCAAAGCGATCTCACATTCCATGTTCTGATTAGGATAGATTTCTTCTGTGAGAGCAGCTTTGGAACCTCCATTATGGTTTTTCTCGGGTTTGGTTGCAGCGCGTCATCAGCCCCCTGAATGGGGCCCTGCTTTTCCCGAGATCTGGGTTAGTGGTTGACAATCTGTTGACGGTTTCTGTAACAATTGCTTGTTTTACGTGAACAGGTTGTTAGCCCATTTCACAACCCCCAACCTGGAGGACCAGGGGTTTTCTGTCGGGGTCACCTTCCCCTAGGCGATGGCATTTCCATGCTAACGAGCTCCACCTGCCGGGTTTGAAATCAGAGTTTACCCTCTCCTAGATAGGCTGCCATCCAAGGCAAACGAGTCCTATCTACCCGGGTTTGGAATCAGAGTTCCTTCTCCTAGGCGATGTTGGTTCGCGGCATCTTCTTCCATATTATCCGGTGCACCCTCACATGAGGGATCCCCCATCCACCACTCAGGGGACGCGCCTCAATGCCGCATAGCCCCAGTGCGAGGAATTACTCACTGTACCTAATAAGATAGCTACTGAATGCATGTTTATGCTCTCCTGCTGCTGTAGCCCATCTACTTCAAGGTTTGACATTTTGTGCATTCAGAGGTGCTCTTCTGCACACCACTGTTGTAACGTGTGGTTATTTGAGTTACTGTCATCTTCCTGTCAGCTTGAACCAGTCTGGCCATACTCCTCTGACCTCTCTCATTTACAAGGCATTTTATGCCCAGAGAGTTGCTGCTCAATGGATGTTTTCTGTTTGGCGCACCATTCTCTGTAAACTCTTGAGACTGTTGTGTGTGAAAATTCTGAGATACTTAAGCCACCCAATCTGGCACCACAATTGTTCCATGGTCAAAGTCACTTAGATCATCACTTTGCTGCTGCTTGTGGATGGAAGGGGGGAGTTGGGGGGGGCTTTAGGTTTCTAACATTTAACTGTCATTCATTCTCTGGGGCTTTCCTCTGTTTTCATGGACATTTACAAAGGAAAAGAATTTCAGGATGTATATTATATACATTTCTCTGACATGAAATGTTCCTATTGGATCCTAGTGATCACATTTCTTGCCCATTCTGATGTTTGGTCTGAACAACAACTAAACCTCTTGAGCATGTCAGCATGCTTTTATGCATTGAGTTGCTGCCACATAATTAGTTGATTATATATTTGTGTTAATGAGCAGGTGTACCTAATAAAGTAGCCACTTAGTGTACATAATAACAGGGACCCTAAACAGACTTACGATGAGGCACAGTAAGTAAAATAAGGTAAACTGCAGCTGGAATATAGAAGTCTCTCACGTCTCTTATAAAAAGTCTCTTTTAAGTCTCATAATTTGAGAAGAAAGATATTAGGATTAGTATTGGTTTTCAGTTTTACAGAGCATGAGATCTGCCTGTTTCAACTGATTAAATTAGCAATTCTTATAAATCAATTAGAAGTGTTTATCAAATGGGGAAAATTATACTTGTAGTCAGACAATATAACTATTCACATATTACACAGTCAGCTGTGTTCAGAAATTATGTTCAGATGGCAATCTAGTTCATTTGGCAGTGTTAATGAACCAGGGCTTGTTTCGGATCATCACATGTTTTGTTTTCAGATTTGTGAATTTGATTTTCTGTTTAATTCTTCTCACAGACTCTGATTAAAAAGCCCCTGCTGCTTGATGCCAAGTTAGATTTGGCAGACCCATAATATTCTTCATCCGAAAAGCAAAGAAATGCTAGAAAATGGAAATATAAACGGTATCATCACCAGCTTAGGAGTCTCTAAAATTCACAAAAAGCAAAATTAGTGGGCCCAGAGCAGCATTCAGAATTTAAATTCAATGATTTATACCGGTCCATGAGCTTCTCACAAGGTGCCTTTCACATGGGATTGAAAGATAATAAATAAGATGTTTAGTATTGAATATTAAAAGTCTGTTTATATCAACAGGATGATCATAGACAGCAGGCATGATTTTTTACCAAAATGCATTTTAATAATAAATTATGCAAATATGCAACAGATTCAAATATTCAAATGTTAATATTTTCAGTAGGATTGGTAATTCCTCTTGCATACAAGTTTAATATTATAGCTGCATTTCCTTTAGTTATATTCCATGATCAAACAAGTTACTCATAAGTTTCAGTCCCTCTGTGAGGAAGGGTGGGAGGTCATAGATATTCTGGTCATAGAGCTTTTACAGTGGTTGCACCACATCTCAGGTTTTCTTATTCGAGGAGGAAACCAGAGTGGTTTTGATCTGCTGAATCGGTGGTACATTGAATAAAGAGAACTTACTGCATATGGTATGAATATTGTCTAGAAAAAGCTTAATTTACACTCAGTGGCTACTGTATTAGATACCTCCTGTGTCTAATAAAGTGGCCACTGTGTGTGTCCATGGTCTTCCGCTGCTATAGCACATCCGCTTCAAGGTTCAATATATTGTGTGTCTGAGGTGCTCTTCCGCACACAACTTTTGTAATGCATGGTTATTTGAGTTCCTGTCAGCTTGAATCAGTCTGGCCATTCTCATCTGACTCTCTCATTAACAAGGCATTTTTACCCACAGAACTTTTGTTCACTGAATTTTTTTTGTTTTTTGCACCACTCTCTAAACTCTAGAGACTGTTGTGTATGAGCATCCCAGGACATCAGAGGTTTCTGAGATACTCAAGCCAGAGACAAACAATCATTCTACAGTCAAAGTCACTTCGATCACATTTGTTCCTCATTCTGATATTTGGTCTGAACAACAACTGAAGCTCGTGACTGCACATGATTATTGCTGCTATAGGATTGGCTAATTAGATATTTGCATTAATGAGCATGTGTATATGAGTATCTAATAAAATGATTACTGAGTGTAGACCCTGGAACATTTGCTTGGGGACAACTCCCTGCACAGGAAGATCTGAGGTTTTGAGAACCAGAGGCCACTTCACGCTGTGCAAATAATGTGTGCAACTTGTAAAGCACAGAGTTCTGAGTTACAGAGATGCTTGGGATGAACCCTGACAAACACTACTGCAGTGAAATATTTGAAAGGCTGTTAAGCCAGGCCCAACTCCGTAGTGTCTAGTGGGCTGGGAGGTCCATAGGCTCTAGCTCCCTGTCAGCTGCTCCACAGCTCCAGAGCCTTTGCAATGTGACCTAATGTTCAAGCTACTGAAAAACACTAAAGCTTTCCTGTGCAAAATGCCAATGTATTGTAGAATTAAGAATCAGTCAGCACAAACCCTTAACTAGCATTTCCTTCCAGTTCATTTGTAATTTGCGTCTTAGCACCTTATGCATGGGAAGGAAATCTCATTTAAGTGGAGAAATCTGTACATCACTTTATAGCACCAGTGATCGCTGATTGGGGTTCAATTCCTGCCACTGCCTGTGAAGAGTTTATACGTCCTCGCAGTGATTGTGTGGGATTCCTCCAGGTGCTCTGGTTTCCTCCCACATTCCAAAGATGCACAGTTAGGATAGATCTGCTTTGGACATGCTATGTTAGCGACAGAAGCATGGTGACATGTGTGGAATGCCCAGCATAGTCCTTGCTGTTTTGATTTGATGCAAATGTTGATTATTGCTGTATGTCTCAATGTACATGGGACAAATAAAGCTAATTATTTGTATAATCATTTTTTTGTTTGAAAGTGCAACACATGGACAATCCTTCAACAGCTAACTGGTTTCTCTCAGGTTTATACCTTGTGGAAATAATGTGCCATAGAATGTGTGCTGTTGTAACGATTATTGCAGCCCACAAGAAGAAATAGAAAATCATTATATGGATCTGATTTATTTTTATCTTCAGTTCCACTTCTTTTCTCTCTGTTCATGTCTCTCTTATGGTATGCAATAATGTTAGAAATACATTACTCCTCTAAACCAACACCACTTTTCCATCTCTTGTGTAAAGTATTTGCCAACCTCACTTTCAATGATACCTTCTTAGATGTGCACTGCACATCTTTGAACTGAAGAGTTTTCCAAATAGTCTGTAGTCTTCTTAAAACTTCATTGGGTGATGTAAAGTGAGAGCAAAGGAATCAACATACAGGATGGTAATGGCAATATTTCTCTAGGGATTAAATAGAACAATACAGCACAGTACAGGCCCTTCAGTCCACAGTAGTGTGCCACCTTTTAACATCCTAAGATCAATCAAACCTTTCCTTCCCACATTGCCCTCCATCCAATCCATGTGCCTGTCTAACAGTCACTAAATGTCCTTAATGTATTTGCCTCTACCACCACCCTTGGCAGCATGTTTCACGTACCTGCCACTCTGTGACTAAATTACTTATCTCTGACATTTGAGTCTCATTCACACCACTGCATCCAATATCTTGAGGTTTATAAGTATGGCGAATTCTCATGAAACAAAAAACTGTGTTAGGAACAGCAACTGATAGAATATTTTGGCTTTCCCAGATAACTAGATATGATTATGGATAAATGGATTGAAAACAGAGTATAAAATGCTGTAATTTTCTTGATACTGAGTGAGGGCAAATACCAGCTGCAGCCTAGGATGTTGAGGAAATACAGATGGCGACATTTGACATCAGTTGGTGTCTAAGTTTTCCAGGTAGCTAATGCCATTTCTTTGTCCATTTGAAAGGAAAAATATACCTTTGGAAACTTGTGGCGGGTAAGTTAGTTCCCGTGGAGAAAATAGCCAAATTTTCCCCGTGGTGAAGAGCTTTGTTTGGAAGCACATCAGATTGTCTATTCTACAAAGCTATGGACTGCAGATTGATTTCAGAATGACCTTAATTAACTCTTTCTAGGCCAGTGTGGATATTATGAGCTGAATGATTCCTCCAGTGGAGTAACTTCTTTAGTTTTAATGATCCTGTTTAGAAACATGCTCTGGCCTGTTCCTGTTTGATTTTCTGTTATTAGGTAATGGAAATATTAGACAGTATTTTGTTATAACTGTAACTTGGTTTGTTCTGCAGATACATTGGATTTGAAAAACCTATCATTTTTATTTCCAAGTTAATTGATTCAACCTCACTCTCACAGATTGATGGACCTTCAGAATCACAATCAGGTCTAATTTCCCTATCAATAAACAGTGCAAAGAATGAGGTAGTGTTTATGGGTTCATGGTGCATTGAGAGATCTGATGTCTAGGGAAAGAAACTGTTCCTAAAACATTGGATATGTATCTTCAAGCTCCTATACCTACTCATGGTAGTAATGAAAAGAGGGCATATCCTGGATAATGACGGTCCTTAATGATGGTTGCCACCTTCTTGAGATAGTGTCTTTTCAGGTGTCTTTTAGTGTCCCCAATGGTGGGGAGGCAAGTGCCCATGATGGAGCTGACTGAGTTTACAACCCTCTGCAGACTTTTCTGATCCTGTGCATACCAGACAGTGATGTAACTAATCAGAATACTCTCCTTAGTGCATCAGTGAAAACCTGCTAGTGTCTCTGGTGACATACCAAGTTTCTTCAAACTCCCAATAAAGTATAGCAGCTGGTATGCCTTCTTTATAATTGCTTCAATATGTTGGGTCTAGGGTAGATCTTCAGAGATCGTATGACTGAATCATGTGAGGGATAATGAAAAAATATGGGATTTGAGTCTATACCTCAGTATTGAAAGCTGAAGACAGGGCTCAAGTCATTGACATTCCAATTGGTGACCTCCGTTGGACAGAAAATATTCATGTCAGGTTTACTTTTTGGTAGCAACACACACAAAGTGCTGGAGGAACTCAGCAGGCCAGGCAGCAGTGACGAAAAAGAGTACAGTTTCTGTTTTGATCCGAGACCCTTCAGCAGTTC
This sequence comes from Hypanus sabinus, assembly GCF_030144855.1. Classification (NCBI taxonomy): domain Eukaryota; kingdom Metazoa; phylum Chordata; class Chondrichthyes; order Myliobatiformes; family Dasyatidae; genus Hypanus; species Hypanus sabinus. Next base: position 25,890,286 of record NC_082723.1, on the reverse strand, counting down.
TAATTTACTAACCCAACCTAAATGCAAAATGTGGTCAGGTCATTACTAAAGATATTTTAAAGTTTATTTGCATTTCCCTGAATTTGTACTTCAGCTTTCTCTCAGTGTTCCCAGTCGAGGAACAGAAATGTATCAGTCAGGTTTTCCTCTTCTGTTTACAGTTCACCCAACACCAAGATGCAATGTCATCAGCAGTTCCTTTCCTCTCACAGATGTTGCTTGATCCACTGAGTTCCTCCAGCAGATTGTAACTTGCAAATTACACACCCATCCATCCATCCATCAAATACCTCCTGCTCCAAATTAGGCAGAGTCCTTTGTTTCCCTAATTGGTTTCATTGCTTATTGCAGAACACACAAGGAGTCAAAGTTCTGGGTTTATTATCATCTGCACAAGCATATTATGCACAGGTGCAGCAGTAGTACAGACACAAAACATATAAGCAATATTCAGAATCAGAATCAGGTTTATTATCACCAGCATGTGTCGTGAAATTTGTTAACTTAGCAGCATCAGTTCAATGCAATACATAATATAGAAGAAAAAATAAGTAAATCAATTAGTATACATGTATTGAATAGATAAAAACATGCAAAAACAGTAATAATATGTATTTAAAAAGTGAGATAGTGTTCAAGGGTTCAATGTCCATTTAGGAGTCGAATGGCAGAGGGAGAGAACCTGTTCCTGAATCGCTGAGTGTGTGCTTTCAGGCTTCTGTACCTCCTACCTGAAGGTAACAATGAGAAAAGGGCATGCCCTGGGTGCTGGACGTCTTTAATAATGGACGCTGCCTTTCTGAAACACCGCTCCTTGAAGATGTCCTAGGTACTTTGTAGGCTAGTGCCCAAGATGGAGCTGACTAAATTTCCAACCCTCTGAAGCTTCTTTTGATCCTGTGCAGTAGCCCCCTTCTCCCCCATATCAGACTGTGACACCCAGGAACTTGAAACTGCCCACTCTCTCCACTTCTGATCCCTCTATGAGGATTGGTATGTGTTCCATCATCTTACCCTTCCTGAAGTCCACAGTCAGCTCTTTCGTCTTACTGACATTGAGTGCCAGGTTGTTGCTGTGACATCACTCCACCATTTGGCATATCTCACTCCTGTACGCCCTCCCGTTACCGTTTGAGATTCTACCAACAATGGTCGAATCATCAGCAAATCTATCATCAGCAAATTTATAGATGGTATTTGAGCTATGCCTAGTCACACAGTCATGGGTATAGAGAGAGTAGAGCAGTGGGCTAAGCACACACCTCTGAGGTGCACCAATATTGATAGCGAAGAACTGCTGCCCTGTCTCTTTTCGCTTTGGCTGAAATCCGGAACCATCCCAGATTGCCTCAATAAGAGCCAAACTGTGCAATATTCACAAGAAAAACACGATCTATGTACATGTAACAAATAAAGCTTAGAGCTCAAGTAGAATTTAAAAATGTCCACTTTCGGGCAAAGCGGTCATAATGTTGCTAAACTGTAGTAATTAGGGTGTCTGGTTGATTCAAGAATTGAATGATCGTAGCTGTCATTGAACCTGGTGATGGAACTTTAGGCTTTTGTATCTATTGCACGATGACAGCACCGAGATGGTGGCATGGCCTAGGTGATGGGGATCTTTGATGGTGGATATTACTTTACTGACAAACCTGCAGATACTGCCTTTGGAGAGAGTAAGAATATGCCCCTGGTGTATAGAAGCAAGTCATCCTCATTCACACAAGGAATTGTTTTTAAAATGTTATTTGCTATGAACTTGTTTAATGTGAAAGCAGATTCCCGCTGGCAACTGGCCTTTCCCTTTTCTAGCTGGTGAGCTTCGTACGAGAAGTCCATTTGTCAGAAGCACAGAGGACAGGGTTCTCCTGCGTTCAATGAAAGAACCCAAGTCCCAGCATGCAGAGGGCTGCCGGCACATGCGCACTGGCGTCCCGCCGTGACAGCCGCAGACGAGAGGCGGAGGGAGAAAGGACGTTGGTGGTGGCTGGTGCGAAGGAGTGGTGGAGTCCTCGGTTGTGCTCGGTGAGTCTCTCCGCTCAAAAGGCGAAGGAAGAGAGGTCTGTGCTCAGAACCCGGTGGTTCTCCAGCACCTCCCGGTGGCGGACAGCCTGGGGCTGTGGCCTAGCTCGACATTCGGGCGGCGGCGGTTGCCAGGTGCAGGCCTGGCCACCCTTACGCGGCCCCGGGAGCACTGAACCCGCGGGGCGGTCAGCATCACGCGTACCGCGCCGGGACCCACTGAGCCGGAGTACGCCAGCATTTCTGTCGCGACCTGCTTGCTGATTTCTCTGGAATCCGCAGACAGTTCACTTTAACCTCGGTTCCTGTGACACCTCGCGTTGTCTCCGTGTTCAGTTACTGTAGCTCAGTTATAAAGCATTGCTTGTTTTATAGAAGGCAATGTATAATTTTTATTTTTAGCTGATATATTTTTACTGCATCTGTTATTTTTACTGCATCTGTTTTTTTAATCCATCTGATTTCTATATATGTACGTCTAGGAATACATTTGAAAGTTTTTATGAACTGTTTTTTTGTAAGATTTTAACTATGTGTAGCATAGTAAACAGCTTAAATTGTAGTGACAATATGTAACTGTATTGGGATTTTATTTATTCACTCACGGTCTAGGTTAGTAGTGAATCCACTGCCTAATTGTTTCTGAAACGAGTGGCTGAGGTTATCTTAGATGGTGGTTAAAAGTCAAGTATATTTGAGAACCTGGAATTGTGTTCATTTTTAAAGCATTTGTTTTCAACTGAGCAACAACTTAAAACTTACGTAAATATAGGAATTTAAAAAATCTTAGTCACTGATTTGTGTAAGAGACAATTTGGATATTTGGAATAATTTCATGGCTAGAAACTTCTATGATTTCACAATATGGAAAGTTGAAGATTGGGATGTTTTGCCATGTCCTATGTGTTTGCTCTTCTATTTCCTCCCTCCCCCCACTTTCCCCCCACCTCACTGACAAGTGCAGAAACTATCACTAAATAAAGACTTGTAACATTCCAGCTCATCCAAAGTACCTGTTTAATTGATCTCAGATCATTTTTTGGTGCATTATCTTATTTAAAAAAACATAACCAGTCCTTGCCTGCATTTGCTCAATTTTTACAATAAGATCAAACTGAATGAAGTGGAAAGTGAGGACAAGGAACAGAAGTAAGTCTGTACATTCTAGTCCATTTGAGTTTTCCACTGCTCCCTGGACAGTGTAATTTGGAGATGAACTACACACACCACTTACTCTTCTGATTTTGTATGGAAGGACATGAGTCATCATGGCAGTAACTAACAACTACCTTGCATTCTAGGAATAACTTCTGATCTCCAGATTATTGATGTGAAACTTCAAGAGAGAGACTCAAGATTGTTTAAAATCATTTTCTGTGCACAAGTATAAGGAGAACAAAATAATTATCACTCTGGATCCAATGCAATACAGGAAAACCCACAAAAGATGAAGAGCACAATAGTAATGAAGCACACATTAAATAAAAATACATCAGATAGCGTATATAGATAAGCTAATTGTATGTCCGTAAAGTGACGGTAGGCTGTACATAAGGTGACTGACGGGAAAGAAAGTGGTGGTGGAGGAGGTGTTGATCAGCCTTACTGGTTGGGGAAAGTAGCTGTTTTTGGTGTGAGTGCTACGTAGCCTCCTCCCTGATGGGAATAGGATAAACAGTTCATGAACAGGGTGTGTGAGATCCTTCATGATGTTACTGGCCCTTTTCCAGCACCTTTCTGTATATATGTCCTTGATGGTGGGTAAACTGGTGGCAGTGATGCATTGGGCATCAAACTTGTATTATCTTATCAAAGGACAGCTGGATCCTTAATACTTCTGGCAGTGTTGTACTTAAGGGCACTGCACAGTCATGACAGATACACTGTCGAATTATTGTCTAATGAGTATTCTGATGCACATGACTGAATTGGCAAATTATCAAAAATAGCTCTTTTGTAATATGAAACATCAATGACTTTATTCAATTCAATAGAAAATGCAAAGCAAAATGAAGCTCTTCTGTTTCTTTTCAAAGCTACCTACAGCTGCAACAAGAACCAACCAATACACTCAAATGGTTTGGAATTATATTTTTGAGTGGATGTGTAAGCCAATCAAGCACATAAAGGTTTTAAGTGTAAAAGTTACTAAATCTTGTTTATAAATCCATTCTTAACCAGTTTTACCTTGAGAACCTGATCTAGATTATGAACCCAGACTCGTTGAACTAGTCTGATAATTGTCCCCTTTGCTTCTAATCCTTTTTTCTAAACATCCAATCTTCCCACTGCTGTACATTTCTTCCAATTATGTGATCCTTCAGGCCAACGCCTTTCTGCAAAGCAATTGAAAGATCCCTCAGTAACTCACAAGAAAAACTTGGGATAAATGTTCAACCCTGCATAGGAACTGGAAGAAAAGTTTTTTTGACAACAATTAGCATTTTTAGTCAGTTAGTTCATGAAAGTGGATTCTGAAACACATTGATATCAGATGGGACTGAATTTAATCCTTCATTGTTCATTTTTAATAAATCTCCATATGATTTAATGGTAGCATGTAAATATCTTGCTGTATTAATTTAACTCTGGAAAACAGGCATGATTAAAAAATATTACATGCAAATTTGTTTCATGATCAACATGGAATACTTTATAATTTTTAATGAGTATGTATTTGTGGTGACTAGATGAGTTTTAGGTGAAACTAAATAAGTACATGGAGAAGAGAATTGAAACACATTTGGATTGGCTGAGAACAAGTGAGGTGAGAGAAGGTGGTGGCATTTTTAGCACTTGTTCAGTTGTCTTGGATCAGGTTTCCTATTTCTGCTTGCTAAGTTCTATGTCATTCTTGCATTAAAATTTTTTGCTGACTTCCTTGTACTTCAAAAGTACTTCATGGACTCCCAAGGACTTTGAGATGACCTAGGCCATGAAAGGTGTAATGAAGATAACTGACAATTACATTCCAAAGTACACTGGAATCTTGCTGATTTCTGAATTGTTATAATGGAACAATAGCAAGGAAAACAAAAATTTTATAACTGGAAAGGAGAAATAGCTTTGTATACTGAGTTCTCATACAAAGTGTCTCATACTTTATTGGTTACGAGGCAGTTAAAAGTGGTAGCCAACCTCTGAAAAGTAAATAACCACAGTAAAGAATAAAAATAATTGTGAATTAATTTTGGTTTATAGTTCAGTGATGGCACACCTCCAGTACATTAGGAGAATTTCTGACTTCGAAGCAGGATGCAATATTTTGTGTTTATTCCAGCTGCCGGAGGGGTTGTCAAAGAAATTGGTTGGAGGAGATGATAAATCTTGTGTAGTTTTACTTGATGTTTTTGCATTTGGGGCTGGGCAATATCAAGAACATTTGTAGTAACACACAAAATGCTGGAGGAACATAGCAGGTCAGGTAACATCAATGGAGAGGAATAGAGTCTAATGTTTCAGATGAAGGGCCTCTGCCCAAAACGTTGACTCTTTATTCCTGTCCATAGATGCTGCCTGACCTGTTGAGTTCCTCAGGAATTTTGTGTGTATTACTCTGGATTTCCAATATCTACAGAATCTCTTGATTATTTATTGTGGATTTGTTGCCTAAAATATCTTTACTAGAAGCAGTACATAGTAACGTCTTTGCTTTGGTAATTAAGCTAAAATTTCTGATTTGATTAATTCTCTTTGGCCCATTGGTGGAATGAGCTTGAATGATATTTTTGTTCTGTGGCATAGTTTTACTGCAGGGCAATTCTGGTTTTTATTTTTCTTCTTAGTGGTCTGCACTATGAACAATCGGGTAACCTAAAGGATGTTCTGAAACACAGCCAGGGAACTGAGAATGTGATTGTCATCTCTGCCCACTAATCATGGTAGGAAGTGTGTGCATGCTTCCTCTTTTCTGCATGTTCACTGTCAGTGTCGGAAATTTGCATCTATTGTTACCAAGTAATTTTCCAACACCATTCCAATCATAAGTGCCTGAAAGTTAATAGTAAGACAATTGCAGAATACGTAATTGTGTTTCTCCACATTTCCCGATGATTCAGGAACAACTTCTTCCCCTCTGCCATCTGGTTTCTGAATGGACATTGAACGCATGAGCACTATCTCACTACTTTTTAAAAAAAAATTATTTTGCACTATCTGTTTAACAATTTTATTCATAATATTTACTGTAATCCAGTTTTTTCTCTTATGTATTGCTGCTGTAAAGTCAACAAGTGTCACAATATATAACCTGATTCTGATTATAAGATGGTACATAGCAGATGCTGTTTGCTTTCTCATGGGAAGAATAAGGTGGAGTATGAAGCCCTGTTAATTTCAAACAAGTTCAATAAATTATTCAGAGGCACAGGCCAAAGACTAGCTGGAGCTCTTTTCCTCACTTTTAGTCTTGGAGTAATTTGTGGAGCTTCAAAAGTCTATGACCATGTGTATCTCTGCTGAGGTGGGATGATGCTTGTTTTCTATTAGTTCAAATGGGATTTGGACCAAATGAACTTGAGTTTGTGCAAAATGTGACTGTAAAGGTTCAATTGCAAACCAGTGCAAGTCATCCCAAAGTTAAGAACACCCGACTTGTGTGCAACCTGTACATATGAGTGGGTGGTTGTGAGCCTGACAGTATGGATTTGCCAGCTGTTGTAGGCATCCTCTGCCTGGGAATTCAATTTGCAGTTATATTTTATAGTTGTGAACTGAGTTCTGAACGTTTCCTAGGATCAGAATCGTGCTGTAACCAAGGGAGGACCTTTATTCCAGTGCATGAAATCATGGAAGCTGCTTTGTACACTACAAGTCCCGAATCAGGATCAGATTTATTTGGTGTTTTTTGGCTACAGAATAGTGGAAAGACATACTACTATAAATAGTATGAGAAAAAGGAAGAGTGAGGTAGTGTTTGTAGGCCATTCAGAAATCCGATGGGAGAGGGGAAGAAGTAGTTTCTGAATCAATGGGTCATTGCTTGAGAAGAGGACGTGTCTTGGATGGTGAGGATTCTTGATGATGGCGCTATCTTGAGGCAGTGCCTCGTTAAGATGTCCTTGGTGGGGAGGATTGTGCCTGTATGGAGCTGGCTAAATCTATAAGGTTCTGCAGCCTCTCTTGATGTTATGCATTTGAGCCTTCATACCAGGCTATGATGTATCCAGTCAGAATGCTCTCCACTGTACAGAGGAATAGTAGGCTAAATAATCAATTAGAGTTGGTTTTGTAGCAGTGACCAGGACACTAACTTTTGGGTTCCTCTTGAATAGAGAGCAGGGTTTCAAAGCCTTGCACCAAAAAATTACGCTTCTAACATATTCAAATACTAGCCTGTGTATGTAGAGTAGGGATGTGAAAACTTTCTTCTGAGTCAGAGGAGAATATGCTGCATAAGTAGAAATATGCAGCTTGCAATAGCAGTTAATAATTGGAATTTTCAGTGACCTTTTGTTTCTAATGTAATAGCTTGATGAATTCAAAGTTAACTCAAGTTCTTGCTCTGTATCAGTATCAGATTTATTATCACTGACATATGAATTGAAATTTGTTTTGTATCAACAGTACAATGCAAATTCATAAATATCTATAAATTAAAACTACATAGTGCAAAAAACAAATAATAAGTAATGTTCAGAAATATGGGTGGAAGGGAAGAAGCTAGTCCAGAAGTGTTGAATGTGGGTCTTCAGGCTCCTGTACCTCCTCCCTAATGATAGTAATGAGAAGATAGTGAGTGTCTTTGATGATTAGATTGTGCTGCCTTTTTAAGCTACTGGTTTTTGAAGATATTTCGATGGTGGGGAGGGTTGTGCTTGTGATAGTCGCAATTAGAACCCTTTATGGTCCCTTGTGATACTGCACATTGGAAGCTCCATATCAGGCTGTGATGTGTCCAGTCCATAAGACATAGAATCAGAATTTGGCATTCACCCCATTGAGTCTGCATCGCTATTCGATCATGCTGATTTATTTTCTCTCTCAACCCATTCTCCTGCCTTCACCTTGTAACATTTGATGCCCTTATTAATCAAGAACATATCAATCTTCTCTTTACGTATATCCAGTGACCTTGACCTCCGCAGCCATCTGTGGCAATGAATTCCACAGATTCACCACCCTCTGGTGAAAGAAATTCCCCTGCAGCTCTGTTGTAAAGGTCAGGATGGTCTACATTGTGGGAGCTATTTATAATACAAAATGAAGGTGATTTCTGAAACTATATGGTAGGGGAAATGAGGATACTGGAGCAAGAGCAAAATATGGATACTGGGTAGTCCGATAGCATAGTGCATTTACAGTGCCAACGTCCCAGGTTCAATTTTGCTGCTGAATGTAAGTAGTTTGTACGTTCTCCTTGTAAATGCATCGGCTTCTGGGTGTTCCAGTTTCCTCCCACGTTTCAAAGACATACAGGTTTGTAGATTAATTAGTCACATGGACATGTTTGGGCAGCACAGACTCGTTGGGCCTGAATCTTTAAATTAAAAAAAGAACAATTTCTTTCTAGGACATATACAAGTAAAACAATGCAAGAATGACCTTTTTGAGATAGTATATCAGCCCAGCTTCTTTGATAACTGACTTGTATAAACTGAAGGTCATCAAGTTTTTGGAGATAGGTTCTGTGTAAAACAGTTTTGTTGTAAAACCTGTATTAATTATTTGTTCATCCGTGGAATGTGCAACTTACTGGTAATGCCAGCATTTACTCTCATTGCCATTGAATTAAAATGTATTCTGGCATCTACAGCTCGGTTAAAAGTCAACCACTTTATCTTGTTTCTGAAATCAAAGCAGGCCAATCCGTTCTCTTGCTCATTCAGCTCTCAGCATTTATTTCCTTAAGATAAATTGTAATTAACACCACCCACTCTCAGCCAAGGACTGTGTCATCTACTTTCGCTTGACCATTGAAATTGGACAGTCTCTCCACCTCTCCTTCTCCTTTGCAACTTAAAACATATTCAACTGTTCTTATAAAAACTCATTGATTGAAATATCAAGGAGACATAAAAGACTGCAGATGGTGGAATCTGAGATGAAATATTAATTCTGTTTAACTGTCCACAGACACTACACAACCTGTTGCATTTTTATTTCAGATCTTTTGCATCATTGCCTTGTCATTATTAATGTCACTAGCTTTTTATTTTGCGTCTTTCTATCCAAGTTGCAGGTTAATTCAAATTGGTTATATTCAGTTAACAGACTTTGAAGTCGTGTTTCTTTAGTGTAGCCCACTGTTATTACTGATTCAGTAATATAACCACTATGCCCCAGTTCCTCTTAATTAACCACGTAAAACATCTGAAATTGTTGAGCTGTTTGCAGTTATTGTAGATTCTGGAATTTGTAGAAGTAGCTATCTGATCAGGTATGATGTGATCGTCAAATTTTCATTTCCTTTAACTTTGTGTTTGATTATGGTTAACCCAGCAGTGTTACTCAAAGCTGCAAGGCATTACATGTATCAATTGAAATTGTTGTTTAAAGCCTTGTGTATGGCTAAGCTGAAAAAATGGCATCCATTTAACTTTGAAAATAAATGAAACTTTGTATGTCCGAGGAAGCTTGAATTGGTATGTGATCTTTGGAATTTGTGCAAACAAAAAATTCACTGAGAGAGGTGTTCTTTATGTGCCCACGGCTAGGAGGAATGGAGGAAAAAATATTGTTGTTTATTTTGTGCTGACTGAATTGAATTTGTTTATTCATTCGGTTTTGGCAAAAATAATGCAAGTGAACGCATGATGAAAATTATAAACATGTATTGGTTTGTAAATAAATAGTTTTTGAATCTTGAATTCAATCCACTCCATTCCTGTTCTATTAAGTTTTGGGCCTCTCTTGCTAACTAGTTTGAACAGTGTATGTTTCAAGTCAGCAAAGAAGATCTCTGAATAGGAATCGTTTCCTCATTAAGACTAGTCCAGATCAAACTTAGTTCATAGTTTTAGTCACAGTTTTAACTGGCTGTGTAACCAAATCTTATGCATGACCTAAATCTGTCACCGTATTTCACATGTCACTCAAGCAAGAATGGTTTATTTGGAGGAAAAAAAGAGAACCTTGGTTAACAGGAGACACAAGACTATAGATGCTGGAACTCGAGGCACTGGAAGAACTTAGTGGATCAGGCAGCAGCTATGGAGAGAAATGAACAGTCAATGTTTTAGGTTGAGACCCATCATCTGGGCAGGAAAAAAGAGGGAGATAGCCACTATACAAAGGTGGAGGGCCAGGATGGAGCAAAAATGAGCAGGTCAATCCATGTGACATGTAAATGAGGACAGTTATGGTATCAAAAGCTGAGTGGTGCCTGGTGGAAGCAAGGTGATAGGAGATAATCGGAGAGCATGGGATACAGGGAGAGGAAGCTTGAGAACTCTGTTCATGCTACCAGGTTGGAGACTGTCCAGGTCTTGTTCCTCTAACTTCTGCTTGGACGTAATCTGACAGTGGAGGAGGCGGTAGTTAATGATGCTTTCTGCTATACATGTTAAATGTTTACCAAATGCTTTATTCATCTGGAAAGCTTTATATTCAAAGCCAAATCTACAAAATTCTTAACTGATGTTCTGTAGTGTTTCCTACAAAAGTTGGAGGTATTACAGCTGGCTTATTTTTATCAGGTTTAATATCATTGACATAGTCAGGATGTAAATTGGACTGGGCATTGGATTTACGCAGGAAGCCAGAGAGTGGTAGTAAATGGTTGCATCTCTGGTTGGAGGCCTATGACTAGAGGTGTGCCACAGATTGCCGTTGTTTGTCATCTTAACAATGATCTGGATGGCAGTGTGGTAAACTGGATCAACAAATTTGCAGTGACACCTAGACTTAGGGTGTAATGACAGCAAGGAAGACTATCAAAGCTTGCAGTGGGATCTGAACCAGCTGGTGAAATGGGCTGAAAATTGGCAGATGGAATTTAATGCAGACAGGTCTTCAGTAGGACCAACCGGGGCGGGAGGTGGGGGTAGGGAGAGAGGTGGGGGATGTGTTAGGTCTCGTACGGTGAGTGGTAAGGCACTAGTAGTATGTCAGAACCAAGGGATCTGGGAGTACAGATCCATAATTCTTTGAGAATGGTGTCACAAGCAGATAGGGTCATAAAAAAATCTTTCAGCACATTGGCATTCATAAATCCAAGTATTAAGCACAGGAGATGGAATGTGATATTGAAGTTGTACAAGATGTTAATGAGGCACAATTTGGAATATGGTGTGCAGTTTTGGTCACTTACTTATAGGAAAGGAGTAAATAAGAGAATCACCAATTAAGAGAAATTTGTATAGGAGGGGTGTGCAGGTTAATGGGACGAGGCAGACTCATAAATATGGAATAGATGGGCTGAAGGCACTGTTTCTGTGTTCTCTGACTCTGTATGTCACTTTAAGTTCCCAGAGGAAACACTTTCTCCCTTTTTATATTTCATACCTTCTGTCAGCATTGGACAAATAGCAAAACATTCCAAAACTTTTACTATTGACAGCTATGATTGATTCAATATTTTTAGTTTCTTTTTCAAATAATACCAGTTTATATTTCAAAATTAGTCCAGGTGAAATTCAAAAATGATTCATTTCTTGAATTGATCTGTACTTCTCTGTAGGAGACTTTTAAACTTCTGCCCTTTAGTTTTTGTAATGATTTAATCTGTTAAAACAGGGTCAGAAGTGACATTATGTGCAGGTAAATTGAAAAAGATGTATGTATTACTTGAAGCAATCAAATTTTAACTACTTTGAATAGATGGTTTTGTTTATTCTGGTTGTTTAAATTACTGTCTGACAACCAATCCAGCTCCTGGCCTTCACGTGTGACTTAGCTACTAAGTCCAGCAGAATTGTTTCCAAGGACAGGAAAAGAGGCAAAGATAGATTACTGGCACTTTAAAACCAGTCACTTCAGGGAGATGGGGTTCGTCGGCCGTGGTTGGCAGCTATCTAGGAGAAGGAAGATTCTGATCTCAAACCTGCTGCCTTGCGGCTATACCCACTCTTGGGAAAGGCTACGGGAGTAAATTTCGAGGGAAAAATCTGGAGCTGGAGTCCCCAAGGCAGTCCTACATTGACTTCAATGCTGATTGGAACTCCCGTGATGCTTCTCGTACCAAAGTGTACTAATCTGCCATTCCTTTGGGTTCATCAGATTGGAGAGGAGGAGCCTGCTACATGGTCAACAGATCACTCTCTATATTGTACTGCCCAAGCTTGCGCATCGAGACAGCTAGGATGCAATATCAGTGGTCAATTCTGACTGACGGAGGCTCTCATTCACTATATAATGTTGCAAATAGTCAGTCACATCTGCTTAAAAGTAATATCTTAGGCACAAGCTTCAAATTTATTGCTAAATAGAGATGAGAGCAGGCCAGGATGTCATTGGTACGAAGTGGCCGATTCTGTATTTGTGATGTGGCTGTTTCAGTAATAAGTTTAAGTTACCTGTGCTCCTGTAAAATACACCCACAGTGGATAAGCATACTGCAATGTATTTTACTTATTATACAAGAATATAACTATGTATAAACTAAAAGAATCATATGAAACCCAGAGATTAACATTCATACAATTTAACACTTCGCATGATAAACTAGTAGTATTATTGATGTTGGCTATAAATGAAAGGTCATGCAAAGAAGATAAGCATTTTCTGAATTGTTAGTAGCTGTAAAAACAAATGCAGGGTAGAGAGAGATCAGTTGCTTGATGTGTGGAAGTTAAAATCTGTGTCTTACTGTATTTTTAGATTATATTACTTGTTTAGGAAAATAAATGCACTGGCAATAAGTTTATGTGTTATACTTTGTGATTGTAGACAGTTTTGGAAACATTGTCGTAGGAAAGACATGATTAAGCTAGAAAGAGTATAAAGAAAAATATGAGAATGTTGCCAGGTCTCAATAGCCTGTGTTATAGTGAGAGGCTACACAGGCTAATACTTTATTCCTTAGAACATTATGAGACTGAGAGTTGACGTTAATGGATGTTGTATAAATTTATAAAGAATATGGGCTGAATATCCACAGCCCTTTACTCAAAGAAAGGGAACAAAAACTAGAGGGCAGAGGGTGGTGTGTATGTGAATGAGCTGCCAGAGGAAGTGATGGACACCATTTAAAAGGCATTTGGTTAAATATATGAATAGAAAAGGTTTAAACTTGGATACAAACCAAAATTAAATAAATGGAACTAGCTTTGTTGGGCTCCTTAGTTTGGAATAGATGAGGTGGGCCATAGGCTCTTTTCCCATGCTGTATCATTTCATGATTCTGTCTAATACAGTAATCTGACAGTAATTTGGTGTAGAGTTATTATAATTGTCTGGCTCATATGAACAAATGTATAAATTGTGCATATTGAGGTTATAAAATCCTGTTAGTACATACAGAGCAGTGAACAGCAACCTGATGTTCTGTTTCAACCTCTGGGGAATAAATAATTGCTTGACTGAAATAGCAGATGCCTCAAATCAAACTGAAGATTCACATCTAAAATTAGATTCTTCTGATTTACTTGTCTGCTTTTGTTGAATTGGTTAGTTGCTCAGTTTTAATTATTTTGTCATATGTTTACAATTTTAATTGTTCCTGCTATTTTTAAATTAATCATATGCTACTTCTGAGTAGCTGTTCACGAGTTGTTCAGTACAACTTCCTCTTTGGAAGAAAATGACCAACTTTGCTCTAAATTATTTTTTTTTATATAATTTCAGATCACATTGCAGAGATTGAAGTATTGAATGTTTGGGTCAGATTGTTTGCCGTAAGGCTCTCCACGAGGCCATCTGTTGAAGGTTGCTTTTAAGTGAGTATGTTTTTTAAGTATTTTAAAGGTAGTTTTATAGACAGTAAATGTATGTAACTTCATTTACAAGGACCAGTTTACTCTTTAGTATGTTAGTGTAAGGAATGACAGACAAATAATGGTCATGTGTGAGCTTAGAAGTGATCATCTGGTCAACAGGGACATAGCAAACTGATCTTATCCTTGGATGGGCAAGCCTTGGTTGTGTTACTTTTCCCTGCACTTAATGCTTCATGCTATCGGATTGTTGGAAATGTTTTCATTAATTTCCTTTTTTGATTCAGAGGTGAAAGACTACCGCAAAGCAAAAGAATTTGTTAGGATAAATTCTACTTTTATGTGCTTGGTTGACTACTTGACAAGTATATGGATGATAAGATTTACCTCTTGAACAGCTATTTATGTTACTGGTCAAATCCAGTGAAGGCAAAATACATGGTTAACACGCGCAAAATGCTGGAGCAACTCAGCAGGTCAGGCAGCATCTATGGAAAAAAGCACAGTTGGCTGAAACCATTCAGAAGGACTGGAGGAAAAAAAGCTTGAGGAATAGATTTGAAAGATGGAGGGAGGGGAGAGAGAAACACCAGGTGACAGGTGAAACTTGGAGGGGGAGGGACGAAGCAAAGAGCTAGGAAGTCGATTGGTGAAAGAGACAGAAGGCCTTGAAAGAAAGAAAAAAGTTGGGGGGGGAGGAGGAGCACCAGAGGGAGACAATGAGGAAGGAGATAACATGAGAGAGGGAAAAGGGGATGGGAAATGGTGGTGGGGGGGAGAGGGGCAGCATTACTGGAGTTTTGAGAAATCGATGTTCGTGCAATCAGTTTGGAGGCTACCCTAATGGAATATAAGGTGTTGTTCTTCGAACCTAAGTGTGGCCATATCATGACATTGGAGGAGGCCATGGATGGACATATTGGAATGGGAAGTGGAATTAAAATGGGTGGCCACTGGGAGATACAGCTTGTTCTGGCAGACGGAGCGTAGATGCTCAGCAAAGCAGTCTTCCAATCTAGGTCGGGTCTCACCAATATACAGGAGACCACACCAGGAGCACCGAACAAGGTATAATGACCCCAACAGACTCACAGGTGAAGTGTTGCCTCACCTGGAAGGACTGTTTGGGGCCCTGAATAGTGCTGAGGGAGGAGGTGTAGCATTTGTTTCGCTTGCAAGGACAAGTTCAAGAATCCTTCTCTTCTCCCCCCCCCCCCCCCCCCCACTTTTTGCTGTTTGGAGGGATTGCTCCCTTCGTGACGCCCTTTTCCATTCGTCCTTCCCCACTGATTACCCTCCTGGCACTTAACATTGCAAGCAGAACAAGTGCTACATCTGCCACTACACCTTCTCCCTCACTACCATTAAGAGCCCCAAACAGTCCTTCCAGGTGAGGTGACACTTCACCTCTGTGTCTGTTGGAGTCATGTACTGTGTTTGGTGCTCCTGGTGTGGCCTTCTGTATATCGGTGAGACCCGACGTAGATTGGGAGACCACTTCATTGAGCATCTGTGCGCTCTCTGCCAAAACATGTGGGATCTCCCAGTGGCCACCCATTTTATTCCACTTCCCATTCCTATTCCAATCTGTCCATCCACAGCCTCCTCTGTCATGATGAGGCCACACACAGGTTGGAGGAACAACACCTTGTATTCCGTTTGGGTAGCCTCCAACCTGATGACATGAACATCAATTTCTCAAACTTCCAGTAATGCTTCCACACCCCCCCCCCCCCCACCCTTCACCATTTCCCATCCCCCTTTCCCCTCTCTCATGTTATCTCCTTGCCTGTCCATCACCTCCCTCTGGTGCTCCTCACCCATTTTTTTTCTTACATGGCCTTCTGTCTCTTTCACCAATCAACTTCCTAGCTCTTTGCTTCATCCCTCCCCCTCCAAGTTTCACCTATCGTCTGGTGTTTCTCTCTCCTCTCCCTCCATCTTTCAAATCTACTTCTCAGCTTTTTTTCTTCAGTCCTGCTGAAGGGGTTTGGCCCGAAATGACGACTGTGCTTTTTTCTAGAGATGCTGTATGGTCTGCTGAGTTCCTCCAGCCTTTTGTGTGTGTTGCTTGGATTTCCAGCATCTACAGATTTTCTCTTGTTTGTGAAAGCACATGGTTAGGTAGAGAGACACAGGCAGTCTGATATTCTCCCTACTTTTTTTTTTAAATTTAAGAAAGAATTTAAGAATTGAAGGGGAATTGAGCTTCAAATATATTGACACTTTTATTCTTGTTTTAATAATTCTTATTTAAAAATTGAGTTTGCTGAAAAACATGTAATTATACATTTAAAACTAGATATTTGTCTCCTTGTGACTGTCAAATTGAGGTTTTTCCTATCAGACACCCACTTCCCATTGTATCATAGTAGTACTCAGTTATACTAGTAAGCAGAACATGTTCTGTACTGTCATAATGAAGCTAGGAAATTGTCAGCATTCCCTTCTGTTTAAGTTTCATATCACTCTGATAAGCCTAGTGGTGGTGAAAGACAACATGCAGTTAGTTACTGTTGAACAATGTCATAACCCAAATGGCCTCAGTAATTTGGCTTGCAAAAAGGGATTTTTCAACTGCAAAGTCAGCCATTTGATACTGTTTGGACATGTTCATATTTGTTTTGTTGCTGCTTTTGGCACCAAGTTATGAAATACTAATGACAGGAATAAATTAACCAAAGGCTTTGTTTACTTATTTATCTTGGATACAGCATGGTGACAGGCTTTACCATCCCAATGAGCCTATGCTGCCCAAATATATCCATGTGACTAATTAACCTACTAACCCATATGTCTTTGGAATGTGGGAGGAAACCAGAACACCTGGAGGAAACCCATGTTGTCACGGAGAATGTGGAAACTCCTTGGAGAGAGTGAAGGGAATTGAACTTGGCTTGCTGGCATTGTAATAGTGTTATACTAACTGTAAAGCTACTGTGACGCCTATTGTTAACATCAAAAACTTCTAAGTATAAGAATGGTTACAAGGACTTATTATTTTTTGCTCATTATTTATTGCTATTCATTTATATCTGCATTTGCAGTTTGTTGTCCATTGACCCTGTTTTCAGTTATTGTTTTATGGATTTGCTAAGAATGCCTAAAGAAAAAAAGAATCTCATGGTTGTATGTGGTGACATATATGCAGTCTGATAATTTTATTTTGAACATGGGACAAGACCGTTTGGCACACATGTCCATGCTGGTTTTCAAAGCTCAACAGCTTGAACCCATCTTGGAGCTGCTCGTCTATAGTCATTCAGGTCATGCCTCTTCAGAAATACCATAGCTTAATGCAGTGATGTTTCTTCTGCTCTCTATAGAACTATGTTATAGACATGAGATTCTGCAGATGCTGGAATTCTTGAATAGTTCTGTATTATCCTGGACCTGGCTTGCTACCAGACTCGCTACTTTTGACTCCCACCTATGTTTACTTCTTTTTAGATTCAGAGGGCCAAGTGAGTTTGATACTCAATCTCTGGATCTCTGGTGAAGAGGATCCAGCCTTGTGCTTGGAGTGGATTAAAAGGCCATATGTTCTGAAGGCATGTTCTTCACTGATAGCCTTTCAATTCCTTCAGTTTTCAAATAAGTTGTAGACTTGTTAAAATGCCAGCAAATATTAAAAAGTAAAATTTAAATAATTTAACACATTTTCCATGGGATCACTCCAAGGTTTCCACAAGAATAAAATAAAGGTTGCATGTGGAGTGCATCAGGACCCTTGTCAGGGAGTCACGTTTCCTTTTAAACTTGATGCTACATGTAGTGATATCAATATCTGATCTTAACTGTATCTTGGATGTGCTATTAACTGTGCATGTGTTGGGAATCTGAACCTTCCTGAGATAAAAATACACTGTGTTCATATCAAATACACACTGCGTGTATGTTTGTGGTCTTCTGCTGCTGTAGCCCATCTGCTCCAAGGGTTGATGTGATGTGCGTTATGAGATGCTCTTCTGTGCACCGCTGTTTGTTGTTCCTTCACGTGCTTAGTGGTGCATCCTTTTGCTGTTTCCTTAGCATTTGTCTGTTCTTCACGGGTTCGCATTGCTACCTTGATGCCCAACCCAGCACGGATTGAAAACGTGCAAGGAGCTGGCCGGATTCAAACCCAGGACCACTGGTCTCGAAGTCCAGTGCTGGTGTCACCACACAATTGGCCAGCTGGACGCCACTGTTGTAACGCATGGTTATTTGAGTTACTGCTGCCTTCCTGTCAGCTTGAACCAGCCTGGCTGTTCTCCTCTGACCTCTCATTAATTTGTGTTCACAGAACTAACTCTCATTGGATATTTTTTGTTTCTCATACTATGTTCTGTAAACTCTAGAGACTGTTGTATGTGACAATCCTAGGAGATCAGCAGTTTCTGAGATACTCAAACTTCCCCATCTGACACCAACAATCATTCCACGATCAAAATCACTTAGATCATATTTCTTCCCCATTCTAATGTTTGGTCTGAACCTCTTGACCATGTCTATATGTTTTTTTATGCATGGAGTTGCTGCCACATGATTGGCTGGTTATATATTTGCATTAATGAGAAGGTGTATAGGTGAAACTAATAAAATGGCTACTGAGTGTAGTTGATAACTGCTGGTTCTCTTTGCATTTCCAGCTATTATGCAGCACAAATAGACCCACAGAGTACTTGCAGCCTTGGAAATGTAATCCTTCTCTGTATTGGTCTAACAGTACCCTTTTCTGTTTATGGCAGAGACTTCATTAATGTGATGCTCTTGGTTCCTAGCTGTGTTTACTTTTACACTTAAAGCTTGTGACTTTAAGAATCTTTGTGCAGGCTAACTGTATTTGCTTCACAACCATCTCAAGTAGAGAGAGAAGTTAAGCATGGTTTTTTTGTTGTTTTGGATTAGATTTGTATGGATAATTAAAATGACAGAACTTGAAATTGATTGCACCATTCAATTCCTCAAATATTTAATATAGTAGATTCCAGTTAATTGGGACACATCATTTGGGCCCAATTAAGTGGCTGCCCCAGTTAGCCAAGGTTTCTTGGAAATAGTTAAAGTATAAAAAAAGACAAAATACCATTTAATTGAGCAACAAGTTGTGCACTTAAAAAAAACAGAAAAAAATTATAACACTACTATTACTACTGGTAGTTGTCAGTCATATCTGAAGGTGACAGAAATTCTGTGTGGAAGAGTTTTTAAAGTGGAAAAGCCATTTCACTGGGGCAATTATGCTGTTCAACCTCAGAAGTCCAGGGCCAGTGGTATGAGTTAGGAGCCTTCCTCAGTTTTGGTGGTTGACCGTAACTACTGGTCGTGCTCTTTGCTCTCCCTGCGGTGTTGCAGAACCACTTTCTTGGCTATTGGATCTCACTCCAAATCTCATTCACTCAGTCCACCAGGGCTAATTTTGCATATCCTACTTTGGTATGATATCTGCCAGCTAAACTCACCTGATTTCGCCTACCTGTCAAAGCAGTGTACCAGGGTGTGGCTGCTTTTGCATGCAAACAGTTACTTTGACCTGTAGGTGAGAGCTAGGTGTTCAGTGGGGGCCAAAGGGAACATTCAGAATGATTGTCGATACCTTTAACTTCTTTGTCATTCCTAACTTGCTGAAGTAGTGAATACAGTTTATTTTCACTCCTAGTCTGATTGCTTGAAACTTCAGTAAGCAAAGCAGTTCTGAATAGTCTTGCTGCTTATTTCTCATTATCAATGACAAAAGTTATCGCTTTTTGAAAACAAACACATGCACATGCTACTTAGAAACTTTGCTTCATGCATGGTGTAGTGTCTAATGGCCATACAAGCGCACGCGATTAACGCTGTTAGAAACTGTTCAGCATCTGTCTCATGGCCCAATTAAGCCCTATAAATGAAGGGAATCCAGTTATTTTCTAGGTTAATTTTTTGTTCTTTGAGAGTTTTCCCAATTAAGTGGCTGCCCTGATTAATGGGAATCCACTGTATTTTGTTTTCAGACTAATGACTTCCATCCTGTCCTCTGGGTTTTGACTGTTGAAAAAAATGTGAGAGCTTAACCTTGCTCCTGGTTAGACTCTGTTTCTTTTGAAGATTAGCAAACTTGCAACTGTTTCCTGTTATCTCTCAAAACACACCATTGTAGTAACTCAGAAGCATCGTACAGATCCTTTTGAAATACAGGTGATGGTTCGTTGTACACTACTGTCAAGTTTCCTGTGTTAATGGCAAAATTAGCTTGATTTTGTATCTGTAGGTTTTTTTCCCCCCAAGAATGATTTCACTGTACAAAGATCACATGCTCTTTTTTGGTTAATTTCACCTTGTATTTGTATGATGGTACTGTGTCTAATTTTAGCTAGTGTTGTTTGTTTATAATCACAATGCAGTAGCAATCTTTCATTTAATAATACAGATAATTGCAAAAGAACAGGATTAGGTCACTTTATTGCTGATGACATTCCACTGATAAGGAACCAAGAATAATCCTGTTCAACGTTGTTTTGTTTATGTAGTATTTTGTATATGCCTGGATGGTGCATCAAATTGTTATTTTCATCCACTTGTCACATTTTTTTGTGCCCAGTACAGAAGGCTGCAGTTAAAAGCAAGCACTTGTTTCCTTGAAACTGTGAATAATCCTCTGCACTTTGCAACAGTTTCTGCCTGATGTGGTAAAATAAATCTCTTACACAGATGATGAGCTAAGTGCAAGTAACTTTAGATTTTTTGTATTTTATTGACTTCATCTTTTTGTGATGAACTGCGTATCTTGGGTTTTTAAGGAAATACCATGATTCTTAGGCGAGAAGCAAAGTGAAGTACAGGGTTGTTCTGTTCCTGACTCTTTGGGGCATCACCCCTTGATAAAATGCATCGATATTGGACAGTATTGGTAGTGCTCTAATTTGTTCTGTGTTTCATTTAAATACATAATTTGTTACAGTTTATCTTTTTAATATACTTTTTGAACTATTTCCATGAAATAGGGCAGCTGCTTAATTGGGCCCAAATGTACTGGTCCTGATGTGTCCCAGTTAAGTGGAATCCACTATATTAAATAATCAAGGAATTTGATGATGCAGTCAATTTGAAGTTCTGTCATTTTTGTTATTCATACAAATCTAATCCAAAACAACAAAAGGCATGCTTAATTTCTCCCTCCACTTGAGATAGTTGTAAAACAAATTCAAATAGCCTGCACATAGATTCTTAAAGTCACAGGCTTTAAGTGTAAAAGTATACGAAGTATATATATATATATATATACACACACACACATATACATAGTGTAAAAGGAACAACAACATTGCATTAATAAAGTCTCTGCACTGAACAGAAAAGGGTACTGTTAGACCAGTACAGAGAAGATTACACTTCCAAGGCTGAAGTTTCTCTGTGGGTCTAATTGTGCTGCATGATAACTGGCAATGCAAATAGAACCAGTGCAGTTATCAACTGCACTCAGTAGCAGCCTTATTAGATACACCTGTACATCTGCTCATTAATGCAAATATCTAATCAGCCAATCATGTGACAGCAGCTCAATGCATAAAAGCATGCAGACACGATCAAGAGGTTCATTTGCTGTTCAGACCAAACATCAGAATGGGGAAGAAATATGATCAAAGTAACTTTGACAGTGGAATGTTGTTGGTGCCAGATAGGGTGGTATGAGTATCTCAGAAACTGCCAATCTCCTGGGATTTTCACTCATAACAGTCTCCAGAGTTTACGGAGAATAGTTCAACAAATAAAATAAATCTAGTGAGCGGCAGTCCTGTAGGTGAAAATGCCTTGTTAATGAGAGACATCAGAAGAAAATAGACAGGAAGGTGATAGTAACTCAAATAACCATGAGTTTCTTCAGTGGTGTGCAGAAGACCATCTCTGAATAAATAATATAGCAGTAGAAGACCGTGAACGTAGTCAGCGACCACTATATATATTTTTATAGGTGCACTGTAGAAAGCATTCTTCTCGGGTGCATCACAACCTGGTATGGAAGTTGTCCTGTCCAAGACCAGAAGAAGCTGCAGAAGATCGTGAACATAGCCCAGCACATCACACAAATCAATCTTCCGTCCTTGGACTCACTTTACACCGCACGCTGTCGGAGCAGTGCTGCCAGGATAATCAAGGGCATGACCCACCCAGCCAACACACTTTTTGTCCCTCTTCCCTCCGGGAGAAGGTTCAGGAGCATGAAGATTCGTACGGCCAGATTTGGGAGCAGCTTCTTTCCAACTGTGATAAGACTGCTGAATGGATCCTGACCTGGATCTGGGCCATGCCTTCCAAATATCCGGACCTGACTCGCACTACCTTACTTTCCCTTTTTTTATTTTCTAATTATGATTTATAATTTAAATTTTTATCATATTGACTTCGATTTGTACTTCTGCGAAGCGCAGAATCAAATGTCACTGTGATGATTGTACGCTCTAGTATCAGTTGTTTGGTGACAATAAAGTAAAGTATATGGGAGGGGGGAAAGCAGCCCTAACTGTTTTGAGATCTAGCCAATAAAGTAGCAGCTGAGTGTAGCTTGGTTAAGGTTGATTCACTGTTTGAGCAGTGATTCAAAAGAAAGTTTGAATCCAATTTTTTCTCCTCTGGTATACTTTGCTGTCCTACTTTTATACTCGTATTCTGAAGTCCTAGTACTGAGCTGCAGGTCCTAAGCAGCTAATATAAACTTTATTTTGTCTGAGCAAGTTTTGTAAAGATTAAATTTCCTTGGATAATTGCCAGTCATCATCATTCTATGCCGTCTTGTATTGACGTGGTCTTATCTGTGAGCATGATGACCATGAGTGTGTGCCTTCAGCAATTCAGGAAAGCTTCTTTTCCTCTGCCATCCAATTTCTATATGGACATTGAAACCTTGACCACTACCACATTACTTTGTTTTTATTTTTAGCACTGCTTATTTTAACTTAATTATTGATAGATATTTACTTACTGTAATTCATTTTTTCCCTTCTCCATATTTATTGATTATGCATTTCATTGTATTGCTGCCATAAAATTAACAAGTTTCACGGCATATGCCAGTGCTTTTAGACCTGATTCTGATTTTTCTTGGCAAGTTTACAGAAGTGGTTTGTGATTGCTGCCTTCTGGACAGTATCTTTACAAAATGAGTAATACCAGGTATTACCAGAAGTTCTTCAGAAGTTTTCTGATGACTCTGCAGTAGTTGGATGCATCAGCAAGGGAGATGAGGCTGAGTACAGGGCTATGGTGGGAACCTTTGTCACATGGTGCGAGCAGAATCATCTGCAGCTTAATGTGGTGGACCTGAGGAGGGCTAAGCCACTGGTGACCCCTGTTTCCATCCAAGTGTGGACATGATGGAGGATTACAAATACCTGGGGATACGAATGGACAATAAACTGGACTGGTCAAAGAACACTGAGGCTGTCTACAAGAAGGGTCAGAGCCATCTCTATTTCCTGAGCAGGCTGAGGGTAGCAGACACCAACAGAATCAACAAACTCAAAAAAAAGGCCAGTGATGTTGTGGGGGTGGAACTGGACTCTCTGAAGGTGGTGTCTGAACAGGTGGCATGCAACTTGGACAATGTCTCCCATCCACTCCATAATGTACTGGTTAGGCACAGGATAACATTCAGCCAGAGACTCATTCCACCGAGATGCAACACTGAGCGTCATAGGAAGTCATTCCTGCCTGTGGCCATCAAACTTTACAACTCCTCCCTCGGAGTGTCAGACACCCTGAGCCAATAAGCTGGTCCTGGACTTATTTCCACTTGGCATTATTTATTTATTATTGTTTAATTATTTATAGTTTTACATTGCTATATTTCTACACGATTATTGGTTGGTGCGACTGTAACGAAACCCAATTTCCCTCAGGATCAATAAAGTATGTCTGTCTGTATTATCAATGTTTTTCAGCAATTATCTGCTTGGTGTCAGTGGTTATGTAACCAGGACTTGTGATATGGACCAGCTGCTCATATGATCATCCACTACCTACTCCCATGGCTTCAGGTGACCCTGATCGGGGATGGGGGGTTGTGGCTAAGCAGGTGCTACACCTTGCTTAGAGTGGCCTGCAGGCTAGCAGAGTGGAGGAGTGCCTGACACCTCCTTTGATAGAGATGTATATCTCCACCCCCACCACACATAATTGCCAAGAGAGGTCTGAAGTAAATAAAGCCAGACATTTTAAGTAGATGCACAGTTAGTCTGCTGCTGTGACAAGATTTTCCAGTTTAACTCACTGAGGAATAATTTAATGTTTATCTTTAAATTTATCTTGGCAAAATAAATTGTTTTGCTTGGACTTTTTCTTTCATACAGATTCTGCTAGGAAGTTGTGTATTACTACAGTTCAGAGTCATCTCCTTGATTAATAATTAGCAAAGTTTAGCAAATAATTAGCAAAGTTTAGCAAATGAAGTTTTTCAGTAATTGCCCAAAGTCATGTAATTAAAGCCAAAAGGAGCTTCAGACCTTGAGGGTAATCATGTAAATTATGACAATGGCTGGTGAAGCCTGCATTTTATTTGTAGGATAAATATTTACGGACTGGATGAAGAAAAGCAAAGCAGGATGAGAACTTCATGTTAGCAGTGTTCTCTTTTCAGCCTTCACAGTAAATAGAAAAGTCAATCCCTCAGAGCCAGAATATATATTTGAGTTAAATGTTGTTTTGTGACCAACCCATTCTCATTTCTAACCCATCCTTTTGTGGCAGTCTGAGTGAAGATGGTGACTCAGAAACCCAGTGCGACGTTATGTGTGGTGATAAAATCTTCAGGGGATTTGGATGACTTTGTCAGCTGCTATGCTAGGTTTTTGACACTACTTAAAAAGTATAATTTAAAGCTAAGTAATGAAGGAACAAATAATTAGAAACTGTTCAAAGTACATTATTGAAGTAGGAATACCATATGCAACTTAGAAATTCATCTTTTTGCAGAGAACCATAAAACAAAGAAACAGTAGAATCCACAAGAAAAAAAACTCAACAAAGAGCAACAAACATTCCATGTGTGAAAAAAGAAAAAATTGTGCAAAGGATTAAAAAAAAGTAACAAATAATACAAGAACATCAACCGCAGAGCCCCCAAAAGTGAGTCTACAGTCACAGAGCCAGTTCAGCACTGAGCTGCGTGAAGCACTGTCCATCTCTTTCATTAGAGAGCCTTGTCCCTGGACGTGAATTCAAAATATATTGAAAACAAGTCAGCTGAATATCTCTGAATTGCTTTGGAAGTTATAATTTCTTTGCTGTTGCCCTTTTTAAGCTTACATTTTTTTTGGAGAAGGTGATGGAACCAGCAAATGTCAAGCAGATCCATTGAATTTTCAATTGAGGTCTTTAATCTTCATATTTTTGTTTACTGGCCTTGCCTCAAAGTTAATAAATTAATTCCATTTTTGTGCTTTATTTTTTTCCCCTTTGTAAATAGACATAATGGGTAAATCTGGTTATTGCAGTAGCGTATGTCATCAAATCATAGAAACAGAAAACTTACAGCACAGTACAGGCCCTTTGGCCACAAAGCCGAACATGTCCTTACCTGATAAATTACCTAGGGTTACTCATAGCCCTCTATTTTTCTGAGCTCCATATACCTGTCCAGGAGTCTCTTAAAAGACCCTATCCATTTCGATCATCATCGCCGGCAGCCCATTCCACGCACTTACCACTCTCTGCGTAATAAAAGCTTACCCCTGATATCTCCCCTGTATCTGCTTCCAAGCACCTTAAAACTGTACCCTCTTGTACTAGCCATTTCTGCCCTGGAAAAAGCCTCTGTCTATCCACATGATCAATGCCTCTCATCATCTTATACACCTCTATCAGGTCATTTGTCATCCTCTGTTGCTCCAAGGAGAAAAAGCCGAGTTCATTCAAACTGTTCTCATATAAGGCATGCTCCCCAATCTCCTCTGCACCCTTTATATGGTTTTCACATCCTTCCTATAGTGAGGCGACGAGAACTGAGCACAGTACTCATCTTAAAGAAAATTAAAGATTAGCTTTATTTTTTACATGTACATTGAAATGTAAGTAAAAATGCACTATTTGTGACAATGACCAACAGTCTGTCCTTCGTAGAAAAGTTCTTCCAGGTCAACGGCTTTGACCACAGGGCTATTTGACAGTGGTTGGCAAGTAATGTCTTGCAGGCGCTGCAGAAGAGGGACAAGATGGACTCAGTGGTGTGGTTCCCTGAGCAGACTGTCCAGTTCATTTAGCAAAATCTCTCATCGCCAGAACTCACCAACAGGCACCAAGACCTTGCCTGGCTGGCAGTGAGAGGGGCCCTCCCAATCAGATCCTTCCTGTATGCCTGGAATGTCGTCTTCACACCCTGCTGCCCACGAGAGGACTGCAATGAGGTGGAGTCAGTGACTCACCTCTTTGCACACTGTGGGTTCGCGAAAAAGGTGTGGAGGAGGACGGAAGGGATGGTGTCAAGATTCATGCCCAGCAGCTGCGTAACTGAGGACTCCCTGATTTATGGGTTGTTCCCGGGGACACACACGGAGACAAACATCCGGTGCTGCTGGCAGATCATCAACTTGGTGAAGGATGCTGTTTGGTCAGCCGGAAACTTGATGGTCTACCAGCACGTGGAGATGTCCGTGGCTGAGTGCTGCCAGCTGGCACATTCTCGCCGGCAGGAATACGTGCTGAGGGATGCACTCAGGCTTGGTGCAGCCACCGTGAAGGCCCATTGGAGAAGGACCACAGTTTAAAGTTCATCACCTGCGGGAGTGAGAGGGGTCGGGTGGGGAGGAGAATACCCCTCATCAGTGGTGTGGATAGATGAGTCAACATGGTGCCCCAGGAGTGGCTGGAAATGTATAGATGGTAAAGGAACTTTGGTAAAGGAATGAGAGTCAACACTTGGATGTTTATCGTTAATAATTTTATTTTATTGTAAATAAGTCTTTAATCCTTGACTAAAGTTCAAGAGTCAATGTATGTTTTATTGTAAATAGCTTTATTGTATAAGGACTCAGATTTAACAAATGTTTTTTTCTATGCAAATAACTTTATTTTGTAATATTTCTGAATAAAGTATTTTTGGAGAAAAAAAATTCTGGCACTACCTAGCATGATAACAATTCACCAACCATAACCTTCAAATGTGGGAGGAAACCAGAGTACCCAGTAGAAAGCCACATGGTCATGGGAGAATGTAAACTCCTAGGGACAGTACAGGGAATTGAAGCTGGTACACTGGCACAGTAGAGCGTTATGTTAACGGCTATGCTACTGTGCTGACTGCTGGATCTTGAAGATGATCTTTGTCAGACGGTTACCATCTGAAGTATTTTCTTCGTAGACTATCTTTCCTCTTACAGAGTATTGCTATGTTGCTCCATTGTTATTGGTGAAAAGCTTTACTACTTCTAGCACTAAAGCATTAAGTTTAACCTAAATCCAACATAATTTCAGTGTACTTATTTTTTTAACCTGTTGATGCAGTCCTGTCAATTTAATTGGACTCATTTTGTCAACGTTTTATTTTCTGCCACAAATCTTTTATCAATGATTGTTTTTGATGCATTTTGATTTGGAGGTGGCATTTAAAACAATATTCTTAAACAAAAACGTTACAAATGTTTTGCTTTTTTTAAATAAGTAGTCATACATGGAATTTGGGACTGTTAGCATTTTTGATTGCTTTTGGACTAGGCTAAGCCATCTCAGAGGGCTGGAAGAAATCAGTGGGTTAAGCAGCATCTGTTGAGGCAAACAGACGGTTAAAGTTTTGGTTTGAGACCCCACATCATGAAATATCATCTGTTCTTTTGCCTGCATATCAGGTGTCTGAATATTGCCTTCTTTTAAAAAAAAATCTATTTAAAATCAATGCATTGCAAATTTTAAATCAAGTCATAACATCATAGCAGTCAATATAATAAATAATAACAGAAAATGCTGCAAATGTCCAGAATGTTGGGTAGCATCTGCATGCAGAGAAACAGAGTTCACATTTCGGTTTGATGCTTTATAGGGGAAAGTTCTTTGCAGAAATTTTATAATAAGTTTGTTCCTTTAATCATGTCTGTAAGCTCAGTCATTGGGTCAGTGCAAACTTCACAGTACTACTTGCATTACAAATAGACCCATTCTACCTATGTTTTCCATTAACTTTTCAAATTATATTACCAAATTTTCTTTTCAAAAGCAGCATATGAAAGAATGGTACCTAACAGGATGATTTATTTCACTGAATATTTCCCCTATTTTAATCTTTATATCATTTATGATGATCTACTCCTCAGCTTCTTTTCTCCAGTCCTGCTGAAGGGTGTCAGCCCGAAACATCAACTGTACTCTTGTCCATAGGTGCTGCCTGGCCTGCTGAGTTCCTCCAGCATTTTGTGTGTGTTTCTCAGATTTCCAGTATCTGCAGATTTTGTCTTGTTTATCATTTATGTTTGTTTTCTTTTTATCCTGCAAATTTTGTGTCGGCTTTGATTCTGTCGTTTGCTTCAGTAATCCCTTGATCCCTAATGTACAGGGCATATTATTTTTATGGTAGAACCATCACCCCACCAGCACATATCATGAGACAGTAGTAAATCAAAATGATTTAATGATTATCAATTTATCGAAATACTATTTCATGTAATCCTCTGATAGTTGAAGCTAATTATTTTTCATATTTTTTTCAACATTTTTGTGATAAAGAGAATAAATGTGTTATCATGAAAGTAGGAAGAAAATCCTTAAAATGGCATAATTCTCCATTATGATTTACTGAATTTTTTTCCCTTAACAAGCAGGTGAAAGTGTGGCAGTCAGTGATGCATCATCTGATGATTAATTTCCTAACATGAATAAACTAGATTGACATATCTTGTACTGAATTAATTTAATGCCATTATCCTGACATCATAATTCAGAATAACACATACCAGTACTTGCAGGATCTCTTGTGATCATAAAACAAAAAGGATTTTTTCTTGTTTAAAAAAAATTGGTAAACAGTTTTATTTCATCAATATAGAGTGTGCAGATACATTTCTGAAGTTGGAAGTACACTACACTTTTAAGTTTGCCAAGGAAGCTGTAGTAAAGGAGATAAATATAATTTGTCTGGATTACTACTCAGCATCTGGGAAAGTGCATAATGACGCCTTTGTTTTAAGCAGACAGCTACAACTTTATCTTGTGCTTTTGGCCTTGACAGTTGTATTCTTGGGAGGATCAAAAAGAGAATTGTAAAGTTAGGTTTCTTGGTTGATTCATTTTGAAGTAGCTAGTGTCATTAACTTACTTCACATTGTGAAGCTGACTCACATTGTAAAGTTTTTGAGGCAATTTCTAACTTATTTTGTTTCTTTGTGTTTTACAGTTGGTGAACCCTCCTGTGCCATTTTGAAGATGGTGAAGCCTGACCTTCACACTTTGGCTCATCACCTCAAGCAAGAACGTCTTTACGTGAACTCTGAAAAACAATTGCTTCAGCGGTTAAATGCTGAAGTGCTCAAAACTGCAGAAAAGCTATACTGTTCAGCATGGATTGCAAAACAACAGCGAATTAACTTAGACCGTCTAATATTAACAAGGTAAGATCAATGTGAATTTAGAGCTACAATCAAATGCATGGCAATATAACTGAAAAAAAAAGACAATTTTTTTTTGGCAAAATGGTCAGTATTAGTTTCTGATGAACTCTCAGTATTTGTTTTATGTGTAATGTGTGTGTTGATTTCTGTTGTGCTATTGTTGGTACAATATTGCAGTTAAAGGTTTCAGTGGGCAGTGGTGAAGAAATTAAGAAAAATTTTATTCAACCGAAGGAACAAAAAATAGCTGCTAAGGAGAAACAATGGCCAGAAAATCAATTTGATCAAATGTAAATTAGATTTCTCTCAGGAAGCAGTATTTAGGAATATGAGGTATACCAGATAGTGTATCATTCTCAGGTGAGTTGGATAATTCTGGACTGTGACTCAGAGCTTTTGCACCTCATGCCAGGAGTCTGTTGCTGTCTGTTTAGTTTTCTGTTTAGTAATAGACATCAAATTGGATGGGACATGGCCATTTCCCATATGGGAATTCTTAAGTTAAATCATTGTCCTGCTTGGATTTTCATTACATGGCAGCTGTTGATTATCTTTTGATGGATGCCACCAATGCCAAGCCAATTTGAGATGAATGAGCTTAATCTGACTTTACTACTTAAAGTACATTGGAAAAACAAAAGGTTCAAGTGCATGGAAGTTATTAACCGGTGTCTTGACTTTAATTTTGATAATTGATGCAAATCTTGAATTTTTGTGCCTCTTTGTCCAAATTAATTAGAATTCATTTTTACTTTATAACCAGTTTTAATTGTGAAGGTGCTTGCAAAGCCAAGGCTTATTGCCCCTCTTTTTTTGATCTGAGAAAGTGGTGGTGAGTTCTGCTTTGAATTCAACCCACTTGAGCACTTTCACAACTTTAGGTTATTGAAAATCTGTAAGCTGTGAAAATTTCCTCTATGAGAAATGTATTTCTGGTTGTTGGGTTTCTGATAAATACCTGTCGCTTTGGTGGAAGGAGACAGAGGCAGGTGAGTGATGGATGGAAGCAGATATGGGAGGAGAAAAAGAAGATAGATACAAATCATGGGAGGGTTGAAGAGATGAAATCAGAGAGAAAGACTGGAGGAGCACGAAGGCCACAGAGTTAACATATGGTAAGTAAGGTAGGTGGTAATGGGAGCTACTTGAGAAAAAGCTAGGCAGATGGAGGAGGAGGACCAGGGCATGGGTAGTATGTGGGGGAGGGGATAAAAATGGGTGACGGGGAAGGAGAAAGGTATGGAACAAAAGAACAAAAATGGGAATTCCAGGGTGGATTGAAAGGACAGAGAAAGAGATTAGAGTCATGGAGTAAGTTTTTGCCTGAAACTGAAAATTTCAACATTCCAGTCATCGGGCAGGGGTTTGGGTTGGGGGTGGGGGTGGAGTTCGTCTATCCAGGCAGAATGAGGTGATGTTCTTTCAGTTTGTGTTTGGCCTTTCCCAGGCAATGGAGAAGACTGAGAAAAGACAGGTGTACAGTGGCGAATGGGAGCAACTGCGAGCTCTGGATGGCCATTGTGGGCAGACCACTATCTACCTATCTCCCTCATCCTATCACCTAACACCCTCTGTGTCACCCCTCTCTATCTTTATTTGAGCTATATTGCACCACTCTCAGATCTGATACAGGATCTTGACCAAAAGTAGGCAATTTCTTTCCCTCCACAGATGCTATTAAACTTGCTGAATACCAGCAGCAGTTTGTTGTTTTTTTTCAGTTGCAGTATTCTGCATCAGCTTTCCCAATTAACTTCAATCTCAGTGTCATGAACCTATCTTTACAAGCTGTTGAAAATATGTAGGCTGTGAAGATTCCCTCTGTGGTAAATTTATTTCTGATTATTTGATATTTGCTAAACATGATCAATATCTATAATAGAATAATTATAAATTTATTGATTTTGTGATACAGTGTAGAGTAGGCTCTTCTGGAAGCCAAGCCGTGCCATCCAGTAGCCTCCGACAACCTCAATTAACCCTAACCCAATCATGGGAGAATTTACAATGAGCATTTAACCTACTCAGTACGTTTTTGGACTGTGGGAGGAAGCTGGAGTGCCCGAGGAAAATCCACACATTCTACAGGGAGGACAAACGGAAACTCCTTATTGAATAGCACCAGAATTAACTCCGAACTGTAATAGTGTTTTGTTAACTGCTATGCTACCAAGGCACCTAATGGAATGATATGAAAGTGTAATGAAAAAAGTCTTAAAAGATACAGCAATAAAATAGGACCATCTTACTTATCAAAACAAAATCAAGATTTCCACTTACACAAGCTGTATTTCGACTTTATTGAATGTCAGACATTTATCGGGTTTGACAGCTGCTAGGAGTAAAGATGTTAGCTGATTTCTGTCATTTCTTGCTTTTTGTCTATAATTGTAATCCTTGTTGCAAAGACACAGCAAACATTAACAACTGCTAATAATTACATGCAAGCATTTCTCTAGTTTTATCTCAGAATTAGATTTAAATTCACTGGCATATCATGAAATTTGTTGTTTTGTGGGAGTAGTACAGTGCAGTACATAATAACAAACTGCAAATTACTGTAAGAAAATATGCATGTTTAATTACCAAATTCAAGGTGACTAAATAAGAAACAAGAATCAGTCTATGTGCTGGAGTAACAATTTCTCAGGTTTACAAATTAAAATTTGACTGTACCAAGACAATGTACAAATTTTCTTTCAGTTTAGTGAAAACCACAGCAATATGAAATAAATGAGGAAGACTCTTTACTTAATCAGCTGTTGGCTGATTTTTGATGTTGGGTTGCTTGTGAAGCATAAGAGAAAAATTAGCTTTGGTTGATTGGGAAAATACATAGAAAAGTTTGATATGGCAAGACAGTGATTAGCATTTAAAGAAATAAGTGTCAGCTAGCAGGAAAATAATCCCTCGAGACAAAATCTAATGAGAAAAAGTGATTGTGAATCTGTGGAACTTTAGATGACACCTGAGCATCCAGAATTGAAACTCTGAATTGCATATTATCTAGTCATTGGGATTTATCAGCCTTCAAACTTGCCAGCACTATATTTTGAATACTAGTCTTTCTGGCTCATGAGAAATTAAAGATGGGTTTTAAATATGAGGTGGAGGTTTATGAAATAATCAAGAATACTAATTGCCTGAAGATTGGCAGCATTTTTGAACCAGCAAAGGAGGGCCAGGAAATTAATAAAGAAAAGTCAAGGTTGAGTATAAGAATATTATCAGATGAGAAACATAAAAGCTCTTATGATTTTTAATAATGTACACCACAAAGAAACAGTAATTGCAAGCTTATAAAATCCCAGGGATGATTTGTATTCTAGCAGTTAAAAACATAAGAAATAGTATTAGAATCCATCTGGAAACTTAAATTACCTGATTTGGAGCATAAAGCATTTTCTTTGAATAACTTCCTGATAGTTTGATAGTGTACAGAAATGTACAAGTCAGATTTTGTACAGTGTTCTCATTGTTAGCTGGAGGTACTAGAGTTGGGAATGACATAAAAATTCACCATATGCAAGTTTCAGAAGGAACCAGAAACATCATGAAGGATCACACTCGCCTTGCTCATGTACTGCTTGTCTCACTCCCATCAGGGAGGAGGCTATGTAGCATCCATGCCAGTGTCACCAGACTCAAAAACACTTGCCCTAAGTGGTAAGGCTGATCAACACCTTCACTCACTAACTCACCCCACCACACCTCCAACTACCTCTACTTTATCATTTCCTGTCAGTCATCTTATGTACAGACACTCCTGTATCTGATGTCACTTTAGTAGCATACAATCAATCTATGTCTATAAGCTATTTTATGTATTTATACTTTGTTTTTAAATTATTATGTTCTTTATAAATTTTTTGCTGCATTGGATCTGGAATAACAAATATTTCCTCTCCTCTGCACTTGTATACTGGAAATGACATTAAACAATCTTGAGGGAAGGGAAAATCCACAGGAAAAAATGTTGGATCAGGAACTCAATAAATTCAAGCTTTCTTCCATTTGTTGTGTACAGCAGTTACTCTAATCATTATAGAGATCTGCTGGTACGTGAAATAAATCTCAGTGTTGAGGACCTGTATATGTTTTGCTAGTCATAGATCCAACCTGAACCCAATAAGTACAGCTGTATCCTGTTGATTTGAGGTTGGATGACCTGGTTTGAGCTGGAAGAGAACTAAGCTTCTGATATTAATTATTCAGCTGCCTATGTATTGAATACCTTAAAATAATTTTGCTGATACTAATATTGCATGTATTCAGAAAATAAACTTTTCCCTTTTTATTTCAGTGTTGAAGCATCTCCAGCAGAATGCTGCAAACATGCAAAGATCTTGGAGGATACTCAGTTTGTGGATGGTTACAAGCAGTTGGGTTTCCAAGAGACGCTGTATGGCGAATTTTTAAATCGGCTCAGAGAAAACCCACGACTCGTTGCCTCGTGTCTTGTTGCTGGAGAGAAGCTTAATCATGAGAGTACCCACAGTGTCATCCTTACAGTGTTTACTGCCCTTTATGGAAACTGCATTATGCAGGAAGATGAGAGTTACCTCCTACAGGTGTTGCGTTACCTGATTGAGTTTGAACTGAAAGAAAGTGATAATCCCCGGCGGTTGCTTCGAAAAGGTGCCTGTACGTTCAGCATTTTATTCAAACTTTTTTCAGAGGGGCTGTACTCGGCCAAGCTTTTTCTCACTGCGACCTTGCATGAACCAATAATGCTGCTTCTTGTGGAAGATGAGGATCACTTGGAAACTGATCCAAGTAAGCTTATTGAAAGATTTACTCCAGCACAACAGGAGAAACTTTTTGGGGAAAAAGGCACAGAGCAGTTCAAACGGAGGGTGCAGGAGATGGTAGAAAGCAACGAAGCAAAGCTAGTAGCTTTGGTAAACAAATTTATTGGATATCTCAAACAGAATACGTACTGTTTTCCACATAGCTTACGTTGGATTGTATCTCAAATGTATAAAACCTTATCTTGCATGGAGTGTCTGGATATTGGGGAGGTGAAGGCCATGTGCACAGATCTATTGCTTGCCTACTTCATTTGCCCAGCAATCGTGAATCCAGAACAGTATGGGATAATTTCTGATGCTCCAATTAATGAAGTGGCAAGATTTAATTTGATGCAGGTAAGATCACTTCCTGTTCTTGAAATATATTGTGAAGATTTCTTTTACTTCCTCAGTGTTGACCTCATTGTTTGTTTATAAGTACAACAACGTTGGGGAATGTTTTGGATTATTTATTAGTTTAAATCCTAAAGAAAATGTTCTCTTTTGTTTTACCATTGCCAGTAAACATGATATTACACCATCAAGCCATATAAAGGATAACACTTAATCTGTTTTTCTATCCCCACATTGTGTACCCAATTGATTGCTAGTCTTGTGGCAAACTTGCTGATAAAAAATTCTTATTTGTTAAATACATATGCTGTGGAAAATGTATTCTTATGATCTTTTTTCCATGCATTTGTTTATATATAACATCTAGAAAAGAATTTCTTACATAAGCTTACTCTAATCAACTTCAGGTCAGTGTGTTCTCTATTCTGTTATTTTTAACCCCTTTTGTTCATTGACTAAGCAATGTGTGGGTGAAATGGCCTAGGTAGTCAAAAAGAAAGATAACACTTAGTTTTATTGTTCTATGATCTTCATGTTGAGTAATGTTCAAGCTGGACTTTATTTCTTCTGGGAAAACCTTGAACTGATTGCTTGTACAAAATTGCCAGAGGTTTGAGTTTCTTTAAGGAAGTGATTAAGATGATGTGGTATTAGATGTTGTCAATGTGGATTTAGAGTAAAGCATTTGACAAGGTCTTTCCCAGTGGACAAGTCCAGGAGATGAGATCACAGGAGATCCATGATGAGTTTATTGGACCCAAAAATTGGTTTGCTCATAGATGACAAGTTAGTGGTAAAGAAGAGTTTTTCTGTCTGGTGATCAGTGGTGAGTCCTCTGTAACATCTATGAATGATTTGGATGAAAATGTAGCTGGTCTAGTTTACAAGTTTGACATGAAAATTGGTGAAGTTATGGATAATGAGAAAAAGCTGTCAAAACATGCAGCTTAATATACGTCAGCTGAAAAATTGGATGAGTCAAGTAAAGGGATACATTTTGAGAAGCAGGAGGAAAGTATACATTAGCTAAGAGTATTGATGT
Source organism: Hypanus sabinus (assembly GCF_030144855.1). Taxonomy (NCBI): domain Eukaryota; kingdom Metazoa; phylum Chordata; class Chondrichthyes; order Myliobatiformes; family Dasyatidae; genus Hypanus; species Hypanus sabinus. The sequence goes on along the minus strand of NC_082723.1, from coordinate 25,854,717 downwards.
ACAGAGGGCTCTTGTGTTGTAATCATAACTCCCTGAAAGCTGTAATGTAAGTGGATAGAGTGTTAAAGGTGGCATATGGCATGCTCTCCTTCATTGGTTGGCATTGAGTATAAAAGTCATAATGTAGCTGTACTGTATAAAACCAGGGCCATACTTTGAGCTCTGTGTGAAATTCTAGTTGCCATATTATAGGAAGGTTGTGGGGGCTTTGGAGAGGGTGTTTAAATGGACTGGGAGAATTAACTAGAAGGAGAAGGTGAAGAAATTTGTTTTTTCTGGAGCATCAGACACTGAGGGGTTGTGCTGCTTGGGAAGATAGAAACACTTTCAATAGGAATGTTTAGGAAACGTTTAGACAAACACATGACCAAGCAGGGAATGGAGCGATAGGGATAATGTGAAGGGAGATGGGATTAGTTCAGATAGCTGGCTGCACCAGACATCGTGTCCCTAAGGGCTTGTTCCTGTGCTGTACTATTTAATCATTGCAGAAAGGCAACTGTGGATGTGGTTCTTTTAATGTTAATGTGCACCAGTTAGCAATTGCTATTTAGATCTTTATTTTGTTCATGTACAATTTTCTTTGCTCTTTGGGGTTCTGATTACCAGGAGTTTTGTGATTAAAGCAGGAGTTCCCAACATGGATTCCATGTTTAATAATATTGGTCCATGGCATAAAAAAGGTTGGAAACCCCTGAGATAAAGGTTCAGCCTCATGGTATATTACATAAAGAGGATGTTGGTAATTTTGTCGTTAAGTATGGCTCTGTTCAGTGTTTTTTTTGGAGATTAAGATGCTGACATCTGTTGATACTGCACAACAGTTTTTCAGAAATTAACATTATGCATTATACCTTCAAGATCAAATTATCAGAAGGCTAACACCTTGAGCTGCAATAGCACCGTATTGTGCTCCATATGTAGCGCATAGAAAGTGACTTAAGCAAAAAAAAGTCATTTCTATTTTTGAAGCTAGTACAAAGAGGAAGGTTGCTAACTGATTCAGATAGGAACAGCATGCTTTCACTTAAAGGAGAAGCTACAAATTCTGGGAATCTGGAACAAAAACAGAAAATGATAGTCATTCTGCAAAGGAAAGACAATTTCACATTTTAAATGAAACCTTCAGAACCAAACTGAAAATTAAAATCGCCATTTTGTGAGGGAAATGCCCTCAAAGGAATAAAAGTAATTAAGTCAATATGAGGTGACACATTGATTTGAAAGTGAATATTAGTACATTTTGTTTCTGGTCTCAGTTCTTTTAACTTGATCATTTTCATGCTAACTGTGGCACAGATTTCATTTTTGAGGACCTATTTTAGCTTCAAATATCATGAATAAAATTAAAAACAAACTACAAAATAAGACAGATAATTTTCTATTTTGTCACATCAGTGAATGATGCAGTATTGAAACATATTGACATTAAAGTAGCTGTACTGCCTTACACTTGTGCTAATTCATTTCGAAAGTTAGATGCCTGTCAAGTACCAAGCTGGAACTGAAAACATCTGGAGATGGTGCAAGCTGCAATGTAATACTACAGTATAAAAAATATCCTATTTCTTCACAAGATGAAGCTGAGCAAACCACTTCAAAGCAAGTTGTGGTGCCAGAAAGCAGAAGCCACAAAATGATACCTAATAATCCTCTTGTGATGATGTTTCTTTTGGGTTAAGTATGTTTGGTTTAGCCTCTGAATGGTAAATTGCTTTATTATTGTCACATGCGCAAGATACAGTGACAAATTTGATTTGCATTACTTTTCAAATAGATCAATTTGTTACAACAGTATATTGAAGATAAACTAATAACATTGTAGAATAGTGAATAAGGTGCAAGGTCTCCAGGTACTTTATGAGATGAGAAGTGTATCTTATTGTACTAGGGAACCATTCAATACACTTTCAACAGCAGGAAAGATGCTGTCCTTGAGCCCAGTGGTATGCACTTTCATGCTTTTGTATCTTCTACCTGATGGGAAGGGAGAAAAGAGAGAAAGTCTGGACTGCATATGGTCTTTGTGCTGGCTGTTTTGCAAATTCAAGTTGGAAGTATGTATAAATTAGATAGCCTTGAGATTCATCTCCTGATGGGCAGCTAGAAATGAATCTCAATGTTGTATGTATAATTTGTACATTGATTAATTATCAATATGCAAAACTAACAACGCAACTATATGAAATGAATTGAACTTGTACCCTACTATGTTTCCTGTTTCTGTGCTGTTGGGTCCATCAAAAACCTGTTTTCTTATTTCAGCATCGTTTTATGGGACTATTGGGCATCATCAAATGAGAGAGAACATTTCAAACATTTCCATGGATTGTATTTCATTGTCTGAGTTCTTCCAGCTTTTTCCATTTTGATTTCAGGTTACAAATCTGTCAATTTTATTTATTTTCTGTTTCTAAAATTCCTTGTTCTTGATCTTAATTTGCGCTTATAATCAGCTATTGTTTGGAATCACTTAGTTCCAATAGGAGTTTATGTTCTCAAATACTCTTTCTACGTTGAAAGGCTAAATCTTTAACTGTATGGACATGAAATTTAAAATACAAAAGACATTTCCTTTGAATCATACCATTTCCAGTGACATGCAATCCATTGGCTTTTGAGTTGGACCAAAAATGGTTCAGGTTTATTTTATTGTATTTATCATATCAACTGAAATGCAGGTAGGCAGGTTCAGGCTGAGATATTTTTAAAACATTTTTTAAAGTACATAATAAGAATATTAGAATGCAATATTAGGATTTCAGAGTAATCCAGAGATACTTTCTGAGCCTGACGCATCATTGAATGTTTGCATAACTAACCACCTTCCTCAACCCAACATTGTCACCTAATATCCACAATATTTTTTTCTTTCACTGATTTCAATAAGTGTAATTTTAAATCTCCAGTGTAATCAATGATTGAACATCAGGATTTCCCCTGGTGAACAGAATCCCAAGGATTCATAAGCCTCTGAAACTCAGTACTGAAATTTTGTTGCCTTAATCCTGAAACTCCGGACATCAGTTCTGGACTTTGCATGCAAAGAAGACAACCTCTTGGCATCAAGCTAATCAAATGTTTTAAGAATCTTAAATGTTTTATTTCAATAGCTCCTCATAGTTGCAAAAATTAGTTGCCCACTTAACATGATCTTCTGAAATCAAGCTCATCCCAGAATCATGCTGGTAAAATTCCCTGCAGTGTCTCCTAGCCACATCTTTTTTTGACTGGGAAACACCGTAAAATTAAAACTTCTTAGAGTACTCCAAATGAGGTCTATGTTAACCTGACAAATAGCAGTTTATTCCTGTTCTGATTGCATTCTAAGTCCCACTCCATGCATTCCTCAAGCCTTTAAATTGTTTAACAGCTTTTTACATAGTATCTTATCAGATATATTTATTTGCAGATGTTAGCCTGTAGAGGATAGCTAGAAAATACGGCATTTTTCATCTGTTTAGACTCGGTAGCAAAAGGCTTTGTTTCTCGTCTGGCTAAATATTTGGGGCTATTCTCAATTCTTTCCATTGAAAACTAGGCTTACAGTTGCTAGAAGTTGCAGAATTGGGCTCATCGGACTGGTTACAATTCAGAATTGTTAAGTTTGCTGTGAAATGTACTCTGTCACAGACAGTCCCAAGTCTGGCTTGGAAAGGAAGTTTGGGCAAGGCCATCCTGTAAAAACCCAGAACTACCCAAATACCAACAGAAGCTCCAAAGACCCCTGCAAGAGAAAGGATTTTGGCTAGAAAACATATGAAGTTGTGCCGTGAAAGTGGAAGCACAGGGCTGATCAATCTTTGGCCCAGAACAGAGAGCTCTGAGCTGCTGTTGATGGCCAGTGCCCCTGTATTGGTGATGGGCTTGAGGAAGAGGATTATGAAGTGCAGAAGATGGTCTAAGTAGCTGAATGAAAGATGAGGCCTTGTTTTCGAAGCTTATGTAGAGCTCTCTGAGGAAAAAGTCAGCTGAAATCAGAGGAATGAAAAGTGGGACAAAAGGATTAAAATTGCTCGTTTCTGGAGTCTTGGGTTTACTTAGACCATAAAACAGGAGCAGAATTAGGTCATTCAGCCCATTAGGTCTACTTCACCATTCCATCTTGGCTGATCCCTGATCCCACTTAACCCCATATAGCTGCCTTCTCGCCATGTCCTTTGATGCCCTGAGTGATCAGGAAACTATCAACTTCTGCTCTAAATTTACCCGCGGTCTTGGCCTCTGTCATAGTCTGTGGCAGAGCATTGCACAGATTCACTACTCTCTTGCTGAAAAAATTCCTCCTTACCTCTGTTCTAAAAGATCGCCCCTCAATTCTGAGGCTATACCCTCTCGTTCTGGGTACCCGATGAAACATCCTCTCCACATCCACCTAATATAGTCCTTTCAACATTTGGTAAGTTTCACCTGTCTTTGTATCATCTGCAAACTTTATCACATAGCCATCAATTCCATTATCTAAATCATTGACAAACAATGTGAAAAGTAGTGGTCCCAATTCTGACCCCTAAGGAACACCTAGTCACTGAGAGACAACCAGAAAAGGCTTGCTTTATTCCCAGTCCCTGCCTGTCATGCCTGTACCTTCCCTGTAATGCCGTAGGATTTAATCTTGTTAAGCAGCCTTGTGTGGCACTTTATCAAATGCTTTTTGAAAATCCAAGTAAATGACATCCTCTGCCTGTCCTTTGTCCATACTGCTGGTTACTTCCTCAAAGAACTCTTAACGGATTTGTTATGCAAGATTTTCGCTTTGCAAAAAGCTGTTGACTTATTTTATCATCAGCCTCTTATTAGATTTCCCCTTCTCCAGCTCTGTATCTCTTTTGCCAATCAAGTTCCCAGCTTTTAGTTCACCCCTCCCCCTCCTGGTTTCACCTATACCTATGTGTTTCTTCCTCCCCCCCCCCACTTCTTAACTCTACTCCTCTTTTTAATCTCCTGTTCTGCTGAAGGGTTTTGGTCTGAAACATTGACTGTACTCTTTTCCAAAGTTGCAACTTGGCCTGATGAGTTCCTCCACCATTTTGTGAGTGTTTCATTACATTTATCTGCCATTTCTTTGTCCTCCATTATTACTTCACCAGCATCATTTTCTAGTGGTCCAAGATCAACTCTCACCTCCCTTTAACTTGTTATAGAACTGAAAATACTTTTAAGTATCTTCATGGCAAATTTGCCACCTTAATTCGTCTCTTCTCCTCTTAAAGCTTTTTTTAGTTGCCTTTTGTTGGATTTTCAAAGCTTCCCAGTCATTCAATTTCCCACTCACTTTTGCTACCTTATGTGCCCTTTCCTTGACTTATATGCAGTCCTTTAACTTCCTTTGTCAGCCATGTTTGCCTACCCCCTGCCATTTGAGAACTACTACTGTGGGACATATCTATGCTGTGCCTTGTGAATTATTCCCAGAAACTTCAGCCATCTCTGCTCTGACATTATCCCTGAGAGCATCCTCCTCTAATCTACCTGGTCAAGCACTCTCTCATACCTCTCTGATTCCCTTTATTCCATTGTGATACTGACACATGTGGCTTCTCCCTCTCAAATTGCAGTATAAATTCAATCATTATGATCATTGCCTCCTAAGGGCTTCTTTACATTAAGCTCCCTAATGAGATCTGGGTTATTACACAGCACCCAATCTAAGATGGCCTGACCATGGTAGGCTCAAGCACAAGCTGCTCTAAAAAGCTGTCTCATAGGCATTCAACAAATTCCCTCTCTTGCAATCTGACACCAACCTGATTTTCCCAATCCCCTTGCCTATTGAAGCCCCTCATTACAATTGTGACATTACCCTTTTTACATGCCTTCTTCACCTCCCTTTGCAGTCTCAACGCTACATCTTGGCTACTATTTGGAGGCATGTATATGATTCCCATAATGGTTTTTTTTTAATCCTTGCAGTTTCTTAACTCCACCCACAAAAATTCAGTATTCTCTGATCATATGTCATCTCTTTCTAAAGACGTAAGCCCATCTCTTACCAACAGAGCCACAACACCACCTGTGCCTTCCTGCCTGTCCTTTGATGTTAAGCTCCCATCTATGGCCTTCTTTCAGCCACCACTCAGTGATGCCCACAGCGTCATACCAACCAATCTCTAATTGTAATGACTTCAAATAAACATCCAGTTTTTTTGGTTTTCTCAGTGTAGAGCAGAGGTTCCCAAACATCTGGGGGTTCCCAATGCTTTTTTTATGCCATGGACCCTTTGCTTAATGGTATTGGTCCATGGCATAAAAAAAGCATTGGGAACCCCCAGATGCAGAGGGTACTGAAGCAAAGAAGGGCTTGGGGATAATATTCCCCGTTAATTTTCCCTGATGGAAGTATAAATAATTTCAGTAAAAGACCTTGAGCCAATTTTTTTTCTTTTACGTCGAAAGGTAGTATCTGAATGGTTGAATGTTTAGACTAGAGGATTTTTTAAATGTTAAATACTCTTTTGATAAATTGGGATATTTATAGGTGTTTTTTTGGATTCTGAGGTGTAGATGGGAAACGCACCAGTCTGCTCAGTGACTGAAGAAATGGAGGAGATTAAAGGTGTATAGCAGAAGTGGCTTTCTTCAAAAATAGAAATATCTGAGTCTATTGAACATGAATAGGGTAAAGCAATCAGACCTTTGAACCTGCTTCTTGTCTGATCAACTTAATAGGTAACTTCTAATTAATAGGTGTATTAACTTCTATCTTGATTATACAGCAACTGAGGCTGAAAATTTGACTAGAAAATTTCAAAGATTCACTATTCCAGGGTGTGTACACATGAACAGAGATGATGATTAGAAACCATATCTAACTTCAAGACAGATACGTGAATAATTAAAAGATAGAAATAAAGAACCTTGGAAAATTTTGATAGAGAAAGGGATCCATGATGGTCAGGATTCATTGTTTAATGTCATTTTCAGTGCACGTGTGTAAAGGACAACTTTATCTTATGCAGGACAAAAAACCCAATGATGAAAAAAAACAATGTAACTACATAAGATAGCTTCTATACATTTAATATATTTCCATAAAGTGAGAATATGCACAGGAGAATCTGTGCACGAGGTGATTGACAGGAAATGAAAATATAGTACTGATTGGGTTAGTGAGTGGATGTGTTGATCAGCCTTGCTGCTTGGTGTAAGTAACTTTTTTTTAAGTCTGGTGGTCCAGGTATGGATGCTATATAGCCTCCTTCCTGATGGGATTGGGACAACTCCATGAGTAGGGTGGGTGGTACCCTTTATGATGTTACTGGCCCTTTTCCAGGTCCTTTCTGTATATACTGTATGTTCTTGTTGAGAGATACACTGGTGCGGGTCATACATTTGGTAGTTTTGAAAACCTGTTGTAGAGTTTTCCAGTCCACCGCAGTGCAGTTTCTATACCATACCATGGCCTAAGAATAGCTGCCACATTAAATCCAAATGGTTCTTGGAGCTGTTAGATCCATTTGAGGTTTTGACCTCCACTGCTCTTTCCAGGAGTGAATTCTACGTAGTTACCACCCAGTGGATCGGAGAAGAAATGCTGGTTCACTTTTCCACTGATCACTTTACAACATCGTTCAATCTGTGCTGATTATTGATACCCTTCCTGTGGGGCTGAATTTCCTTTGGGATTATGCTTGTGAATAAGATCTGCCAGAGCGACATTGTTGACCTCTTTGTGTCTTCCATTGCTCATGGATGGAATACAGCTAAAGACAGTTTTGTGTATCTAAAGCGTGCAAATGTTCTGATTTGTATTTTAGGTGGGTCAACTCTTACAACAGTTGGCAATGATGGGAAGTGAGGAAGCTGATCCACGACTGAAGAACAGCCTTTCCAAGTTTGATAAAGTAAGCTATCACAATAGTATGAGATTTAAGTCAAAAGTTAACGTAAATTTATTATCAAAAGTACATGCATGTCACCACATACTACACTGAGATTAATTTTCTTGTAGGCATTCACAATAGATACAAAGAAATATAACAGAATCAATGAAAAACTGCACATAACCAGTGTGCAGAAGACAGACTGTGCAAGTAGAAAAAAAAACAAAGAATAAATAAATAACACTGTGAACATGAGTCGTAGAGTTCTTGAAAGTGAGTCCATAGGTTGTGGAGTCAGTTCAGTGTTGAGGTGAGTGAAATTATCCACACTGATTCAGTTACCTGATGGTTGAAGGGTAATAACTGTTTCTGAGCCTGATGGTAAAAGTTGTAAGATGAATGGACATCTTAGCATGTTATAGGAAAACTGAAATGAGTGGTTCAAAATGCAAATTTTAACTTTTTTGCCCAAAATTGTTTAATATTTTATTTTTCTGCATGGTCCATGAAGTATTGTGTATATGTAATCCAGTAACTGAAAAATTGAATTGTTGTGTCCTCTGATTTTACTGAGTAGATTTTAATTTGTGAAATACTTTGTTGTCATGATGTACTTCATGTGATGATTGAGCTGGGAAGTTACTGAATCATTTCAGATTGCTATGTTTAGTGATAGTCTGTAACAATGAAATGTTTACTGGTTTTGGGTGGCAACTGATTTGATAATGCGGCGACAACAAGCAAATTACCTCACCGTGTCATCCATCCACTGGGTCATGAATATTATATTTAGCTATCAGTTTAACTTGTGTTTTTGGTGGAATGCCTTTTACGATAAATCTCAGAAATGTCTTATGGCAAGCAACATGTTTTTTCCCCTGGTAAAGAAAGGTATCATTGCATGCAAAATAATGCAGCACATTATGTAAAGAAGAGCAGACTGTAGTAATGTGGAATAGCTGCTAAGACTTAATTGCAGGGTTTTCCATCATTATAATTAGAACTAGTTGAGGAGAAGTCATTGAGTATATATAAAGTGAAAGTTGATAGGTTCTTGTCTAGTAACAGTGTCAAAGGTTACAAGGAGAAGGCAGGACAATGGGGTTGAGAGGGATAATATATCAGCCATGATGCAGTGGTAGAGCGCCTTCGATGGGCCAAATGGTTCTTGTGTCTTTAAGATTTTTCTTAAATGAATAATCAAGGAGAAGCTTGAGAGCGAAGATAGAAAACACTAGATCTCAGCAGCGAGGCGACATAGAATTTAGGGACCAAGATGAAGCTGGTGTTGAGATGGACTGCATGAGTCCCCAAGGTAGAGAAGAAGTTTGCTATTTTCATTGATATGACAGAGCAAGCAATTTACCTCACAGTGTCATCCACCTACCAGGTCATCAACATTATATTTAGTTGTCATTTTAACTTTCTTGTGTTTTTGGTCACTTGTTTGTTTTGTTATAGGCAATTATTACATTTTTAACAAGCAAGTTTTAAGTCCTATTATATGCGTGACAATCCAAAATATCCCCAATTATTCAGATTGAGTACAGGTTTTGGAATATTCTGTAATGTAGCTTTTCATATATTGAGGGCTGCTTGGAATTCATTACTTCCACCCAACCAGCAACCCCAAAAGATAAAAGATCTTCCACTAGCAATTTCTTTATTTTCCTGTGAGTTCCTGTAAGAAAACAAGTCTTGATGTATATGGTATACATCAATAATAAATTTACTTTGAATTTTGAGTGATAGTGTGTAACCATATCCAATACCCAAATTGACTGTATTCCTTTGGCAAACTGATAATTACCTCTGGTAAAATGAAGGTGCAAGTGATAGTCAATGAATGTGCTTGCATTTTGGATGCAACTCTTAACTCTGAATCTGAAATCCATTATAAAAGCAAATTGTTGGAACTGTGTTTTTCACGAGCCAGATAATGTCAGTGAATCGGAATGCTATATTTTTGATGGTGATGTTCCGCTTCTTTGGCCTAGGTTCAGCGAAGACTGTTGAGGTGAAAGGCTTTCTTGTCTGTGAAATTGGTTTGTTATATCCGATTTTACTACTTAATGGGTGTGTGCTTGAAGAACATAACTTCTGTAGTTCATTTTTTGGCACCTACCAGATGAAATTTGGAGTAGTACTTTTTCTAGAAAATAGAAACATAGAAAACCTACAGCACATTACAGGCCCTTTGGTCCACAAAGTTGTGCTGAACATATCCCTACCTTAGAAATTACTAGGCTTACCCATAGCCCTCTATTTTTCTAAGCTCCATGTACCTATCCAAAACTCTATTGTATCTGCCTCCGCCACTGTTGCCAGCAGCCCATTCCACGCACTCACCACTCTCTGCGTTATATTAAAAAAAAACTTACTCCTGACATCTCGACTCTGTACCTACTCCCCAGCACCTTAAACCTGTGTCCTGTTGTGGCAACCATTTCAGCCCTGGGAAAAAGCCTCTGACGATCCACACGATCAATGCCTCTCATCATCTTATACACCTCTAGCAGGTCACCTCTTATCCTCCGTTGTTCCAAGGAGAAAAGGCCGAGTTCACTCAAACTGTTTTCATAAGGCATGCTCCCCAATCCAGGCAACATCCTTGTAAATTTCCTCTGCACCCTTTCTATGGCGTCCACATCCTTCCTGAGCACAGTAGTTCAAGTGGGGTCTGACCAGGGTCCTATATTGCTGCAACATTACCTCTCGGCTCTTAAACCCAATCCCTTGATTGATGAAGGCCAATGCACCGTATGCCTTCTTAACCACAGAGTCAACCTGCGCAGCAGCTTTGAGTGTCCTTTGGACTCGGACCCCAAGACCTCCGATCCTCCACACTGCCAAGAGTCTTACCATTAATACTATATCCTGCCATCATATTTGACCTACAAATGAGGCAAATGAGATCAAAGGTAAAAAAGTTCTTTGAATGGCGTGGATAGAATCCTGGAAGTTAGTTATGCATGAAATGTTATGCAGAATATAGTAGATATATCAAATAAAACACACTGAGAAATGTATTTCTACCACATAATTAAAATTGCACATGCTAAAATGAAATCACATTTATTCTTCTGGAGTAACATTATTTCAAAGTTGCTTGTTATAATCCCCTTTAAGGAGGCAAAACCATCTTAAGCCATCAGATTGAAATACGGAACATGAGAAAAAATTGTTAAGTTTGTAAATGACAGATGTCATTTTAATATTTCGCATCATTGGATGGAAATCCAGTATTAAAACTTAAATAGCTGTACAAGATATTTCCCCCCAAATGACTAATCAAAGCAGAGGGAAAGAATTGCTTTACTGTTAAAATGCTTATTATCTTGTGGTGTCACTTATTCAAACAACACACACACACAAAATGCTGGTGGAACACAGCAAGCCAAGCAGCATCTATAGGACGAAGCACTGTTGATGTTTCGGGCTGAGACCCTTCATCAGGACTAACTGAAAGGAGAGATACTAAGAGATTTGAATGTAGTGGGCGGGGAGGGGGAAATGTGAAATAATAGGAGAAGACCGGAGGGGGTGGGATGAAGCTAAGAGCTGGAAAGGTGATTGGCGAAAGTGATACAGAGCTGGAGAAGGGAAAGGATCATGGGACGGGAGGCCTCAGGAGAAAGAAAGGGGGAGGGGGGGAGCACCAGAGGGAGATGGAGAACAGGCAGGGTGATGGGCAGAGAGAAAGAGAGAAAAAAAACCAAACTACTAAATATGTCAGGGATGGGGTAAGAAGGGGAGGAGGGGCATTAATGGAAGTTAGAGAAGTCAGTGTTCATGCCATCAGGTTGGAGGCTACCCAGCCGGTACATAAGGTGTTGTTCCTCCAACCTGAGTGTGGATTCATCTTGACAGTAGAGGAGGCCATGGATAGATATATCAGAATGGGAATGGGACGTGGAATTAAAATGTGTGGCCACTGGGAGATCCTGCTTTCTCTGGTGGACTGAGCGTAGGTGTTCAGTGAAACTGTCTCCCAGTCTGTGTCGGGTCTCACCAATATATAAAAGGTCACACCGGGCGCACCGAACGCGGTATACCACACCAGCCGACTCACAGCTGAAGTGTTGCCTCACCTGGAAGGACTGTCTGGGGCCCTGAATGAGGGAGGAAGTGTAAGGGCAGGTGCAGCACTTGTTCCGTTTACAAGGATAAGTGCCAGTAGGGAGATTGGTGGGAAGGGATGGGGGGGGGGGGGAACGAGTGGACAAGGAAGTTGCGTAGGGAGCGATCCCTGCGGAAAGCGGGGGGGGGGGGGGGCGGCAAAGATGTGCTTGGTAGCATTTTGTGTGTGTGTTGTTTGAATTTCCAGCATCTGTAGATTTCCTCGTGTTTGTGTCACTTATTCAGTCAATTCTCCAAGTCTTTCATTTGATAAAGCAAGCTGTTAAAACACTTTGAAATCCAGAAGATGACATGGTAACATAGTAGTTAGCACAACACTTTACAGTGTAGGTGACCTGGGTTCAATTCCAGCCTCTGTAAGGAGATTGTACGTTCTCCCTGTGACCGTGTGGATTTCCTCTGCATGCTCCGATATCCTCTCACAGTCCGAAGATGTACTGGTTGATGGGTTATTTGTCATTGTAAATTGTCCCATGATTAGACTAGGATTAAGTGAGGGGACTGCTGAGCAGCGTGGCTTAAAGAGCCTATTCAGAGCTGTATCTCCATAAATGGTTTGGTGTTTACAGTGCAGTGACTGAAGTAATAGGTGGAGGGACTGGGAACTAACTAGAAAGATTGATCATATAAACTGCCTGGGGAAGAATCTTTTACGGTGGTCTGAAGTTTTGTTTTAATAGTGTATAGTGCTATCCAGGATGGAACTTTTGGAAATGGGAACTACTATTGAATAACCTTGTCCTCAGTGACAGTTGTTAATGTGGAATTCCTCAACATTCTGCTCAGCAGCCACTGGGATATTCTTGTTGCGGCATTGTGCTACCCATGGAATGAAATGACAAAAAGGCATTCACACAAATGTGCCAATGATAAGCGGTACAGACTGTTCATTACTGGAGAATGTGATGTATTCTGATATATTTTGTGCAGAGTTGCGTTGCAGCTTTCTTGGATGTGATCATTGGAGGCCGTACAGTGGAAACCCCTCCCATGTCCTCAGTGAACTTGCTGGAGGGACTCAGCAGAACTGTGGTCTACATGACACACAGCCAACTTCTGAACTTGGTAAGTTGATGCCTTTACTTTGTTTTACATGTGGCCAATATTGTGGGCAAGAGGTGAAAATCACTTTTTAAGAGTCGTGTGACAAGGTGGCAGATTTCCTGACAAGCCAGGTAGTATGGAGGTTTGTAACATTTTATATAACATGACATGATTGACAAAAACAAAATTTTGCATTTTTCCCAATCATGGTGTGCTATATCTGTGCTATATATGTAATTCAAAGCTACCAATTATTTGACACTAATTTATTTTTTGCTATTCAAAGAACTGTCTTTTGATGTATTATTGCAAGAAAACATTTCTTTCTGTAATTGGAAGTTTTGCAAGTTGCTTTCAGAATCATTTGTTTTCCCCTTTCCTTTGGACTCTGTTCCCTTTTTGTTTGCTTATACCATCTGAGTACTTTTCTTTCTCTTTGGCATAGTGGTTAGCATAACGCTTTACAGCACCAGTTGTAAGTTTGGGGTTCAGTTCCTGCCACTGTCTGTAAGCAATTTGTATGTTCTACCTCTGACAATGTGGATTTCCTCTGGGTGCTCAGGTTTCGTCTCACATTGACATAAAAGTTAGGATTAATAAATTGTGGACATGCTATGTTGACTTTGGGAGCTTGGTGACACATGTGGACAGATAAAGCTAATCTTTAGATGAGAGGTAGATGCATACATTATCTTGTTTTCTAACAAATTTGCTTATTATTGGTCTTTTACCCTGCTATATATTTCTACTCAGGGTATTTTACCCTGCTACGTATCTCTTATCCTGTTATGTTATTTCACTTCTTGCTGAAGACATTGTGATACTACTTGCTGATCACTTGATCTATTGCAGAACAAAAGGGCACATAGTTTAATCCATTTTTGATGTGCACCTGTTAGCTTATTGTGTTCACTAATGCACAACCAAGGTTTCTCCCATTTGGCATTAATTAGAAGCAGTTCATTTGCAGATGTAAATTTTTATTGCATTGGCAATACTTTAACAGTTCTTTATGGCTTTGATATTCATCTTTGACCAATTTCTTTTCATCAAAGCAAACCTCAAATTTTTAGCCCACTGCTGTACCATGTGGACTTGTGTCCCCCTGCATTTTATTTTTGAGTGCAGGAAGGAGCAGGTGAGGATTGAATCTAGCTTCCCAGTATTATCTTGAAGTCTGTGCAGATGACAGATTTTTATGTTGTTTAATATGTGATGAAATTCAGAGTTGCTTTGGCAAGCAGCCATGGTTAGTCTTGTCGGCAGTCAACACTGTGCAGTTGAGTAAATCAGCTAAGTGTTGTGCTCATTAACCCCTGAAGACTGACTTTAAATTTAGAACTTTTATCATGGATTCCTGCACACTTAGACCCTAAGACATAGGAGCAAAATTAGGCTATTTGGCCCATCGAGTCTGCTCAACTATTTGATCATTGCTGACTTATTATCCCTCTCAGCCCCATTCTCCTGCTTTTTCCCTGTAACCTTTGCCTTACTAATCAAGAACATATCAACCTCGGCTTTAAATATACCCATTGACTTGGCTTCCACAGCTGTCTGTGGCGGGGAATTCCACGGATTCACCACCCTCTGGTTGAAGAAATTCATCATTTCTCTTCTAAAGGGATGTCTTTGTATTCTGAGGCTGTGCCCTCTGGTCCTAGACTCTCCCACAATTTGAAACATCCTGTGTACATTCATTCTATGTAGGCCTTTCAGTATTTGATGGGTTTCAGTGAGATCCCTCACCATTCTTTGTTCCACGAGTTTATCTTCAACAGACCCATATCCATCAAATGCTCTTCATGCGTTCAACCTTTCAGTCCTGGGGTTATTCTCATAAACACCAGGAGTTCCCAAACTTTTTTATGCCTTAGACTAATACCTAAGCAACCTGTAGACCCCAGGTTGGGAACCCCTGCTCTTGACCCTTTCCAGTGCCAACAGATCCTTCCTTAGACTTGTTGGGTTGTGGAAGAGAAGAGAGGAAAAGAATATAAGGATACACTTAAAAGTGTGTTGAAAGATAATTATGTAGGTTATAAAAGCAATCAATTCATGGACAATGTAATGTGATTGTAAGTGGTGTATTTTGTGTACTTTTGAGGTTTAAGAGAGACTGCCTGCTGTTCTAAAGTGTAAAAAAAAGAGCAATTAAGCCAATAGTAATTGTGCCGATAAAATACTTAAAATGTCTTCAGAAATTTGGAGCAGCAGCTATGAATAATTCAGATGAATTGATTTGGTGTGAACACATTTGGAGTAATGCTTTGAAAGGTAGGCAGTTCTTTGGAGGATGGCATTAGAAGACTTTGGTAATTGGACTTGTTATTATATGTATGTTTATCCTTTTGGTATACAAGACTAGTAGGACTTTGAATAAACCTCTGGGTGCTATCTTTTGAGGCTGAAGCCCATGTGGCACGAGGAACATCAAACATTTATCTACTCTGATGATGAAAACTTAATAATGTAATGCTTACAAACTGTTCTTCACAAAGTTGCATTGGATGTTTCAACTAGAGAATGCAAAAAGAATTTGCTGTTTTGAAAGTTTCAATAATTATAATTAAGTTGTGAATGTTTAATTTGTACATAGGTTAGCTTTGCAAGACATGTAATGCCTGGGGAATTGCTAAGAGAAGAGGACAGAATGGCTCTGGAAAACCTTATCATTAATGTTCCACATCATAGAACGGGGAAGAGCAATAGTCTTGAGCTGACTCCATCCAGCACACCCCAGCTATCTCCTGCGACTACTCCAGCCAACAAAAAAAATCGACTACAAATAGGTAGGGTATATAGCTGCTTTAGTTAATCTTGTAGGGGTACAAGGGTAAACCTGTGGTAGGGGTAAACAAGATTTTAAACCTGAATTAAAATGAAAAATTAAATGTATTCCTTATATTTTGCTATGGTTTGCATGTTTTTGTGGGATTATAGTATACTTGATTTTTGTGAATATCAACTAAGTCGCAAGGAACTTTGTGTTCTTGTTTAAGAAATTAATACATTGAAATGTCAAAGTTAAGTTCAGGCTTGTCTCCCTTTTCAGTCTCTAGAAATGGATCTCTAGGTTTATTTTTGTTGATAGATCTGTATTCTGCATAACCAATATGCACGTTTTCATTCACTCTTTCTGATGTAGGTTTACCAATCAGGCTGGAGAACAGTTTGAAATCGGCTAAAAACTATTTGTGGTTCTGCTACTGTAAAGAAATGCTTAACTTTTGCTTCTCAGTACTCAACAATCTGAGTTATTTGAAAGTAATCAAATTCTTGCTGCAATATTTACTCCAATTTATTGAAACAATGGCTGATTACTATCCAATTAGTCTTGACTTACAATCTAATTCCAAATGCACCCCACTTCCCTCTCCAATGAAAGTTTTCTTACCCTTTAAGGCTAAAGGGACTTTATATTTTACAAAAGTTGCCAAGGGACAATCTCTTCTAAGGAGATTGGAGGAAAGTATTGAGCAACGTCATCAGTTTTGCACAGTGATGAGTGTTTAGCAAAGCTCTTCTGGGTGATTGTAGAGGCAGAAACATTAGGGATGTTTAATAAGCTTTTAGATGGGCACATGGGTGATAGAAAAATTGTGGGCTGTGTCGGAGTGAAGGTTTAGATTGTTCTGTACTGTTCTATGTTCTAAAACTATCCAGTACTGCATCGTGGTTATTACACACGTCAACTTTGACCAGGGGTTCCCAGCCTTTATTATGCCATGAACCCCTACCATTAGTGGAGGACCCCAGATTGGAAACTCCTGACTTAAGACAGTGAGTTTTTACATTGATCTGCGCAGCTGAGCCTGATTTTCTTTCATCAAATAATTATTCTTGTGATCTGTGGAACACAACAAGATCACCATTTATTGTACTAGGCCAGGGGTGGGCAAACTTTTTGACTTGTGGGCCACAAAGGGTTCTAAAATTTGACAGGGGGGCCGGACCAGGAGCAGATGGACGGAGTGTTTTGGTAATACACCTCATAAGAGAAAATAAAATATCATGGGATATGTAGAAAACATGTGCTTTAATTTCAATTGAAAATGAACAAATGCATTACAACGAAATATCTGTCTTTGAAGTCCCATGGTATTTAGCTATTTATTGAAATGACTTTTAAAACACTGAAAATTAAATGAATAAAATACAGCTTTTTTAGTAGTAACAGTTATTATTTTAAAGCACTGAAAATTCTGTTATCCTTCAAGATATTATCATCATCACTTTCCTCCTGACTGTCTTTATTTCAAAAACGGTAGGAGATGCAGGTCTACTTGTCCTGCTCCTTCTTATTCAATTGTCCCCCGTGCCAAAACTCAACAACGACCAGCACAAAGACAGACCAATGACAGCGCGCCAGTATGCAGAGCGCGCTATTTGATCTGGAGCGCATTTTTTATTTTGAGAACGTACGTGCACCTGCGCATTACTCATGTCCATCACTTAACAGAAATGACATGTAACATGTAAGGCTTATTGAAAAAAATATTTTCAAATGCATTTTTTACATAACACAACGAAGAAACTTATTTTTAATTTCAGTGGGAACAGTGTTGTTGGTCTCCCTTTTTAGCCAGCGCATCAAAGTCTGGATTTAGTTTTGTTGTGGCGATTCTCAGGATGGATCTGAGGTGTTGGTCAGTTAACTTGGATCTGTGGCTGGCTTTGTTGATGTTCATGGCGCTGAACGCCTGTTCACACAAATAGGTCGAGCCGAAAAAAGGGTAAAGCGCAAATGTGGAGTAATACGCTGCACCTCAACAAAGGTCAATGTATATAGAGTGCGTCATCTATTGGGAAAACGCCAGAATTGCGGGGAAAAAACGTTAACAAGGTTTATTAATATAATTTCATCAAGTTCTGCGGGCCAGATTAAAAAGCTTAACGGGCCGTAGTTTGCCCATGCCTGTACTAGGCTCACACATTACTTGTTTGGAGATCAGTGCAAGTACAACATGTTGTTGGATTCACCTGCACACCATTCTGAGCTGGGAGGTTTCCTTTGCAAAATAAATCCTGTAGATTAGGTTTTTAATGCCAGCACATCAAAATGAATATTATTGCTTCACCCTTTTGTTGCTTTAAGTTAAAGCAATTAAATTCTTGAAGCAGGGTTGTTTTCTTTAGTAAGCAGTCTAAGTGATTGAGCTCTTGTTTGCAGGACTGTATTGCTAATTCAGTAACAGTAGTGTTTAATTAATTTGTGGTGAGAGTTGGCAACGAGTGGCGACACAGCTTGATTGAGAATATTAGTTACCCTGCTCATTTAAGATAAATCATCTTTTGTTTCATTGTGAATACATCTAATAAGAAATTAAAATCTTTTTTTGTGTTTAAAGTTCTATCTGTATTAAAACTTCGCAATTATATCAGCTAAAACAACATTTTACCTAGAATTTGTTTGTATTGACCACTAAACTGTTTTGCCAAGTTTTCAATCCAGCTGCATGTTGTTACATTTGAGGAATATAACTTTGGACTGTTAATCCAATTAGCACATAAAACGTAGTTTAAGTTGCTGTGGAAGTGAAAATTATAATGTAAATTTGTTATATGGAAGAAAGTTTAATCAATTGATTTGTGTGTTTCCATTTAGAGTGTTCAGGTAATTGATTTCAATATCAGGAACAAATCACATTCTTATGTCCTTTCATCCAATTTTCAAAACATTTATTCCATGGTATAAGTGCAAGCAATTTTTATTTTAGCTGAAGCAGTTAAATTAACATGAATCCGATCAAAAATAGAATGTATTTGAAAATCTGTTTGGTCTTGTTACATCTGTGTTATATGCAGCATATTTTATTCACTTGAAAGAAAATGAACCCTATTTTCCCTTGACTGGGCAAAGAACCACAACAGCACTATCCTACCTTTTCTACATGGTAAATACCATTATTTTCGTCGTCTTTGAGATTTACGTTGGTTTGACAAGTTGTCATAGACAAGACTTCAAAGATTGGGAAAAGTACTCAGTTTGTAGAATGTTGAAAACCCTCTGTATTGTAAATAATAAATAGTAATATTTATAGTGTGTTTTTTTTGGCAGAATGAAAGGGGATTTTAATGTTATTAATCTGCATTTGGTTTCCATTTCTTTAATGCTGCCCATACCCAGGACAACAGTTAGCATCCATTACTGCCTGGGATACCTCCGCTACAAATCTGACTGCTCACATCCCTCTTGTAGCTCCATTTGGTGGGTAACAGTTCCATACATAGAAGGTTCCGGAAATACTACATTTATAGGCACAATGTCTGGAATGGTTAAAACTTCCTTGTGAGAACTGTTGAAATGAATGTTTGGTTCCTTTTTAATTGTGCCCACTGAGGCACAGAAACTGTACCTGTCACTTTCTGAATGCAGCCAAAGTCAAAACTCTGTTTAACTTTATCACAGAACAGTGGTCAGTTTCATCAATCACAAAAGCAGTGAAATAAATTTCATAGATTGGATGATGATATTTGGTGTTCACCCAGTTAATTTTATTTTCATACTTAATCCAATAATTTATTTTACTTTCAAGAAATTTTACATTTGATTTAATCTGTAAAGGTGTTATTCAATCCTTCCTATGCAGCACTAAAATTAAAAGGTATTCTAGGTGATGGTTATTGAACCATGATGAATTTGAATATAGTTTAATGTACATCTCACACCAAAGAGCCGAAGTGAGACCGAGTCCATGAGGTTTGGGGTGCAAACCCTCCAGGTGTCGTACTTTGTGCAAAGGAGGAACTCTGGTGAGGTCAGCCATCTTGGTCCTTGCTGTTAATCTCTGGAAGCTCTGTGATCTTTGCTTAGAAGATTGAAATGAAGATGCTGTTTGAATGTGATTCCAAGCAGTTGTAATAGCTCAAAGACTGTTTGAACATGAAAACCTCATCACCTTTTCCTTCATTTAAAAAAGACCATGGTTGCTTTAACTTATGCTGTGGAAGGAAATATCACATCTTTTTTAATCAGACAGTATCATCACATTGAATGTTTTCACAGATTGTGTTTACACATTTAATGAAGCTGCATATTCTTGTGCACAAAGAAATTGTAAAGGAATATTTCAATTAATTTTAGAGAGGTTACCAGGCAGATTGTTTCAGCTGAGCGTGTATTATCTTGTTCATGCAATGTAGAAACCAATCTCAGCAGCTCCATCTCCACATGTCCCTCAACTAACCCCATCATTGTCCTATTATTCATTTGGGTTTTTAATGTATCTATTATTTACATTATTTAATATTAGCGACTTTTGCATTTTGCCAAACTCTGGATAAAGTGGTTTCTTCTGAATGTCCAGCTAAACTTAGAAGTGACCATCTTATGTTTAGGACCCAGTCCCAGTTCTGGTATGGGAAGGTTCTGGTCTTTCCCATTGAAGCAAAACATTTTCTTAACAAACCCCTCGTCAAAATCTTTGCCAATTTTACACTTCGGTACATTCTTATGATACAGATATCGAAGGAATTTATTGCTTGACCCTGACTGCCCCAGACCTGAAGGTAAGGAAGGTGTTTACCTTATAGCAGTCCTTGCATTGACAGTTGTTGTATTATAGTCAGTAACTATCTGCAATTCTACCTACATTGTTGGTGTTCATATTTTGGGGTATTTTACAATTAAATTTGTCTGCAACCTAAAATTTGAGATGAAGTTGGAAAAGGTTTTGTAAATGTGATATTTTATAGCTGGAAGAAATAAAATCCGGACAAATGAAGCCAAGGAACACACAGAACATGAAAATGCAATACAAGAAACCCTGCAGGAAGTGCAGCCTGAAGAAGTATTGGTTATTTCACTGGGCGTTGCTTCGCAGATGACACCAGGGATGATGTCTGAAAATGAGGTACCATCCTCAGCAATGCAGATCATAAGAGTTTTGCGTTCCAAGAACTGTCTTGTTTTTTACTGTTGAAATTGTTGAATCATGGGCAAATACTGTGAAATAACCAGTAATTATTTTTCATAATTTTGCAGAGGTATTAATGATTGTAGAATCTACTCACCACCCCAAGTCACTCAGCATTCCTCCCCAGTTAATACTTTGATGAGATTCATGGGGTTCACTTTAGATGTATTCATGAGGGATCAAAAACCCTCAAAGGATTAATTCTGATACGTGGTCTGGATTCTACATGCCTTTTTGGCTTACACACTGTTAACAGCTCCTCCAGCAAACACTTTGTCAAACATGTTTTCCAGTACCTTATTTTAGTCACATTTAATTTTGTACCATGCCTCATCTCACAGAATTTTGGAATCCTTTCTTTGTTAGAGAACTGCTTATTTTAGGAGAAAATGTTTCTCTAGCTATTAATATTAGAACGTAAAGAACAAGAGCAGGAGAGCCACTTGGCCGCTTGAGCTTGATGCTTAATTAAAATACGATTGCTTTTTTGTAAAATCATGCTTGGTGGGCTTATTTTCCAAGTTGCCCACTGTTATCAGTTTTCCCCAAAGACCTACATTAGGCTAACTGGCTGATGATGTGAAGCTGCTAAAACCAATCATTCATGAATGCAGTAGACCAGTGTTCTACATGATACCCATGGTATCACTTTTAAAATTGAAAGAAAAATATAATCATAGACCTTCAGTGCTACTTTTCTTTTCCAATGAGTTACCATCATCAGTTGTAAACTTTGGTAGAGGAAATTTCTGAGAAATTTGCTAATTTTGTAAGAAATTATGTCCCAAAATTTTACGCAATAATGGGTGCCATGGTAGTATACTGGTTAGCGTGATGCTATTTCAGCTCGGGCCACTGAAGTTCAGAATTCAATTCCAGTGCCGCTTGTAATTAGTCCCTGTGATTCCTGGGAGCTACAGTTTCTTCTCACAGTCCAAAGACCTACTGGTTGATAGTTTAATTGGTCATTGTAAACTGTTCTGTAGTTAGGCTAGGGTTAAACAGGTGGGTGGCACAGCTCATTCGGCCGGAAGAACCTGTTCTCCACTCTTTCTCTAAATAAATAAAATCTGGCTGCATTGCTGGAAATGTTTGACTAGTAATCTTGAAATTAACAAGTTTTAATTGTAACAAATCACTTCTAGGAGGCTGCTTCTCACTCCACCACCCACCACTGTCTTTAACAAACTCACTTAAAACCAAGAAGCAACAGAATTATTTCACTTATCCCATAAGCTACAGATGTGTAATACTTTGTGTTCTGTTGGCAAGAGCCACAAAAACATTTTTGTTCAGTTGCCGGTGATATCTTGTTAAGTCATTGAAAAATAATTTATTAGACCTATTTGATGTTTTCCTGATCTTTCTTGATCATTCATTTTAATTTTATGATGTCCATTAATTTGCAAAAGCATATGAAAGCTAATTGATTATTTCCTAGAATATTGCTACTACAGTGATTTTTCTTAAATATTCTTTGTAGTTTAGCATTCAGCAGTTTTGTCTTTTGCTAGAGAACCAGAGCATCCTATTTGCTTCATACAGTATAAAAAAAGCAGTACAGTGACAAACGCACATTGATTAATGCTGCATTGATTACAACATTCCACCCACCAGAGGAAGCAAATGGGAGATTTGCACCACCCAGTGGCTATTCTACCTACTACAACTGAATTTGGATTATGATGAAGAAGGAATTTAAGAGCTGTTCTGGAAAGTGTTTAAAAACTAGAATTTTTCTGTCCAACCTTTGCTGTTTATACTTTTTATGTAGCTGCTGTTTATTTTCTCATTTTATGGATAAAGAACCCCTAGTATAATGGTAACAATATGAATTATTTTGAGCTAAAAGATCCAAAGATTTGTCATTTAGTTTTCGTTTGGCTTTCCATTTGTATTCAGAAATTTATTGTGGTCATGAAGATAAAACTAGCATTTTATTCTGAGTCTTTCACATCTGTGGAGCATGCAATGAAATACATGTATTCACAATCCATACCAGTCTAGAGTGGTGCAGCAATTAGCGCTATGTTTTATAGCACCTGCAGTCACCGACTGGAATGTAATTTGCGGCTTTCTGTAAGAAGTTTGTATGTTCTCTCCATGACTGCATGGGCTTCCTCCCACATTCCAAAGACATATGGGTTAGAGTTATTAAGTTGTGAGCATGATGTGTTGGTGTCAGGCATGATGACACTTGTGGACTGCCAGAAAATTATACATTCTACTGTGTGTTTTGATGAATCAGTCATGTGTCATGAAATTTGTCATTTTGCAACAGCAGTATACTTCAATACAAACATTGCTATAGTTGCAATAACAAATAATTTAAAAAGTGCAAAAGTGAGGTGATTTAAAATCCCTACCCTCTGGTGACATCTTTAAAATGTACATGTGATAAAGCTAATATATCATTTGTCTTCTTTCTGATTTGCCTAAGCACACAATTTAACACTTAAGTTTACTGATAACATGAAACATTGTCAGAATATTCAAGTAGTGATGGAGATCATGGCAGTGAGGATGGGAATAGAATGAGGTGTCAGATAAATGTGTAGCTGAAGAATTGGAGCAGGGGTCAGGGACTCAGATTTCTGGATAATTAGGAGCTCTTCTGGGGCAGGTGGAACCTGTACAAAAGGGATGGGTTGCACTTGAATCCAAGGGGGACCAATATTCTTGCAGCCAAATTTACTAGAGCAGTTGGGAGTGGTTTAAACCAATATGGCAAGGGGATGGAATCCAGAATGATAGAGCTGAGGGTGAGCCAGCAGGTTTACAAGTAGATGGCTGTAACATGAATGGATGGAAGGACAAGTTACTGATTGGGTACAAGTGCAGGCAGAGCAAAGAGCTTAATTGTACCACAGAGGAAAAATTCAAAAAGGTGAAGAATGCAGGACTGAAGGTGCTGTATCTAATAGTGCATTGCATTCGGAATAAGTATTCAAATGAACTCGTGGCACAATTAGATTGCTTGGTATGACATGGGCATCACTGAGTCATGGCTGAAAGAAGGCCATAGTTGGGAGCTTAACACCAAAGGATACACTTTGTATCGAAAGGACAGGTAGGATGGCATAGATGGTAGTGTGGCTCTGTTGGTAAGAGATAGATTTGCATCTTTGAAAAGAGATGACATAGGGTCAAAGAATGTTGAATCTTTGTGGGTGGAGTTAAGAAATTGCAAGGCTTTAAAAAAAAACCATTATAGGAATCATATCTAGGACTCCAAATCGGTCGGAGGCAGGATGGACTCAGAGCCCGCTGCGGTCAGGTTGCTTTCGGTATGTGCTGCGTCTGCGAGGCTGAGTCGGGTGGTGCTTTCATTGTGTGCTGCATCTGTGAGGCTAAGTCGGGCGGCGCCGTGGAAATCCATAGTGGGGGTATTCCCTTCTGCTACCGGCATGGGATGACGAGTCAGTCGGGGACCCTGAGGACTCGTGGAAACTGTGTGGTGGTTTCTTTCGAACTTATAGTCTTTTAACATCTTTGGACTATTTTTGCTGTGCCCATGGTCTGTTTTTTTTTAATCAATTATGCTATAGTTTGCACTGTTGTAACTATATGTTGTAAATATATGGTTTTGTGCAGGTCTTGTAGCTTTAGTTTTTGGTCTTGTTTGTCTGGTGGGATTGGAGCTCCTTTCCGGGGAACGTGCTAACACAATAGCGCGATATTAATAGGCAGCAGCCTCTCTGGACTCTGGATTGGGGATTGCCAAACGCTATGTGGATTTTCTGGTGTAGTCTGTTTTGTCATGTGTTTTTGTGATATCATTCTGGAGGAACATTGTCTCATTTTTTAACTGCATTGCATTTGTGGTTTTTAAATGACAATAATCTGAATATTGGTGGGGATGACCCCAAAGCAGAGATGGCTGGCGTTTCTAGGAATCTGTCCCACAGAGGAAGAAGTTCTCAAATGGCAGGGGTAGGCAACCGTAGCTGACAAAAGAAGTTAGGGACTGTATAAAAGCCAAGGAAATGGCATATAAGATAGCAAAAGTGAGCTGGAAGTTGGATGATTGGGAAGCTTTTAAAATCCAACAAAAGTCAACTAAAAAAGCTTATAAGAAGGGAAAAGATGAAATATTAGCCAATAATATAAAGCAGGGTACTAAAAATTTTTTCAGTTATGTAAAAGAAAATAAAAGGGAGATATTAGACATCTGGAAAATTATGTCTGTGAGGTAACAATGGGGAACAAAGGGAATGGGTACTTTACACCTGTCTTCATGGTGGAAGACACAAGCAGTTTGCCAGTGGTCTGTGAATGTCAGGGAGCATGAGTGAATTGAGTGCCATTGCTATTACAAAGGAAGAAGTATGAGGCAAACTCAAAAGTCTTATGGTGGAAAGTCACCTGGACCAAATGGATTACATTCCCAGGGTCCTGAGACTGGTGCTGAAGAGATAATAGATGCATTGGTTATGATCTTTCAAGAATCACTGGATTTTGGCATGGTCCCAGAGCGCTGGAAGATTGCAAGTGTCACTCCAGTCTTTCAGAAGGAAGGAAGGCAAAAGAAAGGAAATTATAGACCAGTTAGCATCAGTGGTTTGGAAAGTGTTGAGTCTATTATTAAGAAAATTTTGGGGTACTTGGAAGACTAATGATAAAATAAGTTAAAGTTAGCAATGTTTCTGTAAAGGGAAATCTTGGCTGACAAATCTGTTAGAGTTCTTCGAGCTAGTGGCAAGCAGGGTGGGCAAAGGAGAAGCACTACAGGACATAGCCACAAATTTGAGGGCTGACCCTTTAGAACAAAGGTAAGGAGGGCATTTTTTAACCAGAGTAGTAAATCTGTGAAATGCTCTGCCACAGACTGCGGTGGAAGCCGAGTCTGTGCATATATTTAAGGCAGAAGTTGATCATTTCCTGATAGGTCAGGGCATCAAAGGATATGGCAAGAAGGCAGGTGTATGGGGTTGAGTGGGATTTGGGATCAGCCATGTTGGTATGGTGGAGCAGATTTGATGGGCTGAATGGCCTCATTCTGCTCCAATGTCTTTTGGAGATGCCATGAGGCTTCAAGGGAATATTGACAAGCTGAACAAGTGGGGAGCAGCATGTGGAAAAGGTGTTAGGTTATCCACAGTAGAAGGAAAAAAGAGAAATGCTGAGTGTTTTAAATGGTGACAGATTGAGAGATGTTGAGAGCTGGTTTTTTTTGTACAGAAGTTACTTAAGGCCAATATCAGACCAGGATTAGTTATCACTGTGATGTGAAATTTGTTGGTTTTATGGCAGAATTACCAACATAAAATTACAGTAAAGTACAAAATAAAAGAAAGTAATTATGTTGGTGTAGCAAGAATTAGGAAGGCAGACAGTATGTTGACTTTTATTTGCAAGGCAATTTTGGTACAAGAATTTCTCATTGAAATTGTAAAGGGTCTTTATAATAAAATAGAATATTGTGCTGAATTTTAAAATTATCTCCTTAAAGAAATCAAAGACTCTTTATCTTAGCCTAAGACATTTTATTTCTTCATTGAAAGATAGAAATATTTCAAAAGGGCTTGATAATGAAGCCAACCTGAAATAAGAGCAGGAATTGGCCATCTGGCCTGTTGATCCTGCATGATCTTATTCAATAAGATCATTGCTGATCTGGCTGTGGACTCAGCTCTATCTACCTGCCTTTGTCCCCATAACTGTTAATTCCTCTGCTATGAAAAATCTAACTGTCTTAAGTATATTTGAGGTAGTCTCTACTGCTTCACTGGGTAGGGAATTCCACAGATTTTCTTCTACCTATCCCCTACCAGCTTCCTGCTTCATCACCCCCCCCCCCACCCCATCCACCCACCTTCCTCCTTACCTCATCTCACCTGTCACCTGGCAGCTTGAACTCATCCTTCCCCCACCACCTTATTCTGGCCTCTTCCCTTACAAAGGGTCTCATCCTGAAACATTGACTGTTTATTTCCATCCATAGATGCTGCCAGACCTGTGTTCCTCCAGCACTTTGTGTGTTTAAAAATGGGGATGGTGTTTCTCCCAGCTGTGAGTTCAGAAACTAAGGGATAGAAATTCCAAAATATGGGAAGGTCATCTTTGACTGTAAGGACTTTAAAAATGGCATATCTTTGAAATTCCTTACTCCAGAAAGTTGCAGAGTTGTCATTGATTAGATTCAAAACTGATCAATTTATTTCTTTGTTTAAAAGGACAGGAAATCAGTGTTTGAGTTTAAAGATCAACCATGAACTTGCATGTCAAAGCAGGTTGTGGGAATGTGGGTCTTGAATGATGTACGAATATCTCCTAGTTCTGCTGTAGGCCTGCATAGATAAATGGTCTCAGCCTGGAACATTGAAGGTGCATTTCTGTCCTCAGGTACTGACTGACCCACTGAGTTCCACCAGCAACCAGTTCTTTGTTTTTGTTGTTCCAGATTCTAACATCTGTATTATCTTATGTTTTGCATGTTAAGTTCTATGTGGGCTCTTAAATATTTGAACAATTTTAACGAGAGTTAATATCTTACTCTTGTGACACTGAAGACACATTTTGACACGTCATATTTAGACATTTCTTTATTGGAAAGGGGAAAATTTCCATCATGCTATTCAGGGCTTTTCATCAAGGCATAGAGTTAAATTTGTTCCAGCAGTGTGCTACAACCTTTAAACTTGTGCATCTACTAATAAGCCATGAAACTTGTGTCAACCAATTAAGGCAAGAGTTAGAAAGGCAAATTGATGCAGTTTATTGTGGTAGCAACCTATATTATTATGTGCCGATACATATTTATTTGTCACATATACATCAAAACATACAGTGAAATGTATCATTTGCGTTAATAACCACCTAAGGATGTCCTGCAGGCAGACCACAAGCGTCAGCACACAAGTAGCATGTCCACAATGCTCAGCAGAATAACAGTGCACAAAAGAACAGGCAACAAATAACAACAACAAAATGAACAACACACACAAAATGCTGGAGGAACTCAGAAGGCCAGGCAGCAGCTATGGAATAAAGTACAGTTGCAGTTTCAGACCAAGACCCTTCATCAGACCCTTCCCGCTGAAGGGTTTCAGCCTGTAATGTTGACTGTACTCTTTTCCATAGATGCTGTCTGGGCTGTTGAGTTCCTCCAGCATTGTGTGTGTGTGTGTGTGACTTGGATTTCCAGCATCTGCAGATTTTCTCTTGTAAGCAACAAGACAACATCAACGCAAGTGCCTTTCCACACATGCGCGCGCATGCACCCTCCCCCCCCCCCACCAGGCTCCGGCTGCATGTATTTGCACATCTTTTTCATCTGGTTGAGGAGCAGTGTAATCCCAATCCAGAAACCTAGTTGTTTCCTTTAGCACCCCTAAATTTATTTAACATTTGATCAATTTTGTGATGAATTCAATTATTACTGAATTTATAATTAGTTTATAACGAGAATTTGAAGTTGTTACCCCACTTAAAAACAGCTATGATAATTTAAACAACACTGGAAATGTGGACTTTGGGCTCAAACATTTGAACTGTCTGATAATTAAATACCATTTGGATTAGACTTTTAACAATATAGATTAGTGTTTACAACATGCAGGCTGTTTAATTGTGTATTGATTACTTTCTCTGTTTTGATCAGGTGCTGAGCATGCAGCTTTCTGAGAGTGGTCAGGGTGAAGTACCTGTAGAGGATGGAAAACTCCATGGGAAACCAGATAAAACTCTACGCTTTTCTCTATGCAGTGATAATATGGAGGGAATATCAGAAGGTGAAGCTTTTCATCAAATTCCACGTAGCCCTTGCTCCAGTCCACATGACTTGCATTGGTTCCTAGTAATCCTAATACATCACACTTAAAATCTTGGCATTTGTCTTTAAATCTTGTGTGGTCTC
Organism: Hypanus sabinus; assembly: GCF_030144855.1. Classification (NCBI taxonomy): domain Eukaryota; kingdom Metazoa; phylum Chordata; class Chondrichthyes; order Myliobatiformes; family Dasyatidae; genus Hypanus; species Hypanus sabinus. The sequence continues at coordinate 25,825,933 of NC_082723.1, read as the reverse complement.
ACTGCAGCTCATCGCTGTAATCTCTTCCACTCGAGGTTCTTGCCTTCCAATAAATTCTCCTTTTTGAATTTGTTTTTTTTTTGTCTGTTCATTTGTGACACATTGGATTCTAAGGCTCTTTTGTTACCTCAATAAACAGTTACTCCTTTCCAAGCTACAACCACTTCAAAAAAAAAAAATTCTCCATAAGAAGAAACGCATCCACATAGCCAAGCTATTGGTCACTTCTCCAAACCCCTTCCCTTCCTAGCATGTGTATGTTTTGTTATTGTGATAAGTGGATTTGGGGGGGAAGTGGAGTATTCTGGATTATAAGAGCAAACATTGATCATTTCTTTGGTATTTAAAACTTGAATTTTAAGTGATGTATCTTGATATTGTTAGTTACTCTATAACTAAAGTCAAAGAATGAACATAGAACAGTACAGGCCCTTCACCCCACAGTATTTTGCTGATTTTTAACCCACTCTAAGAACAATCTAACCCTTCCCTCTGGCATGGCCCCCCATTTTTCTATCATCCATATGGCTATCTAATAGGTTCTTAAATGTCCCTAATGTGTCTCCCTCTACCACCACTCCTAGCATGCACCAACCACTCTCTGTATTAAAGAAACTCTACCTCTGACAGTTCCCCCCCCCCCCCATACTTTTCTCCAAACACCTTAAAATTGTGCCCCCTTGTATTAGCCATTTCTGCCTTAGGGTTAAGTCTCTGGCTGTCCACGCAATCTGTGCCTCTTTTCTTATCCACCTCTATTAAGTCATTATGGGAACTGGGTTAAGCAGTATTTGACTGAACCTTGCTGTGCTGATGAATGATTAGCATCCAAAACATTGCCAAAAGTCCCCTGTAATCAGTAAGTCTATTTGTCATGCGTACTTCTGTGATTTATCAGCTGGGTTAATCTAGTTGGTTACTTTTGACATGGAAGCAAGTCTAAAAAGAAACTAACTGTGGATGAGTTTTGCAAAATGTGTGTTATAAAACCATAAGACATAGAGGCAGAATTTGGACATTCAGCCCACTGAGTCTGTTCCACCATTCAATCATGGCTGATCTGTCATCCCTCTCAACCCCATTCTCGTTCTGTCTCCCCATATCCTCTGATGCCCTTACCAATCAAGAACCTTTGCTTTAGATATACCCAATGACTTGGCCTCCACAGCTGCAACAATGAATTTCACAGTTTTGCCACCCTCTGGCTAAATAAATTCCTCCTCATCTTTGTTCTAAAGGAACATCTTTGTATTCTGAGCCTGTGCCCCCTGGTCCTAGACTCTCCCACTATGGGAAACATTCTCTCTTCATCTTCTCTATATAGGTATGGATATATTGAAAAATATTATGGGGTCACAGGATATGAAATCCATTCAGGATGTCCCCATCTATTTTTATTTATTTGAGTTCCCTGTTTATTTAATTCACATAATAATTTATATTTCTAATAGGACCTTCAAACCGATCAAACTCTGTGTCGTCATTGGATCTGGAAGGAGAATCAGTCTCTGAACTTGGAGCAGGACCGTCTGGGAGTAACGGGGTTGAGGCTTTACAATTGTTGGAACATGAGCAAGGTAAGCAAAATAGAAAGGCGGTCACCTTGCTTGAAAGTTCAGTTGGTGAATGTGTTTTTCACCAAGCCACAGAATGTATTTACTGTATCTAGATTCTCGTTAACTTGTGCATTGCTAAAATGAGAACTATTGGAAAGAAGCCTGCTCATAAATGATCATTAATCCTCTTCTCTGTTCCTCCCCACATCTTAAATTTATTCCTATCCTTAATTAGATCATGCTGCAATTTAGACTAAATTGTTACATACAGATTTCTGGTTCATGCAGCACTTTCCATCTCTCTTTTAATTGGGATCGATGGTTTTTTTCAGGATATTCCAGATTTCTTTTGAGAGACTGGATTCCTTTGTTATTTCTTCAGGTAGGTTAGGGTTTCTTTTCACTCCTATCTAGCTGATCAGCACTCTATTTAGAAGTAGTTTTCTTGTTTTACTGGTGGAACCATATTCAGCTGAAACATGATGGGGTCGTTTTGAGATTTAGTACTTAAGATTTTTTTGGGTCAGGAAAACGGGTGGTAGTTTGTAAAGGCTGGAATTGATGCAATTCCAAAATTGCCTAACGTTCTTCCATTTGGGTTGTTTCTTCAACATGTACTAATAAATAATTTAACATTTGGGGCTGTGTACTGTTTTCCTCTTGACCTTCTTTGTGACACGTATTGTGCCCGTGAGGCCCAGTGATAACATTGCAGAATTGGTGATCACAATATTTAGTTAGATTTGATTAATTAAGACCTGTTTCAGTAAGTCTGTTTTAGGTATGCTGAATTAAAGATGCTGTCAGTTTCTCACTGTGTTGATGGTATATGGTGAAAAATATTTTCTAATTGTAGTGTAGGATGGGAGGCGCTTAACTTCTGGATTTAGTTTTGTATTTTCTTGTGTGTTTTTTGCTGAACCAGTTCTTAAGACTACAGACTTCTTTAGATTAGTTTTATTTGCCATGTGTACATTGAAGCATACAGTGAAATGCATTGCTTTTCACTGTATGTCCGCAGTCCTTGAGGGCAGTCTGCAAGATTCATTGCGTTTCCAGCACCAAAGTAGCATGCACACAACTTAACCTTAACCTTTGGAAAACCTACATCTTTGGAGTGTAGGAACTGGTGCACATGGAGGAAACTCACTTGGTCATGGAGAGAACTCCTTTCAGAGAGCAGCAGAATTGAACCTGGGGCTCCAAAGTGATACTCTAATCACTTTGTGACAGTACTGCCCACTTGTCTTTCCTGACACATGCTTTGTGAGTCAATGAATTTAAACTCAAATACCTGCCTCGACTATTGGCCATTTGCTGCTGTGGTGATTACTTGATTTGTTAATTAACAGCAATGAGCACTTACAATCTATTTTCATCGAAGTAAAGTTGAAGATTTTGACAGCCACAAGTGTGTGTGCTTGCTTAGAAGCAGCTCCATAGTATTTATTTTATTTATTGAGATATAGCATGGAATAGACCCTTTTGGCCCTTCGAGCTGTGCTACCCAGCAATCCTTTGATTAAATAACTGGACAACATTCAATGGCCAATTAACCTACCAACTGGTATGTCTTTGGACTGTGGGACGAAACTGGAGCATCTGGAGGAAACCCACACAGTCACAAAGAGAACGTATAACCCCCTTACAGCAGCATCGGAAATTGAACCTGGGTTGCTGGTACTCTAATATATTGTGCTAACCAGTACACTACCGTGCCACCCACGAACATACCATGTAGTTGTCAAGCTACAAGCCTTCTGGTGAGAGATGCGCACAAGTGATCTAGAGAAACATAGAACGTAGAATTCTACGGCACCTTACAGGCTCTTCGGCCCACAATGTTGTGCTGACCATGTAACCTATGTAGAACCTGTCTAGACTTTCCCTAGTACATAGCCCTCTATTTTTCTAAGCTCCATGTACCTATGTATTGAAAGTAGTTTAAATCCTACCATGCAGCTGTAGTAAATTAACCTGAACTTAAAACTTATCCAGAACAGAAGTGTTGAAGCTACTGGGTTGTTGTAAAATAAATGTAGTTCATTAATGTCAGTTGTAAAGAAATGGGGCAACCTTACCAGGCCAGCCTGTGTCTTTCTTCAGACACACTGATGTGGTTGAAGCTTACCCTCCAATTAGTGACAGTAAGGAAAGGAGTGAATGATGGATATTAGGGTGCCGGCAAAGTTTGTACTCAGTGAACAAATGATAAAATAGTGCCAGTGCAAAGAAAAAAAAAATCAAAATTCAAGATCGTTTAAAGGCCTTCAAGAGGACCACAACTTTTTTGTTCGGTTTGGAGGCTTGCATGCCTCAATGACCCAGAGATCTATGTTGGCTGGAAACAAGGCTTTATGCTTTGGCTCTTTGGCCAGGCTAAGAGTGGTCCACTGGTCTCCCAGGCACCAGGGTTCAGCTCAGGGCTGACAACCTTGACTGGTAAAACAAAATTGTTATGGTAACAGCAGTGATGAATCCTTCTACATCTGAGTGTGACAGTATACCTGAGTCTCTACCTGGGACTTGCATGACTGACAGCAGTGAAAACCAAGAGGAAGTTACTGAAATGATGAAGGAAGCCCTGAACAATACCAGAGATGGAGGACCTTCATTGCTGCCCTAAACGCCAATGGCGTAGCAGGCAGTAAGTAAGTGTAAGGGAGAATGAAATACAGTAATTGTTACTCCATATGTGATACAGCACAAGAAAAGCACAAGAACATTAAAGACACGATAATTAAAAACACAAATATAAATACATAGGGTAACTTGCATATATTGGTTGTATGTCCATAAAGTGACTCCAGGCACAGAAGGATCAGTAAATAAGGTGACTGACAGGAAATGATAAATCGCAGTGGTGGGGGATGAAGAGGGGTTGATCAGTTTTACTGCTTGGGGAAAGTAGCTATTTTTGATTCTGGTGGTCCTGGTGTGGATGCTCTGTAGCCTCTTCCCTGATGGGAGTGTGACAAACAGTCCATGAGCAGGGTGGGTGGGATCCTTCATGAAACAGCAATGCTATATCATTGATCTTTTCAAAGCTTCATCATTGTTTTCAGCTTTTTTCTAAGATGGGAACAATTAATCTGTTTTGCTCTAATCCAGAGTGTAGAGGCACTAAGTACATTTGTAGCAGTGTAAGTAATCATGGGGCATGAACTAGACATCTTTTCAGAGTCCTGATTAGCTTACCCGTAGGCACGGACCCTCATTTCTTTTATGTTTTTTTCAATAGTGAGTGAGTCAAGGACTAGAAGCACAACCTCAGAATAGAAAGATTTCCCTTTAGAACAGAGATGAGGACGGAGTTGTTTAGCCAGAGGGTGGTGAATCTGTGGAATTCATTGCCACAGATGGTTGTAGAGGTTAAGTCATTGCATGTATTTAAGTAGGAGTTTGATAGATTATTGATTAGTAAGAGTACCAAAGGTTATGGGGAGAAGGCAGGAGAATGGGATTAAGAGGGAAAATAAATCAGCTATGATCAAGTGGCAGAGTGGACTCAATAGGTCAAGAGGCCTAATTCTGCTCCAGTGTCTTTTGCTCTTAAATTCAGTGAGTGAGACAGATGGCCTGAACGGATCTATACACAGCAGTTTTTTTCACGTTGATTTTCAACTTTTATTTATAGAAAAGCCATATTAGAACTTCTAGAACCTTCTAGATTTTCCACAGTTGTATCTGTATTGTTCCAAAATTGAGGATTGTTTGTAGCTGCAGAATTTATAACTATCTGTGTCCCCAAAATAATGAATGCTGATCTCTTGGTAATGAAGCCAGAAAGTATTAATTCCAAACAATACTGCTTTTCATCCACAAAACTAAATAATCATGGGCATTTCTTGTTTAAACTTGTATAAACTTGAGAAAGCAAAATGCTGGATCAATGTAAGTAGGTGAACTTGTAACTTACAAATAACAGCTGTCTAAATATGGCCCTTTGTGCTTAAATGTAATTTTTCTATTTAAAGGAAACTTGTTTCTGCAATTAAGTGACACTCACAGGAGAGGGTAAACCTAATGTTCATTTTCATTGAGCAACTTTATGAAGTTCAGGAGCATCGCTTCAATTGCCAATTAAGTTGGGGGAGTGAAATTGGCTTTTCTAAACAAGGAGTTTAGAGATTGTTGGCAGATATGGTCTGAAAAACAAATATTGAGTTACATGAAATGCAGTTTTGTGAAAAGGATATTTCAGATTGTGTGAACTCTGCATATTTGTTACAACTTGCTTCTACCTTTATTGTCTTCATATTTACCTCTGAATCAAATTTCTGTTCTGTCACTTGGTGAAGTGCTTTCAGAATATCCAGTTAGGGTTTACTACATAGTAAACAACAATTTTAATTTGGTAACTTTTGTTCAGAGTATATTTAAAATTTATTAACGGAGACCTCAAACATTAATACTATTTCTTTATTCCATTGTAGCCACCACCCAAGACAATCTTGATGACAAACTCCGTAAGTTTGAAATTAGGGACATGATGGGGCTGACCGATGACAGGGACATTTCGGAAACTGTGAGTGAGACTTGGAGCACAGATGTCCTGGGAAGTGATTTTGATCCAAACATTGATGAAGATAGACTACAAGATATTGCAGGTAAATATTGATGGTGCATTTAGTAATTTAGACATTGGTACATTTTGGAATTTAGGTAAGTAATTTGATTTGGGATTCAAATACATAACAAATGTGTCTAAATGTTGCTAAGGCACTGCATTGCATATCCTTGAAAGACAAATACTTTACTGCAACTCTCAGATCCCTCAAACAGGACCCCACTAAGGAGCACCAAACCATTGAAGCGTAGAAGGTTGATGGGGGACTTGATAGAGGTATTTAAAATTATGAGGGGGATAGGTAGAGTTAACGTTGATAGGCTTTTTCCATTGAGAGTGGGGGGATTCAAACAAGAGGACATGAGTTAAGAGTTAGGGGGCAAAAGTTTAGGGGTAACACAAGGGGGAATTTCTTTACTCAGAGAGTGGTAGCTGTGTGGAACAAGCTTCCAGTAGAAGTGGTAGAGGCAGGTTTGATATTGTCATTTAAATTAGAATTGGATAGGTGTATGGACAGGAAAGGAATGGAGGGTTATGGGCTGAGTGCAGGTCGGTGGGACTAAGTGAAAGTAAGTGTTCGGCATGGACTAGAAGGGCCGAGATGGCCTGTTTCTGTGATGTAATTGTTATATGGTTATATTGTCTCCCACACCATCACCAACCTGTTGAATCTGGGGATCTCCCATCCACCACCACCATCCTCATAGTTCTTGCATCCTGCACCTCCCGTTTCTACCTCCTAACCAAAATCCACAAACCCGCTTGTCCAGGTAGACCCATTGTTTCAGCTTGTTCCTGTCCCACTGAACTTACATCAGCATACCTTGACTCTTTTTAATCCCCCCTAGTTCAGTCCCTTCCTACCTACATCTGTGACACTTCACATGTTCTGGATCGTTTCAGTGATTTCAGGTTCAGATTCCCTGGCCCCCATCATCTTATTTTTACTATGGATGTCCAGTCCATATACACCTCCGTCCCCCACCAGGAAGGCCTCTCCATTTTTTTTCTGGACGCCAGACCTAACCAGTTCTCCTCCACGTGGTGGAACTTGTCCTCACTCTAAATAATTTCTCCTTTGGCTTCTCCCACTTCCTTCAAACAAAAAGGGAAGCCATGGGCACTCGCGTGGGTCCCAGCTATGCCTGCCTGTTTGTCATCTACTTGAAACAGTCTATGTTTCAAGCCTACTACACTGGTGACTGTCCCGCACTTTTCTTGAGCTACATCGACGACTGCATTGGTGCTGCTTCCTGCACCCATGCTGAACTCGTCAACTTTATCCACTTTTCCTCCAAATTACCCCTGCCCTCAAATTTACCTGGTCTATTTCCGAAACCTCCCTCCCCTTTCTTGATCTCACTGTCTCTATCTCCGGAGACAGCTTATCCACTGATGTCTATTATAAACCCATGGACTCTCACTGCTACTTCGACTCTACCTTGTCCTGCACTGTTACTTATAAAAACACCATCCCCTTCTTTTACTTCCTCCATCTCCACTGCATCTGCTCTCAGGATGAGGTTTTTCATTCTAGAACAAAGGAGATGTCCTTCTTTTTCAAAGCTTCCTGTCCTCCTCCAGCAATGCTGCCCTCAACTGGCATCTCTTCCATTTCACACACGTCTGCTCTTGCTCCATCTTCCTGTTACCCTACCAGGGATAGGGTTCCTCTTGTCCTCACCTACCACCCCACAAGCCTCAGCGCCCAGCACATAATTGTTTGAAACTTCTGCCACCTCCAACAGGATCCCACCACCAAGCACGTATTTCCCTCCCCCTGCCCACACTTTCTGCAGGGATCACTTCCTATGTGACTCCCTTGGAGATCCCTCCGCACTGATCTCCCTCCTGGCACTTATCCTTGCAAGCGGAACAAGTGCTCACCTGCCAGTATACCTTCTCCCTCACTACCATTAAGATCCATAAACAGTCCTTCCAGGTGAGTCAACACTTCACCTGTGAGTCTGGTGCTCCTGGTGTGGCCTCCTGTATATTGGTGAGACCTGACGTAGATTGGGAGACAGCTTTGATGAGCACCTACGCTCCGTTGCTGGGAAAAGCAAGATCTCCCAGTGGCCACCCATTTTAATTCCACTTCCCATTCCCATTCTGATATGTCCATCCATGGCCTCCTCCACTGTCATGATGAGGCCACACTCAGGTTGGAGGAACAACTCCTTGTATTATGTTTGGGTAGCCTCCAACCTAATGGCATGAACATCGATTTCTCAAACATCTGGTAATGCCCCCACCCCGCCTCCTTCACCATTTTCCATTGCCTTTCACCTCTCTCACCTTATCTCCTTGCCCATCCATTGCCTCTCTTTGGTGCTCCTACCCCCTTTCTATCTTCCATGGCTTTGTGTCCCTTTCACTATTCAATTTCTCAGCTCTTTACTCCATCCTTCCCCCTTCAGGTTTCACCTATCACCTTGTGTTTCTCACTTCCCTCCCCCACCTTTTAAATCTACTCCCTAACGTTTTTTTCCGGTCCTACTGAAGGGTTTCAGCCCAAAAATCAACTGAACTCTTTTTCTAGATGCTGCCTGGCCTGCTGAGTTCCTCCAGCGTTTTGTGTGTGTTAGTTTAGTATGATAAATGTGATTTTAATTTGTTGTAGAAAAACATAACATTCATTGTGTTAAATATGCTTGTCCTCTTAATAAAGAGGTGTGGTAAATTTTCTAGTCCAGTGTGTGATAAATATCCAGTGATTAACAGAAACACTTGTGCTGCCCACCAAAATGTCTCCAAAGAAAGCAATTATGTTCAATAGACCAATCTTGGAAAGATTCTTTCATTTTAGTTTACTTCTAATTGTTCTTCAAATTCATTTGGAAATATGGGAATTGTCATGTTTTGCACTTTTATCAATTTTATGAAGTAATTTTGTTGAACAATTTCAGCACAATTGCTCATGGCAAAACAAATACAGGCTTTAGTAAATAAAAATCAAACCAAAAAGATGCTGAAAATCTGTAATTAAATTTTTTAAAGTGTGAGAAACACTCAGCAGGTTAGGCAGCATTTGTGGAATAAGAAGTAGTTGTTGTTTTGAGTCTAGGACTCCCTGCATTTTCTTAGAAATGGGAAATAAAAATACCTTCTAATGGCAGAGAGGCTGGGGTAGGGATGGGAAGAACAAAGGAAATGTGTTTCAAAATATTTCAAACTTTGCTATGTTTGGAATATCTCAGACAGCCAATAGGACATTACTTACAACTGTTTTCTTGGCTGGATGTTTTCTTAACTGGATGGAATTGTCCAGTGGAGACAAGAGACTGCAGATGCTGGAATCTGGAGCAACAAACAAGATGCAGGAGGTACTCAGCGAGTCAGGCAGCATCTGTGGAAGAAAATAGCAAGTTAGTGTGAAGAGTTGAGACCCTCCATCTGGACAGGAAGATAGAGGAGAGAGAGCCAGTTTAAAATATAGCGAAAGAATAGGGTAGAGGAAGAGTTGGAAAGCAGTAGGTAGATCCAGGTGAAATGGGGTGATGCACAGATGGAGTAGATAGTGGAACTAATGGCAGAGGCTGGGAGATAATAGGTGGAGCAACAAAGGGCTGCAAGAAGGTGGAGCATTGAATAAAGTGAAGGTGAATGGGGGAAGGCAGATGAGAGCAGTGGAAGGAATGTGTGGGTGATAGGCAGATGGAGTGGGTAGACACAATTCCACATTTTAACACTCCTTCCACACTGATATGTCTGTCCTTGGTCTTCCTTACTGAAGCCAAATGGAAATTGGAACAATGATATTTCATATTCTGCTTGTTTAATTTGCAATGTTATGAACATTGAATTTTCCTGTTCCAGGGAATCCACATAGCTGGGGGTTCTTCTCCCACATACACTCACCCATTCCCCTAGTTTTTTAACCTCCTATTATTCACCTTTCCTACCTCCTTCCCTTTCTTCATTTGGCCCATCAACTCCCACCATCAATTGCATTCCATCTATCATCTATCTACCAGTCACTGTTTCAGTCCTTACTTGCACTGATGGTCTTTTTTCTGTCAATTCTGATTCAGGTTCTTGACCCAAATCACTGGCATCCACGTGATGCTGTGGAATGCTGTCAGAGGTATTACCTTTTGGATGATACGTTCAACCCCTATCTTTTCCCCTGACAGGGTACACAAGGTCTTATGAAACATTTTAAATAGAAGGCGAGGATATCTCTCATTGGTGTCCTGACCAATGTTACTAAAAACAAGTAGATTATTTGGCCATCATCTTACCCTTGTGTTTAATTCCCTCTATAAAGCAACCCCATATTTAATTCTTCCCACCCCCATTTGACCTAGTCACTATATGATTCCTGAGAAATAGCCTTGGGGGATGCATCAGATGATAGACATATTTTTCTTTAAAGACATTGCTTCCCTGTCACCCGGCAATGCTCCATGGGGAGAACTGCAAGCATTTCTTGCCACCTGTGGCATACTGGATTGAAACACTAGTGTGCTTTGTTGTTTGTACCATAATTACACTTCCAAATTTAAGGAAGCTGCACCAAAAATTCTAAATCATCAACATTGCTTTCGATAACAGATTTCACTGAAAACTTTTTATAACTGTTGACAAAAATGACACTTCCTTTAAAGTGTATTATATTAAAATACAATTGTCATTTTCTGATTCCCAGCAGTGTGATTGACCTTGGTTCCTTCTCATTTGCATCCAGCATTTTTCATGCTTTTAGATTATGTGTTTTGGGATGCTTATATCATTAACTGAATTTGCAGCAATTTCCTTATGTGTTTCTCTAAGGGATAGCATTATGAGATGCACATTAAATCTCCATTAATACCTCATTATCCCAGTGATAAGATTACCATGATAATGAGGCATAAATTCTAATTGTTTCAGATCTTCTTGTGCCTCTCATTTAATCATATACCTGTATTTGTCTTCAGTAAGTTTTAAATTGCAAACATTTCTGGTGACCTGAAAATATTGCTCAAGATGCTGAAAGCAGATCTTTTAATAACATTGCAAGAGTAAATATTATTTTAAAAATGGTTGCTCGTGTTTTCTGATTCAGGATGCACACAAAATTTTGCATCAGCTTGTATTTGCCCTATTATAATCCAACATCAAACCAGCTTAGTCTTAAGCACCCATGAATTTAATTAGGAGACTAAACTGACCAGTTTTATTTGTGGTCTGGCTCTCATTGTAAACTAAGTTAGACAAACATTTTCCAAACTTGGAAAAAAATATATTTTCTGAATAACAGTCACAAAAGGCTGGAGGAACTTAGCATAATGAGTCTAGGTCAGAGATCCCCAACCTTTATATGCCATGGGCCCCTACCATTGACCGAGGTTCCAGGTTTTGGGCCAAGACTGTTTATCAGGACTGGGAAGGAAGGGGGGGGAAGAAGCCAGAATAAGAAGGTGGGGTTGGTAAGAAATACAAGCTGGAATGTGATGTGATGTGAAGTTGGAAGGTGATGGGTGGAAAAGGAGGAATCCAATAAGAGATGGAGAGTGGATAATGGGAGAAAGGGAAGGAGGAAGGGCACCAGAAGGAGCTGATGGGCAGGTGAGGAGAAGAGCAGAGGTAAGAGGGGAGTGTGAATATTTACTTTGATATTAGAGATGCCAATTTCTCAATTCAACTTTGTATGCATGCATGTACATGAAAATGAATTGTTCATGGTTTCAGAGGTCAGTGTATTTAGATTTTCCAATACAATATATATGTTAATATTTGCTTTCAACTACATAGAACTGAATTATTTATTTAAGATGCCATTACACTATTTTGTAGTTGGTTCATTGCCAAAGAGCTTTGAGCAGGGACTGAAGTTTGTGCACTCAAATTGTGGCCACTAACTTGTATACAGTATAAGTTTTGCCCTGTATGTTTTTAGTTCTTAACGAATGCTCATTCATCTTGGTGTACAAGTGAAACAATGATATTATTCTTCTGTGTCATTCTCAGTCAGGAATAGCTGGTGTTCATTCGGGCGGTGTTACTGAAATCGTTCATGCCCTGTGATTTCTTATGAAAAGAAAATTGTGCTGTTTTAAAAATATCTGACAACTTATTTGCTCTCTATTTTGTCTTTTTATATTTTTTAAAACTACTTTGAGTGGTTTAGATTTCATTGCTGGTTGATAATGGCCTGTTTCTCTTTCTTCATTAAAACAAAAACAGATTGCAAAACATCCCTAATCAATTTTCAGTGTCTTCGGTATGGAGCAGTCTTCTTAACTTGTTGTGGATAGCTGTGATTGTCAGCTCAGTTTACATAGTGGCTGTCTGTAGTCCAAATGGATTTAAAACTGCACAATACTCTACAAAAAAAAGTGTTGCTTCTATTTTCCAAATGGTTACAGTATATTGATAATTGCTAATGCTATTGGTTATACTTAAAGATAACTCATGTAAAGTAGTTTGAGATAGCTGAGCTGCAGTTTTATTAAAGGATTTCAGCCACCCAGTAAAAATTGCTAACTACCTAAATATTTCTTTATTCTTGAAGATGATTGAACGATTGTCATGTTTTGCACTTTATCAATTTTATGAAGTAATTTTGTTGAACAATTTCAGCAGAATGGCTCATGGCAAAACAAATACGGACTTTAGTAAATACAAATCAAAACAAAAAGATGCTGAAAATCTGTAATAATTTTTTAAAGTGTGAGAAACACTCAGCAGGTTAGGCAGCATTTGTGTAATGAGAAGCAGTTATTGTTGTGAGTCTAGGACTCACTGCATTTTTTTTAGAAATGGAAAATAAAAATACCTTCTAATGGCAGAGAGGCTGGGGTAGGGACGGGAAGAACAAAGGAAATGTGTTTCAAAATATTTAAAACTTTGCTATGTTTGGAATATCTCAGACAGCCATAGGACATTACTTACAATGTATGATTTTAAGTAAAACTGCTGCTGAATGATATTAGCTAATAAGTATTTAATTTTGTACTAGGTGCAGCAGCAGAGAATATGCTGGGTAGTTTGCTAGGATTACCAGGTTCAAGTTCAGTGCTACTCGATCCCTGCACAGGGTCAACGATCTCTGAAACGACCAGTGAGGCTTGGAGTGTGGAGGTTCTGCCCAGTGACTCAGGTATGTATGTCACGCTGATGAAATTTATTTTCCAAACATTACCAAAACTACATCAGAGCAGTCATATAATAAATACTTATAAATGCAGTCAGGAAATTTGTGATGCATTCCAGTTCCCATTAAGAATTAGTCTTTATTCTTGGCCTTTTGTTTCAACTGTTAATTGAGTGTTCCTTTGAGTTTGTGCAGACAAGCCCCTTTTTGTTATTGAGTTGAGTTTTATGTTGGAACTGCTTGAGGTTATGATGCACCATGTAGGAAGCTGACCATGGGGAAGTACATGAGCAATCCATAGAATTTTTGTTGAAGTTGTTATATTATAAAACTGGTTTGAATACAGAGTGGCTGTTTGCCATTGGTTCATCTAACTTCATTTGGCTTCCATACTCTACCTGGCGAGAGAAATAGATCTGGCACATTATAACCACAGATGTTCATGTCCAAAATGTGCCAAAGCAGATGCTTGTGCTATTTTTATCCAGTGTTGATCAGTGAAGAGTGGGGTAGGAAGGGTAGAAATAGTGTATTTGGAAAATAAAATGTAAAATTTAATTTGTGTGCATGATTATGATATGGTTATTGTCGTGGTTACTTTAAAAAACAAACCAAAAAGTGAGGAACGTGATACTGTATAACATGCTTCCAAATAACTAAATTCCAAGTCAAAAGAAGTATGTTTGATCCTTTATTTTAAAACTAGCGAAGACAATAAACCTTATATAGTAATTTTTTAAAAAATGAACAAAACTAACATAGTGATAATAAAACAAGTGAGAAAAGTGAAGTTAATGCAACCAAATTAGCGATATAGTGGTCAACAAAAAAAAAATCCATGTCCTGTACTAAGTTCCTCTCTAACTAAAAGCTAATAGCACAAAGAGAGAGTACATGGCTACACTCATTTGCTTCTACCACGCCCCAACCCATGTGACAAATTTCAGTAACCCATAGTAAAGACTTTACACAAAATACAATACAGTCAGAAATTAGATACGTGGCTCCTGCAGTTTTGAACCTTAAAGATCAGAGTTGTGAGCATAGTCATTTGAGGCAGGGTATGTGTAATGTGGGCACATACTGCATATGGAATTTGGAGTCAGTTAATATCTCTTGACTTTTTCTCCAAGTATTTAAACTTTCACAATAGTTTAGTGTAAACAACATAAGAAAAACAGCACACATAAAACGCTGAAGGAGCTCAGTGGGTCAGCAGCATCAGTGGAGGGAAACAAGACATTCTACATTTCAGGCTGTGGCCCTACATCAGGACAGGAAGGGGAAGAAGCCAGAATAAGAAAGTGGAGGGAAAGGAAGGAGGATTATGCAACCTGGGGAGTTTGTTCTGTCATTCAGTGTGACTTTTGAGTGCAAGTAGTTTTATAATTGATATATTAACTAGTTTGACTTTCGCAGCTCTCTGGGTTAGAAAATTCCAAGATTTCATGACCCTTTGAGAACATTCCTTTTTTAAATCTTTGTCCTGGTGAGTACATTTAGAAGCATTGATAGTAATCTCCAAAGGTGTCAGAGCTGAAGTCAGGAGAATGGGTTGGGAGGGTTAATAAATCAGCCACAATGAAATGGTGGAGCAGACTCTATGGACCAAATGGCTTAATTCTACTTCTGTGTCTCATGGTCTTGCACATGTGATGATTTCAACCAGATGTGATAGGTCAAGGGAAGGAAGAAACAGTACTTGCATAATTTAAATAGTGTGTATGATTATGAAAATAATTGTTAGCCTTAAGGTCTGTTTGGTCAGGATGTTGAACACAAATGTTTCTTATTCTGAAACTTTGGTTTTAGATTTCAGCTCAACAGGAATTATCTTTAAAGTATTTACCTGTCCAAGCTCTTCAGTCTGTGGTTTCATCACCTTTCATTCTTCTAAACTGCAGTATCTTGTCTCAATCACTCAGCAATGCTCAGAAGATTATTCCTTCACCCCAGGAATCAGCTTACTGAGTACCAGTGTATTCCATTCTTGCCGCATTATTCATTATTCTTATAACATGCCTCTGCATGTTAACTTTGTCATGTCCAACGATATCAAGGGCCTTGTATACAAGAGTATTCTGCAATCTGTTTAAGTTTAAATAATTTTCAGTTTTTTTCCCCTTCCTACCAAAATATCCTCATATATGTGGACTGGGAGAAGACATAGACCTGAACTATTTTTCTTTTTCAGTTGCAGAGTCTTAAAATCTACTTGAGAAACGATAAGATAGTTATTGTAGTAATACTATTTGGGAAATGTTTTTCAGAAGCTACAGATCTGAAGCAAGAGGAGCGATTACAGGAACTGGAAAGTTGCTCTGGAGTTGGCAGCACATCTGATGATACCGATGTGAGAGAAGTGAGCTCAAGGCCCAGTACTCCTGGACTTAGTGTTGTGTCAGGTACGGGATGGTAGCATTTTGTGATCACTTGTTTTCAGTATATAGGTAAATACTATATATTTGAAATCTGATATATTTAAATATAAGGTAACATTTCCTTCATTGAAGTCTAATCTCAAAACTCAGATTTAAGAATTAATGCCTTTTAGGCTTTTTACACAATTTAACAGGCATCAGTGTTACCTCAGAAGATATACCCAACAAGGTTGAGGATATACGATCAGAATGCAGCTCTGACTTTGGAGGAAAAGATTCTGTAACAAGCCCTGATGTAGAGGAAGTTGTACAAGGTAAGAAATAGCATTTTAATTAAACCAGTACATAAATATTAGGAATAATAGCAATCAGTCCTTTATAGTGCTGGGGTTAATTTCCAATGCATTCAAGTTTTAAACAGATGTGTATTTTCATATATTCTTCCTGCTGAATCTCCCATATGGTTGACATAAGTTCTGTTTGCATAAGTATGTCTGAGTTTTGCTGCCTGGTATTGAGTTGTCCATTAATTTGGAACATTAATACTGACATTTCAGCAATTCTTCTCAGCTTTTTGAGCATGGAAACGTGTGCCTGCAGGTGCTGCATCACACCATAACTGCACCAGAATGTGGTTTTATAGTTAAGATTTTTACTTGAACATCCGCAGGCAAAGCTCATTTGTATCTGTAATTTGTTTTGTAACTGATTGAAGTTCATTATGCTTCTAAATATATAGTCTCGCCAATTTTGCAAGTTTGAATGCATACTTTTTCCTTTTTGTGTTTACAGGTGGACATCAGATGACTTCTTCACTTTCCCAGACAGACACATTGCTTGCAATGTTTGATCCACTGTCTTCAGATGGTAGGTTAAAGCTTCCCAAATCCCACTTCTGTGGTTTAGGGTGAACTTGCTGTTTTATCCTTTCACTTCATTCTTTCCAGAATTCCTACAATTTAATAATTCAAATTGAGAAAATTGTAAAGAGGAAGTAAAATTGTAATTTATTTTGTTTTATTTTGCTTTGTTTTATTTTGATATCCTACATCAGTTTCCCTCTTGAACAAGCCAACACAGCTTGTCAATTTCCGAATTCATGTGACCCTCCTGTCACATGGGACTCACTTTGTTTTCACTTCATGCCTGCTTTGATGACCTAATTGAGATTGTTAACTTGTGATATAGGGAATCAGAGCTCCCCAAGGTGCTGTTACTCCTTAGTATATCAACAAATTATAAAGAAAGTGGACTGAATTAGATTACAGTATAGTTAGACTAAAAGTCAGAATAGGGATGGAGGGAATATCCACCACAAGCATTGTACATCTGGGAGCCCTAGCCACAAGCATAGCCCCCAATATAGTAATTCCAGTATTATGAATGATGGAAATAAAAGCTTGAAAAAGAAATCTGATGGATATTGAATAGGAATTGGAGGATATTTGGGGCTCTTTTCAATCTCCACCTTGTTTCAAAACCACTAAATATAAAATGATAGTCTGCCTATATTTCTGATTGTATTTTCCTTTTAAAATTTTACCGCAGATCTATTAACATGATTTGATTTTTTTTTTGCTTGCATGTCTGTTGCCTTGTTCTTTGTAAAGCTCCTAATTTCAGATCCCTTCCATACAGTTTCATGTGAATAAGCTTGTTTTAAAAAATCATTTAAACTTCACAATGATTTATCTGCATTGTAAATGGTCTTGTTTTACACAGAAGGTCACTTTGATAATGGCCTTATGACTAATTAAATTTATGCTTCCAGATATTTCATTGTTGAATACTACTGACGATATAAAGTTTCCTTTCTGCTAAGCCCACCAAACAAACTTCAAGTTACTAAAATTTGGCTCCATCTTTACGAGCTACAGTTAAAAATGGTATTGCACAGCTCATAACAGGAGTAGTTTATTTAACAAGATTAGGAGCTAAATTATCTGAGAATAAATGGAATTAATGGATGACATTTGTGTGTAGTTGTTCATGTATTGAAGAATTTTAAAAATGTATTTTGATTGTACCACAGACATTATAAATGTAAAATGCATAGCATTAAAATGGAACAAGGCTGAGGTGCAAGGTTGTGTTATTACTGAAAGTGATTGTATTTAACCTCCCGCTGCTGTCTGTAAGGAGTTTTAAAATTCTGTCCATGGTTGCATAGGTTTTCTCCAGGTGCTCTTGATTTCCTCCCACATTCCAAAGAAGTACAGTTTAGTAGGTTAATTAGACTCACGTCTGTAATTAGGTGATGCAGGCTTTTGTATCAGAAGGGCCTGTTACTGAGCTGTGTCATCAAAATATGAATGCGAGATTACTGCTCACTCTGTTGTATAAAGACCACAATTTCAGTATTTATAGTTTATACAAACTTAACTGTAGTAAATAATGAGAAAATTAATACGTGTCAAGAGGGTGATGTAGGTAGATAAATGGCAACTAAAATTGAATCAAAGCATGAATTAATTCACTGATCAGTAAAGTGAGGAAAGGTAATGCAAAGAAAACATACTATTTTTAAGGGGGCAAAAACTGGGGACATCTAATGCCATTACGTACTTAGTGCAAGTTGGTTTTGTCTCTGTAATTAAATACACTGAGTATGAAAATAAGGAAATGTCATAAATGCTTTAAATCATTACATGCCTAAAATGGGTATTCTGGCCAATTCTTATTAAAAGAAAATTTCACGTTCTTGGCAAGGGTGCAATGAGGGTTTGGTCAAATGAAGGTAGAAGTTGAATGGAGAAGTTTGGGAAATTGGTTTTATTCTTTGAGTAAAGTGGATGAAAGAAAGGTTTGATACAATTAGTTGGAATATTCACACAATTTTGACAGTTTTTTTTGGTCTGGATCTGGAAATATTTATGGCAATTTTCAAATTCAATGGCAAATCATTTCATCCATCAAATTGTAATCTGCATATATTGCTTGAAAGTGTGCTGGCATTGGATTTATTAATAACTTTCAAGAATCCAGCAACTGTGATCAATTTCACTTGGTCACAGAAGGAGCAGGAGACTGGAACCAGTTGGATAACTCCAAATTTTCTAGGATTCCATGAAACACCCCATTCAAAAACTAAAATTCAATGTCATACATTTAAAGTTTTGAAAAATTTCTCTGTCGCAGCAAGAGTTATGAACATTTTGAAGTTCAAAGTAAATTTATTATCAAATTATGTATATGTCACCAAATACTGTGCTGACATTTTCTTGCATGCATTTACAGGAAAAAGGAAATGCAATAGAAAATGTTATAGATGAGCAAACAAAGGTTCTCAAACAAACACTGTGCAAAAGAAAACAAACGTTAATAAAATGATACTAAGTACGTGAGTTGAAAAGAGTCCTTGAGAGCACGTCAGTAGTTTGTAGAATCTGTTCAGAGCAGAGTAGTAGTGAATAAAGTTATCCACACTGGTTCAGGAGCCTAATGGTTGCAGGGCAGTAACTGTTCCTGAACCTAGTAGTGTGGAACCTAAGGCTTCTGCTTCTCTTGCCCAATGGTAGGGGTGAGAAGGATGGTGGTGGTCTTTGATGGATGTTGTAGCACTCCATATAAAGTTACTCAGTGGTGGGAAGGGTTTCAACTGTAATGGACAGGGCTCTGTCTACCACCTCTGTAGCCTATTCCAATCCTGGGCATTGGTGTTTCCATACCAGACCATGATGTGACCAGTTAGCTTACTCTCCACTGTGCATCTTTAAAAACTTGTCAAAGTTTCTGCTGACGTGTCAAATCTGCACTAACTTCCAAGCAAATAGATGCACTGTAATGTATGTGTACATTCTGATATTATGAATGTTGGGTGTGATTCTTCCAGTTGCTATTGATATCTTTTCAGAGGTAATCTGCACAGATGTGCACATGTACCATAATCCATGTTTTTCATTCATTCTTTATGTTCACAGCTTCAACCATACCATCAATAGTCAGGCCTAAAGTGCACTATGCAAGACCATCACACCCACCACCGGATCCTCCAATATTGGAAGGTGCTATAGGGGGCAGTGACGCCCGATTGCCACCGTTTGCATCACACATTTGCTGCCAAACTGAAGCTGAGCTGCTTAAACAGCGACATTCCTTTCCAGAAAGACTGGTACGCAGCAGGAGTTCTGATGTTGTTTTGGCATCTCGAAGACCAATGAGTGATCCTGGGTGGAATATTCCAGGCAGTAGAAGGGCAGCAAATGAAGAGCTGTTTGCATCTGGGGCAGCAACTGGAATCTGTGGACCAACTTCATCTCCAAGCAAAGACTCCCTGGTAAGGTCTAGTCTTAACGTATAAATACCTCATGTTAATTTAAAGCAATCTCATGCAAACTTGGGAATGATTTCAGTTGGTGTGCTTGCTGTTAACAAGATGAGCAAGAAATTCAATGCATGTAAAGGCAGGAACTCAGTAAATCAGGCAGCATTTGTGGAGGAGAATAAACAAGTCTGCATTTCGGGCGAAGACACTTCTAGCACCTGCAGAATCCCTTGTGATTATACAAATGCAGATCTTTCTCAGTGGATGTAAATAACCAACTTAAAAATATTCTTGAAATAATACTCACCCAGAAATGCTAGTTAAAATCCTTAGATCCCAATACTATGTGGAATCAAACCAACTAAAGTCAATTACCATGTTGGTTTTACATGGGTAAATCTGTCGTTTACCCATAAGAGAGAATCTGGAAATTGCTGAATCAGAAGAGAAGCCTACTGCAATTCAGAAGAAGGGCAAATTACTGAGACCAATCATTTGCAGCATAACATGCACTGTTATGAAGACCTATTGTTAAACTAATAACTTGATTTTGAGCATCTGTTTTAAAAAAAAATCAAATACTGCCTTGCAGTGTTTAATATCAATCATTTTGCCTGTCAAATATCTATCAAGATCCCTATTGCATCCCTTTTGCACAGGGAGAGGATAGAAAGGACAGTGACGACGAGAAATCAGATCGTAGCAAATCTTGGTGGAAGAAGCGCTTTGTATCTGCTATTCCTAAAGGTCAGTCTTGGAATTATGACTGTTTTGCTACACAGAACATGAGATAATTGGTCAAATGGTTTTAAAATCTAACTGAATCCGAGATATTTTACTTTTGAATTCATCAGTACCTTGAAACAAAGTTTATCTTTTCCTAGCTTAACTATATCTGTGTAACTTTCTTGTGCATTTGCCTGTGGCAGCTCAGTGCATCTTGATTTGATTCACTCTTACTTGTGAAAATGAAAAGCTGCTTGTTTGCATTTCTTGTTTTTACTGCTTGTCAACTACTTTAGCATGTTATAAGTCAACAGTCTAGGAATTTCTCAAGAATTTTCGAAATGATTTTATTTCTGGTCAATTTTCTTGTCTCCTTCCCAATTTCACTACTTACCCTAATCTCACTTTATTCATGGGTTCTTATGCCAAAAAACCCCCACAATTAATGAATTGCTTATTTTGAATAGTTATCCTTGGCGTTAGTTACATAGGAACATTTATTTTTGATTTTTAAGAATATTTTGCTGCTAGATCATCGTGAAAAAGATTTTACTAAAGTATCTGTAGTGGCATCAAAATCGAGATGATTTTCAGCCAGTTTTAGGTAGGGTTGCTGCTGAATGTTTTCAGTGTAATTGGTATATAGAAAGATGTTACCTAATATTAAAACCTTCATTGCTGTCAGGTACACGTCCACAAGGTTTTGGTTACACCATGAATTTCTTCATCCTGTGTGTGAAGAAGTTGCTTTGTTTTTGTAATGTGGTATATTTTCTCTTTAGCTCCCATTTCCTTCAGGAAGAATAAAGATAAGCAAGAAAAAGACAGAGAAGATGGTGCACAGGAAAGGTTTCAGGCCATGTCAGGTTGGCTGATCCTACCTTTCATAAAGAATGGTGAATGAGGACTACAAAAAATGAATAACACCTGCATGAAACAGGAATAGCTTAAAAATTTACAATAAAACAACAAATTATCAGAGCATTTTAATTTTTTTTAGAAAATAAATATTCAAATGCATGGAAATGACACTAACAATGTAATCAAGTATGTAGCCTCTATGATTCCAAAGTGCCTTTGTACTGTAGTTGCTAAACTTAAATGCTAACATATACCTATAGTTTGGAAGGTTAATTCTAATAGGATCACCACAGTGATCACAACTGTGCAGTTGGTCATTGGCCAGTGTACCCAAGGATCCAATTACAAGACAAGTTGTAGATGTCTTGCCTGTGTCTCTGTTCTTCCAGTGATTCTTGGTGATTTTTCTAACCTGCTTTTCTTCTCTCTTTGCCACTTTCCAAACTTTTTCCAGCCTTCTGCAGCACTGTTGATTGATTTCGTTTTAGGTGCAGTAGTTGATTTGTTGCTTTGCTCACCCTTTGTTCCTGGTGCATCTCTCATCTTTTATTGTCTTACATCTCTTTATTACAATTAAAATGGATTTGACTTGTTCTCTAAAGAAAGTGTAAGAAAATAATAGGTTTCCTCTCTCTTGGGTTTAAAAAGTGGAAAGTTTGAGAGACCAGCTGAAAGTGTGCGCATGTTCGTTTGGCACAGAAAATGTGGCAACACGTGCAGGCTGCCCCAACAAATCCTCATTGATTTGACACTAGCAAAGCATTTTACTGTATTTCACAATGTACATGTGACAAATAAAGCTAATCTTTGATATCTTGATGACAAAAGACTGTGTCGGAGGTAGCTGATTTGAAGTTCAAAGTATGTATACAAATAAACTCCTTGGGTTTGTACCTGGCTGGAGGCCTGTGAAGAGTTTATTCTTCATATTCATCAAGAAAGCACTAGATTCTTTTTCAAAGTACGTATATGTCACCATATACTACCCTGATAATCATTTTTTGCAGGCATTCATGGTAGATAAAAGAAATACAATTAGTATCACTGAAAAGTTATACACAAAGCCTGACAAACAATGTGTAAAAGAAGACAATCTGTGCAAATTCAAAAAAAAAACTAAGTAATTAATAATTCTGAGAATGTGGGTTGTATACAATGTCCTTGAAAATGTCCATAGGTTGTGGAGTGTAGTTATCCACACTGG
The DNA here is from genome assembly GCF_030144855.1 of Hypanus sabinus. Taxonomy (NCBI): domain Eukaryota; kingdom Metazoa; phylum Chordata; class Chondrichthyes; order Myliobatiformes; family Dasyatidae; genus Hypanus; species Hypanus sabinus. The sequence continues at coordinate 25,803,290 of NC_082723.1, read as the reverse complement.
TTCAGGAGCCTGATGGTTGAAGGGTAATACTGTTCCTGAACCTGGCTGTGTGGGACCAGAGGCTCCTGTACCTCTTTCCCGATATCAGCCGCGAGAAGAGAGCATGGAGTGGATGGTGGGAGTCTTTGATAGATTCTGCTCTCTTGTGACAGTGCTCCTTGTGGATGTGGTGGGGAGGGCTTTTCCTGTGATGAACAGGGCTGTGTCCACCACTTTTTGCAGGCTTTTCTGTTCTTGGGCATAACCATACTAGGCCATGAAGCAACCAGTCAGGATATTTCTCACTGTGCCTAAATCTGGGAGAAGTTTAAAATGCGAATTTACAAAAAATGTCTAACAATCTTTTCAGTACATTTTAATGGAGTAAAAGTCTGAAATTTCTCATGAAAATTTCTGCCTCACACAATCTAAATCACTGGAGAAGCACTCTAGTTAGAATAATTGAATACTATTCACTGATTTATATTCCTTTCTTCGTGTTAAATAATTGTATAGGTGTACTGGCAGGTTTAATCAATTAACTACTAGATTCAGTAAATTAGTGTTAGGGTAAAAGTCTTTGAAGTATTTCCCACTGCTAACATTCCCTTTTGATTTACCTACATTGTATGTGCCAGTTTTATGGTTTATTGCTAATGTCCAGTTCCTGAGTTGCTCTGGGGCCAAGGTGCAAAACACAGTACCAACAGTCACACACAGCACAAAGCACTTAGCACGTATAAGAGACTGTAAAATACAGTCACGCAAAAAATATAGTCCAAGTTCCTGAGTCTTTGAATGTTGCAGCAGTTGAGAGTCAAACACAATACAGCTTGTCTTCTGACAAGTAAATACTGGAGGGCAGCACCAATGCCACCTCTCTGTTGGATGGCTGCAGACAGGTGACATCGCGGCTTGAGGCCTCATTCTCACTATGACCAAGGCCATGCAGCTCCCCAGCCATCCGCCAATAAATCAGTGAACTGGTTTATTCTGTCGTTTCTGTCCCTTCCTTCTATAGCCATTTCATTTAAAACCCTTGAAGAGTCTGCCTTCAGTTCCTGTAGTTTTTCCCAATACTTTGTCCCTAGATTCTTCAATTCTCTTTGATATGTTTGCAGTGAGGTATCTCCATCATAGAAACATAGAAAATAGGTGCAGGAGTCGGCCATTCGGCCCTTCAAGCCTGCACCGCCATTCAATATGATCATGGCTGATCATCCAACTCAGAACCTTGTACCTGCTTTCTCTCCATACCCCCGATCCCTTTAGCCACAAGGGCCACATCTAACTTCCTCTTAAATATAGCCAATGAACCGGCCTCAACTGTTTCCTCTGGCAGAGAATTCCACAGATTCACCACTCTCTGAGTAAAGAAGTTTTTCCTTATCTCGGTCCTAAAAGGCTTCCCCTTTATCCTTAGACTGTGACCTTAATCATGATGCAAAGTATTAGTGTAAATTATTTACCATTTTAAGTTATTAACTTCCTTACTCAAGGATCCCATGTTTACTTTAGCTGTCCTTTTTAACTTTTGAAGTACCTGAACTGCTGGCAGTAAATACTTCTATTTTTAATTAGCAGATGTTCCATGGGAGAATTAAATATAGTTACTGCACAATGGAAGCAGATAGTCACAGAATTGTACATTTAAATGAGAGAGAGGTCTGGTGCTGTTTTTATGATGAAAAATAAACTAATAGCATAGAATTTTTTTTTAAAAACAAAGTCAACGATAGTGGTGGAACTGATTCAAAACATAGCCACATTCAAGATTATTGCAAATGTATATTAATTTTCTTACAGTAATGAGAATGAATTTTGCTTTTACTGTACTTTGCTCTTCAGGATATACCTGCAGTGGGAAGTGCAACTGCAAAGGTTTCTCGGAACAGTGTCCATCATTCACATGTGAGCTCCTTGTTGTAATCATGACCAGTCATTGTATTTTCACTCGAGGAAACAGTGTTTGTGGTTTTCAGCGTATGTGTACTAAGTGAACTAAGTCGGTTTAGGGAAATGATACGACAATGACTAAGAATAGATAAGTAGGGATTCGGTGTTAAATTTCTATCACCAGCTGCTCTTGAAATAGTAAATGACGAAGAGTGTTTCTGAGTCTTAATTTTTGTGGCAGATTTGTTCAGGATGATATAGTTGCTTAAGAGCAATCAGGCTTTTAGCCCTCTGCTATAGTTGTGAAGGAATCACTAGTGTATCCCTTCAGTGTTGTCCAGAACTCCCTGGCCTCCTATCCTGTATCAGAGTAATTGCTAACTATTGTTAGCATTGTACATGTGTCAAGCTGAAACTACGAGCCTATATCTCCTTCTCCTTTAAAGGTGCAGTAGAAGAACAAATCAGCTTGAGGGGGTAGTTTCAGTCTGTTCTTGGGCGATTAATTGTTCTTCTTTGGGTAGTTTGCAGTTACTAGGTAAGAGTTAAAAAAAAATTAAATGTTGTGTACGTTGATTTCAGGAAGACGTTTTACATTGATCTATGTGATCAAATACTGGAAAGTTTCGATAGATATGAAGGTCACTGTTTATAACCTGGTTTCTGGCCAAAGAAAAGTGGATGATGGAATGCTGAGCTTTCTAGAAATAATGATTTCATTCTGCAACACATTTACGTAAGTGTGAGTGTGTCATGACCATCAGTACAGTTCAACCTAAAACATGTGAAACACACTAAAATTCTTTACTAAAAATGTTGGATGAGTTGGTAAATGAAAGGTATTTATCTCAAAAATAAGTGGAAATTTGTGTGGATGGTAGGGCAGCTAGAAGTATTCTGATGTAGAGTTGGAGATTCCTGTTTTCATCAGAGGCAATTCTAAAAAGTGGTCTAAATCTATTGAAAATGTGTAATAAGAGGAAAGTGGTTTCCCTCATTAGCCAATGAAGGTTATAATGGACTTAAAAGTATTTTGGTCTGATTGCTCTGATATGTAGCACCCTATAGTGCTCTTCTCTGTTACAATTTTGTTTCTGTCCAATACTTTTGTTCTTGCTGACAAAATTCAGTGCACCCACTAGTGCTTAAAACAGGGTTGCCAAGAATTTTTGAGAGTGTGTGCCCACATTGATGATAAACCCTAAAAATTGTTCTCACATGCCTTGGTAATTTTAAGCAGATATTATCACTGATAATGAATTAGTAACAATAATTATGGACTTTTTTAAGGAAATAGGATGAGTCATGTTACTTATTTCTGTGCAATCATTGTTATATGAATAAAAGTATAACAGACAGATTGAAATAAATCAAGCATTTTTGGAAACCTGTTCAAAAATGATTAAAATTAATCTTTTAAAAATTGAAAAATAATATTTCTAAATAGTACTGTTTTTGTACCTCATATTTAACAAAAAAATAACTCACTACTCTTGGGTTGTAAAAAAAAATATATTCACTGCTTCATTTTGCAGTAAGAATAACCATTGTCTATATTTTTAATATGGGTGGATTGAGGGGCAACACTGCCTACTGATTGCTAACAAAATTTTTGTGTCATTTTGGGCATGTGTGCCAAAGGTTTGCCACCCCTGATAGTTAGCGCTTGGATTGGTGAATATGACTTGAATTAAATGAGTCAAAATTGGAACCAATCATTTATATTTTTAGTTTATTTTAAGCAAAAACAAACTTTTGCAAGATGCTCTGCAGTATGAAGGGGAAGGACTTTTTTTGGACATGAATTACAGCTGCATGGCAGACATTTTTTAGTCATTCTTTATTTCCATCCAGGTGGTGTTTACCACCTGTAACACAACTGTAATTGAGGCAAAGGTGAGAATGATTTCTGTGCACCTTAGTCACTTGTTGTTTATCCCATGCTGAAGGTGAGTGAAAATGAAGCAGCATCCTACCTCAGACTTTGGCTAACTGGGATCCAGTGATTAGTTTCCGGGTAACACTGAAATACTTGTAATTGGAAAGACGTGATTGATTTGAGCTTTGAATTAAAAGATTTCGAAGTCTTGCACTGAAAATTGATGCACCTGAAACTATTTCACCATATGGTTTCTTTTCGCTCCTTCCAGTCTATTTTCTCTACTTCCCTCATTGTTTCTGTGCACACACTTCTATATTGCTTGAACGTAATTGGTCTGTAGTTAGTTATTTGTTTGTTTCCAAAGGATACTTAAGATTCCCAGTATCCATATTTACCCTGCACATGCTGTCTGTTTGACAGATGTTTGGTGACAAAATCTTTTTAATGTGGTTTGGCAGAAGTTGTTTAGGTTTAACTGAGTGAACTGTTTTAATGACAAAGTTGAAAGCATTATCAAAAGAGAATCACAAGGGAAACAGAAAATATAAAAAGGAAAGTTATTGAATTTGTTGTTATCTTGCTGTTTTTCAACAAGGTACACAAACTTATTATTTGAGGAACCTCAGTAAGTGAACCCCAGGTAGATACTTGTGATTCATCTGGATTCACTGAATTGTGAGCTTAGAGCTCCTGGAGTTATTAATGTAGTGTTTCAGTTCATGGACCAGAGAGAACTTGCCAAAAATAGCTCACCGCACCCCCCCCCCCCACCAACCTTGTCAGCTACAGTACCACTGGTCTCACTGAGGCCAGTGCCATCCTACTGACCGACAGCCCTGAAACTGCTGACTTAAAAATAATGAACTGTGGTCCTCCAGGTTTAACTGTTTTGTATTGCTCGAATGAAGTGAGATTTTTCTGTACTCGCTAATCTTGCATTTACATACACCCATCCTTCCTGACATGTTGAGAAACATGGAGCCACTAAATTAGCTGTTCTGCTGCCAGCTGATCTTGCCAATAAGCTGGAACAGCAGAGCTGAAGAGTGGAGTAAAGATGTTGTTAGTTAGATTCCTGGTGGTGTCTCATTACCACAAAATCACTGTGGATGATCGCCCATGTAATTGAGATGGTGTGCAAAAAGGACTAGAGATGTACATGGAAGCCTAAAAATAAGAACTGCATTAGAATTTTAAAGGATATTACTTAATATTGTGATTTCCTCCCTTCCCCATCAGAGAGGGGATTAAAATGCTTTCAGAGCATGCAAAAGTTTGATTATTTCTGTGGAACAGAAACTCGTTTATTACATAGCAGTTCCATTTACTGCTTGTTGCTGATGAATTTCAGTGTGGTTCCTAAGAGCAATAACCAGAAGTCAAAAGAAAAATTTTATAGATACTAAAATATAATTAACATCTTGAATAAAATCATTTTATCTGTATATTGAAATCTGTCAATGATGAAAGAATTTTGGAAGATCAGTGTTAGTGTGGAAAATACTCATTCAAGGTATAAATTTGTTTTAAGTTAAGAGAAAGATTAAATTAGTTGAAATTAATTTTCTTGTTTGAGAAGTTAGATAAAATTGAATATTGTAGGGGTAAAGAATTGGACTTAATGTTCTCATTTGAAAAGGCTAAAGTTAAAGATCATAAAGGATATCTTGGGCAAAATATGAATGGTATTAAGTTATTGCTTCAGAGATAATATGGTAGAATGCATCACTTGAGTGTTAAAGGAAAATGATTATTGCACTTTTATTAAAAACTTTTTAGGATTCGGATCTTTAAAATCAGTGTTCATTTTATTGCATATTGCTTGGTGGCTCTTGAGGGTTCCCTAACAAATTAAGATGGAGCAGTTCATAAAGGTGCCTTTACACACCAAATGAATACAATGGGACTTCAGGGAGAGAGAAAAAGCTGATTATCTATCCACAGAATTGCAGCCTGTTTTTGGTTCTGACTGAGGAAAATAAGAAAGTGCATGATGAAATGCACACAGAGGGTGCACTGCACTCTGATGGAGATGATGACATAGATTGGGGTTGATATACCTATAGCCGTGACCTTTCCTATATCACATGTTTTACATGCAAGTGCCCCCACTGCACTTCATGGGTGCTAACAAGCAAAGCTTTCCACTAGAATGCATAAGAATAGCACAGATTATTAAAATTTAGGCATGCAGGTCAGATATTTCTGCTGGCTCAACAATCTAGAATAAAGATGCACAGACTTCAGTCTGTGAACATTCACCCTAAGGAAATGTTGCTGAAGGCTAGTATGTCCTGAAAGCAGTATTCAAATCTGGACATTTGAATTGGGTCTCTTTCTTAATAGCAGGAAGCTAAGGCTGTCAGCAGTAAAATGACCCAGGGAACAGGGTTGTCAATAAAACTCATTTAGGTTTGCTAAGGAAGAGAATTCTCTTTCTTGACTTGACTCACTTTACATGCTAACATTTCTCGCTATTAATTGCCCTTTGAAATCACTTCACAATCTATTTGGTTGTGCCTGTTGCCATGAGCACATCAGAATGATCATTCACGGTCATCTTGGGCATCCATATCCTGCAGTAAATGTCAGATGTGTCATTCGAAACATGAACAAGCAATATTGGAAGCTGTGCCATTGAACAATGGAATGGGGGAGGCTTCTCGCACATGTTTTACAGAAATACTGAATATCTCTAGTAAGTGCTGGTTAAATTATATTTGGGTGCACAGTAGCATAGCGGTTACTGTAACGCTATTGGAGCATCAGTGACCCAGATTCAATTCTGCTGCTGTCTGAGGAATTGTGTATTTTACCTGTGACCGTGTAGGTTTCCTCTGAGTGCTCTTGTTTCCACCCACATACTAAAGATGTATGGGTTAGTAGGTTAAATGGTTGCATGGGTTTAATTTGGCAGCATAGGCTCATTGCTGCATTTTTAAAAAAAGGTATGTACAAGGCTGGCACAGATTCTTGTTCTGCAAAGGTATCAAGGAATAAGAATGAATGGATGAGTGGGGTGGGCAGTGTTAGAGGATGACACTGAGTTGCCAGTTGAATATTGAATTGTATAGCTGACTTTTCCCTAGTACTTTCCATATTGCCTCTGTATATTTAAAAATTGCCTCTCCCAGTGTGAAATTTTACATTAACTGCAAGGCAGCTAATGACAAGCATTCTTTTTCATATCCAGAATGTCACAAGCATTTTTAAATCCTGCCCTTAAAGCAATTTTCCATTCACTAAGAAACATGCTAACTTTGTGCATAAATAGTTAGTGAAGCCCTTAGCAGAAGAAATAGTTTGAGGTCCTTGATGAGTTTGTTTTCCCCAGAATTTCACCACAAATGTTATTTCTGGAACAGAACTAATCACAAATCTTACCCATTTCATTTTCTGGTATCTGCAACAGATTTCCTTCTTGCATTGTTTTTTTTCTTTCATGGACATTTGCTTGCTTTCTGCTCTGTTCCTGGTGCTTTGGTGTTTGAGCTATGCTTTGCATTAGTGAAGCTGTTTTTTAATGTCTAATGTTTTTGCTGCTCGCATTTGTGCATGCGTAGTTGGCATGTTTTCTCAATTTCTGTGCATGCAACATTGTTTTCCAGCTTTGTCCTGGGTTACCTGTGAGCAAAGTCACAGGTGATCATTTGGTATGTTATTTTTTTTAAAGATTGTGAACAATCTCAAGAATTAATGCATTTAAATCTCTTTGGATCTAATCCATAAGTAACTTGGTGACAAATGGCAAACATTCTCAGCCTATCTTTAATTGCCTTTTGGTACAGGCATTAGTAATATATGATTAATGAAGATTTGTACCAATTACTTTGCAGAATCACAGTTTGATTATGATGGAATTGTGTTAATTTCATATTTTAATTGATATTTCCATATTTAATCTGCTTAAACTTTCCAGGACATTAAAATGTTCAGTTTAGCAGTTTATAGTTGCTTTAGCAATATTATCATAAATTTACATTGATTCTTTTCTAAAAAGGAAAATAATAGCAGGCTAATAAAGATCCTTTTAAGAAGTTATAAATGTGTGACATAGATATCAAGGTTGAGGAAAAAAAAAGTTTGTAAGTATTTATTGTAAAGATTTGTCAGAAATGTTTCATACTGAATCTGTATGTTGCTAGATGAGCCAATCCCCAAATTGAATGCACAAGCCCAGGCTGCTGAGGATATTCTGGATAAATACAGAAGTGCTATTAAAAGGTCCAGTCCAAGTGAAGCAGTTGCAAATGATGAGGTTACAGGTAAGCCATGTTGCTGTTCACTTTGATCTAGGGAAATTATTTTATCTGTCTGTGTTTGCTGAAGCGATGGATGTGTGATCTTGTATGAGCAGCAGACAATTGATGTATAGTTTATATAAAAGTTATGTCACTGAGCTGTGACTGTGTAGCAGGAAGAAAGTGGTTGTAATATTAGATATAACACTGGATGAACTCACCAAGTCAGGCAGCATCTATGGAGGAGAATAAACTCAATCTTTCATGCTGAGACTCTTCATCAGGGCTTTTGATCAAGAGTCTCAGCCTGAAATGTGGACTGTTAATTCCCATCTAAACAATGCTGCCTGACTTGACAAGTTCCCGTCACATATTGTGCTTGTTGCTCAAGTTCTCCAGCAGTGCAGAATCGTCTGTGTTTGAAATTGTAATATCACTTTGTGAGGAGACTACAGCTACCTAGAACTCCAAAGGATCAGCTGGTATTGAAATAAAGCTTGTTAACATCTGGAGACTAGCTTCAGGTTGCTGTTACCAAACATTCTGCTGTCTTGGAGTAACTTGAAAACTGAAATAGAGAGAAAGTTTAAAAGCAAAGTTACGGAATTGGTTGTTTGTCTCTTGTGGAACTTGCATTTTCACAATGTAAACTGTTTTCTGTTTTACTGAAGGTCTATGCAAGGTATTGGAAGACGGCAGCATGTTTTAAAGAAACTAAAATGTTGCCTATTCCCTTCTATTTTAGGACAGAGTACTTGAATCCTGTAGGCATAATGTCTCCTGTGATTTGCGATCACAGCTAGAGCAACCGTGGCAATCATACACTGCCATAATCTTTGGAAAGAGATGAAAAGTCTGAGTTGTTATTTATTGCTGCCCAGCAATTCCTGCCAAATATGTGTATGAATATTGACAGTGGGTAAATTGGTTTATCATTGTCACGTACCAGGACACTGTGGAGAAGCTTTGTTTAGCATGCTGTCCATACAGATCACCACTTACAGCAATGCATTGAAGTTGTACAAGGGAAAATAGTAAAAGAATACAGAATAAAGTGTTACAGTTACAGAGAAAGCACAGGCTGACAATAACGTGCAATGCCATTATGAGGTAGATTGAGAAGTTAGGAGTCCATCGTTCATGTAAATGACTTGGATGAAACAGCTGAGTGGGTATGGTTGTTAAATTTCAAAGGTTCATTTATGATCAAAGTACATACCCATATACATCTCTGAGGTTCATCTTTTCCAGCCAGTCATGAAAGAAAGAACATAAAAGTCGTTCAGAGAGAAACATCAAACACAACCCCTCCCGACCATCAACTCCCAAACCCCCGCCCCTGCACAAAATAAAACTAACAGAACGCAACACAACCATCAGTCCCTAAACTAATTCCCCTTGACCAACAAAGGAATAGGCAAAAAACATAGTATAAAAAACAGAAGTCTGGTAAAAACAAGTGCACAGTCCATAATTGTGATATACGCAAAGATGAGCAGCAAAGCAACTTGCAAAGAGGATGTTAGAAGACTGTGGGGAGAAAATAGCAAGAAAAGTGTGAACAAATATATTTGCAAGGACTGTATGTGGGAAATGTGAAGTTGTCTACATTCCATCCATGCAGATCATGTCTTCACATCAGTGCATTGAGGTAGTACAAGAGAAAACAATAACAGAATACAGTTACAGCGAAAGTACAGTTAGGTAAGGTATGTAAACGAGGCCATAATGAGGTCGATTTTAAGGTTAAGAGTCAATTTTATCCCAGCAGAAGTCATGCAATAGGTTTATAACAGCAGGGTAGAAGCTGTCCTTGAGTCTGACAATGCATGATTTCAGGATTTTGTATCTTCTGCTTGATGGGAATAGAATCACACTTGGTTGTGAATTCCTCATGGCACTCTAACATTCCAGCATTCACCAGCAAGTGGTTGACCATGAAGTTGTCCCACACCAGGGGATCAAATGTTGTGGAAGAAAGAAACCCAGAGTAGTTTTAAATGTGAATTAAGTTGCTGCTGACCAAGCATTCTGTCCATTGTTTGTGGTCTGTTGTACTTGCGTGCAAGCTGTTCATTTTGTCCTTTCATGTTATTTGGAACTCCTGGCTTAAACTGATCACCATGATATTGAGAGCATTTGTTTTGTATCAGTACTCTTGTTTGTATTGCTTATTGTTCATTGCTGCTGTCACTCATTGTTAAGTGGTGTTTTCCAGTTATAACACAGGATGTTTGCTTCCGTGCAGAGGTTATTGGAGATGAAAGTGTGCATGATTCGCCACGTGATGAAACTCTTCAGAACCTTTCAGCAGATGATCTGCCAGACTCGGCCAGTCAGACTGCCCAGACTCAAGACTCTACATTCTCCTTTAGGTAGCATCCTTCATTTGGTCTGTGGCAGGAGTTATGGTTGTTGGGATAATGAATCTGTTTTGTTGTTCATTCTCCAGAGTTGCTCCATCCTTTACAAAAGGAATCAAGTTATCTTTTTCCTTCTATCACTACTGTTAAGTCCTTCTGTAGGATGCAAAATGTGGTGTGGATAGAAATCCCACTTTCTGCTTTGTTGCCATTGCTTTTATGATCCTGTCATTTCTCCCAAGTTTGAGAGGAAAAGATTTAAATTTGGCAACTGTTTATAGTTAGTGACATATTTAATAGAATTAACTAGTTAAGACTAGAGGGACCCCAGAGATTTAAGAATCATACTGCTTAAGTTGTTTCTGTTTTGCTTAATTGCCACTAGTCTTAAAGCTAGTATTTTGTTCTATCAATTAGGGACACAAAGAAGAAATTGCGAATGGCCCTGTGCTCAGCTGACTCAATTGCCTTCCCTTTGGTGAGCCATTCAGCAACAAGAAATGGGCCTCCTGGAGGACTGGATCAGGGAGAATCTGAGGGTAAAGGTCATTTAAAATAATTTGTGGTATTTAGTCCCCAATAATCATCTGGTAGCAATGCACAAGCATACTGAAATAATTTCTTAAGAGTAGCTTAATGAATTTCTCTTATACCAACTGCTTCCTGGCTCCGTTAATAGGAAGCTCAGAGCATCAGAGTTCGGAGTTCAATTCCAGCGCCCTCTCTAAAGTGTCTCTCTCTACATCCTCCCCATGGAATGTATGGTATTTCTTTAGGTGCTCCAGTTTCCTCCCACAATCTAAAGATGTACCGGGTAAGTTAATTGGTAATTGTAAATTGTCCCATGGTTAGGTTAAGGCTAAATTAGGGTTGCTGGGGTGGTATGACTTGAAGGGCCTGTTCCATGCTGTATCTATAAATCAATAAATTTGAGATGCAGCATGATAACAGCCCCTTCCAGCCCAGCCAGCCTGGGGTGCTCAGTTCCACCCATGTAAGTATTAATCTACCTATTGGTCTTTCAAATGTGGGAGGAAACACACTTGGTCACAGAGAATGTACAGACAGTGGTGGGAATTGAACCAGGGTCACTGGCGCTGTACTAACATTACGCTACCATGCCAGCCCAGAGCTTTTTCTCTCCCATTGTTTTAGCAGAGAACCTCCCTTGGAACAGCACAGAAGGAACTGCTGTTCTACCTACAATTCATATCCTTAGTGCTGTGGCTTAAGAATTGCTCAAGGTTGCCACTGGTTTCTTAGATTGCTCAGCCTCTGTTGTTTCCTTTCCGTGACAATCAAAGAAGGGATTATACAGCTTTGTAGGGGTGCTTCTTCACAGTTCCAGTGACCTAGTTCAATCCTGATCAATGTGTAGAGTTTGCACATCCTCCCTGTGACCACGTGACTTTCCACCAGCCACTCTGATTTCCTCCCACATCCCAAAAAATTACAGTAGTGCTAGGCCCACTGTAATTTTTTGCTGGTGTTAAATGTTTAAATGAAACTGGAGGGATTTGAGATGTCTGTAGGGTGGGGGAGGAAATTAAAAAAACTTGGGGCTCAATGTGCACTTGCACATTGGACTTACTGTGTGTTTCAGTGAAGGAGGTGAGATTTTACTGAAACTCAAGGTCAGAAGGGAATAGGATAATTGAGTTAATTCATAAGGAGCTGCATAGGGATTTCTTCTTGCAAAAATGGTCTGCAGTCTCAGGGATTTTCTACCCTGGGAGTTACAGAGGCTTGATCAATGCAAGTATTTGAAGAGGAAGCAGATCAATCTTTAAAAGATTGAGGGAATTGCGGACCCTGAAGGTCCAGACAGAAGAGGAGTTGAGGGCTGGGGCAAATCAGTCATCAGTCTGGATGGCGAGACAGGCTTGAAGGGCCGGGTAGCATACACCATTTTTTTTTTGCTGCTGCAAAGAGTCTGTGATAACTCCAAAGACTTATTTTCTGTTTATCTTCCTCTGTTTTTAGACAATGAGATTGTCTGTTTTCTCAAAGTTCAGTTGGCCGAAGCCATCAATTTGCAAGATAAGCACTTGATGGCACAGATTCAGGAAACAATGCGCTGTGTTAGCAGATTTGACAACAGGACCTGTCGCAAATTGCTTGCTGCCATCGCTGAGGACTATAGGTAAAATATATTCACTGTTTCGTAAATAGAACATATAATACTGTGCAAAAGTCTTGGGTGCTTAAAGCTTTTGCACAATACCATATTTGCCAACTTGGAACAGAGTGAGTTTGTAAATCTGGCAGGAGTAAAGGATGTTGGGAAAGGTGAGGGTGGAGTGCCATGTGAGAGGTGTGGGGCAGGTAGCAGAGAAGGATGTCAGGGGCAGAGGTGATGCGGGTGCAGACATACCCAGCCCTGAGACACTGTGCAAGGTCATTTGATTACAAACAATTAGTTTATTGATCATTATATAATGCCTCTCTAATGTTTCCCACTCCCTTAACTCTCCCAACTTTTCTTCCTAACTGTGATTCCTCTCTCCCTGTCCCCTTCCCACTCTGTCCACAATAGAGACCCATAACATAATCTGGTTTATCATCACTCACATATGTCTTGATTTTTTTGTTTTTTGTGATAGCAGTACAGTGCAATAGATAAAATTACTACAGTACTGTGCAAAAGTCTTGGGCGTCCTGGCTATATATATGTGCCTAAGACTTCTGCACAGTGCTGTAGAACATTCTGTTGAACAGTGTAGCACAGGTCTTTCAGCCCAAGATGTGCCAACCTTTTAACCTACTGGAAGATCAATCTAACCCTTTCCTCCCTTATAGCCCTCTATTTTTCTTTTATGATATCCCTCTCTAACAGTTTCTTAAGTGCCTCTAATGTATCTGCCTCTACCACCATCCCTCGCAGGGCGTTCCATGCACCCAACAGTCTGTAAAGAACTTACCTCTGACATTCCCCTTAACTTTCATCCAGTCACCTTAAAATTATGCCGCCTTGTATTAGCTATTTCTGCCCTTGGGGAAAAAGTTTCTGGCTATCCACTCAATCTATGCCTTGTGTCATCTTGTACACCTCTATCAAGTCACCTCCATTCCTCCTTCACTCTAAAGAAAAAGGCCCTAGCCCACTCAACCTATCATTTTAATACTTTAACCATGAGTATGGATGGGACTTAAATAGACCTGGACTATTCATATAAATGCAGAGGGTCTTGTCTTAGTCTGGGGAAGAAATGCCATGAGTTATCCCTACATCCTTAACTGCATTTATCCCAGCACAAGCTTTGCTACTGAAAAGAATTTGTGCACTATTTTCCTCCCTTTTAGAACAGAAGGATGTTTTAAAAAATTCACATTTTCATATAAATAGGTGTAGTGATAATTTGTGGTTAAAATATTATCATACTAGCTTTGTTTCCAAATGACCATAAACAAGTAAATTATAATTACTTAACACTGAAACCCTGTATGTCTTTGGTCTGTGATGTTTTGCCAGTGTTTCCTAGCAAATGTTTTTCTCAGCTTGCTGCATCTTCTCTCTGTTGTGGGTTACAGCCTAGTCTGCCGTTGAATTGCTGGGTTAATTCAACACTAACTGCACAGTAATTTCCTTTCTCTTTGTTTAAGAAAACGAGCTCCATATATTGCTTATCTGACACGATGTCGCCAGGGGCTCCAGACTACACAAGCCCACCTTGAGAGACTCTTGCAAAGGGTGCTGAGAGATAAAGAAGTTGCCAACAGATATTTCACAACAGTTTGTGTGAGGCTATTGCTTGAAAGTAGGGAGAAGCATATTCTGGAATTTATTAAAGGTACCGTAAATTCTTTTCAATTGACTGCCAACAAACTTTGTTTTTTTAAAAAAATTATTATTGCATTGCATGCAAAACTTTGAATTATTCATCATCATTGTATGCCATGTCATATGATGTGGGCAATCATGGCCTTGACCATGATTGTTCTGGCAAAGTTTTCTACAGAAGTGGTTTCTACATTAGTGGGCAGTGTCTTTACAAGATGGTTGACTCCCGCGATTATCAATACTTTTCAGAGGTTGTCTGCCTGACAACAGTGGCTACATAACTGGAACTGTGTTGTGCACCAGCTGCTCATACAGCCATGTTCCATGGCTTCATGTGATCTGATGGTGGTAGGGAAGGGGGGGGGGGGCTTGCCCAAAGGTGACCTGCAGGCTAGCGGGGGGAAAGAGCATCTTACATCACCTTTGTTTCTTTGCCCCATGCCACCCAATTATTACTGCATGCTAATTTAAAACATAACCGTTTAAACCATATGGTAGAGTGAATCTATTCAGTCAATGGCTGAACCATATCATTCAAAATTCCATAACTGTACAAAATTGGCTGACTTCAGTCATATCCAAGTTGGTTTTGCACAATTGTCGTCAGCATCCTTTGTTCATGAAAGAAAGTGAACATTCTCTCATTCAGTCCAGCAGTCTCTTTCCTGTGGGGAAATTGGGTGAGTTGGCTACTGATTGTCAAGGATTTAGTCACTGAAGGATTACTGGAGGATGACCAGTGTCCACTATATCTTTTCCCAATAGGAAACCAGGAAAAGTAATGGAAAACATGGCATTCTTCCCAGAAGATTACATGGCTATCAGAGAAAGCTGGGAGTTGGGGATAATTAAGTATTTAGTTTGTTACGAACCCCGTAACTGGGTCACTTACCAGCAAAGATAGAGAGGCCCGTTGAAGTCTGATGGTACTATTTTTAAAAATCTTTATTTATAAAGGGGCTCAAAAAATAAGATTAATACAGACATTCAGATAAAATACGTCGTTAATACTCACTCTAAAAACGCGGGTATAATAATAATCATCAATTAAGCAATAGCTCTATTGTTTGTCTAGGGGATATTGTATTGTCCGATGGAAAGATAAAAGTCACTGTCCTTTCAAGCTGCAGCTATTTGGGTTTAAGAGAGATGGTTTTAAACTGGGACTTTTATGAGGCCAATCCGTTGTGTCGGGGGAGTTGGTTCCCCGTTGTTAGTTCCAAGTCGTTTTCCATGGTACCAGCCACCAGCTCCCAGGCAAGGGAACCGAACGCATGTGACTTCCTTCAAATGGCTTCCCGCTATTGCGGGATCGCTAGCGTATCTTCTGGTGCGTCTGAGGGGCTGTCCCTTCAGCCCCCCCCCCCCCCTTTTACCTTAACCCGCTGGGTAGTAGATGTCAATCAGGTTGGGATGATGCAATCTCTCTCTCTCAACCAGCCCACTTTGCCCGAGGGCTTGCACGTAGCATAGTCCCCAATCCACAAACGTTGTCTCCAGGAGACAATGGCCATGTGTCTCTCTCTCTCATTTCCGGGGTCCTCTGATCCAACCCAATAATGCTCTTGCGATTCTCACAAAGGAGGGGGCTCCTCCGCACCCTTCGGCCCCTCAGAGCTGTGGTACAGTCATAACAAATTATAATATTCCAACTGCCATTGTTTGGTTCGGCTGGCCTTTGCCAGTTAAATTTTAATTCCAAAACTACATATGCACCTCAGATTCTTCGCATTAATTTTGATTATTGTTCTATGGCGGGGAGGAATTGATGAGTGCTAACGTAAAGAATATCTTGCTGATTAAGCAGAAGATTGAGACAAGTTACTAGTTTTAATGTTTGTGCTTGTGCCTTCCGCACAAAAAAAAAGGTAAAGTATTGGGCTTTCAGTTTGTTTGTTTAAACTGAACTGTGATCTTGAGTAGGCTAGTGCTCTGGCTATTACTGATTAGACTTGGTGAAGGGGTATATTCAAATCTAGTAAGAATATTGAACAACTTGCCTTGCCACCCCTCCCTTAATTGGTTCCATTCTTCATATTCCTTCTTATCAAATTCCATAATGTGCAGCCCTTTAAGTTGCATTACTTGTAGTGCTCAGTTGTGGAGCAGACTTGATCAGTTCAGTGGTCTAATCCTGCTCCTATATCTTAGATGGTCTTTATTGCCTCCACTTACTGTATCACCTCCCAGCATCAATCTCCACTCTCCCTTCCCTCCTGGCTCCATCTGGCAGTCGACCCTTCTTCAAATGGATTTGCCTACCTCCTGTCAGCTCTTGCCTCATCCTTCCTCGTCACCTTTATACTAGCTAACTCCCTCTACAGTAGATGAAGGAACTATCCATTTCCCTCCAGAGATGCTGCCTGGCTTAGTTTTTCTGGCAGCTCATTTTTATTTTGCTCCAGCCTCTGCAATCTGTTGTGTCTCTGTGTTTCCATAACTATCCCTATTTTCTAATGGCTACAAATTTTGGCATTTCTTTATCTTATGAACCTTATTATCGTATTCTTTGTAGATATGAAAGCCCATATTTAATGTACAGCACTTTGCTACATTAAGGGATCAGTTGTAGTTCAGCATCAACTTTATTTGCCATATATATTTACATGCGTTAGGAATTTGCTGTGGTGTTTTAATCAGTGCAACAAAAAACAACATTCAACAATTATAAAGAATAAAGGGTTATATAAAATTAAAGTTGAGGTTAAAATTGAATGAAATATGCATAAATACTTAAATACCAGCTTGTATTTACAATGTAAACAACATTATAAAAATGGTTTAAAGTGTTTACAGTGTAGTGAACTGGTGGGGGGTGGTGAGGAGCTACCCTGAATAGTTGATTAGATTAACTATTGAATGTAAAGTCAAATCTGGCTTTCTGCGTAATTGTCAGTTACTATAATTATGTGATCAATGGATCTTAAGTCAACTTGTGTGCTAGGAACTTTTACTATGCTGCCAAGATGTTTCATCTTTATGGAAAATTTCAATTGCTAATGAATGTGTTTTGAATTTGCAATGCAGAATATTGTTATTTATAAATATATGTACACTGATTGCATGTCCATAAGGTGACACTTAAGTACAGGAGTGTCTGTATGTAAGGTGGCTGATGGGAAATTATAAAGTAAGCCTGGTGGGTGGAGGTGTTGGCTTAGGGGAACTAACTGTTTTTGAGACTGGTGGTCCTGGTGTGAATGCTGCGTAGCCTCTTCTCTGATGGGAGCAGGGCATACAGTCCATGAGCAGTGTGGGTGGGATCCTTCTGGTTATTGCTGCATCATGAAGGATCCTTACTCGCACTAGAGACAATTAAAATGCTTAATTTGACATAGTTGGGCTCAGGTTGAAAATGTTTTAGTCTTGAACTTGTAGGTCTCTGAATCTTTTTGAAGTGTGTAATGTAGAGCTTCCTCTGATGGTTTGGCTCTCGGCAAGAGAAGCCCTCCTCCCCTTAGCGTCAAGCCAAATAGATCAGAAGCACCCATACTGTGCTGGCTAATTTTTGGTTTGTGAAGCAGTTGGGGCTCAGTGTTGGCTCTTAGTGACGCTGGGCTAGTTAGGAGGAAGATCAGCCAACATTCTGTTTGAAGCTTCTGTGAACTGCCTTGGGACATTACAACCACTATATAAATACAAGTTGTTGTTCTTGCTCTTGATTGCTATCCATTAACCCACACTGAGAAGTTTGTTGGCAGTGGGTGAAAGCAAAATCTGGCTAGACTGTGACGGTCTCCATGGAAAATATCCTGCCAAGACTCACTGTTACAGCTTGCAGGTAAGGCACTAGAGGGCAGTCAGTGTCTGCTAAATGAAATTCCCTGAAAGCTGGCACTGCTGGAAGAAGAGGGTGGGAACTGAGAGATGCTCTGGCCTAGGTTCTTAAAGAAATGACTATTTGTGCACTGCTTGATTTAGCCTCACAATTTGTTCAGACTTCCAGAATCTCACTGCAGCAGATGACAAAACAGCCTTAGTGGAAGAATTCTTGCAGTCGTTGTATGGAGCAATGGCACAGGATGTTATCTGGCAGAACGCCAGTGAGGAACAGCTCCAGGATGCACAGATGGCAATTGAGCGCAGTGTCATGAACCGCATTTTCAAACTTGCCTTCTACCCCAATCAGGATGGTGATATTTTACGTGACCAGTAAGTAACAATAAATATTGTGCACAACTTTTGACAAGGTACTCGTGGTTCCTTTCAGTTGTTACTGAGCCCCACAAAAAATGCTTCTTTTTTTCTGTAATTAGGGCATTAATAAAGTCATAGAATACTGAATGAAAGTGGCCTTCAAAAATGTTTATTGGAAATGCCATTTGAAAAACTGACTTCATAAACTGTAGTTGTTGATAACTTACTATATTAGTGTTTGAAAAGGTGATATTTAACTACATATTGCAGATAGCAACTGCACTTGAGCTTAAAATTCAAATGTTGGAATTTTTCTCCTACTGCGAAGGTTTCAGCAATATTTAATCTTGTGTATTACCCCTCAGGGTGAAGTGCCAGTAGAGTTTAAATGCTACAGTGTGCAGTACAGAGTTCAGATGTAATAGCCATAAGAGAGGGAGAGAGTGTTTTCAGCTCTGAGGTGGAGCCAAATTATATATTCCCAGGTCAGAAATTAAAGACTTGAGACCGTCGCAATATGGACCAAAGAAATGATGTAATAGATACCTTAGTATCTATTATGCAAACACTATTACAAATGCATGTGTGTGAAATTGCTTTTATTATAAAACAACACACACAAAATGCTGGAGGAACTCAGCTGGCAATTTATTTTCTGAGGTACTTTGAGGTGTTTGTGATTCAGTGCTAAACAAATGCAAGTTCTAACCAAGACAGTTAAGAAGCAGAATTTATTTTACATCTGATACACAAAATATCTGTTTTTGGAAGATGGTATGTTCAAAACTTTTAAACCAGGAAGACCACAAGTACTCTTGTGATTTTTATAATGTGTATTGAATTTGTTCTTTGCAACTTATGTGCAATTGGATATGTATAATATTGTGTCTGATGGGCTTGCTATTTCATTCAACAGTGAATCTACCTTTAAAATCTAAATTATTTCTGAAGTAGTTTATTCTGCACAGGGCAGTATTTGGGTAAAAACAATGCACTCATACAAATAATTCTCAGATTTTTTCCTGTTTTTATTTCTAAAACCTGCCTTAAGATAATTTTCTCAAATGTGCTGTACAAATGTTATTGTTGTTTAAACAAATTTAATTAAGTTTTAAGCTACAAATTTAGTTGACCATAACCTTTTGTTGCTGTAATTTATTTCCAGGCTTTTCTATGAGCACATTCAACGTCTCTGTAAAGTCGTCACTGCAAATCACAGGGCACTTCAAATTCCAGAGGTAATAACTTAAGATAATTTAGTATTTGGCAACTCTATGCAGAAGAGTTTTGGAAGAGAATTTCTAAATATTACATTAAAAACAAAAAAAATGCAGGAAATGTTCGGTAGGTTAGACAATGGCAGTGGAAAGAGAAAGGGTTAATGTTTTAGGTTAGAAAACCCTTCAAAGCTAGAAAAGAGAATTGAATGCAGAGGAATTGGGTAGGTCAAAGGGAATATCTATGATAGGATTTGGTTAGGGTTGGCATGGAAATAAATTAAGTGTCAGTAGGTTGACATTTAAATGGAGGCAGATAGAAACTATAAAGTACAGACAGAGTAAGTTCAATCAAAGGAATGTCAGATTCTACCACAAGACTGGTCTTTTCCCCCATCTGCTGTTGCAGCATTTTGGAGACATGGTTGCTCTTTGTAATCTCCTGTCCCCACCACACACTTACTGTACGGCACTTCCTCATGCAGGCACAGGAGAATTGGATCCTATCCTTTTATGGCTTCCATATTCTCCTAATCTAGGGACACAAACAGTCTTTTCAATGCAGGAACGATTCAAGTGTACTTCATTTTGGTGTTCACACTGCTGCAGATCCCCCAGATAGAATTTGGCACTCCCTGTTGTCTACCACTTTAATTCTCCATCCCACTCCCACTCTTTATCAGCCACCCACTGTAACACTGAGGCTGCACAAAATCTTCTATCTGCATATGTTGCAGCCTTTTAAAATCTGCATTTAATTCTAGATCCTTGGGTAACCACTGTCTATCAGAGCTGGCTGAATCTGCCGTCCCATAATTTATCTTGTGGAGATGCTAGAAATCCAAAGCAACACACACGAAATGCTGGAGGAACTCAGTAGGTCAGACAGCATCTGGAAATGAACAAACAGTCAAAGTTTCAGGCTTCCTCAGGACTGGAAAGGAAAGGGGATGATGTCAGAATAAAAGTGTGGGAGAGGGAAAGGAGGATAGCTTGAAGTAGAAAATGAAGCCAGGTGGGTGTGAAAGACAAAGAGCTGGAGAGGACTGAATCAGATAGGAGAGGAGAGTTAACCATAGGAGAAAGGGAAAGAGGAGAGGCACCAGAGGGAGGTGATGGGCTGGTGAGAAGAGATAAGAGGCTGAAGTGGGGAATAGAAGGGGAAATCCAATTCAATATGACTTGGCTGAACATGCCCTGCATGTTGTAATTTTTATACTTTTTCACCTTCTCACTTTCTTGTATCACATCTTTTGTTAATTTTCTGCCTAACTGCCCCTATTAATCCATTGACAGGATAGGCTTTGTAGCTTATCTCCATTGGCAGCCGTAGCATTGCCCCTATCAGAAAGATCCCCATTGTCCTGTCCAACCATTCCCACACATTCTCTTGTTTTCAACTTGAAATATTGTTTGCCTTCCCACAGATGCTGTTCATCTTACTGAATGTGTCCCGTGTTTTCTGGTTTATTTTAGATTTTAAGTATCTGCAATTTGTTTTGTAAATTTCATTATAAATACAGCATTTCCTTGTGGATAAATTGGAACCAATAGATGTACTATATCTAGATTTCAAGAAAACCTTTGCTAGGGTGTCAGTATGTGATTGCAGAATGTGGGAGCTCATGGTTTAGGGAGTAATTTTATAATGGATAGAAGACTAGCTAACAGAAAATTGAGATCAGGCAAAAATGGGTTGTTTTCTAGGTTGGCAAGATGTAACAAGTGGTGTACCACAGGGATTTGTGTTGTGGCCTCATGTTTTTACAATTTGGTAATTCTGTGTATTATTTCACATGTACCAAGATAGAGTAAAACATTTTGTTTAGCATCCATATGGATAATGCACTGAGGTAGTTCCAGGGAAGACAGTAACAGAATGCACAATGAAGTGTTGCAGTTACAAAGTGCAGTGCAGGCGTATAATAAAGAGCAAGGGGTAGATTGAGAGTCCATCATTCTTGTAGATGCCACTGAGTGGTACGGTTGTTAAATTTGCAAATGACACAAAAATGAGCAGGAACAGAAGTTGCAAAGAGGACATTAGAAGACTTCAGGGAGCAAAAAGGAAAGCATGTGAACAAATGAATCTGCAAGTACAGTTTGTGGGAAATGTGAAGTTGTCTACAAAAGAAACAAATGATATAACTGGTGACTGTAGCATGCTGAAATGCAGAGGGATCTCAGTGTTATCATTCGTTTGCCAGGACAATTAAATCAAAAGTAGACAGAGGAGACTTCCGGATGAAAAAGAGCAGTGGAACCTGAACCTTTGAATATTTTGAAGGTGGAGACAAATAGTATATCTGAGAATGTGATAAAGGGTCTCATGGATTAATAAGTTTACATTTCTAGCAGAACAGGCTTGGGGGAATTTAGTAACATTTTCTTGTTCCTCATCCCTTTGGGTTGTAGCTTCCTTTGCATCTAGAAAAAGTATCTACAATATATTGAGGATTTGATATTAGGGTTAGTTAGAACCTCTAAGTGTGGCCCATTAGAATGAAGCATTTACACTTTGTCTCTCTGCAGCACAGAATGGTATAATATGATTGGAGCAAAAATGGTAGAGTGGATTTGGACTAGATAAAGGTTATTCAGTGCGTTTCCCTTGTAGATGTATATAGAACTAAAATTATAAGTGAAGCATTTGACGTGAAAATTGCAGTGCAAGTATTAAACACTGTTTGGATCCAGCCTTGCATTGATACCCACACTCACCAGGTTGTGATGCACCTCTCACTGACCCTTCCATCCTGTGATCGGATATGTAGTCTCACCACCAGCAAGATTAGGCCTTGCTTTCCAGAGATTCTGTTGAAGCTGAGGCTGCTTGGTGGTTTGTCTCCTGCATTCAGTCAATTAGGATCTGATAAAGCTTTTTGATTAAGATCAAAACACACTGAAACACTTGGAAATCATAATTAAATTAGACAAGAAACCCCATCAAAATGAACGAGGCCTCTGATCTGAGTGGGAATTTACCAATATAATCCTAGGGATCCCGAGAGTCCATCAAATCCAGTGGTTGGTGCAGTGTATTCATGTAAGACCAGGATCATGGATGAATACCCATGGTTCCCTTAAGTACTGCTGGTCATAACCTGCAAGATTTACCTCCATCTTTGGCTGCCCAGTTTGAGTTATGTTGGTTTCTGGTAAATAAGTCTTAAAGTTAATCTAATGAACTTCGGTGAAAACTGAATATTTAAATTAAAGTCCAATTTATTTTTTTATATACTTTCTCAGCTCTTCATCTCTCATGCTTCAAGTTAGTTTAATAGAGTACTTGTGGCATCAAGAATTTGCCACCAATCTTTCCTAACAAATTGGCTTCAGAGCACATTTTTTATACTGGTGTGTTGTTAGCTCTTCGTTTGAAGAGGTTTTTTTTTAACCAAGTCTCTTCCTATTTCTTTGCTTCCCATTAATCTTGCTATTCTCAGCTCAGCAGATTACCTGTTCTCATCTCCAACAGTTTAACAGTTTCACTGATAGCAGTGCCAGAATGTAAAAGCAAGAGAGAGAGGGAGAGAAAGATCCAGAGTAAGTGTGACTTGAGTCTATGTTTGCTTCCCCTTCTTCCCCATGACAGTCGCTGGAACATTAATGGGGAAGATATTGGAGCTAAACCCATGCCAAAGCATCTTTGTTTTGTTTTGTAATGTTTGAACCAAGTTGACTTTATTATAACTGGGTAGTTGTTTGAATCTGGCTGTTAATCACTTTGCTGTTTTTTTTTCTCTCTATCTTTCTACATTTTCTCCCTTGCCTGGTGGTGAGATAACATACAAACTCCTTAGTCAGCAGTGGGAATTGAACCCCAAGCACTGACAGTGTAAAGTGTTATTTTAACTGCTGTGCTACCATGTCATCCACATAAACCGTTTATACAGTATATTATGTATGCAGCTTAGCAAATGCAACTTGCTGTTCAGAATCGTTAAATGAAAGGAAGTGAACATCGTGGGCAGAATCTTCATGGCTTTTCTCCACACCACCACCCTCCCCTCCTTTGCTATCTCCCCCACTTCCAATACAAATCTACATTGCTCTCTCACCTTTGAAGAGTATGTGCGATACAGTATCTAGACCCATCTTTGTGTGCTGTTAATTCACTGAGATAATCTGTGCTTGTAGAGGGAACTATTCCTCTCAGATCTTTCTGCCCTCAAAACAGAATTTACTGCCCAGTGCTCCAGCTCAAGGAACTAGTGAAATTTGTCCAATGTTGTCTGATGTTTTGAAATTCTTTTGTGCACTCAATGGAGGTCACCACTCTGGAGCTGGTCGGATGCCTACGCTGTGAAGTCTGTGGAGGTATTTTTGTTACAGGCGAATACACAAGGGGAGCTGCACTTCTAAATTTTCTCTGCACTGCACAAATATTTCTGTTCATAGGTCACAGTAATTGTAATGCTTTTTGTTAATATTGCCTGCTTCTGAGATGCCACCTACATAAATAGAAATTAATTTGTAGTCCTAAAGGTTATGTTGAGATTGTGATATTGTGTATCTTGCGCACTTTCTGTACCTTTTTAGGTGTATTTGAAAGAGGCTCCATGGCCGTCTGCACAATCAGAGGTTCGAACAATCAATGCATACAAGACCCCAAGAGATAAGGTTCAGTGTATCCTGCGAATGTGCTCCACCATAATGAATCTGTTAAGCTTGGCCAATGAGGACTCAGTCCCTGGGGCAGACGACTTTGTTCCCGTTCTTGTCTTTGTCCTCATCAAGGTGAGCCAACAGATGAATATCATTTTTTTTAACAAGAGTGCAGTTACAATGCAGCATTCTAAAAAGCCACTGGTATTTTCAACTCTGCACACAAGCAAAGGAATGCATTCTTCTGCTAGGCAAATAAAAATTTCTTTTGTCCTGAAAATTAATTTACTTTTTGAACTGTTTTATGCACTTAAATATATTTTCACCTGGATAGCTGCAGCAAATTTCAGTTTTATTTAGATTGTCCATAGATGTTTTTTTCTGATGACCAGTCGATAGCATCCTGAGGAATTTTGTCTAACCCTATAATGAGTAACACATACAGAATTCTAGAGGAACTCAGAAAGTCAGGCAGCATCTATGGAAAAGAATATAGAGTCGACGTTTTGGGCTGAGATCCATCATGAGTATTTTTGTGTGCGTTACTCTGGATTTCCAACATCTGCAGAATCTCTTGTGTTTGCAAAGTCTTTGAACCTTGAACATTTTGACCACTTCTGAGCTTGGATGGTAATGATCTCTGTGCAAAAGGCAGCTACTTAATCCTATGCAAATTTATATTTTGAACTAAGAATATCATCTGCTGTCAGTAAGATGTTGTTCTAATGTATTTGGAGAAAAAAATCATTGTCATTAATTCCTGCAGGATTCTGTAGCACTAATGATGGTTTCTTCAGGCTAATTGGCAAGGCTAGAAAATGCAACATGTCTGAGAGATGATGTAGTGGAGGTGATATAAAACACCTTAAATCTAATTGAACCATTCTCCATGCCTCTCGAATATCTTAACATTTTATATGTATTTCCCATGAAGCATAAATTAAGACATTGCTATTGAATGAGAAGTAATATATGGTCTGATTCTTTCTCCCTCCTGATTTTGTACGGCTTTTAATTCATCTCTTTTATACCTTTAGGCTAACCCACCCTGCCTGCTGTCCACTGTTCAGTACATCAATAATTTCTATGCCAGCCGGCTCAGTGGAGAGGAATCCTATTGGTGGATGCAGTTCACAGCAGCAGTTGAATTCATTAAAACCATTGATGATCGCAAGTGATGCAGAACACCACCTGCATGACAGACTGTTAGGAAAAGTGAAAAGATTTGCACCAACTGTTTGTGAGAAGGAGAGCTGAAGACTGAATCTTCTCTTTGTATAATACATGTACATAGTGTGGAGACATTTAAATGAAAAAAAAAAGAACTAGATTCAGTGGATCTTTACCAAAATTAACAATCAGATTTACTAACAGGTCTTTGTATTACTGTCAGCAATGCGAAAAGGGACCACACTTTTTCAGGTATTTCAGAACTTGAAACTGTACTGTAAGCAAATGACCCCTCTTTCCATCTGTTATTCTGGTCTGCATGAGTTCTCAACTGGGGCCTTAAACAAGTATTTCTTTGATTTTTGATTTCATTTACCATGCCCAACCCAACCCCTCAACAATTTTATAAAAAGAATTAGCAAATTAGCAACTGATGGCTTAATGTCTCTTTAATGAGGAAGTAGGTCTTTTTGTCAAGTATCCAGCCCAACCTTTCAGAGAAACTTGCGTTTGACCGAACAATCAGAGATTTCCTAAAAATTGCACACAGCAGAAATGCAATGTGTTGGAATTAGCGGTAAAGAACCAACAGGTCTATCATTTTATCTGAAGAAGTCACCACTTTGTGTTGCTTCAAAGTGTTTTTGGGCCTTCCAATAAATTATTTCCAAAGCCTGGACTTTTCTTTAAGCAAGCTGACATACCTGACATTGTAACCTTATTGGCATCTGTTTTAAGTGTTAACATTTAACCAGCCTGTTAGTAAAGCAGCCTAGGACTCCACTGTTTTGTTGCTAGGGTTTTTATAAACCGAAGTCATATAATGATGCTTTATCGAGGTGATTTTATAAGGTTGTCTGTTTCACGGTTTCAAAGTCAAAGTGCTGGTTCTCAGTTCTTAAACTAGTTTCCTTATTGTGTGGCAAATAGTTGATCCAGAGACTAAAATAAACCAGTTTCTGCTCTCTGTATAAGGGATCCACTTGTAGTCAGGGGCTGCAGAGACCTCTCTCCCCACAATCACAACTCAGCAAGGGACGTTGTCAAAGCAGCAACGAACGTTGAACTCTGGTCTGCAATTGAATTCCAACCTTGACTGCTATTTGACTCCCTCATTTTCATGGAGGCTTTATTCCCTCCCTGTGGGCGTAAGGGCCATCTCACAGAAGCACACCTCTTCATCTCCTGGAGCACACAAGGAAATTTGCAACCATGACTGCCGTGGCTGGGAGAGATGAAAATTTGAGTGGAAGACCAGCAAAAATCACTTCAGTCCCTCACAGCAGCTGAGACTTCCAGTGGACAGCAGTGCCTTTGTTGACAGCCAGAGTTAACATGTAACGGCCAACACAAACGGACAGCCATACATGACTGGTGCTGGCTGCACCTTTACAAAGCCGTTTCCAATAAATGGAGTAGCAAGGCATTGGGACTTGGCTTGTCTAGAACAATTTTCAGGTGAAACTGCCAAACTGCAGTGAGTCAGATGTTGATTGTTAGGATATACAGTATAAATGGCAAGGTATAAGAATTTAAATTATTGCATTTTAGGTTACATTATGAACACTCACGTGGTAGAATTAAATAATGGCAGCTCCAGTAAGTCAAGACTGATTTGTTTTTTCTTTATTATATATAAATAAAGGGATCATTACTCAGTGGGTGGATGAATAGTAATATTAATGTAAATTCACCTGATTTTGCATATTTTTAGAAAATAAAGTAATTTAAGAGAAGAAGGTCTCCATTGTGCTAATCCAAAACCAGTCTAATATAAATCTGCCGTCGTTACAAAATTCACAGGCTACCAAAGACATTGGATGCTTATGTGAGTTTGTCCCTTAGTGGCCATATTAGAATAAAATCCTTCCTAATCTTGGTTCCCTGTCCTCACCTGAGACTTATCCCCAGCACATATCTAATGATACGATTTCAGTTTGGGTCAAGGGTTTGGAACAGTGAATACCATAGGGAGAGCTGTTGGATACATGTTCTGAGACTGTTTTATATCTCAATATCAAGGAGGAAAGTGGTAGAGTAAGTACTTGCCCTCCATTCACCTTCTTGGACTGGGAATGTTGGATACCACCATGTTTAATTGTAAATTATCTGAATTGTGGGAGAAAAATCTATACCTGTTCTAATTGAATGTATATTCAATGTGGATTTAGATATTTTAGTGCAAGTCTGGAGTAAAGGATCTTATTTCAAACAGCATCCTAAATATTCAGTATTTTATAGTCTTGAAGCAATGGGACACTTCATACCAATACAACCACGATCCATGTAACACCATCTTAGCTAGTTCCTACAATCTTTTTTTAAAGTTTTTGCAATAAAAAGAAATTTCTGGAATGAATTTTAATGTGCACCTGCACACTAGTTAGTCAGTTGACGTGGGAAGATTTGATGCTGAATATAATCAACGGTATTAAAGCCATATAACTGGGTGATTTTAAAATGAATAAAATAGTCTATTCACCTGATTATTACCATGAGAGTTGTTCATTTCCTCTACGTGTAAGTAAAATTTCCAGCCCTGACAGACAGTTTAAGTTCAAGTTGATTTGTAATAACTTGCCAAAAACAAGTCCTATCTTTATTTTTATTTTGATGTAGTTAAGTTTGAGTGTGACTAAGTGTCTAGCTATAATGTACTAGTTAGCACTAATTTAAGGCTATATGATCAAATTACATTTCTGAATATTTCTAATCTTGGGTTATACATCTGGGAATCTGAATTCCTTACACTAGTGCAACACTTGGCCTGATGGTGTTAAAACTGGAAAAAGGGTAATTTATGTATACTTCCAGCTGTGGGGTATTAATGCAGTTAGTATTATATGCAGGCATGAGGTGTCTGAATCAATAACCTAAGCAAAATGGCTAGCAGAACCTAATCTGACACAAAAGTGCTTTACAGATCAGCTAGTTAGAGAAACCAGGATAGAGGATGAAATTCAAAACCACCTCCTTTTGGCTTAGTCAGTGTTACATTTCTCTGGTGTTGCAGACCCTTCTCTCAGCAGCATTGGGGTAATACACATCATGCTGGGCTCTTAATGGGGATATAGGGAAGGTGCAGTTGAAGGCTAAAGACTAATTGGCTGAAACAACATTTGTCTTGCAGTTGCACTTTGAAGAAATTTTTAGACATTGTTTTTTGTTTTTCTCACCATAAACATCAATTTAGGAAAGGAATTTAAATGTAAACAGTGGGACAGTTTAGGGATTGGGATTTATTTATTTTACAGTTAGACTTTATGAAAACTGAAATGTCTGCTATTTATTTTTAACGTGCTTTCTCTGCGGGTTCATTCTAAGTTGCCTTTTGTGTTTTAAATTTTGAAGTACGGTCTTAAACGTTTGAAGAATTTGCTTGGACAACTTGTGTATGAGTTGATTGTATCCATGGAGATTTTGAAATGTATGGAAACTATCACTTGCATACTGTATAACAAAAATAATTTTAAAAAGAAAAATTGCAACTGCTTTAATCAGATACGTAAAAGCTGTACTGACAGGCCTATCGACCCAGAATTGTGTATGAGGACCAAACCTATCACCATATCTGATGTTTTAGAACATCAGGAATGGACAACTAATGATTTTCTGCAGTTAGCAGCTAGGAACTTAGAAGGGAGTGTTATATTGAGAAGTTAATCTAAGCTAACGAAATACTGTGTTTTGTTTGTTAACTGCATCACCTGAATTACTGCCTCTTTGAAACTGTTAGAGATTTTACAAAGCCTAAGTTAATGAGCTTGCACAATCTTGCACACGGGAAAAATGTATACTGTCTTTAAGGAGATTAATGTAATATATCAATCCATAATGCTAATTAAAGGGAGCCTTTTATCCCATTGTTGGTGTCTGCTGGTGAATTTGGTTCTTGCCATACTGAAGAATTAATTTCTGTGTTAATTTTCTGCATGCAATGTTGGGCAGTCTTCATATTGTACAGCACATTAACTCGGGTATATTTGTACCGACTAAAATTCATGCACATTGGCTCTAACACCTATAAGATGTGTACGAATTTCAACAGGATCTTGCATGCAAACTTAACAGCAACATTAGGAGCAGTAATGCAGTGGTGCTTGGTACAAATCTTTTGCCAGATACAACCAAGCAAAAGGAAGTTGGTCAGTGCTTGATTGTACTATCGTGGGGAACTCTGCATTTACTATTGTAACCCTCCCCAGTTCCTGTGAGCAGGTTCTACATTGCGTCATGGGATTTCTGATGAAAAGAATTGAAGAGTTGAATGGATGACTATATGTTGAGGCTTTAGTGAATTACATTTTAGAGTTCATAATCAAAAAATGCAGATGCAGTCAGATGTTCTGCTTCCCTGTCATTCAATATGGGACAAGTTCAGGTCTATTCCTTTTCCTTTCCCTGTTCCTTGGATGTATTGTGCTCAAATATTTAAACTATAGAAATGCCATAAGGACAATGCAACCAAAACCATGTTGTTCATTTAATTACTTATCAATGCAATTAATTGCTCAGTGAACTGTAAGATTCTACATTTATTGGTAGTCTTCTGCTGGCCTTGCCTTGTGAGGTATTGGTTACTCCCAGTGATTAATTAAACAGACCCTCATGTCCTTACCATCATACAGCACAGAAAAAGGCCCTTTGGCCCTTCTAGTCCATCCTGAACTGTTATTCTGTTCTCTCATCGACCTGCACCTGGACCATAACCAACCCGCCATACCAACCAACCCCATACCCCTCTCATCCTTCTACTTACCCAAATTTCTCTTAAATATTGCACTTGAACCTGCATCCACCACTTCCACTGACATCTCATTCCACATTCTCATCACACTGAGTAGAAAAAGTTCTCCCTCAGGTTCCCTTTAAATAGTCCACCTTTCGCCCTTAATTCATGGCCTCTAGTTCAAGTCTCACCCAACCTCAATGGAGAAAACCTATCTATACCTTTCATAATTCTGTATACTTCAATCGAATCTCCACTCATTTTCTTGCACTTCAGGAAATAAAGTCTTAACTTGTTCAAAGTAAATGTATTATCAAGTACATATACAACACTGAAATTCATTTTTGCAGACATTCACAGTAGAGCAAATATACCAGAATCAATGAAAAACTACAAAGACTGACAACCAATGTGCATAAGAAGACAAACTACAGTTTTTAAAAAAAGCTAATAATACTGAAAACATGAGTTTATTTTATTGATTATACAGAGTGGAATAGGCCCTTTTGGCCCTTTGAGCCACACTGCCCAGCAAACCCCAATTTTTAACCCTGGCCTAATCATGAGACAATGACTAATGACTAATTCAATGACTAATTAAACTATCACTGGTACATCTTTGGAATGTGGGAGGAAACCAGAGCACCCGGAGGAAAATCACATGGTCACGGAGAATGTACAAGCTCTTTACAGACAACAGCAGGAACTGAACCTGGACCACTGGTACTATAAAGCATTGTTATAACCACAGTAGTCCTTGAAAGTGAATCCATAGGTTGTAAGTGATATTATCCATACTGGTTCAGGAGCCTTATGGTTGGGTTTAACTCAGGTCCTCAAGCCCCAGAACTTGTAAGTTCTCTACTCATTCAGTTGTATTGATATCTTTGCTATAGTTACCTACCTTCCCCTCCCCAAATCCTTCCCGTTCAACCTCCATTTTCACCTAATTAAATGCTGCATCAAGGCTACACCCACACTAGACCGGATAATTTTGAAAACGCCGGTTTTGCGTAAAAACAATAGGCGTCCACACCATGCGTTTTTAAAAATGGCTCAATCCACACTGAAACTGAGATTTCGGCGAATCTCCTACTGGGCATGCACAGGACACATCTACCAAACAAGGGTTTCGCCCCAAAATGTTGTCACTACCTCCTCCCATAGATGCTGTCTGGCCTGCTGAGTTCTGCCAGTATTTTGTGTTTTTATTTATCTCCAGCATCTGCAGATTCACTTGTGTTGACATGTTTGGTGTCGAATCTCACTGTGAAAGTGCACGTTTGTGTCGTTACTGACTAGAAAAACTTAAAAACGATGGACAGCTGTTGGCTCTCACACAGGAGAACTTAAAAAAGTAAAAAAAAACAAATACTGGAGCGTACAGAGGCAACCAACAGGGAGTTCACGGACAGATTGACCCAGCTGACGACAAACATTGAAAAAATGACGAACTCTTGCATTAATAAAGCTCCTTGTTAAATGTATAAAACATGTCTGCATCAGTATTATCTTGTATTTCCATACAATGTTACATTAGGCTGTTACACATCTATTGTCAGAGAAGTACTTGCATAAATAGGTAAACCACCTTCATTCGAGCAAGGACAGGAAACAGGGCAAAGTGAGTATACTTATTTATTCAGTCAGTTATGGGTCAAAGTATTTGGTGAGTACATTTCTAACTCTTCTGGCTTCAGTCTCGTTGCCGTCTGTTCTGAAATTGTTAGGTTGCGTTCAAGAAAACAATGAAATAGCATGCTGCCGTCTGACAGCGTTTTCAAAAGTCTCCGGTTACCCCGTCCACACTGATCTGCCCAAGCAGCATTTTCAAAAATACCCACCCTGGAAAACGTTTCTGAAAAGCTCCAGTTTCGTGGGATGAAAACACTGTTTTAGTGTGGATGAAGGATAAAAATGAAGAGAAAAAGCTTCGGATACGGATTTATCCGGTGTAGTGTGGACGTAGCCCAAGTCTCCCATTCTCTTGCCCTTCAAACGAGATTGTGGTGAGCATAACTACACGTATGCTCAGGTGTAATGGAAAGCATCATATAAGCAGCGTTCACAAGATGAGCATAAATCATTTTAAATCTTTACAATAAAGAACTTAATCAGAACAAAAACAAATTCTATTGTGCAAAGTGGTCACCATGTTACAATGTTCTTATACTGAGGTAGTGGTTGGGGTTGTGCTGGTTGGCTCAAGAACTGAGAGACTGAATGGAAGTAGCTGTCCTTGACTTGATGTGGGATTTCAGGCTTCTGTATTTGTCCAATGATAGCTGCAAGAATATGGAATGGCCTGGATGGTGGAGACCTTTGATAGATGTTACCTTGTTGAGACGGCACCTCGTAGCATTCATGTTCAGCTTTCTGAAGGAATATTCCATCTGTATCACCTTGTTCTCCATAACATTAGCTAGTGACAATTCGCCATGCTCAGGATTCTGCATTAAATTTAACAATTTCAGTCTTTTCACTCTGATCTGCTGAGGTCTAATGAAGCATCATCCCTGTGAAATGTTAACTTCCTACTCAGTTGCTGCCTAGCCTGATAAGCATTTCCAGTATTTGCCATTTTATAACTCATGGAATCCAGGGTAGGTGTGATTCCTTTATGGGATTCTTCACAGATTCAGAATTCATAATTTCAGGACAGGTACATTTTTTGTCTCCCGTCATCATCTGTCCCATTTCTTCATGCAATGGGAACTTGTTGCTGAAGTACAGCTCAAAGGAAATTGTTGTTTTCATATTTTTGCTTTCTGAAGCACATGGCCTTTGTCCATTCATTCCAAAGATTAAACCTGTGAGCTACCTTCTCTAATAATAAAACCAGAAAAGTGCATAGGTGCATGAAGAGACACTGTTTTAGGACCAACATCATCCCTCCACCATCAGGTTTCTGAATGGACAATGAACCATCCCATGAACACTACCTCACTGCTTTTGCTCTCTTTTAGCACTATTTTTTAAGTATATTTCTTGTAACTTGTAGTATTTTTATGTATTGCTCTGGTATGCTGCTATAGAACAACAAATTTCATAATGTGTCAGTGATAGTAAACCTGATTCTGATTCTAAAACACAACAGGCCAGGCCAGTATCTTAGAGCTTTCTGCTCTGATTATCAAACGGCTTAATGGAAAGCTGCCCCTGACATTGGTGGGGTAGCAGTTGGGATGTGGTTCACTCTTGTTGAGACAGCTGGTTTTTGGCCATTTAATCACTTACTAAATCAAAGACTGAGATCAAGAGCTGAGCTTTTACACAATGCACAGCCCTACAACTCTTTCAGAGTCTGTTTGAACACCTGTGGGCTGCTCTTAAAATAATGAACTCCAAAGTGAAATGCACAAAGCTTTGTGGATCATAAATCCAGCTGAGGCCCACTAGATATGTTTGTTTCAAAGACCAGGCTTATGCTCAGTCATCATCATCATGTGTCATGTTGTTACATACAGTGGCTGCTTTATTAGGTACCTCCTGTGTCTAATAAATCGGTCACTGACTGTAAGTACATGGTGGTAAAATAATCTGGTTTGTACACTCCGTGGCCAAAATACAGGAGGTACCTAATAAAGTGGCCACTGACTATGCTCATGAATCAGAATCAGGTTTATTATCACTGGCACATGTCATGAAATTTGTTAACTTACCAGCAGAAGTTCAATACAATACATAATATAGAAGAAAAAATAATAATAAATACATAAATTACAGTATACATATATTGAATAGTTTGAAAATTGTGCAAAAACAAATATAAATTTAAAAAGTGGAAGTTCACGGATTCAATGTCTATTTAGGAATTGGATGGTAGAGGGGAAGAAGCTGTTATGAATTGCTGAGTGTGTGCCTTCTTCTGTACATCCTACCTGACATCTGATGGTAACTGAGAAAAGGGCATGCTCTGGGTGCTGGGGGTCCTTAATAATGGATGCTGCCTTTCTGATGCACTGCTCCTTGAAGATGTCCTGAGTACTTTATAGGCTAGTACCCAAGATGGTGCAGACTAAATTTACAACACTGCAGCTTCTTTCAGTCCTGTGCTGTAGCCCTCCCCCTTCCCCATACCAGACAGTGATGCAACCTGTCAGAATGATCTCCACTGTACATCTGTACAGTTTTTGAGTGTATTTGTTGACATGCCAAATCCCTTCAAACTCCTAACAAAGTACTGTCGCTGTCTTGCCTTCTTTATAACTGTATCAATATTCTGGGACCTGGTTAGGTCCTCAGAGATCTTGACACCCAGAAACTCGAAACTGCTCACACTCTCCACTTCTGCTCCCTCTATGAAGATTGGCATGTGTTCCTTCATCTTACCCTTCCTGAAGTCCACAATCAACTCTTTTGTCTTACCGATGTTGAGTGCCAGATTGTTGCTGCGACACCATTCCATTAGTTGGTATATCTGGCTCCTGTATGCCCTCTAGTCACCACCTGAGATTCTAACAACAATGGTTGTGTCATTAGCAAATTTATAGATGGCATTTGAGCTATCCCCGCCACACAGTCATGGGTATATAGAGTATGGAGCAGTGGGCTAAGCACACACCCCTGAGGTGAACCATGTTGATTGTCAGCAAGGAGGATATCACCAATCCGCACAAATTGTGGTCTTCTGGTTAGGAAGTTGAGACCCACCCACTTTGAGATGCGATGTGTTATGTTCAGGGATGCTGTTCTGCATGCAACTGTTGTAACATTTGGTTAATTGAATTACTGTCGGCTTGAATCAGTCTGGCCATTCTCCTGTGACCTCTCTCATTAACAAGGTGCTTTTGCCCACAGAACTACCACTCACTAGATTTATTTTTGTTTTGTTTTTCTCACCATTATCTGTAAACTCTAGAGCAGTGGTTCCCAATGTGGGGCATACGCCCCACAGGGGGGAATTTGATTTTTAAGGGGGGCAATTCGAGAATGAGTTATTAACAGTGAATTTTTTCTAGTAAGTCTGTGTGAGTATGAGTGTGTGTGCGAGTTAATACATATGTGTATATACAGTATGCATACATAAAAATACTTGTGTGTATGCACATGTGTAATCGCGTATGTACTGTATATATAGTGTATCACCATCATTACAACCATCAAATGGCTTTCATAATTAAATTAATGAATTGACTGATGTAGGAAGGAAAGAATGAACAAGTCCAAACGCGTAAGAAACTCGTACGAGGTTGCCCCAATGCTGCTTTTTGCAGTAGCTTTCGGTTCTTGGTGGTGTGAAGGTGTGTACATTGTGTCATCTCTTTTAAAAGGTGTATCTGTCTTTGTATGCTGTAGAAATGAATCGGCGTTGTTTTATTTATTTATTATTATTATTATTTTAATATCATTTAACGTTCTTTTTTTTACAATTTCTTAGTAATTTCTTCCTCAGAACTTTAACAGTCCTTTGGTTCTTTTATTTTTCTCTTTCGTGAATGCCATGTTCTTTGGAAGCTTGTTTAAACCAAGTTAATGGTCTTTTAGGCTTCCTGCAGGTGAAAAGGAGTTCACTTTTTGAATAATAAGAATTATATATCACCACAGGGGGCATCAGGATTTTAGAGGTGATTAGGTGGGGCATGGCCAAAAAAAAGGTTGGGAACCACTGCTCTAGAGATTGTTGTGCATGAACATCTGAAAGGATCAGCAGTTTCTGAGATACACAAGCCATGCCGAGAGGCACCAATAATCACTTCACAGTCAAAGTCACTTGAAGCGCGTTTCTTTCTCATTCTGATGTTTGGTCTGAACAATTGAACCTCTTGACCATGTCTGCATGCTTTTTTGCATGGGTTGCTGCCACATGATTGGCTGATTAGATTAATGAACTGGCATACCTAAAAGAAAATAGTGCCCATTGAGTATATGTCATGTTGATACATATATGTTGTATACATACATGTTGATAAATTTGAGCATGATTTTACTGAAATGCCTATATTTAAGCTTGTTCACGTTGCCACGGAAAAACTTTATTCTGAATCCAAGTTTAAAGTTTTTTTGAATATTTTGACGTTGCTTTCCTGGAATACAATTGCAGAGCAGCACCATCACCACGAGATGGCAGCTTTGGCTTGCTCACTAATACTATGGTCGCTCACGGAGTTCACTTTACTGACTAACCCGGTTTCTTCGCTGCTTTCATGAAACAAGGTCTGCCAAACTGGACCTTTTCCAAGCATTTTCTCGCTTTCCTGAGCATGCAGTCTGATTGTTTCAGACAAACATTAAACAAAAAATCTTTATGCAGCTGGATATTCATGTGTACAGGTTGGAGAGATGGATGGGCTTCCTGTGGTTTTGTTGATATGCTTGAAGTAATTTTGTGAATGGCACAGGGTTACACTACCCTCTTAATGTAAACATTTGGCGAACCACAAAGATCCACTTCAGGCCAGGTCAGATAAACATGAGGCAGAAAGCAAAGCAGATAAGGTGAGATTGAGAGGGGGAGGAGAACACTCCTACGCCTAGTATGTGCATGCAGCGTACAACTTTATTAGACTCTCCGTCTCATTATGGATTTTAATTTGTGTTGTTAAGGAAACCAGAATTTAGGATCCTTAGCTACAACCTGAATTTGCACACTAAGCGTCCACAGGGGCAGTTAAGGCACAACTGAATTCTGGATCAATGGGGAAAAGAAATGAAAGATGAAGAGTAGCTTTCTTTGTGGCATGTAAATTGAAGGATAACGTGTAAAGAGTGGTTTGTGACAATGACCAACACAGTCCCAGCTGTGCCAGGGCCGCCCGCGAGTGCCAGCTTGTTTTCAGCGCCAACGTAGCATGCCCATGTCTTGATGAGATTACAGGAGGAAATCGGAGGAACCCCATATAAACAAGGGTCCCCAGTTCCCCTGAAGCTCACCAGGGGATAGAATGTACAAGCTCCTTACAGACAGCAACAAAGCTGAACTCCAGTAAAGCACTCCCCTAGCCGCCTCACAGCAATGATGTGGGTTACAGAGAGTTTTGGTCAGAAGGATTGCTAAAAGAAGCTGGATCGGGAGGTCAGGAAACTGAAAACCAAAGGATTAGCAATAATGGACTGAAGTGGGGTTATTAAATTTATTGCAGAGGAAGACAGGAGGTGGAAGAACTGAACGAGGCAGATACAGGCTTCAGCTATTGAGTTGGTGACTGGTATTGGTAGGTACGCAAATGGAGTCCAAGCTACACACAGGCAAAGCCGAGTGCCTCAGCAAGTTAAATCAGGTAGCTGTAGCCATGTGATGTTGAAACAGCCCCTTTAGCCAACTAAAACTCCACCAAACATCAAACACTATCTGCCTACGATTCTACCATCTCCCACCTCATTCCCGCACACGTTCACTTGTGGCAATGTGCACCTTTAATTTAGGAAATTTTTTGTCACGTACCTAGAAACAGTGCAAAGCTTGCCTTGCACACTGTTCAAACAGATCAGATCATTACACCGTGCACTGAGGCAGAACAAGGTAAAACAATAACAATGCAGAATAAAGTGAAAATGTAGTGCAAGCTGACAATCAGAATCAGGTTTATTATCACTGACATATGCCATGACTTATTTTGTTTTGTGGCAGCAGTACATTGCAATACATAAATTAATATAAATTACAAGAAATATTTTAAAATGATTGTTCTTGGCAATTTTTTCTACAGAAGTGGTTTGCCATTGCCTTCTTCTGAGCAGTGTCTTTACAAACTGGTGACCCCATCCAATACCATTTCTCTTTACCAATTCTGCCTGGTGCCAGGGGTTGCTTAACCTCTCCCGTGGCTTTACATGACCCTGATTCAGGGGCGAAGCCGGTGCTACACCTTGCTCAAGCAGAGGGAAGGAGCACCTTACACCTCCTTTGGTAGAGATGTATCTCCACCCTGAAACCCAACAGAAGCATTATATTGTATAAATGTTTCCCCTTTAGGTGGTAAAATGCTTCATATGTTGCACAAATTTTTAAAAACTTCCATCTGCACTTATTTTTTAAAACATTGATTATAAAGATTTCTGCAACAAGCAATATATATTTTTAATTCTTATGGTTTCTTTTAATTCTTCCTATGTGTAACCCAGAGTGTGGCTGGTATATATGGAGCTCAGTATTTCTAGATGAGGCTAAATTTTGTCTGAATTTCTGCGCTGAAGTTTAGTGTAGGTGAGAGATAAAATGGTGTTAACGTAATGCTTTCCAACAATCAGGGTTCAGATCCATTGTTGCCTGTAAGGAGATTGTATATTCTCCTTGTGATTGTATGGGTTTCCTCCATGTGCTCCAGTTTCTCCCATATTCAAAGACATACGAGTAGGGTTAGTAAGTTGAGGGCATGCTATGAGGCCATAGGACATCGGAGGAGAATTAGGCTATTTGGCTGTTATTGATGCCAGAAGCAAAGGCTGCCCCCAGCCGTCCTCTGATTGTGTTGGTGGTCAATACAAATAACACATTTCACTGCTTGTTTTGATGACAAATCAAGCTAATCTTTAAGCATATTTTGAGAACTGGGAAATTGCAGTCGTTTCTGTACACTGCTGATAGCTGAACCCCGCCACCTCCACTTCAGTTCATTTCTTTCCTTCTGCAACTGGCTCGAGTATTCCTGTCCAACAGTTGAAGTGATGCTGACGCCTGTGTAAGTGAGATTTCTTGGAGCAAGAAATGGAGTGCTCATCTCCCAAGTAAAGAGTCAAAGGTTTGCAGCCGGGAGCTCAGATTTGTCTGCCTCGGGTGGTTGAGTTTAATCACTTCTTGGCCAGGTCACCACCCAGGAGCCAAGCATTTCACTTCAAAGGGCAGACTTTGAAAAACAGACGTTCGCTTACATTCCTTCATGAATAATCAGTGCTGGTCAGAAAATTGCATAAAATTAGGAGTTATGGAGAGGCAAGTTGTAAAGTATAGCCTGCAAGCTGGGACCAAAGAGGGAGAATAAATGGAAAGCAATTAAACACACAGCAGCAGATACAGAATTTTTATATGCCAGTGGATGTCTAATCAGATTAGCTCATTATTAGTCTTGATGGGAGACAGTAATGTGCACGGACACGTTTGCAAAGCAACAAGCGATGGAGGGCCTTCAAGCTGTCACTTTTGAACCATGTCACATGTAAATTCTGGTCAGTAGCTGCATGTTTGTCTTTAAAATGCATGAAATGGCTGAAGAATTTACAAATTGCTTTTTTTTTAAAATGGGAACTGTGGTGATCACAGTGGCCACTTTATTAGGTACCTCATTAATGCAAATATCTGATCAGCTAATCCTGTAGCAACAACTCAGTGCATAAAAGCACGCAGACATTGTCAAGAGGTTCAGTTGCTGTTCATACCAAACATCAGAATGGGGAAGAAATGTGATCTAAGTGACATTGACCATGGAAGAATTGTTGGTGCCAGATGGGGTGGTTTGAGTATCTCAGAAACTGCGGATCTCCTGGGATTTTCTTCTAGACCAGTCCCTGGAGAGTTTATAGAGAAGGGTGTGAAAAACATTTAAAAATCCAGTAAGCAGCAGTCTGTGGACGAGGGAGGTCAGAGGAGAATGGTCAGACAGTTTCTAGCTGACAGGAAGGCAACAGTAATTCAAATAACCACACATTACAACAGTGGTTTGCAGAAGAGCATCTCTGAATGCACAACACAGCAAACATTGAAGTGGATGGGCTACAGCAGCAGAAGACAATGAACATACACTCAGAGGTCACTTTATTAGGTATGGGAGGTGTCTAATGCAGTAGCCACCGAGTGTACAAACAGATGATTCTGCTCTCTGTGTACAAATGCTTCAGTCACATTTGCTCCACTCTACCTATGATTTGCAATGCCAGGTAATAAAGAAACAGAAGTAAGGGGATGTCTTTGTAAATGATCAGAACCCTTACTCTGTCAGCTGAGGTGTGAGTTGTGTCTCGGCGTGTGAGATTCTGTCAACAGAGCCCCTGGCCTGATGTAAAATTACATGTGCACTGGGGGGTTGGGGCAACGCCTTCACACTTCCGTGTGTGAAGATAAGAAAGGTTCAGTTTGTTAGATCCATCTATTTTTACCTTCCTTCTTACCTAGGGCAAAACAGTGGCTGTTAGCATAACACTACTACAGCGCCAGCAACCCAAATTCAATTGCTGCTACTGTCGGTAAGAAGTTTGAGCCTCCTCCCCGTGACCGCATGGGTTTTCCTCTGGGTGCTCTGGATTCCCCTCACAGTCCAAAGACAGGCTAATTGGCCACTTGATGGTTAATGGACCCACTAGGCCAGTAGGACCTGTTACCTCTAAATAAAATAAAATTAAGGAAAAAACAAATCATCACAAAGCAAAATGCTGGAAAAACTTGACAGGTCAGGCTGGATCTGTGAAAAGAGGTAAAACTGTCAATGCTTGGGTCAACAATTCTGCTTTTTGTGTTTTAATTTCCACTTTGATTTACAGGCATTAACTGGTTTCAAACTCTGTCTTTTGTAAATACTGCAGCATGTGTGAATGGCCCTGGGAAGTAAAACACACGTCTATCACAGCAGATTAATCCAAAAACTTTCTCCTGACCCAGTAAAGGGTTCAGCTTGAAAAAAATGTAAACACAAGAGATTTAGCAGATGCTGGAAATCCAGAGTAACATACACAAAATTCTGGAGGAACTCAGCAGGTCAGGAGGCATCGATAGAGAAGAATAAACAGTCAATGTGTTGGGGCCAAGACCCTTCAAAAATGCGTAGGTTAAAAAATGTGATTCATCACTCAATGACTTACGAGGAAGCGTGTCAGTTCCAGCGAATCTTACAACTTTTCCTGTTTGTCTACGATGAAAATTGCATGAAATACTTTAGTGAAATCCTCTTGCTATTTTCAGACTTCTTGCTGCTCTCTGATCAGTTGTCAGAAGGTGTCATTTGAGCAGATGTCAGCATGCCCCATCCTCTCTTGCTATTGCAGCATTAACATCTGGACAAATTCATCCAACTGAGACAGGTGAGTGAGCAAGTGCTGCTCGTAGGTCATCTATTTAATTTTAAGAGCCCGGGTTATTATGGCAGCTAATTACCGCTACTACACTAAGCACCATTGACATCCATTGATTTTTTTTTACTCATTTATGGGACGTAGGAGTTACTAGCAAGGCCAAACTTGATTATCCATCCCCACTTACACACAAAGATGGTGTTGAGCCCCTGCAGACAGGATAGTGCAAGTGCTTTATTCATGCTGTTGTGCAGGGCGTTTGTGCTTAGACCCACAGTTAAGAACTGACGATGTGTTTCTAAGCCGGGAGTGACTTGAGGAATTTGCACTTGATTCAGATTCAGATCCAGATAGGTTTATCACTGTATACGCCATGGTACAATAAAACTCCTTGCTTGCATTAAGTCAGCAGTAAATTGGTTTACTATTGACACATTTACTGAGATACAGTGAACAATTTTGTTTTACATACTGACTATACAGATTATCAGTGCATTGAAGCTCCTGAACCAGAACTGGAATCAGAATCAGGTTTAATATCACCAGCATATGTCGTGAAATTTGTTAACTTTTTGGCTGCAAAACAATGCAATACATGATAAATATAGAAAACTGAATTACATTTAAAAATGTTCTCTCTCTCTGTCTCTCTCTATATATATAATAGTTAAAATAGGTACTGTAGTGCAAAAACAGAAATAAAAAAATAAGTGTGGTGGTGTTCATGGGTTCAATGTCCATTTAGAAATAAGAATTTAGAGGGGAAGAAACTGTTCCTGAATCATTGCGAGTGTGTCTTCAGGCTTCTGTACCTCCTTCCTGATGGTAGCAATGAGAACAGGGCATGTCCTAGATGGTAGGGGTCCTTAATAATGGACACTGCCTTTCTGAGGCACTGCTCCTTGAAGATGTCTTGAATATTACAGAGGCTAGTGCCCATGACGGAGCTGACTAATTTCACAACTTCCTACAGCTTACTTCGATCCTGTGCAGTAACACCTCCCCCCCATAGTGACTCAGCCAGTGTGGACCATTTCACTCACCACATCTTTAAACTGATTCTACAATCTACAGACTCACTTTTGAGGACTCTTTACAACTCGTGTTCTCAGCATTATTTTTGTTATTTGTGCAATTTGTCATCTTTTGCACACTGTTGTTAGTCAGTCTTGCTTCATGTTCAGTTTTTTTATAAATTCTATTGTATGTCTTTAAATTCCTGTGAATGCCTGCAAGGAAATGAATCTCCAGGTTGTGCCTAGGTACGAACACTACCTTATAATCAATCTATATACAAGTCCTGAAAAGGGGTCATAGCCCGAAACATTGACTGTTTATTCATTTCCATCGATGCTGCCTGACCTGCTGAGTTCCTCCAGCATTTTGTGTGTGTTGCTCTGGATTTCCAGCATCTGCAGAATTTCTTCTTTAGGCATTTAATCTTATCATATGTATTTATATTTATTCTGCTTTTTTATTATTGTGTTCTTATCTTATTGTGTTTTTTTACATGCTGAATCAGATACAGAGTAATAATTATTTCTTTCTCCTCCACACTTGAGTACTGGAAATACTAAACAGTCTCGAATCTATATGGTATAATATATGTAATAGATCTTTCTTTGAATATTTGAATTGAGAGGAACAATAAGAGAATGCAGAATTAAGTTATGGTTGTAGAGAATGTGTAACAGTATGTATGGTATTAACTACAGTAAACCTAGCACAAGACAACAGAATGGCAAAGGCAGTAGGATGGGGCAAAAAATCTAAATTGGCAGAATGTCCAGTGCATGCTCCCTTTGTGGTAGAAGTTCAGATTTAGAAATACTGAATAATACTTGGGAAATGCTCATATTCTGCAAAAGCTTGTATGATACCACATTAATCTGTTCCACACAGAAGCTGCAGGCTGCTGTGAGGTTTTGCTGCAGGTCTGTTGTTAATCCAGCAGGCGGAGCTAGACTGAGGTTCCCACCAGATATATAACCGAATCCAAATTAAATTTCTTTTAATGTTGAGGTTGCTACTCAGTAACCTCTGCGGTCATTTTTTAAATATGTGGTAGTTAACGATCATGCCCCATGGTTGGCAGTGCACAGAAATATAGAAATGTAGAAAATCTACAGCACAATACAGGCCCTTCGGCCCACAATGCTGTGCCGAACATGTACTTCCTTTAGAAATTACCTAGGGTTACCCATAGCCCTCTATTTTTCTAAGCTCCATGTACCTATCCAGGAGTCTCTTAAAAGACCCTATTGTATCCGCCTCCACCACCATCACCGGCAGCCTATTCTACACACTCACCACTCTCTGCGTAAAAAAAATTAACCCTGACATCTCCTCTGTACCTACTTCCAAGCACCTTCAAACTGTGCCCTCTTGTGTTAGCCATTTCAGCCCTGGGCAAAAGCCTCCGACCATCCACACGATCAATGCCTTTCATCATCTTATACACCTCTGTCAGATCACCTCTCATCTTCAGTCGCTCCAAGGAGAAAAGGCCAAGTTCACTCAACCTATTCTCATAAGGCATGCTCCCCAAGTCAGGCAACATCCTTGTAAATCTCCTCTGCACTCTTTCTGTAGTTTCTGCATCATTTCTGTAGTAAGATGACCAGAACTGAGCACAATATTCCAAGAGGGGTCTGACCAGGGTCCTATATAGCTGTAACATTACCTCTCAGCTATTGAACTCAATCACACGGTGGATGAAGGCCAATGAACCTTATGCCTTCTTAACCACACATTCAACCTGCGCAGCAGCTTTGAGTATTCTATGGACTCGAACCCCAAGATCCTTCTGATCCTCCACACTGCCAAGAGTCTTACCATTAATACTATATCCTGCCATCATAGTTGACCTACAAAAATGAACCACTTCACACTTATCTGGATTGAATGCCATCTGCCACTTCTCAGCTCAGTTTTGCATCCTATCAATGTCCTGCTGTAACCTCTGACAGCCCTCTACACTATCCACAACATCTCCAACCTTTGTGTTATCAGCAAATTTACTAACCCATCCCTCCACTTCCTCATCCAGGTCATTTATAAAAATCACAAAGAGAAGAGGTCCCAGAACAGATCCCTGAGACACACCACTGGTCACCGGCCTCCATGCAAAATATGATCTGTCTACAACCACTCTTTGCCTTCTGTGGGCAAGCCAGTTCGGGATCTACAAAGCAAATGTCCCCTTGGATCCCATGCCTCCTTACTTTCTCAATAAGCCTTGCATGGGGTACCTTATCAAATGCCTTGCTGAAATCCATATACACTACATCTACTGCTCTACCTTCATCAATGTGTTAGCCACATCCTCAAAACATTCAATCAGACTTGTAAGGCTTTGACAAAGCCATGCTGACTATTCCTAATCATATTATGCCTCTCCAAATGTTCATAAATCCTGCCTCTCAGGATCTTCTCCATCAACTTACCAACCACTGAAGTAAGACTCACTGGTCTATAATTTCCTGGGCTATCTCTACTCCCTTTTTTGAATAAGGGAACAACATCTGCAACCCTCCAATCATCTGAAACCTCGCCTGTCCTCATTGATGATGCAAAGATCATTGCCAGGGGCTCAGCAATTTCCTCACTTGCCTCCCACAGTAGTCTGGGGTATATCTCATCTGGTCCCAGTGATATATCC
The DNA here is from genome assembly GCF_030144855.1 of Hypanus sabinus. Lineage (NCBI taxonomy): Eukaryota > Metazoa > Chordata > Chondrichthyes > Myliobatiformes > Dasyatidae > Hypanus > Hypanus sabinus. The sequence continues at coordinate 25,758,685 of NC_082723.1, read as the reverse complement.
AACGATGTTTTTCAAAAGCTCCAACACATCCTCTTTCTTAACATCTATATGCTCAAGCTTTTCAGTCCACTGTAAGTCATCCCTACGATTGCCAAGGACCTTTTCCATAGAGAATACTGAAGCAAAGTATTCATTATGTAACTCTGCTAGCTACTCTGGTTTCATACACACTTTTCCACTGTCACACTTGATTTGTCCTATTCTCTCACATCTTATCCTCTTGCTCTTCACATACTTGTAGAATGCCTTGGGGTTTTCCTTGATCCTGCTCGCCAAGGCCCTCTCATGGCCCCTTCTAGCTCTCCTAATTTAATTCTTAAAGCTCCTTCCTGCAAGCCTTATAATTTTCTAGCTCTCTATCATTACCTAGTTTTTTAAACCTTTTGCAAGCTTTTCCTTACGTCTTGACTGGATTTCCAACAGCCTTTGAACCCCATGGTTCCTGTACCCTACCATCGTTTCCGTCTCATTGGGACGTATCTATGCAGAACGCCATGCAAATATCCCCAGAACATTTGCCACATTTCTGCCATACATTTCCCTGAGAACATCTGTTCCCAATTTCTGCTTCCAAGATCCTGCCTGATAGCTTCATATTTCCCCTTTCTCCAATTAAATGCACCCCTAACTTGTCTGTTCTTATCCCTCTCCAATGCTATAGTAAAGGAGATAGAATTGTGATCACTATCTCCAAAATGCTCTCCCACTGAGAGACCTGTCACCTGACCAGGTTCATTTCCCAATACCAGATCAAGTACAGCCTCTCCTCTTGTAGGCTTTTCTACATATTGTGAAAGGAAACCTTCCTGAACACATCTAACAAACTTCACCCCATCTAAACTCCTTGGTCTATGGAGATGCCAATCAACATTGGAGAAATTAAAATCTCCCATCAGAACAACCCTGTTATTATTGCACTGTTCCAGAATCTGTCTCCCTATCCGCTACTCAATGTCCCTGTTATTATTGGGTGGTCTATAAAAATCACCCAGTAGAGTTATTGACCCTTTCCTGTTTCTAATTTCCACCCACAGAGACTCAGTAAACAATTCCTATCTCAGATACTATCTGATATGACACTATCTCAGATCAACAGTGCCATGCCCCCACCTCTTTTGCCTCCCTTCCTATCCTTTCTGAAACATCTAAAGCCTGGCACTTTAGTAGCCATCCCTGCCCCTGAGCCATCCACGTCTCCGTAATGGCCACAACATCATAGCTCCAAGTACTGATCCATGCTCTCACCTCATCCACTTTGTTCATGATACTCCTTGCATTAAAATAGACACATCTTAAACCATCAGTCTGATTTCATCCCTTCTCTATCACCTGCCTGTCCTACCTCTCACACTGTCTCCAAGCTTTCTCGATTTGTGAGCCTACCGCCACTTCCTCCATCTCTTCAGTTTGGTTCCCACTCCCCATCAATTCTCCCCAATAGCCTTAGCAAACCTCCCTGCCAGTCAATCTAGGCAAATCTGGTTTCTTTTCATTGAACTATCTTCACTGTTCTGGACAACAGTACAACATAGGAACAGACCCTACAGCCCCAGAACTCCATTCTGTTCATCAAATAATACATGGACTGTGGTTCCACCTAGAGTTTAAAAGGAGAGTAAATATTAATAGCCTACTTGTTGCTGTCACTGTGTGTCACAACAAATCAAGTATTAATGTGTTGGTGAGCAATCCAAAACAGATTGGAGGCAAAAAGCAACTTCCATCATTCAGGCTATGCTCTCTTCTCACTGCTCCCATTGGGCAAGAGATACAGCAGCCTTAGGTCCAACACCACCAGGTTCAGTCAACCATCAGGCTCCTGAACTAATGTGGTTACTTTACACTCACCTCAACACTAAGCTGACTCCACAACCTGCAAACTCACTTTCAAGGACTCTGCAGCTCACGTTCACAGTATTATTTATTTAGTTTTTGTTATTATTTGCACAATTTGTCATTTTTTGCTTGTCAGCCTTTGTTCTGTTTGCTGTCTTTTGTACATTGGTTTAGCACCCAAGTGGCCTTTCATTGATTCTGTTATGGTTACCACTGTAGAGATTTATTGAGGATGTTCGCAAGAAAATGAGTCTCAGGGTTATATATGATAACATATATGTAATTTGATAATAAATTTACTTTGAACTTTGTTTATGTATAGTTTTTCATAACTTCTATTGTATTTATTCATGTTCCTGTAAATGCCTGCATGAAAATGCATCTCAATGTTGTATATGGTGGCATATATGTACTTTGATAAAAAGTTTACTTTGAACTTCGAATTGATTTTGAGTTTGAAAATAGGTTAAGTGGTTGCAAGGTTGTCTTTTACACATTGTTTGTCAGTCTTTGCACGTACTTTTTCACTGATTATTTTGTATTTCTTGTCCTACTGTGAATGCCTGCAAGAAAGAGAATCTCTGGGTAGCGTATAGTTACATGTATGTACTTGGATAATAAATTTACTTTGAACTTTGAGGTTCGAGTTTAACTTGAAGCACCGCTGTTTCCAGTCTGCTGTTTTGGTTCAGAATATTTAGATTGTTCACTTAGGGAGGGATTGGGGAGTGTCAGAATGCCATTTATCTTTGCAATCGTTAATTGTTACCACGATATGGAGCTGTTGTCAATACCCGTGCAGATTAATGAGAAGGGGAGTACTGTGACCCTTCAGTGAGGATTGTTGGACCACCAACTCACATCGTCTCTTCCAGCCATGAAATATTAAAGTATTGATTGTGCACACTCTCCCCTTTAAAAGCAGCCGATAATCACCAGGGCAGCTGCATTTCTTTTATATAAAAACCAGGCAGGTTTGACGTATGGGCTCTGACCCACTCACCCCTATCAGAATATAAAAGGGATGCAGTGTCTATAAACACAAGAGATTCTGCAGACGCTGAAAATGTAGAGCAGCACACACAAAATGGTGAAGGAACGCGGGTCAGGCAGCATCTGTGAAGAGGGTGAAGGGTCTCGGCCCGAAACGTTGGCTCATTATTCCTCTCCGTAGGTGCTGCCTGGCTTGAGTTCCTCCAGTATTTTACTTGTGTTATTCTACATAATAGCACAAACGTGACCACACCAACACCTTGTACCACTGCAACATAACACAGCTATACCCCTATCATTGCCCTGCCTGATGAAGGCCAGTACCAAATGCTACCTTCACCCAAGGAGATGGAGAAAGGGAACATGTTGAAACTATTTTTTTCCTTGCAGCCTCCTATGAAAACACTCGGAGGTCTCTTTATTAGGTACACCTGTACAGCTACACTAGCCTTAAAGGCATGACCTTTTTCTTACTCATTGGGTGTCTGATGTTTTCTTGAATGGGTACCCAGAGATTAATTTGTCTCTTTGATTCGTGGCTGAGTCTCAGAGTTGTACTCTGTTTACATACTTTGATAATAAATGTACTTTGAATCTTTGAATCCTCTCATGCGTAATCTTTCTACCTTGGGAACAGGATCTTGGAAATGTGAAACATAAACTGGCAAGGTTGGAAGTATTCTGTGTTCAAAGCACTTCATTCTTCTGGAAGCATCTCAGTTTGATTCTCCCCAACTTAAATTCACATTCTTGCAGTGGGTATATCAAGTTGCCAACATGAAATGTTAACTTCTCACTCCACAGGTGCTGCCTGACTCCCTCGAGTATCTCCAGGACTTTATGTCCCATACAACTGTTTCTAATCACTCTCTGCTTTCCATCCCCCCCACCCCGCCATTCTTAAAGAACTATTCTTTTCACAACTGCCTGGTCCATTATCCCCTATCAACAAATCACTCCCCTTCTCACAGGACTTTCCCCTACAGGAGAGGGAACTCTTTTATCCCTTCCCCGCATTCAGGTGATCCAAACTTCCTTCCAAGTGAAGCAATGATTGATGCCCTGCTCGCACTTGAGAGGTATATTCATCAAACTTTCAGTGTTCAAGTTTTATCATGCAGCAATATCGCTACTATAAACTGTGGTTTGGTTGGAGGAGGTCGGAGGGTTGGCTGGTTGGGATGGTTGGACTGTCAGATGATTATGTTATTCCATGGTCTATCAGTTGTTCTGTGAATGGTTTTACTCATGGAATGTAGTCACAGCTTCATTTAAAGGTCAAATACACCACTGTGTCCTGTTTATCTTCATATAAATTCTTTTTAAATGAGAGCTGATAAATCTGCAATATTTAAGAAGAGTGAAGTCAGATTGTAGGTTAATGAGGAGAAACTAATTTGGCAAGGATCCTGCCCTTCATTATCTCTCACTGACTTGAAAAGGGGCCACTGGATAAGGTGAGGGTCACATTTGGTTACAGTGCAGTAGAGGGTATTAATGCCTTTGAGTGAACTTGTACATGTGGCAATAAACTTCACTTGAATACAAGTTTGTTCGTTCTTTGTGTTCCATGTTATTTGATGTATGTAATCATGATCATCATTGTTCTTGTTAAAATTTTCTACAGAAGTGGTTTGTCATTGCCTTCCACTGGGCAGTGTCTTCACAGGACGGGTGACCCCAGCCATTATCAATACTCTTCAGAGATTGTTGGTGGTCACATAACCAGGACTTGTGATATGCACCAGCTGCTCATACAACCATCCACCACCTGCTCCCATGGCTTCACGTGACCCTGATTGGTAGTAGGGTGAGGCTAAGCAGGTGCTACACCTGCAGACCAGTGGAGGGAAGGAGCACCTTACACCTCCTTTGGTAGAGACGTATCTCCACACCGGCACCCATGACCACAAGTACAGGTACAACAGAAAAGAAGCTTACAACGTCATCATAGGCATGTAGATTTGGACAGCACTGTGGCGTAGTGGTGAGCATAACGCTTTACAGATCCAGTGATCCGGGTTCAATTCCCACCACTGTCTGTAAGGAGCTTATATGTTCCCCACATCCTGTGACCATAGGGGTTTCCTCCAGTAAAAGTCGTATGACTTAATAGGTTAATTGGGTGGAGCAGACTCATTGGACTAGAAGTGCCTGTTACTGTGTTGTATCTCTAACCAAAAATAACTAAAATACTGGAGGAACTGGCAGGTCTGGCAGTATCTATGAAAGAGAATAAACTGTTGACAGTTTGGACTGAGACCCTTGGGTCTGTTTATTCAGCATTTTGTGTGTGTTACTCTGGATTTCCAACATCTGCAGAATTTCTTTGTATTCACACTCAGAACAAGTTATCTATGAGTTGTACAAGACTGTAAAGAAAAGAAGTTCATGCAAAATGAGACTTCAGTGTAAATAACACATGCCCACAGTAGTGCAAGAGGTGGTCTACAGTTTTCCATTGCTGAGGTAGGGTTAGGGTTGTGCCCTGATGATTTGAGGAAAATAGCTGTTCCTGATCCTGGTGGTGTGTCATTCCTTCAACTACCTCCTTTGATCCCAAGCCCACCACACGTGTCTGGACAAATGGCATTTGATTTGTCTCTGTTACAACACTGGTGCAAATTCTTGTGAAAGGTGAAATGATGTCTTCATTTGCAACGTTAGTGGTGTGTACCAAGGAAACAGTGCTTTCAGTGATTTAATTGTACCCCTTCATCCAAAGTAAAAAAAAATATATGTGAAGGTTCTTCACATAGAGAGAGATACCAGAAGATATTGGAGCAGAATTAGGCCATTTGGCCCACTGCGTCTGCTCCACCATTTCATCACGGCTGATTCATTTTTCCTCTCAGCCCCAATCTCCTGCCTTCCCAACGTATCCCTTCATGCCCCCACCAACCAAGAATTTATCAGCCTCTGCCTTAAATATACCCAATGACCTGGCCTCCACGGCAAATTCCACCAATTCATCACTCTCCAGCTAAAGAAATTGCTCCTTGCCTCTGTTCTAAATGGATGTCCCTCCACTCTGAGGCAGTATCCTCTGGTGTACCTTTGAGTTAAAAGAAAATTAGAAAAACTTGGTACAGAGGATGAATTTTGAATTTGAGTTAAATTCTTTCTGCCCTCCCCCTTTATTTTCTTGGGTTGGTATTTTTCACTTGCCTTAGTCTATCCCCTGAGCCTGTTATTGCTGAATTCCAGAACTGGTTCTCCTCACTATTTCAGGCTTTGGATGGAGTACTTTGCTTTTTATTAGAACTGCAGCAAACCGTGAAGATAATTGTAGGCTTGGGAAAGATGTGGGCTGTCATAGGGCAGATGAACTTTAACAGTGATTAATTTTATTTGGTAGTATAAGCCTTCTCACTATCGCCCTTCTGTGATACCAGGACAACACAGAAGTACAAAGATGCTATTAAAGGAGTGAAGTTAAGTCAGGAACCCGGTAGCCAAACAGTGGACTAACTAACATTACAATAGATGCTAGAAATCTGTAATATGAATGCTGATGTACTATGTACACTGGATGGATGGGCAGGATCAGACGCATCAATGGAGAGAGATTCAGATTCATTTATTTATCACATGTACATTGAAACATTTAGTGAAATGTGTAGTTTGTGTTAACAACCAACAGGAAGTGCTGGGGGCAGCCTGCAAGTGTAACCACACATTCCAGTGCCAACATAGCAAGCCCGTAACATTCAGCATTATTCAGATTAGATCATAATATCAAAATTCTTATGATCTAATTCTCACATTCAGAACTTACAAATTAATTGGAATTAGTTTATGGTTGTCACATGTACCGAGATACTGTGAAGAACACTTTTCATACAGTTCAGATCGTTACATAGTGCATTGAGGTAGAACAAAGTAATATCAACGTGAGTAATGAGAACATGAGATATAGGAGCAGAATCAGGCCATTTGGCCCATCATGTCTGCTCCACCATTTCATCATGGCTGATCCAATTTTCCCTCTCATCCCCAGTCTCCTGCCTTCTCCCCATATCCCTTCGTGCTCTGGCCAATTAAGAATCTATCAACCTCTGCCTTAAATATACATAAAATCTTGGTGTTCACAGCTGCCTGTGGCAACGAATTCCACAGATTCACCACTCTCTGGCTAAAGAAATTCATCCTCATCTCATACCGAGCGACAGAGGATGAGAGGTGACCTGATAGAGGTGTACAAGATGATGAGAGACATTGATAATGTCGATAGTCAGAGGCTTTTTCCCAGGGCTGAAATGGCTAACATGAAAGGGCATTGCTTTAAGGTGCTTGGAAGTACTTTGTAGGTATAGCGGAGATGTCACAAAGATGTCACAGGCTTGACACAAAGGTTGGAGTTGTGTGGAGGGCTGTCAGAGGTTACAGTGGGACATTGATAGGATGCAAAACTGGGATGAGAAGTGGCCGATGGAGTTCAACCCAGATAAGTGTGAAGTGGTTCATCTTGGTAGGTCAAATATGATGGCAGAATATAGTATTAATGGCAAGACTCTTGGCGGTGTGGAGGATCAGAGGGATCTTGGGGTCCGAGTCATAGGACACTCAAAGCAGCTGCACAGGTTGACTCTGTGGTTAAGAAGGCATGTGGTGTATTGGCCTTCATCAACCATGGGATTGAGTTTAAGAGCCGAGAGGTAATGTTGCAGCTATATAGGATCCTGGTCAGAACCCATTCGGAGTACTGTGCTCAGTTCTGGTCGCCTTACTACAGGAAGGACATGGAAACCATAGAAAGGAGATTTACAAGGATGTTGCCTGGATCGGAGAGCATGCCTTATGAGAATAGGTTGAGTGAACTCGGCCTTTTCTCCTTGGAACGATGGAGGATGAGAGGTGACCTGATAGAGATGTATAAGATGATGAGAGGCATTGATCATGTGGATAGTCAAAGGCCTTTTTCCCAGGGCTGAAATGGCTAGCATGAGAGGGCCCACTTTTAAGGTGATTGGAAGTAGGAACAGAGGAGATATCAGGGGTAAGTTTTTTTACACAGAGAGTGGTGAGTGCGTGGAATGGGCCGCCAGCGGTGATAGTGGAGGTGGAAACGATAGGTCTTTTAAGAGATTCCTGGATAGATACGTGGAGCTTTGAAAAATAGAGGGCTATTTTGTAAATCTAGGTAGTTCTAAGGTAAGGACATGTTCAGCACAGCTTTGTGGGCCAAAGGGGCTGTATTGTGCTGTAGGTTTTCTATGTTTCTACTTTTCTCCATTCTCAACGGAAATCCCTCTATTCTGAAGCAGAGTCCTCTGGTCCTAAACTCCCCTACCACACTAACATCCTCTCCACATCCACTCTATCGAGGCCTTTCAACATTCGATGGGTTTCAATGAGGTCTCCCTCACTCTTCTGAATTCCACTGAGTAGAGGCCCAGAGCCACCAAACACTCCTCATATGACAAGCCTTTCAATCCTGGAATAATCTTTGTGAGCCTCCATAGAATCCTCTCCACTGTCAACACATAAGTGACCCAGAACCCTCTCCAGTTTCAGCGCATCTTTTATAGGATAAGGGGCCCAAAACTGCTCACAACACTCCAAGTGAGGACTCACCAGTGTTTCATAAAGCCTCAACATTACATCCTTGCTTTTATATTCTAATGTGTAACAGCTGCAGAGAAAGTGCAGTTCAGGTAGACAAGAAGGTGCATAGTCATTATGAGATAGATTGTGATGTCAAGAGTATGTTTCATATTACTACCCCTTGTAGGGCCTTGTAGTAAACTCTACAAATATAAATAAGTAATACTGAGAACATGAGTTGAAGAATCCATAGGTTGTGATCAGTTCAGTATTGATATGAGTGAAGTTGTCCGTGCTGGTTCAGGAGCAGAATGAGTGTTCCTGAACCAGTGAACATCTCAGTGCATAGGTGTAATTATTACTGTTACTTTGAGACTGTATTGGAGTAGACTGTGGGCAGAGATTTGATGCCTAAGGTGGTTTAGACTTCTGGGTCCACCTTCATGTGTACCATCGAAGATTAACTTTCTTTCATGAGGCTCAAAGAGGGAGAAGCTGGACAATGTTGATGTCTATTTGCGACAGATGGAACAGTCCACACTTGTGTCCAACAAAGCCTAGAAGATATTCAGCCCTGGGCCGAGAAGTTACAGGCAACTTTTAAAGATTAAAGATTAGCTTTATTTGTCACATGTGCATTGGAACATACCATGAAGTCTGTTTGCATCAGATTGAATCAGGTAGGATGTGCTGGGGCCAGCCTACAACTGTCACCATGCTTCTGACACCAAAAGAGCATGTCCATAACTCACTAAAGCTAAACCCAAACAGGTCAGTGCAAAAGTCTTAGGCACGTATATATAGCTAGGGTGCCTAAGACTTTTGCACAGTACTGTGTTTGTCACATGAAGCAGAGACTGACTTTGTAAATCTGGCAGGAGCAAGGGGTGTTGGAAATGGCGAGGTGGGGTGCCGTGGGTGGGGTATACACCAAGTGGCAGAGAAGGACTGCTGGGGCAGGGGAGTGGCGCAAGTGCAGGCAAGGTAATTTGATTCCAAACAATTGGTTTATTGATCATTACAGAATATCCCTCTGGTACTTCCCACTCCCTTCCCAACTCCCAACTATGATTCCCCTCTCCCTGCACCCTTCTCACACTCACACCCATATCAGAATCAGGTTTATCATCACTCACATATGTCACGAAATGTGTTTTTTTTTGTGGCAGCAGTACAGTGCAATATATAAAATTACTACAGTACTGTGCAGAAGTCATGGGCACCCTGCTATACATACTGTGTGTGCTAAGCCTTTTGCAGAGTACACTTTGTTGGAATGTGAGAAAAAACTGATGTGGTCACGGGGAGAATCTGTTGGAGGGAGGGAAACACGTGCTCCATGGTTGGAGCCTGTTGGAGATGGTGGAAGTTATGGAGAATTATGTGCTGAATGCAGAGGCTGGTAAGGTAGTAAGTGAAGGTAAGTGGAACCCTATCCTTGGTGTGGCAGCAGAAAGATAGGGTGACGGCAGAAATGAATGAGATGCAGGTGAGAGCAGCGTTGATGGTGGAGGAAGGGAAGCCCCTTTCTCTGAAGAAGGAGGACATCTCATTAGTTCTGGAATGAAAAGTCTCATCCTGAGAACAGATGCGGCGGAGACGGAGGAAAAATTATTCTTGTTGACTTTGGCAGTCGCTTTGGAGGGACTTGGAAGTTAGTCACCAGCCTTGACAAAAATCTGTCGGAGATTGAGAAAATTTTCAAGCAAACATAGTAAGAGGCTGAAAGGGATCTGAAGGAGGGTGTTGACAGGACGACAAATTAACCAGCGTCTGTTTGCATTACATTTTCATTTCAATTACTGATCAGTCATTGAAAAATCAGCAGACCAAGAAAGCTTTCAAAAGATTGGTTTATCTGCTTTTTTATGATTATTTAAAGCATTAACATTTAAGATGGACGAAACTACACACCCACACAGATTCACAGACATCAGAGAGGATATATTAAATGGCTGCAAAGCACATTTTCAATATAGCATTATTAATGAGCATCATTTGGGCCAATTGGGTGTTTTGGATCACCTAGTTTCCTGTGAAAATGTTGATATGCTTCTCGTTAACCAGTGTGACAGCTGGGCCATGGTCACTGGGTCTGAGAGGGATCTGCTTTACACTGATTCGAGAGGCAAAGAACTGCAGCAGGTAGAACAGCTGCCAGCTAGTGACTCGCATTCAATCCCCACCTTGTGCATTGTCTGTGCGGAGTTTGTACGCTCTTCCTGTGCCCTGATGGCTTTCTACCTCATTCCAAATACAGACAAGATAAGGTTAGCTGTATTTGTCACGCGTACGTTGGAACACACTTGCGACAATGATCAACTCAGTGCGAGGGCTGTGCTGGGGGCAGCCCACAAGAGTCACCATGTGACCAGCACCAACATAGCATGCCCGCAACGTGCTAACCCGACCCGTACATCTTTGGAATGTGGGAGGGAACCGGAGCACTTGGAGGAAACCCACATGGTCACAGGGAGAACGTACAAACTCCTCACAGATAGCAGTGGGAGTTGAATCCCAATTACAACTAATGAAGATGTAATGTGTTACACAAGCCGCTACACTACTGTGTCTCTTTCGCTGGTTGATCAGTTAATTCACTACCCAAAGTACCAAATCCAAAGTCAGAGCCAAGTTTGTTGTCATTTATGCAAGTACTGTACACGACTGCACAGGTGCAATGAAAACTCTTCCTTGCAGCAGCATCGCAGCACCAGAGCAGCTTTGCAAGGAAAATAAATTATACACTCTTTTTACAGGAAATAATACAATTCAAACAAAGAAGTACATTTCAGTGCAAAGTGACTGAAGTACTCATAGCATTGCTAAACTATAGTGATTAGGGTCGTTCCAGCTGGCTCAAGGACCAAATGGTGTAAGGGAAATAGCTGTTTTCCACTTAAGTGGATTTGACTGCTCTCACTTGATGCCCGTGATGTTGAAAAGAACCTTACCAACTGTTCAACGGATGGTGTGTGCTTTGATCTCTCACTTTGAGATGTAAATACATGCACAACGTCCGGAGCGTCCATTAATTTAAATCACTTACTTTGAAATAATTGTATCACAATAACAGAATTAGTCAGAGTGTTAGGATTAATTGTACAAGAATGTGGTGGCACCATTGGGAGGAGGTGAGTGGTTAAGGAGTCTGATAGCGGTGGGGAAGAGGCAGTTCTTGAGTCTGGCTGTCTAGACTTTCAATCTCCTATGTCTTTTCCAAGAAGGTAGAAGAGAGAAAAGGAAATGGCCAGGGCGGCAGGCCCTCAATGCACAGTGAAGACGGACTGGACAGAAGGAAGTGGAGACCCTGTGATGGTCAGGGCCATGTTTGCCTCCGTCTGCATTAGGGAGCAATCAGGAACAGGAAGACTGCTCCTCCCGCCCGACCCCCAAAAAAAGGAAAATATGATATTATCCCAGAAAATTGAAAAATCAATTCCAGAAACAACTCAAAGTTTCAAAGCAAAGGAAATGATTTATAGTTGCCTTGTCACAGTGACATACAGCCAGTCAGCACACATGAGCTTCTCTTTAACTGGTGTGACCTTCTACATCACAGCTGGACAGTGGTTACAATTAGAACAAAAAAAGAGTCCATTTTAATGCATTGATAACAATTGGTGATAGTCAATGGGGACCTGCTGATTTCTTTAGCCTCTTGAGAAAGGAGAGACACTGGTGATCTTTTGGTGATGCTCAATCCTAAGAACCCAAAGCTCTCAACCCTCTCAACCTCATAAATGTTGATGCAGTCCGGAACAGATGCACTCCCCCCCCCCCACCCCCGCTTCCTGAAGTCAATGATCCTCTCTTTTGTTGATGTTGAGTAAAAGCTTTTTGTCCTGACACAATGCCACCAGGCTCTCTATCTCCATGTACCCTGATGCATTGTGCCTACTAATAGTAGTTATAATCTGCAAGCTTGTAGATGGAGATAGAGCAGAAGTCATGAATGTACAGGGAGCAAAGTAGGAAGCTGAGGATCAACCAGCATTTAGAATAATCATGGTGGAGATGTTGCTACCTATCCTTACTGTTTGCGGTCTTTTGGTCAGGGAATCAAGGATCCAGTTACAGATGGAGGTGTTGAATCCCAGGTCTAGGAGCTTGGAGATCAGTTTTTTTGGAATTCCTCCAAGAGGACCAAAACCTTGACATGATTTGGAGGCTTGTGTCCCTCAATGACCCGGAAAGCCTTGTTAGCTGGAGTCAGGGCTTTATGCTTTGGCTTTTAGTAGAATGACCCATGTCAAGCAGGTCAAAGGGTGGAAGCAAGATGGAGAGTAGCCCACTGGTCCTCCAGGTTTGGGGGTTCAGCTCAGGGCTAACAATCCTGACTGGTAAAACAAATCTGTTATGGAAACAGCAGTGAAGAATCCTTCTACATCTGAGAGCCCAAGGACAGACAGAGGTGGAGGACTTTCATTGCTGCCCTAAACACCAGTGGCGTAACAGGGAGTAAGTTTCTTGGAGTTATATTAATGAAGGTGGAGCTGTAGTCAATAAACAAAGTGTTCAAATGTTCCAGAGATGAGTGTAGAGCCAGGGAGATGGCATCTGCCATAGACTTGCTTTGTCTGTGGGTTGTCTGGGAGGCTGTAATTCATGCATGCCAAGGCCAGCATCTTAAAACACTTCATGATGGTGAATATCAGAGCCATCAGGCAGACCAGGCAGTAGACGTTAAGGCACATATACTTGTTTTCCTTATGTATTGGGATGACAGTGGTCTCCTTAAAGCAGGAAGGAAACTCAGCTTGAAGTAGAAAGAATTTAAAATATCTACAAATTCCCCACCAGATGATATGCCAAGGACACAATCAGGGAACCATCTAGTCTAGTTGCTCTCCAAGAGTTTCCTGGTTTATTTATTTATTTATTTATTTGTTTGTTTGTTTGTTTAGAAATACAGTGTAGAACAGGCTCTTCCGGCCTGTGGACAAGCTCCCACTTCCTATTAAATGCTCCCAATAGCATGCATCTCAAATAGCCTCTGACAACCAAGTCCAGTTCCTGGCCTTTGTGTGGCTTAGCTACTAAGCCTGGTGGAACTGTTTCTACTGACAGGAGAAGGGGCAAAAGTGGTAACTGGAACGTTAAAACCAGTCGCTTTGGACAGATGGGGCTTGTCCTCTGTGGTTGGCAGCTCATCTAGGAGAAGGAAAGCTCAGATCTCAAATCTCCGCTGCCTTGCGTCTATACCCACTCATGGGGAAGACTTCGGGAGTAAACCCTGAGGGAAAAATCAGGAGCTGGGGTCCTAAAGGCAGTCCTACATTGAGCTCAATGCTGTCTGGCAACTCCTGCGATGCAGCTTGTGACAAACTGTATCAGTCTCTGTTGTTCCTTTGGATTCATCAGCTGCATGGAAATGGCGAGACAGCTTGGTCTCCATATTGTACTGCCCTGGCTTGCGTATCCCACAGACAGCTAGAATGCAACATCCGTGGCTGAACCCAATCTAAGAATCACAGGACAATTTACAATGTCCAATTAACCTACTAACTGGCATGTCTTTGGACTGTGGGAGGAACCCAGAGTACCTGGAGGAAACCCACATGGTCATGGGAAGGATATATACACTTCTTATAGAAGACATTGAAATGAAACTCTGAACTGAAATGCGTCACACTGACCAGTATGTTACCGTGCACCCACTCTCCAGAGGTTTCATCTTACATCCGCAGTGCTGACTGTGGCTTCAGACGCACTGGAGGCTGTTGGGGTGAGTGGTGATATTCAAATCCCCTCCTGTTCAAAGTGTGCATCAAATGCATGTTTTGAACAGAAGTGGCTGCTTCAGGCTTCATGTCCAAGGATTCACTTTCATTCTAAATGCTTATGTTTGCTTACTTTTATTGTTTGCATGATTCGTCTTTTTTTTTCCTCTTCCTTTGCACATTGCGTGTTCGTTGGTCTTTTTTAAAAATGGGTTCTTTTGGGCTTCTTGTTTTGTAAGGAGGCCAATCTCAAGGCTGTATATAGTATATATACTCTGATAATAAATGTACTTTGAACTTTGAATGCATTAGGCTCATCGGGAAAGAACGTGCTGCTGTCGGTGATGCAGCGTGATTTTGTGTTTTTCGATCCATCTTGAAAGGGGTATGAGGGCTGCTGTGGAGATTATCCAAACTTGGCAATACGACAATCCCTCAGCGAAGTGCAAAAGGATGAAAAGTCCATCTGCAGTAGATTGAAGTCTCACTGAATTACCAGCTCCTACTCCTTGCTTTGGACACGGATAGCCAATAGCTTTGCATCAAAGATAAATTACTCCCAGGTGAAATAGCTGATTGCAGATTCTATACAAGAAGGCACGGCAAAAAGAAATCAATTATAAACTGACTTCCATGAGGTAATTCTTTTAATGTTCAAGTTCTTTGGAGATGCAGGTGACATGTGTGGGGTTTTTTTTAACCACAGAAGGATCAGAATAGATGCAAGGTCAAGAACATTTAGAAGATGAGCAATTTTATCACAGAAGGCAAAAATCACCCTCCACTTTAACTTCAGCCTGGTGTTGTCACGGAAACAGATGTGGTGGGTTGGTGGACAAGGTCGGTGGGAGAGCTACTCGAGGAACTGGAAAGTTCTATTTTCACAATTGCAAACTCTGTGCCTTAAAAAAATAAACTCTAATGCAAGTTGAGCAACACACACAAAATGGTGGAGGAACTCAGCAGCTCAGCCAGCGTCTATGGAGGGGACATTCCGGTCAGAGACCCCTCAGCTGGGGTTCCCAGCTTGGAGTTGTGCTCTTCAGTATCAATGTAACGGATGATTTTTTGGGACAGGGATTGGTGGAGTATGTGTGGTGGTGTGACTCAGCACATGGGTCAAGAAATGGACACCATGGTAACGTAGCAGTTTGCGTGTTGCTATTACAGCTTGGAACGTCAGAGTTCAGAGTCTAATTCCAGCATCCTTTGTAAGAACCTTGTATGCTCTACCCATGAGCATGTGCGTTTCCTCCCACAGTCAATAGGTTAATTAGTTGTTGTAAATTGTCCTGTGATTACACCAGTTGATTGCTGGGTGTGTGGCTCGTTGGGCTGGAGGTGCCAGTGTGTCTCTAAATAAAAATAAACTAAAAGTAAAAACTGAAGAATAAAGTTTGTACTTCTATTAATCACCTGTGACTTAGTTAATGGGGTTTGATTATGTGGAAGTGTTTTAATTGTCTTTTTATTAATTAAAATTGCTAATAATTTTTCAGATGTTTCAATTATCTCCTGCCAAGTATCTCTGAATATCAGAGACATATAAAACTACTGACCAGGTTGATAGCCAGCAAAAAAAAATCAAAACAGAGTAGTCTTGTTGCTCTTGACCATGTTGCTGTTACATGCTGCCTGTTGAGGCCTCTTTGCTTGAATCTATGGTGCTTCAGGCAAGTAAGATTGGTTTCAATCTTGGGATGAGATAGGTTCAGGTGTATAGCGACTGTGTTTGGTGAAGAATAGTGATAATACAGACAGGGTCAAGAATTGAAGTTTAGTAAATTTACAATTAAAATACAAAAATATAGGTAAATTTTAAATTAAGACCAAAACTTTTAATAAGATTTTCTTTATGAATAATTATACATGTTTTTCAATAGAATCCTAAAATCGCTGAGAAACGGAGATACATCTTTCTCCTTTATTAGGGAGGGAGGGAGAGCCTATGGTATGTCGAATACCAGGTGAACGAGTAGTCTTTGGAGGACTGCGAGCCTGTGTCTTTGCTGTTGCTTTGCTGCACGCTTGAGTGCTCGATGGAGGGCGCTGATGCTTTTTTTTGCTGGTGGGAAGGGGTGACTGTTGCTTGTTGCTGCTTACGTGTGGGAGGGAGGGGAGCTGGAGGAAACTTTGGGGTTGTAACATTTAACTACCATCCATTCTTTGGGGGCACTCTGTTTTCATGGACGTTTGCGAAGAAAAAGCATTTCAGGATGTATATTGTATACATTTCTTTGACATTAAATGTACCTTTGAAACCTTTGAAAAAGCCAAAGGAAAGCTTGAAAGAAATGACAATTACTAAATCATGGTCTGATTTATTTTGGGAATGGAAGTAAAGACAAAGTAAATTTATTATCAAAGCGCATACACTGTATGTCACCATATACAACCCTCAGTTTCCTTTTCTTGCGGGCATTCACAGTAAATATGAAGAAACACTATAAAATCAATAAAAGATCACACATAATAAGACAGGCAATGAGCTAATGTGCAAAAGAAAACAAACTGTGCAAATACAAAAAAAAAGAATATATATAAATATATAAATATGCAATGAATATCAAGAATGTGAGATGAAGAGTCCTAGAAAGTGAGTCCATAGGTTGTGGGAACAGTTCAGTGATGGGGCAAATGAAGTTATCCCCTCTGGTTCAAGAGCCTGATAGTTGAGGGGCAATAATTGTTTCTAAATCTTTAATTAAACCACCTTTGCATCTCTGCTGAAACAGGGAAAACTATACCTTTTCCTGCGAAGTCAGGAACACTTTACTCTTGCTCTTGAGGCAGATTTTTTTAATTTCTCTGTCTAAAGTGGGACAGATTACCAAGCAGAAGGGGAAGCACTATCCTCTGAGCTGGGCAGGAAGGATCTGCAACCCTGCGTTTGTTATTACACTTCATATAAAGCACTGCTGGAAGAAGTGGAGAGACATTACTTAAATTAAAGTCAACACCTTGACTGGGTCACGCAGCATGGTCTCCCTATTCATCAGTCCCTGTTGAGATTGTCACAAGCAATCTCTGATGGACGAAGTGCA
Source organism: Hypanus sabinus (assembly GCF_030144855.1). Lineage (NCBI taxonomy): Eukaryota > Metazoa > Chordata > Chondrichthyes > Myliobatiformes > Dasyatidae > Hypanus > Hypanus sabinus. Next base: position 25,741,542 of record NC_082723.1, on the reverse strand, counting down.
CATTAAAATTAACTTCACATTTATCTTGGAGACAACTAAAATATTATCCTTGAATGTTATTGATGGATCAAATGTAAACAGATTTCAATGGAAACTCGCAGAATATATAAAATACGTACGACTGCACATTGGTAATATCGTTACCAGAATGGTATAAGTATAATAAAAAAACATTTCTTATTCCTAAATTCTGTCACCTCTAATGGTGTCACATGGGATTGAAACAGAGAACATTATTTCTGAATGTAAACTACGAACGATACAAGAAATGCCATAAGTTGATAAATTGCAGATTAAGTGACTGCCACACTTCACTTCACTTCCCCCACTGTTAATTTCACACGTTCCACTATCCAATGCTTTCAGGGCTGTCAATTTCAACTAATCGCGGAAGGCACTAAAACACTTGCCTCTGACAGTACAAGATCAAGAATGATGAACATCTCTCACTGAAAAAAACTAAATCCTAACTCAGGTGGATTGCATACATCACTTATGTGCAAATCAGCAGTATACCAGCAAGAAAAGATGATGTTGGGTGACAGCAAAGACATGACGTACAAATTCCACAACTGCTGCGGCTTAAACTGGCTTTGACAAGCAACTGTTAAGTGCTTTGGACTGAAGAGACACTACACTGCAGATTGCTTCACTTACAACAATACCGCATAAATTAATTACTAACTCAAAACGTTGCATCTTAATAAGAGCTAAATTGGTTTCATTAAGAAGTGGGAGTGGGATCCTCTTGACAGAGCGCTTTTATCTCATTTTCATAGGGGTCGGAGCCTTTATCCCCAGGTCAGCTGATCTGAGTGCCCTGACCACCCAGCACTTGACTACCCGACTGAACTGGTGAGAGACCTTCTGAAGTCCTTGTCAGTTCCTCGAGAAACGCTCTGGTGCGTTGGACTCTCATTTACTCAGTTTGGAGAAAGGGTGGAGAATTTCCATTTCTTATGTTTGTGCTGACGCTCGGCATCACCTTTACATTGAGGCAGAATCAGGTATATTGTCACTGGCATGTAGAGTCAGAGTTATAGAACACTGTCACACAGAAACAGGCTCTTTGGCTCATCTAGTCCATGCATAATTACTAATCTGCCTAGTCCAATCAACCTGCACCAGGACTGTAGCCCTCCATATCCCTCCCATCCATTTATTAATCCAAATTTATCTTAAATATTAAAAAGTTGAACACCTCCTCTAGCAGCTTGTTCCATACTCTCTCCAACCTCTGAGTGAAGAAGCTCCCCCTCCTATTCCCCTTAAACTTTTCACCTTTCACTCTTCACCCATGACATCTAGTTCTAGTGTCACCCAACCTCAGTGGAAAAAGCCTGCTTACATTTACCCTATCTATACCCCTTATAATTTTGCATACCTCTATCAAATGTCCCCTCAATCTCCTAAACTCCTGGGAATAAAGTCCTAACCTATTCAATCTTTCCTTTATAACTCAGGGATGTCATACAACGTGATTTTCTGGGGCTGTGAGTGCAGTAGGGGAGCAGTGGTTCTGGAATGGGAATCTGCCTCTGGAATTGGGTGGTACTATCTTCTGCTCCCTTCATTTCAGTCTTGACGAAGGGTCTCAACCTGAATTGGCAACTATTTATTTCTCTCTGTAGATGCTGCCCGACCTGCTGGCCTACCATGGAGGGCTTTCAAGTGGGCATGTCTTTGTCTCAGCAGGCTCGGTTTGTTGCTCCTGCACTCTAAGTTGCCCAGTGATTAGCATTACTCCAGGACTATTCAAAGTGCTCCAGTACTTTGTGCCTGTTGTTCAAGGTTCCCAGCACCTGCAGAATCTCTTGGGTTGCTGTGTCACTGGCAATGTAGTGGTGTTACACTAATTGCTGTGAGGCTGATTTATTATCCCTCTCATCCCTCTCATTCTCCTGCCTTCTCCCCCGTAATCTTTGACACCCTGACTGATCAAGAATCTATCAACCTCTGCTTTAAATATACCCAGTGACTTGGCCTTCACAGCTGTCTGTGGCAATGAATTCCACAGATTCACCACCCTCTGGCTAAAGAAATTCCTCCTCATCTCTGTGCTAAATGGACTCCCCCTAGTCTGAGGCTGTGCCCACTGGTCCTAGAGTGCCCCACTGTAGGAAATAATAATGATTCAGGTTCAGATTGTTTTTATCAAAGTTCAAAGTAAACTTTGTTATCAGAGTTACATACACGTCACCACATACAACCCTGAGATTCTCTTTCTGCGGGCATACTTAGCAAAACTATAGAACAGTAACTGTAAACATCAGGAACTGTTAACTGTTCATGAAACAAATTGTTGGCAGATTATTTGTTCATTTATTTAGAGATACAGCGTGGGAACCGGCCCGTCCAGACCAACGAGTCGCGTCTCCCAGCAACTCACTGATTTAACCCTAGTGTACTCGCAGGATAATTTACAATGACCAACTAACCTACTAACCGGTACATCTTTGGACTGTGGGAGGAAACTGGAGCACCTGGAGGAGACCCACCTACACACAGAGAGGAACATACAAACTTTCTTACAGAGGGTGCCAGAACTGAATTCCAAACTCAGATGCCCTGAGCAATAGTAACCATAGATCGAGTGGACGGCCAAGAACTTTTTCTGGGGCAGAAGTGGCTAATAGAGCTGGACATAGTTTTAAGGTGTCTGAAGGAAAGTATGGGAGGGTGTCAGAGATAGTTTTTTTATTCTGAAAGTGGAAAGTGTGTGGAACGCCCTGCCAGGGATGGTGATAGAGGCAGATACATTCGGGACATTTAAGAGGTTCTTAGATAGACACATGGATGATAGAGAAATGGATGGATAGGTGGGAGGGGTGGGCTAGGTTGACATTCGAGTATTTTGATCGTCATGAGCTGAAGGGCCTGTATTCTGTCGTATGGTTCTATGTTCTACGTTCTATGTTCTGTGTTCTATGATCTATGATCCATCAACACCCCGGCAGTGCATTCCACACACCCATTGCTCCGTTTAACGGACCTACCTCTGATTCCCCCCTTACGATCTCTTCACCATAGAGGGCGCCATGGTAGCGTAGCGGTTAGCGCAACGCTATTACAGCTCGGGGCGCTGGAGTTCAGAGTTCAATCCCAGCATCTGCTGTAGGTCCAGAGTGAACACAGAGTGAGATACGTCGGTTGCATGAACAACTAACACAATCAATGGATATTTTGGGGGCTGCCCACAAGTGTTGCCATACATTCAGGTCAACATAGTGTTGTCCATAGTGTTCAGCAGAACAACACCAACAGAACAACTAAGCTTTTTCCTCATTCCCAGCCTCCCACCCTTCCCCCCAGAATCAGAATCAGAATTAGCTTTAATGGCATTGGCATATGTCAGAAATTTGTCATCTTGCACCAGCAGTATGTTGCAATACCCAATAATAAAAAACTATAAATTACAGTAAGAAATATACTGTATATAATAATTAAATGAAATAAGTAGTGAGGTAGTGTTCATGGGTTCAATGTCCATTGAGAAATCAGGTGGCAGAGGGGAAGAAGCTGTTCTTGAATCATTGAGAGTGTGTCTTCAGGCTCCTCCCTGGTGGTAGCAATGAGAAGAGGGCATGTCCTGGGTGACCGGGTTGTTAATGATGGATGCAGCCTTTTTGAGGGATCGCCTTTGACGATGTCCTCGATGACAGGGAGGCTAGTGCCCATGATGGAGCTGACTATGTTTACAACTTTCTGCAGCTTTTTCTGATCCTGTGTAGTGGCCCTTCCCACTCTCTCTCACACACACACCAGTCCCTCCGGCCCCAGCACAGGCCGCCTCCAGGCCTCCAGCCTCCAACCAGTCTCATGGACATCGGGCCTTTGCCTGCCAGTATCTGTCTGTGATCTATTTGTAGTCTCATCACAGCTGCCTTCCCACCTACTTAGCCACAGTACATTTGCTTCCTTCCAAATAATTAATATAGTATATTGTGAACAGCTGCGGTCACAGCACTGAGACATTGGTTACAGGTTGTCACCTTTTCCATACTGGCTGGGACCTGCTAGTTAACTGATGCAATGCTAATATATTACCTCATGAGCTCATCACCTTTACGAGGGAACTGGAAAACTGCCAAAGTGATTCCCTCACAGGACACAAAAAGCTGGTAACTATAGATCAGTTTGCTTGATAGAGTCATAGAGCACAGGGGAACTGAAACAGGCCCTTTGGCTCATTGTGTCAATGACAGAATGTCTTCCAGCCTAATCCCATCTACCTGCACTCAGACCATATCCTCACATCCACGTACTTACCCAAACTTCTCTTGAAAGTTACAATCAAACCCACATCCGCTGGCAGCTCGTTCCACACCCTTGCCACCCTCTGAGTGAAAAAGTTCCCCTTTAGACTTTACTTAAATATTTCACCTTAAATGTTTAGTTCTAGTCTCACCTAAACTGAGGGGAAAAACCCTGCATACATTTACTCGATCTATGCCTCTCATAATTTTGTATACATCCACAGGATCTCCCCTTAGCATCAGTCCTTGCTTGTGTGTATTTTTCCATTGCTTCTATCGAATTTCTTTGTTCTAGAGTGAATGACTGCAAGAAAATGAATTTCATAGCAGTATATGGTGACACATCATCATCATCATTATGTGCTGTGTCGTATGGCATCGTCATTCTGTGCTGTGTTGTACGACATGGGCAATCATGGTCTGTCCATGATCATGACTGTTCTTAGCAAATTTTTCTACAGGAGTGATTTGTCATTGCCTTCTTCTGGACAGTGTCTTTACAAGACGGGTGACCCCAGCCATTATCAATACTCTTCAGAGATTGTCTGCCTGGTATCAGTGGTTGCATAACCAGGACTTGTGATATACATGATCTGCTCATACGACCATCCACCTCCTGCTCCCGTGGCTTCACATGACCCTGATCAGGGGTCTGGGCAGGTGCTACACACTGTCCCAGGGTGACCTGCAGGCTAGCAAAGAGAAGGAGCACCTTAGACATCATTTGGCAGAGATGTATTTTCACCCTGCCCACCCAAATACCTACATTACCTACTCTGATAATAAATATACTTTGAACTTTGACAACAATTCATGGGAAAATGTTAGAATTATGAAGGAAACAACATCAAGACAATGATTTCCACAAGTTTATGGAGACTCAGGAGAGAGATTGCAGTTGCTGGAATCTGGACCAAAAATAATGTTCTTGGGTGGCACGATAGAGTAGTAGTTAGCACAATAGTTTACAGTACCAGCAACCTGGGTTCAATTCCCACTGCAGCTTGTAAGGAGTTTGAATGTTCTCTTTGTGACAACATAGGTTTCCTCCAGGTGCTCCAGTTTCCTCCCACCGTCCAAAGAGGTACTGGTTGGTAGGTTAACTGGCCATTGTAAATTGTCCAGTGATTAGGCTGGGATTAAATTAGCGGATAGGGCATTGCTTGAAGGGGTGGAAGGAACTACTCTGTGGTGTATCTCAATAAAATGAATGAAAATAAAAATTGTTTGAGAAATTCGATAGGCCAGGGTAGCACCTATGCAGAGAAATGAACAGTCAACATTTCAGGTTGAGAACTTTCATCTGGAACAGTTGAAGGGTCTTGCCTGAGACTTCCTCTGTCCTCTTATCTTCACAGATGCAGTGTACCTCTGGCATTATGCATATTAAACATTTTGTGTGGCACTGTCAAATTTCTTTTGCAAGTCCAAACACATTACATCTATTGACAAGAGATTCTGCAGTTGCTGGAAATCCAGAAGAATGCACACAAAATGCCGGAAGAACTCGGCAAGTCAGGCAGCATCTACGGAGGGAAATAAACAGTCGACATTTCCGGCCAAGACCCTTCATCAGGACATCTATTTGAAACATATAGGCTTCTCCTTTATCCATTCTGGCTGATACAGCATTTGTTCAGAGAATGCTGTTAAATAAAGATGTTCAAAGTTCAGCTCTATTTGTCATGTGTACTGTACATTGAAACATCAGAACGTTTAGTAAAATGTGCCATTTGTGTCAACGACCAACATAGTTTGGAAATGTGCTGGGGGCAGCCTGCAAGTGTCGCTATGCTTATGGTGCCAACATACCATGCCCACAAGTCACTAACCCTAACCCATACGTCTTTGGGATGTGCGAGGGAACCAGATCATTGGAAGAAAACACATGTGGTCATGGGCTGAATGTACAAACTCCTTACAGACAGTGGCAGGGACTGAACGCTGATTGCTGGTGCTGAAAATCATTATATAAACCATTATACTAGTGTGCCACCACCCACAGTTATACATAATTACACCTTCATGAAGCCACTCTAATTTAAAGCTTGACTCTCCTAGTATTGTATTGCTGCATACAGCACAAACTAATTGTTTCTCACATTTTCCCCATAAATAGTTGTCAAGACAACTAGCCTATAGAAACTAGTTGCTTCTCTCCAAGTTTTTCAATAAGGGTATCACAGTGGCTCCCCAAAATTTAAGGATTTTCAAAAGATTACGTCCAATGTCGTCACTTCTTGTACAAATATCAGGTCCAAGACGCATATTCCAAATACAGTTGATTCCGGTTAACTGCACCATTGGTTAATTGTGCCAGCTGTTGATTTGGGACAACTCTGAAAGAACAAAAACTAATCCAAAAAAATAGCCAGGATTCCCTTCATTTATTTGGGACATTATGCTGCTTAATTGGGGCAGGAAACTTGTTAACTAGCATTAGTCATGTGCACTTGTATGATCATTAAACCATGCTTAGAGCAAACAGTTTTAAGATGAAGTGTTTATGTTCAAAAAGCAGTAATTTTTGATACTGATTGCCGGCATTAACTAAGTAGCAAGACAATTCAGAACTTTTTGCTCACTGTGATTTCAAGCATGCAGGCTTGGAGGTACCAGAAACAGCCAGGAGTAAATATGAAATGGTTTCACTATTTGAACTGAGTTGTTCTCCGACCTTGGCAATTTACTTGCAAATGTTTCATCACCATGCAAGGAGACATCGTCAGTGAGCTGTTGATTGTGCTGTGTGTTCGGAGAGCACACCATAATCAACAGCTCACTGATAGTACTGTGAAGTATTACATATAGTACATAACTCTTCCGTTTTCTGGTACTGTAGAGGGGCATCCATTTGGAACAGAGATCAGAAAACATTTCTTTAACTGAATGATAGTGAATCTGTGGAATTCATTGCCACAGATGGTTGTGCAGACCAAGTCATTGGGTATATTTAAAGAGGAGGTTGATGGGTTCTTGATTAATCAGAGTGTCAAAAGTTATGGAGAGAAGGCAGGAGAATGGGCTTGAGAGGGATAATAAGTCAGCCATGATAGAATGGTGGAGCGAAGTCGATGGACTGAATGGCCATAGTCTGCTCCTATGTCTTATGGTCTTAAGGACAGTCATCTAAAGCGTTGTATGAAGACAGTCCACTATCTGCTCTAGTTGTCTGCACCAATACACAGATGAATTCCTCCACTGATAACTATTAGGAACTAATACACAGTTTTATAGTTCTGTAAAGGAATTGGTAGTGTTCAAATTTGTTCAGTATTTCATTTAAGTAGATAAATTCTTATTTAGTTTGCCTTTTTTTTATACCTTTTTAACAATTTGTATGTAAATTTGGCTAATTGGAGCAGCTGCTTAATTGGGCCAAAATGTACTTGTCCCAATTAACCAGAATCTAGTATATTATTTCTCCAATAATTCTGATAGTTTAATTACTCTGCTCTGTTCTTTTGTACGTTGTACGTAAAGACACTACAAAAATTATCTTGTAGATCTAAAACTACCCACTCTAGATGCTCTGAGATTCGTGACTCCAGCCAAATAAATGATTGGTCCATATTGTTGAAGTGTGAATGCAACCGAGCAGAAAGAATTTACTTGCTATTTGTAACTTCAACTGTCTGGCAGTTTATGCTACTTTATAGGAGGATGTGTAGACGTTAAAATTAATGGAAATACATTCTTATTTATAAAAAATTAATTACGGCATTGCAGACTATTGACAATTACAGCTATTGGTAGTTTTTACATATTACAGACACTTTTTCCTGCTTGCTAACAAGATCTTGAATTCGCAAGATTATGAAATTTCTGAACCACGTTATGGATATTGCAGAAGTAAATATTGATGTAAGAATATATAAATAGAAAGCCTGAATAAACAGTAACGACAGGCCTTTGTCTCCCTCACACATGCACGACCAGCATTCTGAATTGTGCAACACAACCACCTAATAACGTAAATTAGACTTTTCACTAGGACATTTTCACCACTTTAGGAACAGTTTCTTTCCCTCTGCCATCAGATATCTAAATGGATAATGAAGCATTGAACACTACCTCACTATTTTCCCTGTCTATTTGCACTACTTGTTTAATTTAATTTATATATATACATTTATTGTAATTTATACTTCTTTTATGTTTTGCACAATATTGCTGCTGCAAAACAACAAATTTCATGACATATGTCAGTGATATTAAACCTGATTCTGACCTTAGAGCCCATGAATATTTTCTTGGAGTCTGCCATAGGGGTTTCTTCCTCAATGAGCTGTTCAAGATAGCAGTTCCACAGAGTACTGTGCATTCTTAAATTCTGCCATTGCTGCGACCGAAACTGTCCACCAGCTCCAGGGCAGAGTTAATTAGTTGCTGAGAGGTGATTCTGGGAAGAACCTCGATACTGATTTGAGAACTTTGCTAATTATGGGACAGATCAATCCTTTCAAATACCTCAGATGTTCTTTAAAAGGGCTTGCTGGAGTATCTCAACTGGTGATGGCAGATAGTCACAGAGCACTACAGCACAGAAACAGGCTCTTTAGCCCAGCTAGTTCATGCCGACCTGCTCTTCTGCCTAGTCCCATTGACTTGGTATAGGTGGACAAGATAATAAGAGGCATAGATCAAGTGGATAGGCAGAGACTTTTTTTCCAGAGTGGAAATGGCTAATACCGGGGGGGGGGGGGGGGCATAATTTTAAGGTGATTGGAGGAAAGTAAGGGGGATATCAGAACTAAGTTTTTTTACACAGAATGGTGAGTGCATGGGACATGTTGTCAGGGTTGATGGTAGAGCAAATACATTAGGAGTGTTTAAGGAACTCTTAGATAGGTACGTGGATGGCAGGGTTATGTGGGAGGGAAAGATTCCATTGATCTTACAGCAAGTTAAAAGGGTCGGCACAACATCGTGGACTGAAGGGCCTGTACTGTGCTGTAATATTCTATGTCCTAAGTTTGACGTACCTGTTCCTGGACCACGTCCCTCCAAACACCTCCCATTTCCACACCTATCAAAACCTAAATGTTTTCATTGAACGTGCATCTATCTCTTCCACTGGCAGCTTGTTCCCCATCCACACCAACCTCTGAGTGAAGAAGTTCTCCTTGAGATTGTTGTGATCAACTGGCCAATGAGGGTTAAACAGCTGTAGGTACCATCGAGGCCATCAGCTGTTAAGACACACTGAGTTCTTGCGTATCTGAACCAAACCTGTTGTCATCCTGTTACAGTTTAGTCCAAGGATTTATCACTTCACAAAGGAGGAAGTTGAATTATCTTTCGGATTCGAGTCAGCTGAGATTAAAACAAAAAAACTTCACACCATTTTAAAAATTTCTTCCTCCAGGCAGTTAATCTGATCAGCCATTCTAGTTATCCCCCACCCCCTCTATCTATGACCTCAGTCTCTGCACTGCACTTCAAACACTTTAAGCCACTTTTCACAATGCGTATTTTATTCCACATCCATACTTTAACCTCTATCTAACTTTATATCATTCTTATTCTTATAATTGTTGAATTTTTGTTGCATGTCACAATAAATTCCTCATACAAATGGGAAATAAAGTTAATCCTTGACTTTTCCTCTAAGTTGGAGGTAAAGAGCAGGAGAGCCTGAAGCCAAAGGTTGAGTTTATTGTCACAGGTGCAATGAAAACTTATTTACAGGAGCATCACAGACACATTGAAGGTTAGCTTTATTTGTGGTGTGTACATTGAAACATCATAATATACAGTGAAATATGCTGTTTGCATCAATGACCAACACAGACTGACACCATGCTGGGGGTAGTCTGCAAGTGTTGCCACGCCTCCTGCACCAACACGGGACCCTCACAACTTACCAGCTCTAACTCACACGTCCTCAGAAAGTGGGAAGAACTCGAAGGAAACCACACGACCACAGGAGAACATAGACACACTTTACAGACAGTGGCAGAAATGGAACCCCAATTTTCCGATTGCAGGCACAACCGTGCCACTCCTATACTATAAGCAGCATTCGCAAGGACATCATAAGCATAGATTATACACAGTTGTTACAAGGAAGAGCTCCCTCTGGTGCCCTGAGATGCAATTCCTCCCTCACAACACGACATAAACTGGTCATTTACCAGAGGGGAGCTTACTTAGTGGAAATTGGCTTTGTGTTTTACACACTAATCTGGTTTGGTTTGGTTTTATATGGAGACTTCATTTCAATCATGCTTTGGGGCACCCTCGGAAGTATGCGAAAGATATTACAGAAATCCAAATTACTAAAACAAATAAACTGCAGGAAGAACTCAGCAGGTCCAGCAGCAACTGTGGGAAGAAAGGAATTTTAAAAAATGATTTAGAAGATTAGCTTTATTTTATCATGTATGCATCGACACATACAGTGAAACATGTCATTTCTGTCAATAACCAACATAGTCTGAGGATTTTTCCGGGGGCAGGGGGACAGCCTGCAAATATCATCATGCTTCTGGGCATGTTGCAACTCACCAATACTAACCCTAAACTGTATTTCTTCTAAATGTGGAGGAAACCAAGAGAAAACCCAGATGGTCATGCAGAGAACGTAGAAACTCTTTACAGACCCCGATCGGTGATTGCCAGCTCTGTAAACTGTCACTGTTTTAGGTTGAAATATTGCATCTGGTTCTGATGCAGTCTATTGACACAAAACGTTGACAATCCCCTCCCCCCGGTGCTGCTCAACCCACTGAGTTGCTCTAGCAGTTTGCATGTTTCTCTAGATTTCTGCATCTACAGTCACTTGTGTCTCTAAATTTTCTTTATCCCTGCTGCCCTGCCACATCACCAGTACCAAACGGTTTCAGTTTATTGGGTTTAAAGCATTTTGGCTTTGGTGGAACTTAAATAGGTTCTAAGGCTGGATAAGGGCAGCATGATGGTGTAGCCATTCTCACGATTCTTCACAGCGCCAGCAATCACGATCAGGGTTCAATCCCCTTGCTGCCTGTAAGGAGTTTGTATGTTTTCCCTGGAACCACTTAGCTTTCCTCCACAGTCTCCAGTTTACCTCCCTCATACCAAAGACGTATGATTTAGGATTAGTAAGCTGTGAGCATGCTACGTCGGTACCAGAAGCATGGCAACAGTTGCGGGCTGCCCAGTGCAATCCTCGGACTGCATTGGTCATTGACACAAAATGATGCATTTCACTGTTTCAAAGTCTCGAATGTGACAAATAAAGCTAATCTCTAATCTTAAACAAAAAAGTCCAACAATATGTCTTTTCTATGCACAGTCTGACTTCCTTCAGGGTGCGCTGCATCAGTAGGTCAGAAAGCATCGAGGAACAGATCTGCTGGCTGACCGGGCTTCCTTCACACATCCCAATCCAGCAGCTCTCCACCTGATCTGCTGCTGCCTCTGTCCTTGGCTACTACACCTGTCTGTCTGCCAAGTCGTCAATCTTGATTTTATCCACATTTGGAGACTTCTTACTTCGGTTACCGTGGTAATGAAGTGAACACAACACATGTGGCGGTGGTTGTCAGGTGAGAGGGAGAACAGGGTGAGTTTCTCCGAGAGAGAGACGGAGCAAGATAGATAATCACCCACTCTGAACTAGGCCCAAGAGGCAGACTCTGTTGTGTGGCTGGATATTGATTCCTGTGTCATAAATCTGTGACATTCATTTCCAACAAAAATGTCAATACTTTACAGACCTAATCAACAGGGGAAACCAAAAAGGCACTTTGAGGAAGAACAGCTTTCCCTCCATCAATGTTATCAAGTCCATCCACCAGGGCTGATAGGGCAGTGCACTCTGCACACAGGACCTGCTTCCTTTGGGGAAAATGCTTATTTATTGATTTTACCGATTAAGATACAGCATTGAATAGGCCTCTCTGGTCCTTCAAGCCATGCTACCCGGCAATTCCTGATTTAATCCTGGCCTAACCATGGGACAATTTACAACATTCAATTAACTTACCAACCAGTGAGGAAACTGAAGCACCAGGAGGAAACTCATGCAGTCACGGGGAGAACGTACAAACTCCTTACAGGCAGTGACAGGAATTGAACCTGGCTTGCTGCTACTGTAAAGCGTTGTGCTAACCACTAAGCTACCATGCCAAGAACTGTGTGGGAAACACGGTAATCAGCAACTTGCTCCTCAACACTGGCAGGTTTTTAACACAATGTGAGGAAAGAGTCTTTCAACAAAGAGCCTTTGTGTGTGGTGTGATATAATTATTGACTATTGACTGTATGCCAGTCTATGATTTCACCGTGCTGCTCAAGATAAATTATTTCTGTGCAAGCGTTAAACTGTTTAGTAAAAATGAACAAAATCAAAACCCTAGAAGCTTCAGATGCTAGAACAAGAAAATGATACCTGAAATGTTCTTATTTCAAAAATAAACTTAATTCATAAAAATATACACAAAAATACAAAACTGCACGTCGCTTTCCTTCCCTCAGTGTCATTGTGTGTGTACGTTGAGGCCATCCAGTTAATACATTCATTCTACAAAGCACCAGACCATACTTAGAACATAGAACACTACAGCACAGTACAGGCCTTTTGGCCCACAATGTTGTGCTAATCCTTTATCCTACTTCAAGATCAATCCAACCCTTCCCACCTCCCAAAGACCCCTTCATTTCTCTATCATCCAAGTGCCTACCTATGTATCTTTGACAAACTTCTATAGATGTGTGGTGGAGAGTATATTGCCTGTCTGGATTGTAGCCTGGTGTGGAAACACCAATGCCCTTAAATAGAAAATCCTCCAAAAAGTAGTGCATACAACCCAGTCCATCACGGGTAAAAACACAAAAATACAACTGCAGATGCTGTGGATCAAAGAATACGTACACAACGCTGGAAGAACTCAGCAAGCCAGGCAGTATTCGTAAGAAAAGAGTAGCCAACGTTTCGTGTCATTCCTGATGAAGGGTCTTGGCCCGAAATGTTGGCTACTCTTTTCTCACGGATGCTGCCTGGCTTGCTGAGTTCTTCCAGCGTTGTGTACGTATTCTTCCATCACGGGTAAAGTCCTTCCCACCACTGAGCACATCTACATGAGCCACTGTCATAGGAAAGAGCATCCATAATCAGGGACCTCCACTACCCAGGTCATGCTCTCTTCTCGCTGCTGCCATCAGGAAGAAAGTACAGGAGCCTCAGGACCCACAACAATATGTTCAGGAACAATTACTAACCCCCAACCATCAGGCTCTTGAACCAGTGGGATAACTTCACTTGCTCCATCACAGAAATGTTCCCACAACCTGTGGACTCACTTTTAAGTTTGCTGTCTTTTGCACACTGTTTGAACACCCGAGTGAGTGCGGTCTTTCATTGATTCTGTTATGCCGACTGCTTTCTCTTGGCAGCCCTCCTTGTAAATGTGCTCAGTGGTGTGGAGGGCTTTGCCTGTCTCACCAGTCCTCCTCTCCCCTTTCAAAGTTCAAAGTTAATTTATTACCAAGCCTCATATATGTCACGATATACAATCCTGAGATTCATTTTCTCGCAGGCATACTCATAACCATAACAGAATCAATGAAAGACCACAACAACAGAGCAGACAGCCTGTGTTCAAAAGACACCAAAACTGCGCAAATACAAAAAGAAAACACAGAAGTCATAATAAATAAATAATGAATAAATATTGAGAGCATTAGCCGGCTGGTGGTGTAGTGGCATCGGCACCGGACTTCAAGGCGAGTGGTCCCGGGTTCAAATCCGGCTGGGTCCTTGCACGCCTTCCATCTGTGTTGAGCTGAGCATCGAGCTGGCAACTCGACCTCATAAAAAACAGACAAAGGTCAAAGATGTGGCAAGGATGCCACAAGGCGCGGAGAGGAATGACAAATGAGGACATGAGATGAAGAGTCCTTGTAAGTGAGAACTGGACATCTTCCCACTGCACCTTCTGGGCTTCGACCAGAAACACTGGCAGTTCCTTCTTCCCTCCCCTTCAGATGCTGTGTGTCTGGCTTCAGTTAGAGAAGCTGGATTTAACTTCTCCATGTCCTGACAAAGACGTGTCTGTGCTCAGTGTGTGTGGCAGCAGATGATGAAGCGACTCCTTCCATTCCGCCGTCCCCGCACAGGCCACAGGGGTCTGATGGCGGAGGTCTCTGACAGCAGTGAGTCCGGAGGCTCTCCCACCAGACTCCCAAAGTTCAGGCGAGGAGGACTTCTCGTCAAGCCCATGACAGTGAACTCCTGACACATATCCAGTGCAGGTCGTGTCGGGCCCCTGCTGAGACAGCAAGCAGTGTGAGGCAAGCTGTATGGCTCAGCCAAGCTTGAGGACGGGTGGGGGAAGGGGTTAGGGAGGCAGGTGAGAGAGACACAGAGGCCAACCAGTCTCAACGCCTTCAGCTCTACAGCTGAAGTTATTTTATGGCCATCAGGTGTTAACTCTATAGTTCAGATGATGGTTTAAATAGGTGTTCCATGTGATCAGAATTCAGTGTGGAGAAGGGCATCCAGGAACCTCTCCCTTCTGACCTTAAACCTGCACTGTCTTGTTCCCCACACAAGGGAAAAGTCAGCGACCCTTTTGATTTTATAAACCTGTATGAGGGTTATCCCTCGGCCTCCTACACTCCAGGGAAACAAAGTCCCAACCTATCCAACCTCCCCTTACAACTCAAGCTCTCCGGTGTAATCTTAAACATGAATGATATTCAGATGCTGGAAAACTTGAGCGTAACGCACAAAATACTGAAGGAACTCAGCTAGTCAGGCAGCACCTACGGAGGGGAATAAACAGTCAATGTATCAGGTGAATCGTCAGCTGTTTATTCCCCTCTATAGGTGCTGCCTGACTTGCTGAGTTTCTCCAGCATCTGTGTACGTTGCACTGGTCTAACTACCTCACTGTGATCTTGCAATTTGTCTACCCGCACTGCACTTTCTTTTTTTTATTAGTTTTTTTATACATTTTCTACATCACTACTGATAAAAAAAACCCAGATCGAAATGAAGAACATTAATACAGTGCAAAAATAAACATACAATAATAATAATACAAAAGAAGATAATTGAGAAAGCACCCAAATTGAAGACATGTAAAATTAGTATCCTCCCCGAGCCCCGCAATGAAAAAGAACTCCAGACCAACCACAACACAATATAGAGAGTATAAATCAGGACATTCAAACCCCCAAAACTGTAAATACACTTAGCAACAGAAGATAATAATGCCTACTACCAAAAAAAAGGAGCTGAAAGCAAAGGACCGAAAAAAACCCCACACTGCACTTTCTCTGTAACTGTTTCACTTTATTCTGCATTGTTAATGTTCTACCTGAATGCACTGTGCACTGATTAGATCTGTATGAACAGTATGCAAGACAAGCTTTTCACTGTGTTTCGATACAATGAACCAAAACCATTGCCAGGGCTGGTAACATTCTCCTGAACCTTCTCTTTCATCTTTCCAGTTTAAAGATTTTTAAAGATTAGTCTTACTTGTTCTCGTACAGTACCATGAAAAAGTCTTTCTTAGGCACTAGGGTGCCTAAGCAGACAGCGAGTTTGTAAATCAGGCAGGAGCAAATCTTGTTGAGAATGGTGAGGGTGGAGCACCGCGGGAAGGGTGCGGGACAGATGGGAGAGGAATGCCAGGGCCGGGGGTGGGGGGGGGGGGTGGCATTAGTACAGACACTCCCAGTCCCAAGACTCCAGGCAAGGTCATTTGATTCCGAACAATTAGTTTATTGATCAGTATGGGGTGTCTCTCTGGTGCTTCCTGCTCCCTCCCCTCTCCCTTCCCTTTTCCCAACTATGATTCCCCTCTCCCTGCCCCCTTCCTACTCTCAGTCCACACTAGAGACCCATATCAGAATCATATTTATCACCACTCACATACGTAATGAAATTTGTTTTTTTTTACGGCAGCAGTATAGTGCAATACATAAAATTACTACAGTTTCATGCAGAAGTCTTAGGCACCTTAGCTATATATGTGTGCACAGTGCTGTACATAGAAACACACAGTGAAGTACACCAGCATGCCTGTGGCTTCCTACCCCTAACCCATACACTTTGGAATGTGGGAGGAAACCCACGCTGTCACAGGGAGAAACTCCTTGCAGAGAGCGGCAGGAACTGACACCCGGTTACTGATCACTGGCACTGTAAAGTGTGGGGCCATCTGTGACGCAACTCTGCCGCCCATCCTTTCCCATAGCTAAGCAAGCAGAACTGCACCCTTCAAGTTCAAGTATCATTCAACCACACATGAATGGAGCCAAAGGAAACAGCATTCTCCTGGAGCCAAGTGCATATCACATTACCAGCAGCACACAGCAAAAGCACATAGCAGAAATAGCACATACTGTATGGTTATGATTTCAGAAAAACATACAGTCACACAGAAAAAAAAATATAGCCTAAATCCCTGAGCAGCATGACTGTAGATTGTCTTGGTCTAGCTTGTTCTTAACAGACATTATTATTTTGTTTCTTAGTATTTACTATGAATGGCTGCAAGAAATTGAACCACAGGAATGTATATGGTGATATATATGTACTTTGATAGTAAATTTATTTTTAACTTTGATTTCATTGAAACCGACTGAATACTGAAAGGCCTAGATCAGGGGTCGGCAACCCACGGCTCCGGAGCCGCATGCGACTCTTTCATCTCTGTGCTGCGGCTCCCCGTGGTTTGTTAGTTTTTGAAATGTAATTTGAAATTTGAAGATTATGGTGATCTTGTACAATCTAAATAAAATGTTGAGGCGACCCCATTTCCTGGCACATCCGAACCGGCTCACAATTAGCCACCGTTCTGGCTAAGGGAGATAGCCTGCGGGGGTTTGTGAGTACGTGTCTTTTGGAGCATTCGCGCCCACGGGGGGGGCGGGTTGAGGGAGGCTTTAAAGCAAGGCTGTTTAGTTCGAATAAAGTTATCTTTGACTGCAGTGTCATTATTTTAGCGCTGCGTGTAGCACACCGCTACAATGTGTTTTTTTATCGCTATTAATATACATCACCACTGCCAATGCCTGACACCCGCCAGTGCGCGATTTCTTTTAATTCTTTGATCCAAGGTAGGCTAACTATGGAGTAACCTTCAACCCAACGTCTTTTTTTCGGAGTTCAAAATGTTTTTGTTGCATGCAGAAATGTAATTTTGTTTTCTCTGCAGGAGTTCATCAATTTCATAAATGCAACACATTATAGTTTGTTTATACATAGCATAAAGGCAAAAAAAACCCGTTGGATGCAGTGTTATTTCATTTTAAATGTCAAACGGGTTTTGTGGCTCCCAGTGTTTTCTTTTCTGTGGGAAACGGGTCCATATGGCTCTTTCAGTGGTAAACGTTGCCGACCCCTGGCCTAGATAGAGTGGAAGTGGAGAGGATGTTTCCAATAATGGGGGAGTCTAGGACCAGAGAGCAAAGTTTCTGAAAGCCTTTAAAATAGAAATGTGGAGGAATTTCTTCAGCCAGAGGATGGTGAATCTGTGGAATTCATTGCCACAGATGGCTGTGGAGGCCAAATCACTGGGTAGGGCTCTGACCAATGGTCAATCTGGACATTGGAAGTTTTGAGAGGAAGGGACTTCAATCAGGGTCACTGCCTGAGTGCAGAAGGCAGGAGCGGGTCACTACAGCGAAAAGGAGCTTTGACCAGCAGCCCTGGACATTGGGTGTTTTGAGAGAGGGGTCTTCAATCAGGTCTGCTGCCCAAGGAAAAATGGCAGTAGCAGGTCAGTACAGCGAAAAGGAGCTTTGACCAGCAGCCCTGGACTGGGAGTTTTGATAGAGGGGTCTTCAATCAGGGTCACTGCCTGAGTGCAAAAGACAGGAGCGGGTCACAACAGCAAAAAGCGATTTGACCAGCGACCAATTGGCGTATAGGATTGATTAGCAAGAGCAAATTAAAGGGAGGCAGGGGCAAGTGCAATGGCTGTATTCTGAGTGGGCAGAGTCAGAGTGGTGATCTTGAAGCTTTAGCTCTGAGAGGCTTCAGTCAGAGAAAGTCTTTTTATCCCTTCCCTTCTTTATACCTGCTTCGACAGTAGAGATGCCAAACAGGATAGTTGGATGCTTCTCTTGTGGCATGTGGGAAGGCAGTGTCCCTGACGACTACAACTGCAAGAAGTGCATCCAGCTGCAGCTTCTATCAAATCATATTAAGGAGCTGGAGCTGGAACTGGATGAACTCTGGATCATTCAGGAGGCCGAAGGGGTGATGGATAGGACATATAGAGAGGAAGTTACACACAAGGTGCAGGACACAGGAAACTGGGTGACAGTCAGAAAGGGGAGAGGGGTTAAGGAGCCAGTGCAGAGTACCCCAGTGGCCATTCCCCTCAATAACAGGCATATCACTTTGGATACTGCCTGGAGGGATGACCTAATAGAGGAAAGTCACAGTGGTTGAATCTCTGGCACTGGGTCTGTTTCAATGACTCAGAAGGAGAAGGGGAGAAGAGGCACACTGTGGTGATAGGAGATTCATTAGGAAAACGGACAGGAGTTTCTGTGGGCGAGAACAAGATTCCTGAATGGTATGTTGCCTCCTGGTGCCAGAGTCTGGGATATCTCAGATCGAGTCCTCAGTATTCTTAAGTGGGAGGGTGAACAGCCAGAGGTCATAGTCCATGTAGGTACCAGTGACGTAGGTAGGACGAGTGACAAGGTTCTGCATAGGGAATTCAGGGAGTTAGGTGCTAAGTTAAAAGGCAGGACCTCCAGGGTTGTGATCTCAGGATTGCAACCCGTGTCATGTGCTAGTGAGGCCAGAACTAGGAAGATTATGCAGTTTAATACGCGGCTAAGGAGTTGGTGTAGGAAGAAGAGCATAAGATTTTTGTATCACTGGGCTCTCTTTCAGGGAAGGTGAGACCTGTACAGAAAGGATAGTTTGCACCTGAACTGGAGGGGGACTAATATCCTAGCAGGAAAGTTTGTTAATACTGCATGGTGTGGTTTAAACTAGAGTTGCAGGGGGATGAGAACCAGAGTGCCAGAACAGTTAGTGGAGAGGTTGCGGAGGCAGATGTTGGTAAGACCTCAGACAAAGTTAGGAATCAAAAGATTGAGCATGGTGTGACTCATGTCCTGAGCTGCCTATGTATATTTCAATGCAAGAAGTTTTGTAAGAAAGGTGGATGATATTGCTGAAGATGAGGTAGCTGGTTTACAAGCAGGCAATACGTAGTGAGGAGAGGCTGATGACAGGGCAACATTGCAGTCATCAGGATGAGCTGCAGCGTAAAAAGGCAGACAAAACTGAAAAGGGTGACTCCAGGACTGAAGGTGTTGATTTGAATGCCTGCAGTATACAGAATAAGGTAAATGAACTTGCAGCACAGTTGCAGATTGGCAGGTGTGATTTTGTAGACATCATGGAATCATGGCTAAAAGAAAATTATAGCTGGCAGCTTAATGTCCAAAGGACAGGCAGGAAGGCAAAGTGGGTGGACATGCTCTATTAGTAAAAATTGAAATCAAGTCCTTTGAAAGAAGTGACATAGGGTCGGAAGGTGTTGAATCTTGTCTAGTGAGCTAAGGAACTGCAAGGGTAATAAGACCCCCAAACAGTAGTAAAGATGTGGCCTACAAATTACAATGAGAGATAGAAAATGCATGGCAAAAGGGCAATGTTACAATAGTTATGGGGGACTTCAATATGCAGGTAGACTGGGAAAATCAGGTTGGTGCTGGTATTTAGGAGAGGGAATTTCTACAGTGCCTATGAGATGGCTTTTTAGATCAGCTCATGGTTGAGCAACTAGAGGATCAGATATTCTGGATTGGGTGCTGTGAAATGAACCAGAATTGATTAGCGAGCACAAAGTAAAAGAATTCTTAGGAGCAAGTGATCATATTTTGATCGAATTCATCCTGAAATTTGAGAAGGAGAAGCTAAAGTCAAATGTATCAGTATTACAGTGGAGTAAATGGAATTACAGAGGCATGAGAGAAGTTCACCAGAATTGATTGGAAAAGAACCCTGGCAGGGATGACTGCAGAGCAGCAAAGGCTGGAATTTCTGGAAGCAATGTGGAAGGCACAGGATATATACATTCCAAAGAAGAAGAATTATTCTAAAGACGACACAACTGTGGCTAACAAGAGAAGTCAAAGCCAACATAAAAGCTAAAGAGAGGGCATATAATAGAGCAAAAATTAATGGGAAGTTAGAGGATTGGGAAACTTTTAAAAACCAACAATAGACAACTAAAAAAAGTCATTAAAAAGGTAAAGATGGAATATGAAAGTAAGCTAGCCAATAATATTAAAGAGGATACCAAAAGTTTCTTCAGATGCATAAAGTGTAAGAGAGAGATAAGTGTGGATATCGGACTGCTGGAAAATGATGCTGGAGAGGTAGTAATGGGGAACAATGAAATAGCAGACAAAGTGAATAAGTATTTTGCATCAGCCTTCACTGTGGAAGACACTAGCAGTATGGTAGAATTCCAGGTGTCAGGGTTATAATGTATGTGAAGGCTACCATAGCTAGAGAGAAGGTTCTTGAGGAAACTGAAAGGTCTGAAGGTAGATAGGTCACCTAGACCAAATGGTGTACACCCCAGGGTTCTGAAAGTGATGGCTGAAGAGGTTGTGGAGGCATTAGTCATGATCTTTCAAGAATCTCTAGGTTCTGGAATGATTCTGAAAGGCTGGAAAATTGCAAATGTCATTGCACTCTTCAAGAAGGGAGAGAGGAAATTATAGGACAGATAGTCAGACTGCAGTGGCTGGGAAGATGTTGGAGTCGATTGTTAAGGATGAAGTCTCAGGGTTCTTAGAGCCACGTGATAAAACAGCCTGTAGTCAGCATGATTTCCTCAAGGGAGAATCTTGCCTGACAAACATATTGGAATTCTTTGAAGAAATAACAAGCAGGATAGACAAAGGAGAATTGGTTGATGTACTTGGATTTTCAGAAGGTCTTTCACAAGGCACCACGGATGAGGATGCTTAACAAACTACAAGCCCATGGTATTACAGGAAAAATTCTAGCATGGATAAAGCAGTGGCTGTTTGGCAGGAGGCAAAGGTTGGGAATAAAGGGAACCTTTTCTGGCTGGCTGCCGATGACTAGCGGTGTTTCCCAGGGGTCTGTGTTGGGACTGATTATTTTTATGTTATACATCAGTGATTTGGATGATGGAATTGATGGCTTTGTTGCAAAGTTTGCAGATGATATGAAGATAGATGGAGGGTCAGGTAGTTTTGAGAGAGAGGCTGCAGAATGATTCAGACAGGTTAGGAGAATGGGCAAAGAAATGGCAGATGGAATACAGTGTTGGGAAGTGTACGGTCATGCAGTTTGGTATAAGCAACAACAGGGTAAAATATTTTTAAAATGGAGAGAAAATACCAAAAACTGAGGTGCAAAGTGACTTGGGAGTTCTTCTGCAGGATTCCCGAAAGGTTAATTTCACGTTGAGCCTGGGGTTAGGAAGGCAAATGTAATGCTAGCATTCATTTCAAGAGGATTAGAATATAAAAGCAGGGATGAGACCTTATAAAGCACTGGTGAGGCCTCACTTGGAGTATTGTGAACAGTTTTGGGTCCCTTATCTTAGAAAGAATGTGCTGAAACTTGAGAGGGTTCAAGGGAAGTTCACAAAAATGATTCCAGGATTTAATAGCTTGTCAAATGAAGAGTGTTTGATAGCTCTGGGTCTTTATTCACTGGAATTCAGAAGAATGCGGGGTGACCTCATTGAAACATATTAAATGGTGAAAGGCCTTGATAGAGTGGATGTGGCGAGGATGTTTCTTATGGTGGGAGAGTCTAAGACCAGGGGACACAGTCTCAGAATAAAGGGGTGTCCTTTTAGAATGGAGGTGAAGAGGAATTTCTTTAGCTAGAGAGTGGTAAATCTGTGGTATTCTTTGCCTCAGGCAGTTGTGGAGGTTAAGTCTTTATGCATATTTAAGGCAGAGGTTGACAGATTTTTGACTGGTCAGGGCATGAAGCGATATGGGGAGAAGGTGGGAGACTGGGGCTGAGAGGAAAATTGCATCAGCCATGATGAAATCGTGGAACAGATTCAATGGGCCAAATGGCCTAATTATGCTCCTGTATCTTATTGTCTTCTGGTATACTTAGGACAGAGACTGAAAGGTTCTTGATTGGTAAGGGAGTTAAGGTTTACAAGACCATAAGCCAATAAGATTTGGGAACAGAAATAGGCCATTTTTCCATCATGTCTGCTCTGTCATTCAGTCATGGCTGATTTATTATCCCTCTCAACCCCATTCTCCTGTCTTCTCCCTGTAACCTTTGACACCCTTAATAATCAAGAGCCTATAAACCTCCATTTTAACTATACCCAATGACTTGGCCTGCACAGCATCTGTGGGAGGCAGCTGGAGAATGAAGCTGAAGAAAAAACACAGCTGTGATTGAATGACGGAGCAGATTCGATGGGCTGAATGTCCTAATTTTGTTCTTATGACTGATGCAGGATTCCTGCTGAGAGTTGTGCCAGCGGAATCCCTGTCCATGACCAGGCAGACTTCTTGTGGTGGGCTGTGTAGGGAGGACGTGGCCTGACTCTTCCACTTAGTGCTCTGTTACACTGGAGCCGCAGTGTCAATTGATTACAGTCACCCTGTAAATGCGTACGGCCTAGAAGCCAGTTTGAACAATGTACCACGTTCCATCTCACTCCCCGAGACCTCTGGGAAATTCATTAGGAATAAAAAGGCAAAATGAGTGTAGGTAATACGTGTGAACTGGTACCAATCACAGGTGACCATTCCTAGTTTTATTCAGGGTACACTGTGCAATCCCATTACAGCACAGAATGAAGCTGAGAATGTTTGGCTGTATTAATCCTATAAGCTTATAGTACCAGTGGGAGTGAACTGACTTGTACCATAAAATCTATTGTGACTAGTAAGAAAGATTGAATAAATGGGTGCATTATTTTTCATTCAGCAGCTCAAGGCCTGTTTGTCTAATCAAATGAGAGAGCTGGAAAAAGTCAACGAGAGATGACACGCGCATTTTGTTCGGGTTCTGTCATGTCAGAGGAGTTTAGAACAGTAACAAGAGAGTCTGTGCAGCTGACAATACAAACGGGGGACTCTGATAAGCTTCTGGGGTCGGGCTCTGGAATTTATGGATTCTGATGAACTTGCCTGTTGTTAAATGGCTCCCCACAGGTAATTACAGAACGAGCTTTATCATATTTCTAATAATTAGGGTGCAGCGCGGACTAAGCCCTTCTGGGTGCTGAGGCACACCGCCCAGTAACCCTCCTATTTAACCCTAGCCTAATCACCGGGTAATTTACGATGACCAATTAACCAGCTAACTGTTACATCAGAATGAGGAAGGAAGCCCATGCATTCACAGGGAGGAACATACGAATTCCTTACAGATGATGTTGGCACTGAACTCTGACACCCTGACCTGTAATAGCATCACGCTAACCACTGCGTTACCGTGGCACCCTGACGTACATTGTGGAAGTTGTTGTTTTATGGCAGCAGTACAGTGCCATATATAAAATTACCATATATTACATAAACAATACAGTATATACAATATATATAGGTATATATTTAGGTATATGTGTGTATGTATAAAATATTGTGCAAAATAGAGAGCAAATATTGTGAGGTAGTTTTCAGGGGTTCACAGACCATTCAGAAATCTGGAATGAGCTGCTAGAAATAGTGGTTAAAGCAGACATGTTAATAATGTTTAAAAGTTCCGTGATCAGTCCATGACCAGGAGGAGTGTAGAGACCTATTGGACAAACATGGGCTGTTGGGACTTGCTCTCTGAGGAACAGTCAGTCCGGACAAACTGGGCTGAAGGGCCGGTGTCCATTCTGCATAGCCCTGTGAATTTTCAAATACCCAGTGTGGGGGCCATCGGGTGCTTGATTAAAGGGGTAGATTCTATGGAAGAAGAGGTCTAGGAGGGTGCAGCAATTGGTTGATTACGAGGTACGGTGAAACCCTTTGCCTTGCATGCCATCCGTACGGAGAGTGCTTCGAGGTGGTCCAAATCAAAAACAGAATGCAGAATAAAGTGTAGACTCAACAGAATCTGCAGATGCTGGAAATCCAGAGCAACACACGAAATGCTGGAGGAACTCAGCAGATCAGGCTGCATCTATCGAAGGGATAAACAGTCGATGTTTTGGGCTCTGATGAAGTGTCTCAGCCTGAAAAGTTTCCTGTTTATTCCCTGCATGGATGCAGCCCGATCTGCTGAGTTCCTCCAGCATTTTGTGTGTTGGGTTACAAACTAAGGTGTTTTCATTTGTGGAGGAGGGATTATACTCAGGAAGCTAGAACTGGAAGGGTCTTAACCCTCTAACTCTACCCTCTCTATACCTGCCACCTCCCTCTCTGCTCTCAGTCTTAATATAGCGTCTCAACCCGAATTCCTTGCACCCCACCTCCCTCCCCCACAGATGCTGCTCGATCTGCCGAGTTCCTCGAGCAGTTTATTAGTTGTTCCGGCTTTTTAACTCTCTTCAGCCAGGAAGCACTAACGTCCGACACCTGCTCTCCGCAACTGTTCCTTTTGGCATCAATCAGGATTTGAGAGGAATCCAGCCTTTGGTGAGTTTCCAGCAAACCTCCACACCCCCTCCCTCCACCCTCCTACGCTACCTCCGACGAGACCGCAAAAGGCAGTGTGACATTACTTCCATTAGAGCTCAGTTTGCATGGAGTGTTATAAATGGCATGTTTTCTGCTTGTGAGTTGCTTATAAATGCCTTGTTTAATGAACTAAACCAATATAAAGTGGACACAGGTGGCATAGTGACAGCTTTTCACCTCCCTGGTCCCAGTGAGGAATTCTACCGATAGCTTTAGCTGAGCAGGTTACTGGGGCCACATTACTTCTGTCTTTAACACAGAAGGGAAGGGAGACACGCTCAGGCATTAATTGTCTCATTGTGGACTAATTGCTCTCTCCGTCGAACACGTCTCAGGACAGTGAAGACTTTGTGAAATGAAGCACCTAGCCATTGTCAGTCGGTCTGGCGGGCAGTGGGGGAGGGGGCTGTTGATGCTGGATTAGTGGCAAAGATTCTGTAATTCTGCCCACTGTAACCAAATGGCTCAAACTACTAACCTCTCCACATCAGGGCTCCAGGGGCATTCATAAACACAAGAGATTCTGCAGATGCTGGAAATTCTGAGCACCACATGCAAAGTGCCGGAGGAACTCAGCAGGTCAGGCAGCATTTATGGATAGGAATAAATAGTCGACGTTTTAGGACAAGATCCTTCATCAGGAGTGGAAAGGAAGGGGACAGAAGCCAGAATAAGAAGGCAGGGTGGGAGGGGAATAAGTACAAGCTGGCAGGTGACAGGTGAAGCCAGGTGAGGGGGGAAGGTGGGGAAAAGGGGTGCGATGAAAAAGCTGGAAGGTGATAGGTAGAAAAGGTAAAGGGCTGTGCAACCTTCCCCCTCAATCACATTGAAACGTCTCCCTGAGCCAACAGATCACCCAACAAAGAGTTCGAGCGTTTTGGGGATCAGAGAGTCACACTCTTGTCTCTCAATCTGAAGCTTCAGGTGCAAAGCAGACATAGAACGTTAAACCATAAAGTGGCTTGGCACTGCTTTGAAGAAAGGAACTCTAATCGATCACTTTGCCAGTATCTTTTCCCCAGCAGTGGCACTGAAACAGACGAATTGTTTGTTTTCATCTTGGCTGCTTGTGGGAGCGAGCTGGGTGTGAACTGGCTGCCATATTTCTTCTCAAATAATGGTCTCTGTCTCCTCTGAAGTAACAGCCACTGAGTGTATGTTCGTGGTCTTCTGCTGCTGGAGCCCATCCACTTCAAGGTTTGATGTGTTGTGCGTTCAGAGATGATCTTCTGCACACCACTGTTGTAACATGTGGTTATTTGAGTTACTGTCACCTTCCTGTCAGCTTGAAACAGAATGGCCATTCTCTGACCTTTCTCATTAACAAGGTGTTTTTGCCCGTGGATCTACCGCTCACTGGATAGTTTTTGTTTTTTTACACTATTCTCTGTAAACTCTGGAGACTGTTGTGGATAAAAGTCCCAGGATAAGCAGTTTCTGAGATTCTGAAACCACTCCTCCTGGCACAAACATTCCACAGTCAAAGTCACTTGGATCACATTTCTTCCCCAGTCTGATGTTTGGTCTGAAAAACAACTGAACCTCTAGATCATTTCTGTATGCTTTTATGCATTGCGTTGCTGCCACACGGTTGGCTGATCAGATATTTGCACTAATGAGCAGGGATACAGGTGTACCTGAGTGTATATATAAGTATATAGTCTTTGACAAGGTCGCAGCCTCCTCCTGTCGTAATGAGGCCACACTTATGTTGGAGGAACAACATCTTATTTCTGTTTGGGTAGCTTCCAACCTGATGGCATGAACATTGATTTCTCAAACTTCCAGTAATACACCCCCACTCCTTCACCATTCTCTATCTCCTTGATAATAAATTTACTTCAAACTTTGATACCTGTGAACAATGGTAAGAGACCAGGGATTCCCCCTCTCACCCTGCCCCAAGGTAAGGGGAAGATGAATGACTGCCACATCACCTCCATATCCTGACAAATGCCATCCACGTCACAATGACCCTCTTCAAAAAGCGAGCTCCCTCTCTCGGCTCACATTCCAGCAGGGTGAATGAGACCCCTTTGGAGATCCAGCCCTGGATCTAGTCTTCAAACCCAGCATCAAATGAGCAGGCTTACCTGATTTGTTGATCAACTACTAAACAAGGAAATGGTTAGGAAACCTCCCCGACAATTTAATTAAGGAAAGACAATGAGAAGAGTTAATGAGAACACTAATTAGTGGAGTTGGAGGCTGGAGCATTGCCAGTCTGGGCTTTGCGTTTCCTCAGCCTTTCCAGAGTGTGCCTCTGCCACAACCTCAAATGTCTGAAGACCAATTAGTCTGCATGGTGACACCTGCATTACTGCTCATCTGCCCATGGTGGCCATAGCTCGGCTCCCCCGGAGCCTAGGGTCAGTGCAGACCAGAATGAGAGAGGGCTCATTTTCACCGTCTCTGTCGCAGTGTGTTCTACTCAGCACGGTGCTCAAGTGGAATGGGAAATCTGAATCCTTCGCAAGTTTTTTCTGGCTTGAAAAGATTTTTTTGAATTACTTTCATCTCAAATTTTAAAGGGGGCTTTGAGAGGTAGCTGTTTATCAATCTAACTGTCCACTCTCTCTCTGGCTATGAACAAATGAATGAATGAATTACCTATTTATTTACTCGTTTGCTTATTTCGAGTTACGATGTGGTAACAGGTCCTCCTGGTCCAATGAGCTGTCGCTGCTCAGTCACACCCATGTGACTGATTAATCTATTAACTCGTACATCTTTGGATTGTGGGAGAAAACTGGAACACTCAGAGGAAATCGACGTGGTCACAGGATGGGACGGATTTTATCACCTTTTGTTCTATTAAGATCAACCGTATTTGTCAGATGTACTTTGAAACATTCATCAAAATGCATCATTTTGTGTCAAATCAAATCAGGATTGTGTTGGGCCGCCCACAAGTGTTACCACACTTCAGGAACATACAGACTCATTACAGACAGCAATGGGAATTGAACCCTGATCTATGATCACTGGCACTGTAAAGTAATTGAAAGTATTTGCTCACAGGGTGTATGTGAAGCGTCTAGTGCAGTAGTGTAGTAGTGCCTGTAGTTAGTGCATGTTGCATGCTGTATGCTGCATAATGCTCTCTGCTTGCTACTCTCTGCTTACAGCTACTGCCACTGGCTAGCCTTCTCAACAGAGGGTGAAAAGAGCAGCCGAGTGTGTAAGCCTCCTCCTGCCAGTACAAAGCCTCTCCACCACCAAGACTCCTGCGGTGCCTGCTTGGGGTCATACGCGGAGACTGGATATCTTACGGTCCCAGGCTAAACTACAGGGGATCTCGGAGCAGCAGTGGGTCCCAGAGATGTGGCATGCAGGCCCACCACTGTGTGAATACGCCCTGGTGCCCGTCAACCACTGTCCCAGCAATGGGTAAATAGCCCCACTGCCTTGTGGTAGTTGAGACAAGGCTAAGGGAGCACACCCTGACAGAAAAGCAATGTGCTGGGGGTGCGCAAGAGGCGGGCCTTAACAGACCAAGGACCCGGCAGCCTCCTGCAGCCAGGATGTGGGTCTGTTTGTCTTGGGTCCACCCTTGCCACCGGGATTTACCCCATCATGGTGAAGATATTGCTACTGGAGATGGCACATCCCCTGTGGCACTTTAATATCTTCCTTGCGCAGGTCTCCACCTCTGACCACGGTGAACAATACCTGGAAGAAGAGGAGAGAGGAAAGCAATTGATCAGTGATCACTGGCACTGTAAAACAATTGATTAGTGATCACTGGCACTGTAAAGCAGTTGCACTAACTGCTACACTACAGTACTGTACAAGGTTGGAAAACAGCTTTTGGTTTTGCTCTGGGAAGATGAGAAGATTTTGCCTTAAGCTGGGGAACCATCAGGCAGGCTATGGAACTGTACAGAAAATGGGAAAAAAAACACTGGTGTGGTGGTTGCTGTCAGCTTCAATGTGATTTCTCAATTGAATACATCCACTTTACAGACATATTTGAGATATCTTGCCATCATTTTTCAATCCTCCCTGTCTCCAGGACTGGTGCCAGAGGACTGAAGAACTGCAAATGGACCATTGCTTCAAAAGGGAGGAAGAAATACACTGAGTAAATAAAGATAGGTTAATTTAACTGGGGAGGGGAGGAAATCAATTCTAGTAAAGGCAGAGACCCCCACCATCCAGACCATGCTCTCTTCCTGCTACAATCATCAGGCAAGAGGTATGGGAGCCTCAGGTCCAATACCACCAGGTACAGGAACAGTTATTACCCTTCAACCATCAGGCTCCTGAACCAGTGTGGATAACTTCACTCACCTCAACACTGAACTACTTCCACAACCTATGGACTTACTTTCAAGGACTCTAGAACTCTTGCCGTCAGTATGATTTATTTATTTTTTTATTTGAGCAATTTGTCTTCCTTTGCATGTTGCTTTTCTGTCAGTCTTCATTTATGTATAGATTTTCATAAATTGTATTGTATTTCTTCATTCTCCTGTAAAAGTCTGCAAGAAAATGATTCTCAAGATAGCATTTGGGTACATAAACCATTTGATAATAAATTGACTTGGACTTTGAAGGTAGTCAGGATGATTTTTTTCTCTCTGAGAAGACTGTCTGCTTACTTGGAACTAACACGGAGGGCGGATGAGGGTGGTATGTTTGATGTAATCTACATAGATTCAGTGAAGCTTTTGACAGTGTCCTACATGGTCTGCCAGTCAAACAAGTAAAACCTACAGGATCCAAGGGAAAGTGGTGAATGGAATCTCAAACTGGCTTAAGCAGTTTAAGCAGTCAGGAAGCAGAGTCATGTCCAGGTTATTGAGTATGGTAACATACAGGTACAATGGAAAACATGGTGACAACAGACACGCAGATTCAGACTACACACAGAACATAAAATATATCATACAAGAAGAAAAGAGAAATAAAAAAGATGGTGCAAAACATTAATGCTCTGCCAGGGGTGGTGGTAGAGACAGATACATTACGGACATTTAGGAAACCCTTAGATAGGCATATAGTTTATAGAAAAATGGAGAGCAGTGCAGGAAGGAGGAAGGATTAGATTGGTCTTGGAGTAGGTTAAAAGGTTAACACAACATTGTGAGCCAAAGAGCCTGCACTGTTCTGTGTTCTATTATTGCAAAGAAAAACCCACAGTCAGAGACACGTCCACAGTAATGCAAGAGATGGTCTGTAGAGTTTTGTTGCTGAAGAAGGACCAGAGTTGGTCCAAGAATGGCAAAAGGAGCATTTCTGTGCCTGGAAGGCTGTTACTATGGTATACCATAAGGCTTTGAACTCAAGCCCCAGCTTCTTGCTGGCAATTCAGAGTGAACCGCAAGGGGCCTGATAAAGACGTGCTGATGTAAAAAAATTGGCAGTGAAAAGGGAAACTTTGGACAGTCATGTGGGCAGTCAGAGAAGTGGCAGATGGAATCTAATCTGAAGATGCACCTTTAATCGGAGTATAAATATTTATGCGTGGCCTCTCCAGTGCCTTGTCAAGAATTTTCTTATTTCTTTAGCAAAGAATTAAGTGTTATGGAGAAAATCATGCAGGTAGAGCTGAGTCCACGGCTAGATGAGCCCCGATCTCATTGAATGGCAGAGAAGGCTTAACAGTGAAGATGGCCAACTTCTGCTCCTGGTTCCTATGTACTGATTTACTCATATTCCAAAATGAATATCACCAAGCAAGGGCTAGGGCAGGGGTTCCCAACCTGCTTTGTGCCTTGGACCAATACCATTAAGCAAGGGGTCTGTGTAGCCCAGGTTGGAAACCCCTGGCCTAGGTAGATGTACAGAGGACGTTTCCAATAGAGGAGGAGTCTAGACCAGAGGGCACAGCCTCAGAATAGAAGAACAGAGATAAGGAGGAAATTCTTTAGCCAGACGGTGGTGAATCTGTGGAATTCACTGCCACAGATGGCTGTGAAGGTCAGGTGATTGGGTATATTTAAAGTCGAGGTTGATAGATTCATGATTAGTAATGGTGAGAAAGGTTATGGGGAAAAGGCAAGAGAATGGGGTTGAGACGGATATTAAAACAGCCATGACTGAATGGCAAACAGACTCGATGGGCTGAATGGCCTAGTACTGTTCCTATATCTTATGGTCTAAGTTTGGGAGGGACTGTCCTCATCTTTTATAAGAAAAGTCAGCTTTCCGAATCAACATTAAAAATTATTCACCACCAAAGAATGGGCCAGATCTAACTTCTTCCAAAAAGTTTACCCTTATTCAGTGAATAATGTTTTAAAAATATCCCACTCTTGCTTCTAACAGCTCCATTAGCCAAATTCATTAGCAGGTTTGCCTAGTGATAATTTTTTCTCTTGTGTAGCTTGATCATTAATACCCAAGTTACTCACGCAATAACCTGTGATATGATTTGAATGCTAATAGTAATGCAGGACCAGTTATGGGAAATGATACTGCCCATTACTCCTGGTCTGCAAACACAGGGCTATTTTATTCAGGAGCGATAGAGACACTGAGGCTGCAGTGACAACCTGTACACTTCCGGGTCCTAATTGATTGCAAAAGGTAGGGGTTGAAACGCAGAGGTAAAACACAACTCTCTGTTATATTTCACCACGAGTTCTTGAGAATTCAGCTGATTTTTTGTGAAGCAGACAAGAAACAAGAATTTGTGCCTAATGTCTCTCTTGCCAGATTCCTGCATACCTACCGCTTTGTCCGATGAGGAACTTTTGGTGTGTCTGGGCCTGTGCTTGACAGAATTCAGAAGGATGGTGGTGGGGGAGAATCTCTGAAAGACCTAGCTAGAATAGGAGTCATAATATTAACAACAACTTATTTAGAGAGCATTTTCACACAAACAATCGTGACCAAAGTGCTTTACAATTGGATAAAGTGCAAACATAAAAGTAAAAGACAAAATGCAAAGCAAAATAAATAAATAAATAGGCTTTAAGCTGGTGGTTAAGAGTGTCAACTGAGTCTTCATCCCTTGTAGTTTTAGATATTGAGTCCCTTAGTTTAGGAGCATAGTTAAAAAAGCTGACCTGCCAATTTTCTTCTGAGGAAGATTGTTTAAATTTAAGTGACTGATGGAAAAATGCCCGAGAGCTCAAGCAGGATTATAAAATGGAAGCAATATACTTCCAGAACATTGAGAGCTTTAAAAACACAAGAAAATCTGCAGATGCTGGAAATCTAAACAACATACACAAAATGCTGGAGGAACTCAGCAGGCCAGGCAGCATCTATGAAAAAAGAGTACAGTCGATGTTTCGGGCCAAGACCCTTCAGCAGGTCTTTACAATTTATTTTGAAAGATAGCAGGAAGCCAGTGCAAAGTAGTTAGGATGGGAGTGATATGCTCCCTCACCCTAGTTTTAGTTAAAAGTGTATCAATGGCGTTCTGAATGAGTTGAAGTTTGTCAATAGATTGCTTTGGAACACCAGTAGATAATGCATTGCAATAATCTAGTCTATTCAAAGCTCAAAGTAAATTTATTATCAAAGGACATATATGTCACTGTATACAACCTGGAGATTTGTTTTCTTGCAGGCATACTCAGGAAATCCAACAACTATAATAGAATCAATGAGACCACACTCAATAGGACATACAACCAGTGTGCAAAAGACAACAAACTGTGCAAATACAAAAAGAGTAGGAAAAAGAGCAATAAATATGGAGAATGTGAGATGAAGAGTCTTTGAAAGTGAGTCCATAGGTTGTGAGAACAGTGCAGTGATGGGTTGAGTGAAGTTATTCCTGCTGGTTCAAGATATAAATGCATGAGTTATTTTTTCAGCATCATCACATGACATGAGTGGTGTACTTTTGCAATATTTCTTAGATGTAGAAATGATACTCTGGTCACTTTATCTATGTGGGATTTAAAATTCAAAGATAACACCCAGGCTTCTATTGATTTTATAAGGAGACATTCACAAGTTTTTCAAGAAGTTTCTCTCTTTTGGCCTTGTGACCAATCAAAAGTATTTCAGTTTTATCTTCAATTAGTTTTCGGTAAAGTTGAACTGGAGAGGATTTTTCCATTAACAGGACAGTCTGGGATCAAAGGACACAGCCTTGGAATAAAGGGATGTCCTTTTAGGATTGAGATGAGGAGGAACTACTTCAGCCAGAGATGATTGTGTGTCAGAAAACAGAGATATCACAGATTAGTTTAACGCTCACCAGAAAGGTACTTCCTGCAGATTTCCAATCAGCATTTTAAATACCACATTGTAACCAATGGATCTTCAGGACAACATTAATTTCTTCCTTCTATTCTGTCAATCAGAGATAGCAGATGTCATAAGGGGAGGTTTAAAAATTGTCTGCGACCTTTTACCATCACGTGGGCCCGTTCTGCTTCACAGGAAGCTCGAACTGTGAGTGATGACCCTGGTACAGTTTGCAAGACCAGAAATTCTCAGTAATACTTCATAGAAACATAGAAAACCTACAGCACAATACAGGCTCTTTGGCCCACAGTGTTGGGCCAAACATGTACTTACTTTAGAAATTACCTAGGGTTACCCATAGCCCTCTATTTTTCTAAGCTCCAGGTACCCATCCATGAGTCTCTTAAAAGATCCTAACATATCTGCCTCCACCACTGTTGCCGGCAGCCCATTGCATGCACTCAGCACTATCTGTGTAAAAAACTTACCCTTGACATCACCTCTGTACCTACTTTCAAGCACCTTAAAACTGTGCCCTCTCATGTTAGCCATTTCAGCCCTGGGAAAAAGCTTCTGACTATCCACACGATCAATGCCTCTCATCATCTTATACACCTCTATCACGTCACCTCTCATCCTCTGTCGCTCCAAGGAGAAAAGGCCAAGTTCACTCAACCTTTTCCCAATCCAGGCAACATCCTTGTAAATCTCCTCCGCACCCTTTCTATAGTTTCCACATCCTTCCTATAGTGAAGTGACCAGAACTGAGCACAGTACTCCAAGTGGGGTCTGACCAAGGTCCATTACCTTTCAACTCTATAACTCAATTCCACAGTTGATGAAGGCCAATGCACCATATGCTTTCTTAACCACAGGTCAACCTGTGCAGCAGCTTAGACCCCAAGATCCCTCTGATCCTCCACACTGCCAAGAGTTACCATTAATGCTTTATTCTGTCATCATATTTGACCTACCAAAATGAACCACCTCACACTTATCTGTATTGAACTCCATCTGCCACTTCTCAGCCCAGTCTTGGATGTCCCGCTGTAGCCTCTGACTGGCCTCCACACTTATCCACAACACACCCAAGTTCCTGATGTGCAAATGGAAATTTGAGAAGCAGGCTAGAAACACTAACTTACTAAACTACTTAGTGCCTGATGTTTCTCCTTGCAGATTCCTCTACACTCTACCCTTCTGACCATGTAAGGAGTATTTGATATCTCTGGGCCTCTACTCAATGGAGTTTAAAAGGATGAGAGGATCTCATTGAAATTTACAGGGTACTGAAAAGCCTGGATACAGTGGACATAGAGAGGACGTTTCCAATAATGGGAACGTCTAGGAGCCGAGGGCACAGTATCAGAGTAAAGGGATGTCCCTTAGGACTAAGATGACAAGGAATTTATTCAACTGGAGGGGTGAATCTGAGGAACTTATTGCCACTGAGGGCAGTGGAGGCCAAGTCATTGGAACAACAAATAGCACACTGGGAGAAGTTAGCAGGTCAAAGACATCTTTGGAGGATAAAGTTGCTTGCCAACGTTTTGGGTTCAGGTTTGTGTTTGTAGCCTTGTTCAGGAAACTGAACTGTGGATGGCAATCTAACTGGCTGTATCACCGTCCGGAATGGAGGGTGAGGGGTGTACTGCACAGAACGGAAATAGGCTGCAGAAAGTTGTAAACTCAGTCAGCTCCAACATGGGTACTAACGTCCCAGGCATTCAGGACTTCTTCAAGTAGCAATGTCTCAAAAAATTGGCATCCATCATTAATGTCCCCCACCACCCAGGACATTGGACACCACCCAATGTTCCCATTGCTACCGTCAGTGAGGAGGTACAGTACACCTGCTGTACAGCATCGTGGACCGGCCGGGGGGGGGGTGTTAAACACGATCGGAATACAGCGATTACTCGAAGGGGGTTCCTTATGCCCAGTCTATTCCACAATTTAGGTTTATTAGCTCTCAGCACTTGTTTCTGTACTGCTTGCTCACGTTTTTTCTGCTCAAAAAACTCAGCAGCTTTGTCTTTAAGAGCAGGGTGCTTGGACTCAGGGTACCGAAGCAGTTCTCAGGGCTTCATCAGACCGCCTCCGGGCCGAACTCCCGGCCGCCTTGGCCAGTGCGGCTGGTCGGGGTGGGGTGAGAGGACAAGGTGAGGGCCGGAGGTCCCCGTACCGGGGCTGCGGCGGTCAGAGTCCGGAGAGAGCGGCCGACCGAGCGCGGAGAGTGACAGGATGCCCCCTCCACCCACCGGAGGATCTATCGGCCGACAAAAGTTTGGAGCGAGGTAGCTGCTCTGCGAGGTACCTGAGCCTGAATGAGGTCGTCTGCGAGTGTTTTAGCACCGGGTTCCCCGCGGACATTCGGTGTGGTGAGCAGGATCAGAGGCGGCGCCCGCCCGTCCGCGCTCCGGGCCGCTACCAACGGCGCTTCCCGCCGGCCGGCCGGCCGCGCGATCCCTGGCGCGAGGGTGTCACTGCGGTTCGGCGGCCGGTGACCTCGCGTGGGCGTGACAGGGAATGAGGGAAGGTGCAGCTGGCTCATATCGGCACATCATATCGTTTCCTCGCGGCCCGGTGGTTGGGGACCACAGGAGACTGAAAGCACTGATTCAGAAATATCATCTTCCTCTCGCCATCCGATTTCTGAATGGAGAATTAACTACTTTCTTTCTCTCTTTTTGCACTACTTAAGTAACTTTTTAAATATATATATTTCTGTTATTTATAATAATAATGCTTTTATCAATACATACTGCTGCTGCACAACGCCAGATTTCACAACGTATGCCAGTGATATTAACTCTGATTCTGCTGCTCTCCCTACAAGCTCCTAGGAATGCCTGACCTCTCGGGAACAGTCCGAATCGTCGTGGCAACAATTCCACGGATCGTGAGCAGCAGGGACACTGAGTGTCCATCCCTCTCGCCGCGTCTGTAAAGCAGCCAGCATTATCAAAGTCTCCACACACCCCCAGGCACTTTCTCCCCCGTTCCCACCAGGAGGAAGAACCTGAAAGCACGTACCACCAGACTGAAGGTCAGCTTCTGTTCTGCATTGTTATTGAATGGTTTCTAGTCAGAAAAGGTGGACTCTCGACCTTGTTATGGCCCTTGACCTTATTGTCCACCTACATTGCACTTTCTCTGTAACTGTAACACTTTATTCTGTTCTCTGTTGTTTTCCCTTTTACTACCTCATTGCACTGTGTAATGGTCTAATCCAGATGATCAATATGCATGATAAGTTTTCATTGTACTTTTGCTATGTGTGAAAATAATAAGCCAACTTATCACAAGCTCAAAGGCAACACGAGTGAATCTGCAGATGCTGGAAATAAATAAAAAACACAAAATGCTGGCGGAACTCAGCAGGCCAGACAACATCTATGGGAGGAGGTAGTGACGACGTTTCGGGCTGAAACCCTTCATCAGGAGGGTTTCCTGATGTTAGCTCTGATTCTAAGTTAACCCTCCTGATGAAGGGTTTCGGCCCGAAACGTCGTCACTACCTCCTCCCATAGATGCTGTCTGGCCTGCTGAATTCTGCCAGCATTTTGTGTTTTTTATTTACCACAAGTTCGGCTGGGGAGCATGAATTCAGCTAATTAAATAAAACAGAACTGGGAATAAAACATTACTATCAGAAACATCGAGCAGCATGGCAATGAAGTAGTTAATGTAATGCTTTACAGAGCCAACTGTAAGATGGGGGTTCAATTTCCGCTGCAGTCTGTAAGGAGTTTGCACATTCCCCCCAGGAATGCGTGGGTTTCCCTGGGGTGCCCCAGGTTCCCCCCACATTCCAAAGATGACCAATTTGTGGGCATGCTGTGCTGGTGGACGGCAGAATGGTGACACTTGTGGGCACCCGGCACTTCCTCGGACTGTGCTGGTCGTCGACTCAAATGATGCATTTCACTGTGTTTTCATGTACATGTGACAAAATTAATCTTAATGGTGACCATGAGTCCACAGTTTCTGTAAAAATTGACAGAGGGAAATTAAACAGTCGACCGTAGGGTCTTGCCCCGATATGCCAATTTTTTATTTCTCTCCATAGATTGCGGAGTTATTTCAGCATCTGCAGAATCTCTAGCATTCATGCTGTAAACATTCAGCTGGATTAGCAGGTATCCTGGTGCAGCCCATTATACAGGAGACACCAGATCTACAGCAGCATCAAATGATCAAAGAAGCAATGACGGCATTTGGAGATGAGCAAGATCCCACAAACAAAAACAATTGTAACAAAAATCAAGCTGCTGGAGATCTTTCAGCCTCTGCAGGTTCTAGACTCAAAAGGCTGACTGTTCATTTTCCTCCACAGACGCTGAGTTCCTCCAGCAGTTCATTTTGTGTTCCAGCGTCTGCAGTCCCTTCTGTCTCTAGTTTTGGAGGGCAAGACTGGCAGTCATTTGCAAGGGAAGGAGTGGTTGTAAAGGTGGAGTAGTAGAGCTTTTTTTACACCAGGAGTGGTGGGTACCTGGAATGCACTCCCATGGGCTGTGGTGGAAGCAGACACGACAGTGGAGTTTCAGAGGGATTAAGGTAAGAACTTGGTCAGACAGGGAATGAAGATTTGGAGTTCATGAGCAGGCAGAGAGAAAGTTTAATTTGTGATCTTGGTCAGCAGAGACACCATATCAGAAACAGAATCAGGTTTATTATCACGAGGTAGGTTGTAAAATATGCTGTTTTGCAGCAGCAGTACATTGTAATATTTAATAAAAAAACTACAAATTAAAATATGAGATATATATATATATATCTTGGGTGGCAGGGTTGGAGATACGTCTCTACCAAAGGAGGTGTAAGTGTTCCTTCCTGCCAGTAGCCTGCAGGCCATCCTTGCTTAGACCCCCAATCAGGGTCACGTGAAGCCAGGGGAACAGGTGGTGGACAGTTGTATGAGCAGTTGCTGCATATCACTAGTCCTGGTTACGTGACAATCTGTGATTATGGCTGGGGTCACCCATCTTGTAAAGACGCTGCCCAAAAGAAGCCAGTGGTAAACCACTTCTGTGGAAAATTTCCCAAGAACAATCATGGTCGTGGATTGAGAAAAGAACAGCAGCACGAAGGGTATCTTCCCTAGAGGGTTAAAGACAGACATAAGGACCATGATTGCCCATGTCATGTGATATAGCACATGATGACATATATTAAAATAAATAGTGCAAAAAGCGAGCAAATAAAAGAAAAAATGAGTTAGTGTTCACGAGTTCATTGTCCATTCATAAATCTGATAGTGGAGGGGAAGAAGCGGTTCCTAAAATGTTGAGTGTGTGTCTTCAGACTCTTAGCGCCACCCTGACAGTGAGAAGTGGACATGCCGTGTGCAGTATTTGTCTATCTTTATGTTCATAGTATCTTTATTTCACTACAAAGGCAGAACATGCCAGTTATGATTTGGGGGCTTAGCAAAAGAGAAAAATCAACACGCATATAATTGACGGGGGAAGAAGGAGTGAGTAAAATTATGGACCTCCTGTGGTGAACATGGAAGGCATGCTATGTTGGTGCTGGGACATCTGAATCTGAATCTTTAGTCCCTAACACGGGGAACCAGTCGGATGAACAGACACTACCAGTGAGTATTGGAACTGCTCTCCAAGCCTGCACATCAATGCATCTCACATTCTTCACCACTTGTGCACGGTGGGACATGCTGGGACCTACACCACCAGGTTCAGAAAGTTATTACCCCAAAACCATCAGGCTCTTGAACCAGAGGGGATAACTTCACTCACCCCAACACTGAACTATTCCCACAACCTAACCATTCACTTTCAAAGACTTCTTTTCTAA
Organism: Hypanus sabinus; assembly: GCF_030144855.1. Classification (NCBI taxonomy): domain Eukaryota; kingdom Metazoa; phylum Chordata; class Chondrichthyes; order Myliobatiformes; family Dasyatidae; genus Hypanus; species Hypanus sabinus. Next base: position 25,702,705 of record NC_082723.1, on the reverse strand, counting down.
TGTTCTTGATATTTATTGTTTTTTTTATCTTTTTGCATTTGTTGGTGGTTTGGGTGTGGCCTTTGACACTTGTGTTTCTTTGTATTTACTATGAATGCTTGCAAGATAATGGATTTCAAGGTTGTATTTTGTGACATATATGTACTTTGATAATAAATTTACTTTGAACATTGAACTTTCACGTTCAAAGTCATTAAACCTTGTCAAAATCATTAAATGCCTGCAGTTTCTGTTGCATTTTTTTCTTAGGACAATTCAGGAACATTTTCACTTTATTTTTTACTTCGAGATAAGCACAGTAACAGGCCCTTCAGGCCCAATCACACCCATCACTCTTCCACTTGCAGGGTTGGGGTTCCCAGTGTTGCTGTCTTCTCAAGCCCGTAACTCCTACTGGGGCATAGGCTATCCACAGCAGCTTACTAGAGACCTCTGTCCTGAGCCAGTCTTTCAAGTTGTCCCCAGGTGTAGCCGATCATCTTGGTATATTCAACCTCTCCCAGGAATGAGGCTTGTGGAGCTTCTGTAGCTCTGGGTTACTAGCCCCATGTTCAGTCCTCTTCCTTTTGCAGCTGGGGAGAGTTCCAGTGTTGTTGTCCTGGAGTATTTGGAGAGAGGATCCCAGTGTTCCAGCCCAAGAGGATGCTGGGTGGAGGGTCCCAGTCAACCAGTCTGAGGACTGAACGGGGTCGGGGTTGGAAGCATTGGAAACTGCCAAATTCCTAATTACAGTGATCTTTGTAGGTCTTAGGTCTGCAAGTAAATCATGGGCTGTTAGCTTTAGAAAGATGTGAAGCGTTCTCACGGGCTGCCATTAGTTGATGCCCGGAATAGGTGGGGTTAGTGAACACATGTGAAAGGTCAAAGGGAGATGGGCTGGGCCTGAAACGTCGACTGTTTACTCTTTTCCATTGATGCTGCCTGGCCTGCTGAGTTCATCCAGCATTTTGTGTATGTTACTTGGATTTCCAGCATCTACAGATTTTCGTGTGTTTGCACAGCCTCTGACTTTAATACAAACAAGAACTGGTCTCGTTGGAATGTGCGGGATTCTAATGTTGACGCTGTCGGACTGGAGCTACGCTGGTCGGAGTCTGGAATTAAAGGCCATAATCATAATTCCAAATGGCATAGAAGGCCATTCATATGGGTGAAAAAAAACTCTCATTCAGCTTGTTAATGAGAGTGGTCAGACTGGTTCAAACTCCCACGAAGAGGACAGCAACTCAAATAACAGACTTGTGCAGAAGAGCGTCTCTGAATGCACGACACATCGAAGGTTGAAGTGGAATGTGCCCCAGCAGCAAAAGGCACACTGGGGTTCACTCCTGTGCCTAATAAAGTGGCCACTGAGTGTATATTTTGGAACAGACCCAAAGGGCTGGAATACCCACTGCTCCTTGACCGAGCCTGAGCAACAGAAAGCAGAACTGCAGCATCAGTCGTTCTGCTTACTTCTTAATCTACTTCAGCTAAGATAGCTAATGTAACATTTATTATTAAATGAGAATTAAAACATAGGAAAAAAATGATGCAGCAAGAAATGGGATTGGTAAATTGGCTTTTATAGCCTTTTAAAACAATAATGCCCTATAAAAAGAATTTATATTGCATTTTCTTAAAAGCAATTTGTGAAAAGATCTTCAGTAAAATATTTAAATCCATCTTTTAGCTACGTTTGTAAGCAAAACTGAAATTATGTTGACATATTGCAAAATACTTCAATTTTACCCATTAAGGTGTTTATCAGCACACTGGGAAGTGCATGATTGAGGAAGAGTGTGCCAAATTTTACTGCAATTGCAACTCTAAAAATCCATAAAAGTACAAATTGTATCAGCGCCGCAGATTGACATATTTATGGAACCGTTAGCTTTCTACGATGTGTACACAAAGTTTATCTTTCTACAATCTGAACTGATCCACTGCGGCAAAATTCAAAAAGGAAACTCTCAAGGAAATTGCTTCTAAAGGTCTAGCTGTAAAATATCTTCCTTTAAAATTCAGGTTTATGATCGTCCTTGAAGAATGGCCAAGTTAGATGGGTGAAAGCTGGAGCGGGATGGAGACGGAAATAAAACTATCGGAACTCCTACAGCACTAACTTTATTATTAGGGAATAATTTGCTGCAATTAAAATTTTTCCTTGTTAGTGAAATTGTATCTTATTCTAAATGGCTAATACAATGGGGCATAATTTTAATAAGATTATGAGAGACATAGACAGACAGTATCTTTTTCATGGGGTTGAAATGTCCAATACCAGAGGGCATGCATTTAAGGTGAGAGAAAGCAAGTTCAAAGATGATGTGAGGGGTAAACTTTCTTGTTTTACGCAGAGTGGTGGGTGTCTGCAATGCCCTGCCTGGGATGGTGGTGGAGACAGATACATTAAGGACTTTTAAGAGATGTTCAGATAGACCCATGAATGTGAGGGAAATGGAAGGACATGGACATTGTGTAGGCAGAAGGGATTAGTTTAGTTGGTCATTTGATTACTAATTTATTTATTTAGTTCAGCATACCATTGTGGGCTGAAGTGCCTGTTCCTGGGCTGGGCAGTTCTACGTTTCAGCTGATTGGAGGAAAGTATGGTGTCAGAGGAGGGTGATTTTTTTCACAGACTAAGGAGATGCATGGAACAACCTGTCAGAGGTGGTGGTAGTGGCAGATACATTAGGGGTGCTTAAGAGACTTAGACAGGTACATGAGTGACAGAAAAATGGAGGGTTGTGTATGAGGGAAGGGTCAGATTGATCTTAGAGTAGGTTAAAAGGCTGGCATAATGTGGGCTGTAGGGCCTGTACTGATCTATAGTGTTTAATGTTCTAATAGAAAGAAAACTTTAAAGCAGCATCAAAGCTTTTGCATTTTTGTTCTATAGGTGCATCACGATTTGAGGTTGGGTTTTGGTCATGCAGGCCACTGCCTTGTATTGATCATGCACAGAGCTCAAGTCCAAAGGTCATTTTATTGCATCTCAGGACGTGTGGTGACGATGAACCAATTATCATTTGCAGAGAGACAATCAGTTTATAAAGAGGTAAATAGAAGTGTAGCATTCTCTCATAATTACATGCATTAGGGGCTTTGGAGATGTTGGGAGGTGATAGGTGGAAGAGGTAAAGGACCGAAGATAGAGGAATCTGATCGTTTAGTGGAAGATGGAAGAAAGGAGGGTAATCAGAGGGAGATGATGGGCAGGTGAGAAAGTGTGAGAGGGAACCAAAATCAGGAATGGAGAAAGCGATTCCTGATTTGTTGGGGCATCAAGAGACATGGTGTGAGGGCAGGTTTATGGGGTTGAATGGGATCTCGGATCATCCATGATGAAATAGCAGAGTGGACTAGATGGGTTGAATGGCCTAATTCTGCTCTTATGTCTTATGATCTAAAATAGTAAGGGAGGAGAAAGTACCAGAAGCTAGAGAAATCAAAATTCATGCCATCAGATTAGAGGAGGCCTTGGATAACATGTTGGAATGGGAAGTTGAATTGAAATGGGTGTCCAATGGTGAACAAAAATGACCACTTGTCTAGTGATGGTCTATGCTTTTAATTGTAGTGATGAAACAAAGTTTCTTCTTGAACTTTGCCCTTGTTAAATTGGAGAGATCTATTCTGTAATTCAGTTAAGAATGAATGAGTTCAGAAGTCAAATTAAAAGAAAATTCTGAAACTTAAAATTCAGTTTAAAAAAAGATGTCTATGTAAATACTGTGCCTTGACTTAAACCTCTTGTACTTGCCATGTTGACTGGCATTAATTCACTGCTCTATCACTGATGGTTGTAACACAATTTTATGTACCCAGATGCTCTCAAAAGCAGTAACTGTATCCACTCCTTAGGTGCTTCACATTATCAAAAATAAAGTCAATAGGTGGTTAAGAAGGCGTATGTTGCATTGGCCTTTAGTTGGAGGATTGAGTTCATGAATGTGAAATATTGTCATGGCTCTATAAAACTAGCTAGACTACACTTGGAGTATTGTGTTCGGGTCTGGATCCCTCAAAGGAAGCATGTGAAAGCTTTAGCGAGGGTGCAGAGGAGATTTACTGGGATGCTCCCTGGATTAGAGAGCATGTGTCATGATGAAAGGTTGAGCAAACTAGGGCTTTTCTCTTTGGAGCATCGAAGGATTTGAGGTGATTTGTTAGAGCTGTATAAATGTTTAGAGACAAAGATAAAAGTCAAAAGCCAGCACCTTTATACCAGGGTGGGAATGGCTAATACGAAGAGGCATAGTTTTAAAATTGATTGAAGGAAAGTATGGTGGGGGGGGAAATCAGAGGTAGGTTGTATTTTACACAGTGGTGGGGGTGTGGAAAGTACAACCATGAGTGGTGATTAGGGATGTGCATGAAATAAAAATGGAGGGTTATGTGGGAGGGGTTAGATTTATCTTAGTGCAGGTTAGAAGATCAGCACATTATGGTGTTGGCCAGAAAGAATGACAATCTTCAAATCAGTGAATTCAAATGAATCAAGGACAGTGGAAGCGGTCTTTGTTCTTGCCGTGTGCTTGGGGGATGGAGGCTGCCATTTTGTGAAGACACTCTATTCTTCATTTTGTGAGCTTGACATGCTGGGCTTGATCAGTATTTTAAGGACAACACAAAGACTCTTCAGGTAATCTGCTGGACTGGAGGTCATTTCCAAATAAGGAGCTATTTGTGCAGTGTTCTTTGGTTGGCTATAACATGCAGGATTGTGAATGCCTGAGGTGATTCGAGCTCATTGCTGACTGAGAACAAAGAGCCATGAGTCAGCCTTGATGGGAAGAGAACAATAGATGGATGCTGGCTTGGACCAGAGCCAATGACCAGGTGTTAAAGGCCAGACACATGACCTGCGACCAATGACACGGGAATGCGACATTTGAATTGATAAGAAATGGATATAAAAGTGGATGCTTTGCGGGTGCTGGTGGCGGTAACTTTGAAGAATAACCATCGCAGATACAAGCGAGAAGAACCCAGCGTGAAGCACGTGGAGAGTGAATCGGGACCACGACGAACAAGGAACGCCTGGCCAGCGTAAATTCCTCTGCCCGGGTAATACCTTTGCTATTCTTTGACTATCCAGGAGAGTCAGGGATACTTAGCAGGTGTACGTACAAGGTATTTAGTGTATGAATTCACGTATTTGTTAGTTTGAACAATAAAGGTAATTGTGAGTAAATACAGATCTCTCTGTGCCTCACTCAGAATCGTTGGAAGAGGTAGAAGCTGTATCTCTCTTTTTTTTCAACAATGGGCTGAAGGGAATGCTGTACTGCTGTACTGTTCTATATATTAACCCAGATCCCAAAGGGAACAAAGGAAAGCGAATGAACAGCAGAGATAGGAACCAGAGGTAAAGGTGCGAATGATGAGGGAGAGAGCAAGTCTAGATACCATTGGTTCTTGGGGAAATGGGTGGGTTCTTATTTACTCACATTAGTGCTTGCAATCCCTTGTTGACCCTTGAAGAGCTGAGAACCAGCTGCTCTAGTGCTGTCTGGAGTTTGCATCAGGATGGCAGATTACCCTGCTTGAAGAGCACTGGTGAGAAGAATTCTCACCCACCAGCCACTTGACCTTGTGCAACTAGAATAATGGTCCACCTGGACTCGGCTAAAAGTAGAAGATTCTGCCCCTATGTCTAATAATGGGGAATAACAACAGGAAGGTCACAGTGCATGAGTGCAAGGAAAATCTAGAGCTAAAAGAGAACAAATGCAAAGAGGGCAGCACAGGAATGCAGCCGTCAGTGTAACGCTATTATAAACCCAGCTTTAAGATTGAGGTTTGATTCCTGTTGTTGTCTGTGAGAAGTCTGTATGTTCTCCTTGTGACCACGTAGGTTTCCTCCCACATTCCAAAAGCAAACAGATTAGGGTCAGTAAGTTGTGCGAATACTATGTTGGTGCCAGAAACGTAGTGATGTTTGTGGGCTGCCGAGCTCATTCCTTGCTGCATTTTACTGTACCTGTGACACATAAAAGCTATTCTTCCTTTTCTTCAAATGAGATTGAAGGTGCAGGGCAACTGGGATTGTGAAGTTGCTGGGCGGGAGACAGCAAAGTACAATAGTTAGAGGATCACTCTCCTGTCCAGGATCAAATAGATGGAGCACACAGAAACAGAAACACTCAGCAGGTGAGGCAGCATCCATGGAATTAGAAATAATTAACATTTCAGATGAGATCCTTGGAAAGGGACTCGTGAATTTTTTTCTTCCTGGATCCTGTCAGAAGGTCCCTGTTTCTCCCTCCACAGCTGCTAGACGTCCTGTTGAGTGTTCCTGCTTTAGATTTACAACATGTGCAGTTATTTGATTTTCTTAAATGTGGAGCAAAGTTTGAAAAGTTGCCTTTTTTGCCTCCCAGTGAACTGATCCCAGAAGTGATGACAATAGCCAGAGTAAGCATCTAGAGGAGTGGAGGCAGGTCTGTGGAGTTGAGGCTGCACACTCCCAGGTTGATGACACTTACTTGCAGGCAGAGTAGAGCATCTTGTTAAAGCAGGAATCAGGCAGCAGACTTCAATCTCACCAATATCAACTTGATATCAGTGAGATGATCGAAAGGGAGTTTGCACAATTCATTTGAGAACTTCAGGCTTTTAACTCATTTTGTTTAAGTGGTTGCTGAATGCTGTGGAGATGTTTACAGTGGTTGAATTTATTAAACTGCTCCAGGGAAATGGCTGATGTGAACAAATCTTCAGTTTGGGGACTGAATGGGAGTCCAGAACACAGGAAAATGGAAAGTAAAATTGTCTGAATCAGCAGTTGTTCTTGGAGAATCCTGTAAATATGAGCTTGTTTTAAATTTACAGTGCAAACTTGTTGATAAAGAATATTTCAACTAAATGTTAACAGCGTTTGGAAACCACAGATTTTTATACATTTTTGCCAGGAAGAAAATGTTTTTAAACATATTATACATTCCCATACTGTCTGAAATGACAGATTGAAATAATACCAGCTATTTTTTTTTTCTTTTTACACAGTGCTTTGTCATTATATTATAGTTAGCAGGTACAATGCAGGAACATTTACAGGTCACAGTAAAAACTAATGTTTATTTCTTCCAGAGGTAATAAAAAATCTATTATTCAGCTGTTAAGAAAAAAACTGTTAAACTACTTATCCCGTAATTGTATTTTTTATGGAATCAGAAAAGGAAATTTCATGGTTTTGTCCCAACATGATTAACTTTTGTCTTTGATCAAGTGACAAGCTACGACACCTGTGTGAAGTCACTTGTCTGACAGTGCAACTTATTGTCTCCATAATCCTTGGGTGATTATATACTCCCCGTGAATCAAAACATAGGGAAGCAAAATGAGCCACTTGCATTTTTCTCTGATATGGCTGCTTGTTAAGAGGAAGAATATTGAAGGAAAGCCTGCGTCCCAAACAGGAAGCGGAGGATCCTTTGAACACACGAGTAGCAAGAGATCTCAATGTCTCCTAAATTTTAATCAGTTTCTTTTGCTGTGCTCTGTTCTTGGCAGCCTGTATAGTTACAACTTCATGGTCCTGTCTCCCACCTATAATACCGTGGGAGTGTGGACCTTCTCTCACTCCGCAGAATTGTCTCGACTGTTTACTACTGTCCTGATTTTTTGTCCTTTTGAAAACTGAAGCTTGTTCTTCTGCTAAGTTTTCGTTGCTTTTGAGCCTGGTAGTCTGCTCGTGCCGAACTTGCTCTGGATTCCAAAATGTAGTTTATCTAGCAACAAGCAGAAACATAGAAGTACAATTATTTTGGCAGCTGGTTAAGATGAAAGAAAATCAGTAACATTGTTAAGCACACTTCAGATACCATTTGGCTGGCATGGACTTGATGGTCCAAAGGGCCACTTCTGTGCTGGCTTGCTCTATGATGTTCAAACAAATTTTCAAGAATGATTTGGATCTTAGTTCTCAATCAAGCATAGAACATGGAACACTTCAGCATAGTACAGGCCCTCTGGCCCACATATTGTATTGACCTTTTAACCTACTCTTTGAAACTCGTACATCTGCCTGCACCACCACCCCAGGCAGGGCATTCCATGCAGCCACCACTCTGCACAAAAGTCTTAATTCTGACATCCCCCCCCTATACTCTGCTCCAATCACCTTAAAATTATGCCCCCGATATTGGCCTGGGTGATGGGGTGGAGATATGTCTCCACCAAAGCAGGTATAAGGCGCTCCTCCCTCCGCTAGCCTGCAAGTCACCCGTAGGTGAGGTACTTAGCCCCCCCCCCCACCCCCATCCCTGATCAGGGTCACATAAAGCCGTGGGAGCAGATGGATAGCTGTACTAGCAGCCGGTGCATATCACAAGCCTTGGTTGTGTGACCACTGACACCAGGAAGACAATCTCTGAAGAGTATTGACGGGCGTCACCCGTCTTGTAAAGACACTGCCCAGGAAAAGACAATGGTAAACCACTTCTGTAGAAAAATTTGCTAAGAACTATCATGGCCATGGAAAGACCGTGATCACCCACGTCATACGACACAGCACAAAACGAACAAACATATTAGCCAGTTCCACCCAGGGAAATAGTTCCTGGCTTTCTACTTGATATACGCCTCTTGTCAAGTCACCTCTAAATATCTTTCACTCCAATGAGAAAAGCCCTAGCTCACTCAACCTATCCTCATAAGACACGCTCCCTAATCAAGGAAGCATCCTGGTGAATTTCCTTGGCACCCTATCCAAAGGCTGCACATTGTTACTGTAATGAGATGACCAGAGCTACACAGAATATTCCAAGTGTAGACTAATTTGCAATTTTACCTTGTGGCTCTTGATTAACCATTTACAGCATTAGGAGATTCTAATTTTCTTGCTGAGGCAGAGGCTGACAGCCCATCCATGTTTAAAACTGATCTTGGCTCACCTGCTGATGGTCATTTACAATTGGCGCCAGTCCTACTGGAACACACCATGGTTTGGGTGCCATGTTAGCGCGGCACTATTGCGGTTTGGGATGTTCCGGAGTTCAGAATTCAATTTAGGCACCACCTGTAAGGAGTTTGTACATTCTCCCTCTGTGACCATGTGGGATTCCTCTGGGTGCTCTGGTTTCCTCCCACAGTCTAAAAATGTGCCTGTTAATAGGATAATTGGTCATTGTAAATTGTTCTTGTAAGTAGGCTAGGGTTAAATAGGTGGCTGCAGCTCGTTGGGCTGTAAGGACCTGTTCCTCGCTGTATCTCTTGACAAATAAAATAAATTTTAAAAACACACTACTACCACCTAAAGATGTTTGGAAATACATTTGATGAACAAAATTATGGTTATTTCAACATTCAATGGTAAATTTGAATTAAACATAAGCTGCAATCAACAAAATTTTGCAGGTTGCAGTTGTATAATTTGTGTAAAGGAGGTTTGTATTAGAAGTTTAGGTTGCAAAAATGTTCTATGTATATTGAAATAAATCTCTTTATCAATGAAATTCTACCAGAATGGAATTGTAATGTAAACTTCGTACATTTTTCACAGACGGAACTCTTCCAAATAGTACTTGAATTTCAATGAAAGCACTTTATACATAGTTCAGATCTGTAAGGCACAGGAAACATATTTAAAATTGAAGATACTTTTCACACAAACATTCAAATTAGGTGCAGGATAAGATGAATCCGCTCCTCCAGCCTGTCCTGCCATTCAATGGGTTGATCTGATTGTAAATTCCATATTCTTGCAGTAACCTTTCCCCCCTTGTTTATCAAGACCTTTCTACCACTGCATTACAATTTTTCAAGGACTGTGTGTGCACAGTGCTGTAGAGAATCACAAAGAGTCATCCTTCAAGAAAAAATTGTGCCTCAATCCATCTTAAGTAGACAACGCTTAGATTCTGCTACACAAGGGAAAGATCCTCTCAACATCCATCCTGTCAAGACTTCTCAAGATCTTGTATGTTTACTTTCTTAGAAGTTTGCGCAGATTCAGCATGTCACCTGAAACTTTGACAAACTTCCATAAATGCACAGTGGAGAGTATCCTGACTGGTTGCATTACAACTTGGTGAGGAAACACCAATGCCCAAGAATGGATAAGTCTTCAAAAAGTGCAGGATATAGCCCAGTTGAGCACAGTCAAAGCCCCTCCCAACATTAAGCACATCTACAAGGAACGCTTTCACAAGAAAGCAGCATGCATATCATGGACCCACACCATCCCGGGTATGCTCTCTTTTTGTGCTGCCATTGGGCAGGAGGTACAGGAGCCTTGGGTCCCACATCACCAGGTTCAGGAACAGTTATTATGCTTCAGTCATCAGGGTCCTGAAACAGTGTGGATAATTCCACTCACCTCAACACTGAACTAAGTCCACAAACTATGGACTCATTTTCAAGGGCATTACAATTTATTTATATATTTATTATTATATTCTGTATTTGCACAGATGGTCTTCTTTTGCACATTTGCTGTTTATCAGTCTCTGTGTGTATTTTTTAATTGATTCTGTTGTACAGGGGCACAACTGAGAGCATCCTGACTGGCTGAGGCACTGCCTGGTACGGGAACTGTACTTCGCTCAGTCGCAGGACTCTGCAGAGAGTGGTGCACACCGCCCAAAGCATCTGTAGATGTGAACTTCCCACTATTCAGGACACTTACAAAAAAGGCCTAAAGGATCATTGGGGACCCGAGTCACCCCAACCACAAACTGTTCCAGCTGCTACCATTCAGGAAACGGTACCGCAGCATAAAAACCAGGACCAACGGGCTCCGGGACAGCTTCTTCCACCAGGCCATCAGACTGATTAGTTCATGCTGACACAATTGTATTTCTGTTATATTTTACTGTCCTGTTGTACATTTTATTATATAAATTTTACTATAAAATGCACACTTAGACAGAGATGTAATGTACAGATTTTTACTCATGTATATGAAGGATGTAAGTAATAGTCAATTCAATTCATTTCTTTGTTCTACTGTGACTGCCTGCAAGAAAATGAACCTCACAGTATTATATGGAGACATATACATATTTTGATAATGAATTTGCTTTGAACTTTGAATTTTTAAGCCCTATTTTGCTCTTCTATGGTGAAGAATTAGTTAACCTTTAGCACATGACCATGAACTAATTTAGACATGACTGAATCTACAGATCTCAGCCTCAACTTTGAATCAAGATGACTGAGGATGGAAATTATTTTAAACAAGCATATCCTTAATGGATGCTTATCCCTGTGAGCTCCTTTACTGTGCAGAACAAAATGCCAGAACTGTTAGTTTAGAAATGACTATATAAAAGCCTCACGGCAAATCCCACAAACAGACCTAAAAAGGTGGAGCACAGTGAATAGAAGTGACACAGAAACTGATTCAGCATGAAAGACAGTCACATTAGCAAATCGTAAATACTTGTTTAACATGTCTCATAAAATGCTAATTTATTGGCCACGATACTTTGTGATGATAGCCGTGATAATTTTTAATGGAAGGTTAATGTAAAAATCAAAATGCAAAAAGCCCTTTGGCTTAGCATCAGTTGGTTCACTGAGAAGATTTGGCAGCTTAAAACCTGAACAGTTTTATGTACTGCTGGTTCTTCATAGTCGTTAAATTTTAAAGCTGATAGCTTCAAATGATGTGGAATATTTTTTTTCATGGCTAATAAAACCTTAGTTTGGACTAGCAAGAGTGATTGAGACAGTTAACTTGCTAATGTTTGAGTCAATTGGACATGTCCCTGATGTAGCTCACAATGACTGCTGGGCTCAGGAAAATCAATGATCATGAAATAAAGTGGTGACGTCTTGAGGCCTCCGTTGGTTGGGGCTGACCATGGATGTTGTGTCGCAGCTGTCAATGTGACATGCAAGCCAGGGCAGTACGATATGGAGAACTGTTGCCCATGTAAGCAGGCTCTCAGGCTCTCCCTCTCCACGAAGCTGATGAATTCAAAGGAACAGCAGAAATCGATACTGTTTGGCACCAGTGGCATTACAGGAGTTGCCAGTCAGTGTTGGACTCAAAGTAGGACTGCTTTAGGGACTCCAACACCAGATTCTTCCCTTGTGGTTTACTCCCAAAACCTCCCATGAGTGTGTATAGCTGCAAAGCAGCAGAGGGCTGAGATCCAATTTCCTTCTCCAAGATGAGCTGCCAACCACAGCAGAAGAGGACCATCTGCCCAAAGTGACTGGTTTTAGGGAGTCAGTAACCTGTCAGTAGAAACAGTTCACTGGGCTTAGTAGCTAAGCCACACACGAAGGCCAAGAGCTGGACTTCAGTGTCAGAGGCTATTTGAGGTGCACGCTATTGGGACCATTCAATAGGTAGTGGGAGCTTATCCACATTATCCCACCTGGTTATGACATCCGTAAGGAATCAAAGTGGTGATGAAAAATACAAAAATGTGATGGGGGCCATGAGCAGATGGTAAGGTTTTAAGATACTTAAGACAGTTTTACTTCATTGCTAGAACTAACTGTCCTGTGCTGCGACAAGCCAAGAATCTCTACTGGCTGCCAAGTTCCCACATGTAACACACACAAAATGCTGGGGGAATTCAAGTCAGGCAGCATCTACAGAGAGGGATATGCAGTCGACAGTTCAGGCCAAGACCCTTCATCAGTTCTGTTTATTCCTCTCCATAGACGCTGCCCAGCCTGCTGAGTTCCTACAGCATTTTGTGTGTTGCTCAGAACCTGCTACTCCTCAAACCTACCTTTCAAAACTGTGCTGAGAAAGGCAAAATCCCTTTGAAGCAGAAGCATTCTGTACTCCCTTAAGGCCAAATCACGTCACTTTCCTTCCCCTCAGCTCCACTCTGATTAAATTGGTAGTTGCAAGGCTTTCTGATTGTTCAGCAAGGATGCAACTTCTGGAATTTCTGAAATGTTCTGTCACAAGTAACACTAGTTTCCCTCTTGGGTCCTGTTATCTTTAATGTATTCCTATAAAAGTTGGCTTCAATTGTACCAACTGGTTGAGAAAATATTTCTTCCACTTCAACTCATAAAATGAGTACTTTGCCTAAATATGTTGGAGTGCAAGAAACATAAAACAATACAGCACAATCCAGGCCTTTCTGCACACAACATTTTGTCCATCTTTTAACCTACTCTAAGATAAATCTAACCATTCCCTTCTACACAGTCCTCCAGTCTTCTTTCATCCAGTGCCTATCTAAGAGTGTTAAATGTTCCCAAAGTATCTGCCTCCATCACCATCACCCCGGCAGGGCATTCCGCACAAGGATCATTCTATTTAAGAAATCTATTTTTGACATCCCCTATACTTTCCCCCAATCATACCCTCTCGTATTAGCTACTTCTGCAGAGGGAAAATATCTCTGGCTATCCACTCCGTACATGCCTCTTATCATCTTGTACACCTCCAGTCCTCCACTCCAAAGAGAACAGCTAACTCTCTCAACCTTCCCTATAAGACACGACCATGTTGCTTTTTCTATGGCATTAAAGCAGAGTATTTCTAAATGTATCAGCATGGTTCACACTTCATGTTTTTAAAAACTGAGATCAGTCTGTTTTTATCTGAATGGGAAGTACAGCATTTGTGCTACTTAGAGAATTAGAAAAATGGTTCAAATAACTTTTTGTTACTATTTTCTAATTGGCTTGATTGTCATATAAATTCCCAGCTGTTTAATTACTAGTCTTAAATAAGCATATTAAAGCCAACAATCATGAAGGAAGCATCAGCCTTTTGAAGAATTGTGTTGCTAACATAATACAATCCTTTGGTGGAGATCTGGAAGGACTGAACTGAAAGCTGAAATTACTCAAAGGTGACTCAAGCATCTCCACAGCATGCTTGAAGGTGGGCTGTTGATTTAGAAGAATCAGAATCAGGTTTATTATTACAGGTTGAATACCCCGTATTCGAAATGCTTAAGGCCAGAAGTGTTTTGGGTATTTTTGGATTTTGAAATATATAATAAGATGGCTTGGAATTGCCATCATTTCCGATTGACAGTACTGTGCAAAAGACTAGGGTGCCTAGACTTTTGCAGAGTACTTTAGTAATTTTATGTATTGCACTGTTCTGCTGCCATTAAAAAAAAACAAATTTCATGACATATGCAAGTGATGATAAACCTGATTCTGATATGGGTCTCTTTGAGGGGCTGAGGGTGGGAAGAGGGCGGGGAGAGGGGAATCATGGTTGGGAAAAGGGGAAAGGAGAAAGGAGGGAGTGGGAAGCACTAGAGGGACATTCTGTTATGATCAATAAACCAATTAACTGAAAGCAAATGACCCTGCCTGGTGTCTCAGGGCTGGGCATGTCTGTACCTGTGCCCCCTGGTGCTTCTCATCTTTCACCTATTCCCCCACCCCACACCAAACTGCCAGGTTTACAAACTTGCTCTCCACTCCACATTGAAATACAGTACTGTGCAAAGGTCTTAGTTACCCGAGCTACATACAGTATATGTGCCTTTTGACTTTTGTATAGAACTGTATGTGCTACCAGCAATCAGTCTCCGTTTTACATTTGTTCATCGCATTCTATACTTAACAGTAAAACTGATCACTTACCATTAACATAATGAAAATATGTGTACAAATTTACAAAGGCAGCTCAGCAGCATTGGGAGAATACCCAAATCAGCTGTTGAACAACAACAAACAACGGCAGGCTTTCAGTCTCCACCTATGATCCTGTGATTTGATTAAAAGGTTACAGTACACTGTATTTGTATTTTACTATTTTTAGGTTTTATGTAAGGTAGTGGTCACCAACCTTTTTAAGCCCAAGATCCCCTACCTCAGCCTTAGTGCAAGGCGAGATCAACCCCAGATAGATTAGTTACACGCATGCGCACCGGGGCAGAAAAGACCGGAAGTAAAACCCCGCAACCTGGAAGTAGAAATAATGCATAAACACCAGGGGTACCCACCCTTTTTTTACACTGCGGATCAGTTTAATATTGACAATGTTCTTGCGGACTGGCCGACGGGTGGTGTTAAACATGACAGGAATACAGCGACACTCAAGGCAGGTTCCTTATGTCCAGTCTATTCCACAATTTAGTTTTTGCGGCTCTTGGCACTTAGCTGCTGTCCCGCGCTGCTCACGTTTTTTCCGTTGAAAAAACTCAGCAGGTTCGTCTTTAAGTGCAAGGTGCTTGGAATCAGGATACCGAAGCAGTTTTGAGGGCTTCACTGCCTCATTAGACAGCCTCTGGGTCCGAGCTCCAGCCTCTTGCCCGCTCGCCACCAGACGCCTTGGCCAGGTGCGGTTGGTCGTGGGTGGGGTGAGAGGACAAGGTCAGGACCAGAGGTCCCTGTGCCAGGGCCACGGCAGTCGCAGTCCGGAGGGAGTGACTGACCGAGCAATTACTAATTACTGACCATGAAGGGTGCCCAAACTTCTGTTTCCGGCCCTGTTCCTTTATTTGTTATTTTGAAACTGTAAAAGATGGAAATAAAAAAGTAATCTTGCTTAACACAATAAAGAAATGTGTCATCATGCCTTTTGGAAATCAGGTCATCTTTTACTCACTCAGCTATTCACAGTAACAAAAATCTTGACCGGGGTGCCCAAAGTCTTGTATGCCACTGTATGTGAGGTCACTTCTCAGAACAATGTGTGGAGCACACTGTCCTGTGCATCTTCTGGGAACCTTCCAGTATCCTGTGCAACTTTCCATTTGTGACATCATGCCAGATTTCAAAAAGAAATTTGGACTTTGGAATTTTGGATAAGGGATACTGAACATGTACTGACATTTTGTGAAATTTGTTGTTTTGCAGCAGAAATACAGCACAATACACAAAATATACCATAGTTTATAAATTTTGTTAATATACATAACATTTATAAAATTTATATAGTATAGTATATTTTATGTATTATACTACATACATGAAAGTAACGCAGAAGAACAAAAATATTGAGGTAATGTTCAGGGGTTCATTGCCCATTTTGAAATCCAAAGATGGAAGGGAAGAAACTGTTCCTAAAATCCTGGGCATCTCTCTTCAGGCTCCTGTACCTCCCTTCCTGATGGCAGTAATAAGAAAGAGGGCTTGCCCTGAGTAATGGGGTTTCTTAATGATGGATGCCACCCTTTTTAAGGCGTTGCCTTTTGAAGATGAACTCAATGCTGGGGAGGCGAGTGCCCATGATGGAGGTGGCTGAGTTTACAAACCTCTACAGCTTTTTCTGATCCTGTGCAGTGGCCCCTCCATACCAGATGGTGATGCGACCAGCTAGAATGCTCTCCATGGTACATCTGTAGAAGTTTGTTACTGTTTGGTGATATTCCAAATCTCCTCAAACTCTTTATGAAATAAGCCACCAGCGTGCCCTCTTCAGAATTACATCCACATGTTGGGCCTAGTATAGACCTTCAGAGACGCTGACACTGAAGAATTTAAGGTGTCCCTCTGGAGGTCAGTTCACTAATCTGAAAACATCCTGTACTTGGAAAGGACCATATCCAACAAAAGAGATGGAACGGAAATTGAGCAGGATAGACTCTCCATTATGATACATTTTAAAATACAACACTGAGATGATTAAACAAAATAAATTTATATTTCCATTCCACATTTCAGGCGTGATTCTGCAAATCAATCCTTGGCTGTAAGAAACCAAAGACAACTTTCATTGGAGTTAATTTTATTCTATAGAACATTTTCAGTTTGGCTTCTTGGGGTGTGAGGCCTGAATGCATTAAGCAGTTATCTGTGTTCACCTCTAGTGTCAGTCCTTCAAAGTTGACTCCTGCTCTGTGATAGCAGGCAAGAGGTAGGAGTGTGAGTAGTCACTCATAAGCCACACAACAGCTGATGGTAGCCTTTCTTCTTGGATGGACAAGGGATAATGAAGGCACTTTTAAAAGTTCAGGGCAGAGAATCCCTGGGAAGGGAACTATTTGTGATATCTGCTTATCTGGAGACCAGGAAAATGCATGGATATTAGCTGAATGAAAATTAGGGGGAGGGCATCATAAAGAACAGATACTTGGGGGAGGATATGTCCAGATAGGAAAGAAACCCGAGATTCAGAGATTGAAGGCAGTGGAAGGGTAGAGGGCACCAGCAACAAAACAGATTACCTCATCCTGAGGTAAAGACCAGCCCAGGCTCTTTGCCATTGCTATTGAGAGTATAAGGTCAGGGAAAGTTTTGGGAGATGTCTGGTAGTGGAAAGTTGTGGGCTATCATGGCTTGTGGTGTTGTTGGATTTGGTGCACTCACTCAACTTGATCTGATATGTTACTGAACTGGCTGCAAACCAGCTAAGTCAAACAGCAGTTCTTGCTTCTGTGGAAGCAAATTCTCACACATGGCAGACACTTGCGGGCTGTCCCCAGCACATATTAGGACTGTGTTGATCAACGACACAAATGACACATTTCACTGTGTGTTTCCAAGCACATGTTAAAAATAAAGCTAATATTTAATCTTAATTTTAATTGCTAGGATGTTGAGGGCAGGAGGTTCAAAGACAGTATTGACATCGCCATTCCAGACTCGAACGTTGAATTAGCCACCGGCTGGCACTTGTGCAACACAAACATTGCTTTTCAGTTCTCAGCTCAAGCCTGAATGCTGACCAGGTTATAGCTGCACGTTTGCAAAGACACATTCATTACCCGAGTTGTGATGGATGCAGTCCTTAGTGAACACCGGCACTTCGACTTTTAAAATGGAGGGAAGGTCACTGATGAAGCAGCTTAGAACACTTGAGCTTGGAGCATTATTCTCAGGACCTTCTACAACCTCGTCTCGGGGTAAAGAAAACCGAGTTCCATTCATTAGAACCTCCTTCCTCTTTGCTATGTGCATCTGTCCAGTGGAGGTTTTATCCTAATCACTTCAGCTTTAAGTAGGGCTCTTACCATAAGCCACAGGAGCAGAATTAGGTCATTCAGCCCATCAACTCTGCTCCACTATTCAATCATGGCTGATTTATTTTCCTTTTCAACCCCATTCTCCTGACTTCCCCCTATAACCTTTGACACTCTGATGAATCAAGAACCTGTCAATCACTGCTTTAAATACACCCATTGACTTGGCCTCCACAGCCGGCTGTGGCAGTGAATTCCACAGATTCACCACCCTCTGGCTAAAGAAATTCCTTATCTCTGTCTAAAGGAATGTACTTCTATTTTGAGGCTCTGCACTCTGATCCTAGACTTCCCCACTATTGGAAACATCCTCTCCACTTACGTACCACATTCTGGTTAAAGCAGTCTTGACATTAAGAGCAGTTAGTCACAACTCATTTCTGCAATCCGGTGTTGGATTACACTGTATCATTGTTACTTTATTCGCAGTTTAACTTCCTTGCGCTTGTTTGTATTTTTATATAATTATCTATGTACAGTTGCAAGAAAGTTTGTGAACCCTTTGCAATTAATTGGTTTTCTCCATTAATTACTCATAAAATGTGGTCTGATCTTCACCTAAGCCACGATAATGCACAAACATAATCTGCCTAAACTAATAACAAACAATTGTACTTTTCGTGTCTTTATTGAACAGATTGTTTAATCATTCACAGATCAGGCTGGAAAAAGTATGTGAACTCTTGCATTTAGTAACTGGTAGAACCTCCTTTAGCAGCAATAACCTTCAAGTGTTTCCTGCAGCTGCTGATCAGACTTACACAATGGTGGGGAGGAATGTTAGACTATTCCTCCGGACAGTTCATCAATATTTCTGGGATAGCTTGCATGAACAGCTCTCTTCAAGTCATGCCACAGCATCTCAGTTGGGTTAAGGTCTAGTCTCTGATTTGGCTATTCCACAACACATTTTTAAAAAAATCATTCTGTTGTTGATTGACTCTTATGTTTCAGATCATTGTCATATTACATCTTCCAACTTCTGTTAAGCTTCCCATCCTCCTATAAAATGTATTGAAGCAATTTTGAATTCATTGTTCCCTCAATGATTGCAAGTTGTCCAGGCCCTAAGGCAGCAAAGCAGCCCAAACCATGAAGCTCTTTCCATCATGCTTCACAGTTGTGATGAAGCTTTGGTGTTGGTGCCCTTTTTCATCCAAACATAGTGGTGTATACTTCTGCTAAAAAGTTCAGCTTTTGTCTCAACTGTCCACAGAACATTGTCCCAGAAGAACAGATGGCTTTTTGCAACAATTGTGTTTTTTTTGGAGAGCAGTGGTTTCCTCTGTGATGTCCTTCCATGTATACCATTCTTCTTCAGTGATTTTCTTACAGCGGCCGCATGAAGAGACTTCAAAAAACTGTAGAGATTTCTGCAGGCCTTTTGCTGTTATCCTTGGGGTTTTCTCCCCCACCTCCTTCAGTATTGCATGTTGTGCTCTTGGTGTGATCTTTGCAGAACACCCACACCTAGGGAGAGTAGCAACAAAATTCCTCCATTTGTAGGGAATTTTTCTTACTGTTGTCTGGTGAACACTCAGGTCTTTAGAAATGCTTTTGTAGCCTTTTCCAGCTTTATGCACTTCTACAATTCTTCTTCAGAGGTCCTCCGAAAGTTGTTTTGATCTAGGCATGGTGCACATAAACAGATCTTTCTTGAAAAGAAGAGGCTGTGTCAGTAACCTGACTTCATGCCTTTTTTATAGGACAGAGCACCTCTACAACCCACACCTCCAAAAACATCTCATTGATTGGAACACCTGACTTCAAGTAGCTTTCAGAAGGCTTTACTCCAGTGGCTCACATACTTTTTTTAAAACAGAAACTATGATTGCTTAGATGGTGTACTCAGTATTGACAAGTACAATTGTTTGTGTTATTGGTTTAGGCAGATTGTGTTTGTCTACATAACGCATTTTATAAGTAATTAATGCAGAAAAACAGGTAATTGAAAAGGGTTCACACTTTTTTTGTTGCAACTGTACATGCAATTGTTCAGTGTGTTTCCTAGTGTTCTTCTGTAACATTTTGGGGTATTGCATTATTTAAAATGGAGGCTATCTGTTTGATTAAGTCTTATCTATAAAATTTGAATGGAATGTCTGTTATCTTTGGAAATTCAATGGAGTTAGAAAACTGGTAAAAGAAGAACAGAGCGTGTTAACTCCAGCTCTCTTCCTTTTGTTCCTTTCCTCCCATCACTTCTCTCACAACGAGGCTCTGTTCTTGTTATTCTCCTTTCCCCATCCCTTTGTTCTCCTCACACTTAATAAACAAGCATGAGCAATAAGTTTTATGCCTCAATCTTGACTTTTGAAGATCCAAGGATCAAAAACATCCAACACCAGCTTTTGGTCCATCAGTGGACAGAGGCTTAATGAGAAATGGAATCAAGTAATCTTGACAGATCCTAGTATTACCATCAATCAATGAGTTACTGATGAATAAATGCTGCGTGATAACTCTGCTGACAACTCCTTCCAATAGTTTGATGATTGAGATTAGATTGCTGGGGACTGGACATGCCCTGAATTTTTGTGGACAAGAGAAAGCTGGATGAAGTTCCACTGACAGGTACACACCAGAAATGGAAAATCTCAAAATATTTGTCACTACAGTCTCTTGCAAGGGTCCACAGCTGGTTGACAAGAATGATCCCAGGAATGAAAAGGTTAACATATGATGAGCATTTGATGGCTCCAAGATTTTAGGATTTCATTGAATTGAATGTGATTGACTTTATACTTACATCCTTCATATACATGAGTAAAAATCTTTATGTTACATCTCCATTTAAAAGTGCAATTTATAGTAATTTTTAATAAATAGTATGTACAACCGTACAGTCAATATAACATAGAAATGAATGAATAAGTCTGATGGCCTGGTGGAAAAAGCTGTCCTGGAGCCCGTTGGTCCTGGCTTTTATGCTGCGGTTTACCAAATGGTAGCAGCTAGAACAGTTTGTGGTTGGGGTGACTCAGGTCCCCAATGATCCTTTGGGCCCTTTTTACACATCTGTCTTTGTAAAAGTCCTGAATAGGGAGGGGTGATTTCATTAAAACCTATTGAATATCGACAGGCTGAGATAGGGTGGATGTGGAGAGGATGCTTCCAAGAGTGGGGGGAGTACAGGACCAGAAGGCGCAGCCTCAGAATAGAAGGATGTCCCTTTAGAACAGAGATGACAAGGAATTTCTTTAATCAGAAGGTGGTGAATCGGTGGAATTCACTGCCACAGACTGTTGTGGAAGTAGTCAACGGATATATTGAAAGCAGAGGTTGATAGGTTCTTAATTAGTAAAGGCATCAAAGATTAAAGGGAGAGAGCAGGAGAATGGGCTTGCGAGAGATAATAAATTAGCCATGATGGAATAGCAGAGTAGATTTGATGGACTGAATGGCCTAATTCTGCTCCTATGTCTTACAACAGTCAGGCTTGTGCATTCACCCACTTCTTCATCCATCTCTTGAATCAAATTGGCTTGACATTGGCTTCTCTGACTGATGGTTGCTGCAAATTGTCAGCCTATTTTGTACTCACAAACACTGCAGGGTATCCCTTGCAGTTGGAGAAAAATTGAAATGCTTACTTGGCCATTTTATTTATTTAATATAAGCAAGTTTCATGTCCTTATCTTTCATGATGGGATCCGAACTCTCAAGATTATGTAGACTAGTCTGGTAAACTAACAGTTAAATACAATTAGCTGACCACACATGGAGGACACAAGTCAAGGTGATCAATCATGAATGAAGATAACTGAGCAGCAAGATGTGAACAGTGTCACCTCTCATGAAAAGAGAGAAAACAAAGGTTATCTCAGATTATTTCTTGTTTGTTTCTGGAAGGCATTACAGAGGAAGTAAGTAATTAGATCACTTATTCAAAACAATGGACTGAAGCATTGCAGGGGCATCCAAGTACTGTTTGTCAGGTTGAGAAACACACACAAAATGCTTGAGGAACTCAGCAGGTCAGGCAGCATCTACGGAGAGAATGCTGATGTTTCCGGTTGAGACTCTTCATAAGGACTGGAGAGGAAGGGTGTAGAAATCAGAGTAAGAAGGTGGGGGAGGGGGAAGGAGTACACACTGGCAGTGAATAGTTGAGACCAGGCAAGGGGGAAGGTGGGGAAGTTTGGGTTGGGGTAAGATGAAGGAAGAAGCTGGAAGGGGATAGGTGGGAGAGGAAAAGGGCTAAAGGAGGAGGAGCACCAGAGGGAGTATTAGGCAGGTGAGCAGAAGGGGCAAGAGTGAAGCCAGAATGGAGAATGGACAAAGAGAAAGGGAGGGGAAGAAATTACCAGGTTAGAAAAATCGAAGTTACCGTCAGGCTGCTAGCAGAATCACTTGCTGGGATGCCTGGCTTATTGCAGAGTTTAGCAAGGAACAGCCAGTCTAAACTGTACACATGGCAATTTCCCACACAGTCATTAACTGATCACAGCAGGATTGCCTTAGGAAATGCCAGGCTTGGACAAGGTGTGGGCCTTGGTGGAGGGAGGGGATGGTAATAGTTCTAGAGTGGGGGTAAAAACATTAAAATTACCCACTTTTGATTAAAATGAGTACCAAGTATTGGGTACTTTCCATACATGGAATGACACCATAAGATTGTAAGACATAGGAGCAGAACTAGGCCATTCAGCCCATCGAGTTTGCTCGCCATTCGATCATGGCTGATTTATTATCCCTCTCAACCCCATTCTCCCTGAAACTTTTAACACCCTTACTAATCAAGGACATAACAGCTTCCGGTTTAAATATACCCGTTGATTAGACCTCCACAGCTGTCTGCGGAAATGAATTCTACAGATTCACCAATTAACACACCGACACTGCTGAGAGGCATTGACCAGTTGAGCTGGGAAGCAGGATTTCGGAGCCTTGCAATTTAGGTTGAAGAGAGGCTTTCGTATTTAGAAACAAACTTTTCTTTTCTGCTTCAAGACAGACTGATGGTTTATAGTCATCATTTCGCTGACTCTCTCCATTTTTGTACAGCCATACCAATCAATCTTTGTGTAGTTTCACTTTGTCTAAATATCCAACCACCTCACGTCAACATGAATGGGTCTCGTTCTAACATGTCACTTTCCTTCATTCTCCTTCCCTGTAAAAGGTAACACACATTACAACTCCCTGAATCAAAAAGCAAACGGCTGGAGGACTCAGTAGCTTAGGCAATATCTATGGAGTCAACTTTTGCAGCTCCTCCAGCCATTTGTTTTCTGCTCCATATTCCAGAACTTGCATAGATAGTTGTCTATCACCACCTGGTACAGAGGGGCCACTGCACAGGATCAGAAAAAGTTGCAGGAAGTTATAAACTCTGCCAGCTCCATCATGGACAATAGCCTCCCAAGCATCAGGGACACCTCCAAAAGGAGGCATTCATTGTTAAAGACCTTCGTCACCCAGGACATGCCCTTTTCTCATTGCTAACATCAGGGAGGAGGTACAGGAGTCTGAAGACACACACTGATTGTTTCAGGAACAGCTTCTTTCCCACCACTATCATTTCTGAATAGAAAGTGAAACCCATGAACACTACCTCAATATTTTTCTCACTCTCATTTTGCACTACTTAATTTATTTTTAATATATATACATTTGTTATAGTAATTTACATTTTAAAAATGAATATTTTTACAATGTATTGCTGCTGCAAAACAATACATTTTATGACATATGCCAGGGATAATAACCCTGATTCTGATATAACAATAAACTTAACTTTGATGCAAACTGTCTTCCCAGAGATTTAAGACTCTGGTGTCTTAATTTTAAGACACTTGGAGACAGCAATACACCATTAGCCATTTAATCACCAACAAGCAAGCTACAATATGAAATAGTGAAGAATTTATGCACGAGTATGATATTCTTGATCTAGGATACAAGTTTCATTAATTGCCGTCACACCAGTAAAATTGTCTTGGCCTGTGGCAGTGAACCGTGTAGATAGAGATAACATTGCAGGGAACTAGCCTTGCATCAGGGCAATGCACACAAAATTCTGGAGGAAATCCGCAAGTCATGCAGCATCTACATAAGGGAAGTTTTGGGCCAAGACCCTTCATCGGGACTGAGATGGAAAATGGAAGGAGGATCTTTACATCTTTGTGTGCGTTTCTTTAAATTTTATTTATCTTTTTCTGTTTTCTGAAAAGCTAAATTAGCTAGAGTTCAGGATTATCAATCCAGATACATTGAATTCAAACCCCTCCATGACGGAGAACTTAAATTCATGGAATTATGTAAATCTGGTACTATAAAAGAAGAAAGCTTGCCTCTCCATTAGATTATTGTTGAAAACCTCTTTGGTTCACTAATGCCCTTTGGGGAAGGAAATCCAACTATCTTATTGGATCTGGTCCAGATATGTTTGTCATCTTGGCCATTTCACCTTCTCTCGTCTACATTCTGGGAAGCAGGTTTAATCCGGATGCATCAATTATAAACACCCAGCCCAGCTCACAAATAGCAGCCCTTTTCTATTCCCGGTGTAACTACTGTGTCTGACTGTTATTTTGACTAATACTTTTGATTTAAAATAGCACTATGGCTATTGTGAACACAAGAGATTCTGCAAATGCTGGAAATCCAAAGTAACACATACGAAATGCTGGAGGAACTCAGCAGGTCAGGCAGCATCTATGAGGCAGAATAAAGAGTTTGTGTGTGTTATTATTGCTATTGTCTATGATTTTGTTTCAAAACCAGAAACATTTTGGCAACCAATTTTAGACACCTTCAACACATCTGAATATAAATGACTTTTTGAGAGCTTGTATTAACTATATTAATCTTGATGTTCCCTTTAATTACAACAATTAAGCCTTATAAATATATTGCCATTAAAGAGCCAGCATTAACGCCAATCCTTAAGTTTCCTGATAATTATTTAATCCCTTGTGTAGCCATTGAATCTCATTTCCACTGAAGGCCATACTTTAGCAGTTGTGAGGCAAGAATGCAGAACAAAATTCTGCATTCTTGCCTCACAACTGCTGAAGTATGGCCTTCAGTGAACACAGAATTGGTATCTGCAGTGCACAGCCAGAGCTGGTAGAGCAGGCTGGAGCAGTTACACACAAGTCATTCTATTTGTGTGAGTAGGAGGGAGGGAGGGAGGGAGAGAGCAAAGGGGCAGATATTGCTGTTGTTATTAGTTGTTTATTTTGCTGACCACTGAGGACAGGTTACGTTGGCACTGGAATGTGCGGGGACTTGCTGGCTGCCCCCAACCCATCCTTCAGTTGTGTTGGGTGTTAATGCAAATGACACATTTCACTGCATGTTTAATGTCATTATTGTTACATGCCATGTTGTATGATGTGGGCAATCATCGTTTCCATGACCATGACTGTTCTTGGCAAATATTCCTACAGAAGTGATTTGCCATTGTCTTCTGGGCAGTGTCTCTACAAGAAGGGCAACCCCAGCCATTATCAATACTCTTCTGAGTTTGTCTAATTTGCATATCCAGGACCAGCCACTCATACGACCATCCACCACCTGCCCCCATGGCTTCATGTTACCCTGATTTTTTTTGGAAGGGGTGAGGACTGAGCTACTACATGTTGTTCAAGAGTGACCTGCAGGCTAGTGGAAGGAAGGAGCGTCTCACACCTCCTTTGGTAGAGACACCCTGCCACCCGATGTTTGAAATACATGTAATAAATGACTGACAAGAGAAGATCTGCAGATGCTGGAAATCCAAGCAATATACACACAGAAAATGCTGGAGGAACTCAGCAGACCAGACGGCATCTAAGGAAAAAAGTACAGTCAACATTTCTTGATCATCTCAGTCCTGATGAAGGGTCTCCGCCCAAAACATCAACTGTACTCTTTTTCATAGATCCTGCCTGGTCTGTGGAATTCCTCCAGCATTTTGTGTGTGTTGGTAAATAGCCAAGCCTAACTTTTAACCATTTGGACAAGTATTTGAATGAGGACGACCTAGAGGGATATGGAATTAATACAGACAACTGGCAGTAGTCTTGAAAGGCAAAGGGCATGTTTCTATACTGTTTAATATTGACGTGGACTATATTTTATCAGCCAGAGTCTTGCCCAATAACTAGTCTAGATTCCTCTGCAGTCTTGAAGTCTTACAGGCAACATGGCCGCCCAGCTTTGTGTCAACAATGAACTTGAATAATTAATGCAGACTGTCAACACTTGGGGCCCCAAAACTGATCTCCACAACAGTCGACAGCTTCCCAACCTGAAAGTGGCTCACTGACTCCTATATTCTATTTTTAATTCACACCAACACCTTATCACCTATGGTATCACCAACAGAATCAACAAACTCATTCGTAAGGCCAGTGATGTTGTGGGTGTGCAACTGGACTCTCTGACAGTGGTGTCTAAAAAGAGGATGCTGTCCAAGTTGCATGCCATCTTGGACAATGACCCCATTCACTTCATAATGTACTGGTTAGGCACAGGAGTACATTCAGCCAGAGACTCATTCCACCGAGATGCAACACTGAGTGTCATAGGAAGTAATTCCTGCCTGTGGCCATCAAACTTTACAACTCCTCCCTCGGAGTATCAGACACCCTGAGCCAATAGGCTGGTCCTGGACTTATTTCCACTTGGCATAATTTACTTATTATTATGTAATTATTTATGGTTTAGTATTGCTACATTTCTACACGATTCTTGGTTGGTGCGACTGTAACGAAACCCAATTTCCCTCAGGTTCAATAAAGTATGTCTGTCTGTATGACTGTTTAATTATCTTTTGTATAGTACTTTATAGGAAGTCTATACATATGATCTCATTCATCTTTATCTATGCTTCCTGTTCAATACCATTTCTTTCACATCACTTTCCTGCACTAATGTCATATCCATTGATTTGTATAATGTAACAAAGATACCCACGTGATCACCAAAGCTAACACATCATAGATACAGAGGGGAGGAACTCAGAGGGTTGGGGCTGAACTGGGACTAACAGTGAGGATGCTGTGATTGCATGGACCAGTTGAGCCAAAGGGCCTGGTGCCAAGCTGGATTACTCTGAATTTACCAGAATGCTTCCTACTTACAGGCTTACTAATGAACTTTCACTTCTACAATACATAAAAATAAAAAATTGCTGCAGATACAAGAAATGATAGAGGTGTATAAGATGATAAGAGACATTGATCATGTGGATAGTCAGAGGCTTTTTCCCAGGGCTGAAATGGTTGCCACAAGAGGACACAGGTTTAAGGTGCTGGGGAGTAGGTCCAGAGGAGATGTCAAGGGTAAGTTTTTTAAAAAAAAAACGCAGAGAGCGGTGAGTGCTTGGAATGGGCTGCCAGCAACGGTGGGGGAGGCGGATACGATAGGGTCTTTAAGAGACTTTTAGATAGGTACGTGGAGCTTATGGTAAGCCTAGTAATTTCTAAGGTAGGGACATGTTTGGCACAACTTTGTGGGCCGAAGGGCTTGTATTGTGCTGCAGGTTTTCTATGTTTCTAAATCTAAAATAAATGAAGAAAATACAGGAAACACAGCAGGTTGCAGAGAGAAAGAGGGTTACTGTTTCAGTTCAATTACCATTGGCAAACTGGGAATGAGAGAAAACAAGTTAGTTACGAGTTGCAGATTGAAGGGAACACCACTGATTGGGGCAAGCCCTTTTTCTCAATGGGTTAATGAAGGCAGTTTGCGAGAGAGAACATGGCCTATTGTCCACATTTTGAAATGAGGACAGTTAGAGAGTCAAAGGAATATAAGAGATGCAAACCACTGGGTCAGAAGGCATACCCAGTAGGTCAGGCTGTTGAACAAGAAAGTGAGGTAATGTCGCTGGTCCATTCTGATTCAGGCAGTGAAAGAAAGTTTCCTCAAGTTGCAGAATTTAATACTGCAGCTTCCAGTTTCCATAACTTCACTTTCTCTGTCTCTATCAGTACTGAACATTTATGACCAGGTATTATTCCTCCTCTGTCCGCAGAGCCTTACCCATTGAACTTGCCTTGCAGCTTTTGAGTTATTCAGGTTGTACTCGTGTTCTCTGTGGCCTTCAAAACTTCTGATCATTTTCTCTTACTGACTACCCCTGTTAACACACTGACCAAATGATCCTCTACAACCATGGCCACACAGTGAACTTGACCTCACCCTATCATCACATACAAAATGCTGGAGGAACTCAGCAGGCCCTCACCCTATCATTCCTCCCCCAAATTCTCAGCAGCTTGACACCGTCTTGTCTTTGCCTCTTTCCAGTCTGAGGGGGTTTCAGCCTGAGACGCTATCCTGTCTCTTGGTTCACAGGTGCTGCCTCACCTGTTGACTGCTTCCAGTATTTTCTGTTTTTATTTCTTACTTCAATAGCTCACTTACCATTAGCCACATTCTTGTTTTTCTTCTCTCCATTTGAGCACCAGCTTACAAATACCTGCTATCCCACTTTTATCACACTCTTGAATGGACAATAATACAGACTCTTGTCCTCACAGTTTACCCCATTATGATCTTGCACTTTATCATTTTCCTGCTCTGGACTTCTTTGATAGCCTTTGCATTTTATACTGCATGGCTTCTGTTTTACCTTATTCTAACTCAATGCACTGTGCAATGATTTGATCTGTATGAAGAGTATGTAAGATATGGTTTTCACTGAATTTAAGTACATCTACAATAATA
Organism: Hypanus sabinus; assembly: GCF_030144855.1. Classification (NCBI taxonomy): domain Eukaryota; kingdom Metazoa; phylum Chordata; class Chondrichthyes; order Myliobatiformes; family Dasyatidae; genus Hypanus; species Hypanus sabinus. Next base: position 25,674,200 of record NC_082723.1, on the reverse strand, counting down.
AGTGATTTTGTGTTCCTGTACTCAGTCACAATAATCTTTAGTAAATGAATTGCACGCCCAGCAATCTACCGATTTCACACTAGCCTAATCACAGTACAGTTTATAATGATAACTAATCTACTAACCAGTACACCTCTGGTCTGTGGGAGGAAACCGAAGCACCTGGAGGAAACCTACATAGTTATGGAAAAAACATTCAAACTCCTTGTAAACTGCACAGGAACTGAACTCCGAACTTTGGAATGCCCCAAACTGTAATAGTGTCGTGCAAACCACTATGCTACCGCGGCACCCATTGTAATGAAAATTAAAAGCTGACTCCCAGCAGCTACGACAATGTGCACTGCTTCAAACTTAGTTCCCTTTCTACATAAGCCACACAAGTTACAGTGAAGTATTTTCAGGGAACCTTAAAGATAGTGTGCCATTGGAGGAAAAGGAAAATCAACTTTAAGGACCTGAATCACAAAATTATCGAGAGAAGCATTTAATCAAACTGACATGTTACCAGCTCGAGCTTTCCCCCTAAACCAGGCTCAAAATTGCTTGAGGTTACTAAAGAACTTGGTGCACATGTTCATTATCTTCGATTCGTTCTCTTTCTACTCACTAGTAGGTTTTTGCGATTAAAATGAAATACCCTTCGAACTTAAATGCAATTTGAACTGTTACATCTGTTTTGATGCTAATGTTTTTACAACAGATTTTAATTTTAATAAGTTAAAGCACTTCAATGAAGCACTATATCATTAACATTTTAATTGCAAATGTAATGCCTTACAGAATATATAAACTCTGCAAGTATCTAATACAAACTATGTATTCACCCAAAAAAAATCAAGAGAAAATGACAAGATAATAATGATCAAAGTATTTCAGTGGTCAACAGCAATGTTCTTCTGTCAGTAACAGTGACACATTTTACTGAAGTGAGGTACAGTAAGGTGTCTTGCATAAAACAAATTTAACTAAACTACAGCTCCCTAAATTAGTGTGCAAAGTGTATTGTCAGGACACCAGGTAAAATCCAGCGGCTTGTAACTTGCTAAATTTTACTATAATTAATGAGAAAACATTCTTTTGAACCAAATCTTTCATACTGCAGAATTACTTTCCGCAATAAGTTACTGTTACTTCAGATTCAATACTTGCAACAATTCTGCACCAAGATAGTACTTAAAAACTCTCAACTATTGATGCACCAGCCTGTTTTACTCTGCTAATTTCATTTAAGTCCAGTTACCACAAAACCATTAAGACATAGGGAGATATTCTGCAGATGCTGGAAATCCAAGCAACACACACAAAATGCTGGAGGAACTCAGCAAGCTAGGCAGCATCCTACTGAAGGGTCTTGACCCAAAACGTTGCCTGTACTTTTTTCCATAGATGCTGCCTGGCCTGCTGAATTCCTCCAGCATTTTGTGTATGCTGATATAAGACATAGGAGCAGAATTACAACATTTGGTCCATTAGATCTGCGCCTCCATTCCATCATGACTGATTTATTATCCCTCTCAACCCCATTCTCCTGCCTTCTCTCTGCAACCTTTGATGCTCTTACTAATAGATCAACTTCCACTTTAAATATACCCCTTGACTTAGACTCCACAGCCATTTGTGGCAATGAATTCCCCAGACTCACCACCTTCTGGCTAAAGAAACAGCTCCTCACCTCTGTTCTAAACAGACACCCTTGTATTCTGAGGCTGACCCTCTGGTCCTAGATTCCCCCACTATAGGAAACATCATCTACATGCCCACTTTATCTAGGGCTTCCAATATTCGATAGGTTTCAATGAAATCCCTCCTCATTCTTCTAAACTCTAGCAACTACAGGCTATGTTAACCCTTTCATTCCCTGGATTATTCTCCTGGACCTCCTCTACTCCCTCTCCAATGCCAGAACATCCTTTCTTAGATAAGCAGCCCATAATTGCTCACCATATTCCAAGTACGGTCTGACCAACCCCTTACAAAGCCTCAGCATTTCATGTCAAAGCAGGCAGTTGAAAGTGCCTGGCTAAGCTGCACAGATCTGTTGCTGTGGATTTTAATCTTAATTCAGATAGCTTAATGAAAATAATGCCATCAGTTTTTCCTGTTCCAAGCATTCGCAGGGAAAGATGCCAGGTCTTTGCACAAGTGTCCTGGACCAAATTCCTGGTCTACAGAGACTTACAGCACTATTTAAGGAATAAATCTGGGAGGCTGACGTATTTTGTAAAAGAAGTTCAATACAATTGCCAGCATGGACAGAGCTCGGCAGCAAAGGAAACACATTTAATAAAAGGTCTCCATTCACACAGTTGCGGGACAGTTCACTCCGTTCAAAACAATGCATCACGTCTGCAAAGATCACTTATGAAAGCACTGCTATAACTCACTCGCACTGGTGAAATGCTGCGATTTCCATACGATGCACATTGAAACACTTATTAAGACAAAGTGGAATTACTTCGACTGTTGAAATGCAGCAATGATGCTCCATACCTCTAGCAAGTTACAAATCATGTTTGAACTCATTACAGTCAAACTACATTACAACAGAAGTGTACAGAATTTATTGCCACGCTGTCATCAGTCACCAGCTTTTCCTCGGCAAAATACCTGCTCTGCTACTAACCTTCAACACAATTTCATTGACTGTGTTGGTGTCGGCTTCAAAGTAGAGGTGCTTGTGGTCATGATTGCTTAGATATGTGAGCTTGAATATTGCATGGCCTGCAAGGCAAACAAAGGACAGTAGTCAAACAGATGAACAGAGTTTCACTACGGATGCAGCATGACAAAGAAACAGATGGTGATATTAATGTCCCATCAGCAGAACAGAAGGAAATTGCAATGATGGCGACAGCCTCCACATGTCATTTCAACATCATTCAGGCAAAACTCACCACAAAGGCAACAGAACCCTTTTTAATATAATTTGATTTTCCCGTCCCATCACAATGGACAAAGTGCAAAATCAATCATTTGGTTAGTTACGTTCTCTGTCAATTCTTTTCAATTCTTCTTGAGGGGGAGATGAGGGGGGGATGCTACGGTTGGTGAGGAAAGGAGGAGGAATAAAAAGGAATCTAGATTTCGCTTGCTGCTCGTGTACAGGAGGAAAAGATTTAACATTTGACGTGGATTTATACAGATTTACTGCTTCAGACTGATGTAATATGTTAATAATCTGCTGTATGACCTTTCTTAATGCTGCAGTTCTGGAGAGGTTATGCTAACATGCATTAGAAAATGAAACCTTTTTAATTTTGTCTTCATATGCAGAGTCAAAATTTTAAATATGTTAAATTCAGTGCCCATCACTATTCTAATAATCTTTTTTGATATAATTTAGTGTAGCCAAAGCTTTAAATTACGATGCATCATGAAGTTTTAGATTCATCTAACTAAAAAAAGACAAAATTCTCAAAATTTGGTACTGTAAGGCCAACAATACAACTTTTATTCTAGACCATTGTAACTTCATGAATTTACAACTGGAAAAGTTAAGAGCTGGTGGGTGGCAAGGTAGCACAGCCACTAGCACAATCACTTTACAGTGCCAGTGATCACTGATTAGGGCTCAATATCTGCCCCTGCCTGTAAGGAGTTTGTATGTTCTTCCTGTGACCATGTGGGCTTCCTCTTGGTGATCTGGCCTCTTCGCACATTGCAAAGATGTGCCTAAGTTAGGCTTAGTAAGCTGTGGGCACACTATGTTGATGACATAAGTGTGGTGACACCTGCAGGCTGCCCTGGTACAATCCCTGGACTGTTTTGGTCATTGATGTAAAACGACACATTTCACTGTATGTTTCAATGTAGAGGCCACAAATAAATCTAAATCTCTCTTGAACCTTTGGTGCAATCAATACAAAAACAATGAATAAAACAAGAGAGCAAACAGAATATCCTAAAGCATTTTCAACCATATCATGTACAGGCTGTCTCTCGGTGCACATGACAATATGACACATTAGTGGCACAGCCTGGCACACTGAGACACCCCAAAGCCTCCGAGAGTTGAACAGACAAGTTCCACTGAGTAATGAAGGCTTCCCAGTTTTGCTTCTATAGGTCCGCATATACTGCATGTTGAGGTTAACACATCTTAGCTTTCTGCTGGAGGATGTATCCTCCACATAGGAAACAAGATACAGCAGTTGCACCAAACATAAACAGAACAAACTGATGTACAAACACAAAAGAATGGAGTTACTGAGAGAAGGTGAGCAGAATTCATTGTTGGATTAGAGGTTCCCAACAAAACCTGAATACATTCCACTAACATTAACTTGTTATGAGGTGCTCAAGAACATGTGGAAATGAAAACAGCATCTTCGTATACTTGAAGTCTAGTTCTACTGGAATCAAATTAGTTTCTACAAGCAGTTAACATGGGAAGATTCCACCTCATTTTGATTACCATTTAACTGTAAAATCTGAGGTCCAATTAATACATGAATTTTTACTTGATTTTCTTTTAGGTATCCTGGTTTAATGAAATTGCCTGGAATATTGTGAGCATGTTATGTTGGTCCTGGAATGTGTGGTGACACTTGCAGACTACCACTAGCACATCCTTGGAGGTTCTGGCTATTAATGCAAATGACACATTTCACTGTACAAATAAATCGGAATCTGAAAACCAGTTTTAGCTTGTTCCAAAATACATTGACTCCTGATTCTAAGCATCAAAAAGTTGGATGATACAAGTCTATCAGTTCTCATATATGCACAAAGTGCAATAAAGATTTAGAAAGACTCATGATTTAAGAATGAATAAAGAAAGAGATGGGTAAAACTACTGTTTAAAGATTCCAGCATTAAGATGGAAGCAGAACCTTTGGCCCACTGACTTCACACAGATCATCGAACTCTGACCAGTGGTGCCACTCTGTTACCCTGAACTTAGCAGTAAAAGTCACGGTAATGTAATGATTAGTGTGACGCTATTACATCTCATGGCATTGGACTTCAGAGTTCAATTCCGGTGTATTCTGTAAGCAACTTCATACGTTCTTTCTTGTGCATGTTGGGTTTCTTCTGGGTGCTTCATTTCCTCCCACAGTCCAAAGACTTATCAGTTAGTAGGTTTATTAGTCATTGTAAATTGTCCTGTGATTAGGCTTGGGTTAAATTGGTGGGTTGCTGGGCAGCACGGCTCATGGGGCTGGAAGGGCCTGTTCCCATTGTATCTCTGAATCAGGGGTTCCCAACCATTTTTATGTTGAGCACCCCTACCATTAACCGAGGGGTCTGTGGAGCCCAAGTAGGGAACCCCTGCTTAAATAAGTAAAGCTAGTGAGATTGTTAGATAACTGTTAACATTAATTACTCCATGAAAAATGCATTTACTCTGCAAACATCAATCCTAACCATTTTCTTTGACTTCAACTGAGAGCCTTCAACAAGACATAGAAGAGTATCATGGTTCGGTTACCAGTTAAACAATTTGAAGCATGAATTTGCTCCCCGAATCAGATTACCTTTATTTCTCACATGTAATCAATACAGTGAAATGAATTGCTTGCATCAATGACCACCGTCCAAGGATTGTGTCGGGCAGCCTGCGAGTGGTACTTCCAGCATCAACATAGCCTTAACTTGTACATCTCTGGAATGTGGGAGGAAACCGAAGCACCACATGATCAATGGGTGAACAGAAAGTGGTGAGAATCGAGCCCCAATTGGTGATTGTTGGAGCTGTAAAGCAACTGTGCTAACTGCTACGCTTCCATGTGTACTCATGTGTAATAACAGGTAACAAAAGGTGATGACATAATGGAGGTGGTTTCTTGTCTCAGAGAGGATCATGAATACACGGAATCCAAGGTAGAGGTTGATGGACATTTGTACTCAAGGGTAATGGGAGACAGCAGACAAGTGGTGTTGAGGCAAAGATCTGATCAGGTCATAATCTCACTGAGTGCAGAGCAGGTTTCATGCTCATCGGTGTATTACTGCTTGTAGTCTCTGATATCAATCAGCAACGTTTGTGCCTTCAGTGATTGTTAGATATGCAAGTTATGACCAAATGAAAAAAAATGGCTGCAGTTGCTTAGCAATTTAGTGCAAGGGTGTTTATTAAGTGTGTCAAAAGTCAAACTTGCAAAAATTAGTGAAAATAGTGCAAAGAAAACAGCCTATATTTTTGAAAGATATCCATCAGAAAACATAATAGTTCTGTACTTATGCTTAGGCAGTGTGAACTCCCGACAGCCCTGATCTCTCTCTCTTACTGAGGGCAATCAGCTCCTTTCTTTAAGGTACTAGATAATGAACACTGACCTGAATGGCACATGAACTCTTTGATTTTGTGTTTTATATTGTGTTTTTTTCCCACTCGCTCTTTCTTGTTGCCATTTGCACGATATTTTTTTGCATGTGTGGGGGGGGGTTGATGTTTTTTATTAACAGGTTTCATGGTTTTCTTTGCTTTGTGGCTGTCTGTGGAAAAGACTAATCTCCGGTATATACTGCATACTGACTTTTAATTCTTTGACACATCATCCTTAATTACCAACAAAGTTAACAAGACTACACATGAATCAGAATATGATGCATCCCACAATGTAGTTACAATCACACTACAAAATAAACAGAAGTATCTACATTAAATACAGTATACAAACAACATATACACATTTACACATCCCCAATACTAAATACTCCGTCATGTCTGGTGGGAAAGGCATCATAAAGCGAACCTGAGTGGATTAGCTCACTTCAGGACCCATTAGGGGAATACACTGGGGAAGACACTGAAGTTTGTGCACTCAGTGCAATGATAGCAGAATGACAAGGCAACGTTTGTGTGTGTGTGTGTAAATGCGCTTCTGTAAAAAGTGTAAGTATTGAGTGCTCTCCATCACGTTCATACCGTGCTGCCCCAAATAGTGCATCGTTACAGTGGTCACACACAAAATGCTGAAGGAACTCGGCAGGTCAGGCAGCATCACACAGTTGACCTTTAAGGCCAAGATCTTTCATTATGACAGGAAAGGAAGAAGGAAGATGACAGGATAATACGGGCTGGGATCCAGCGTACAGTTTTCCCATTTATTCACAGGTGATGAAGATGACTAGAAATGCCAGCATTTACTGTAAGTCTCTAACTGCCCAAGTCAAAGTTCATTCTCTGGTGAACTGCATTCACCATTACTATAGCAAGCTTCATTCAATATTTATTTAATTATTTGATGATAAATTATGCAGCTGCTATGCTAGGATTCAAACTTGCATTTTGCTGATCAAGTCTCCACAAGAAACAGATGACTTCCCAATCTGATATGTCGGTCCATGGCCTGCTCTACTGCCACTAGAGGAGCAACATCTCATGTTCCACCTGAGATGACATGAATATTGATTTCTCTGACTTCTTTTTTCCAGTCCCCATTCTGACTCCTCTCTTCTCCTCACCTGCCCATCACCTCCCCCCTGTGCCCCTCCTCTGTCACTTTCCAATGATTATTGTCTGATCTCATCAGGCTCCACCTTCTTCAAGCCTTTGCCTTTTCCAACTCTGCCCTTCCAGCTTCCCACTTCATCCCTTCCCCCCACCCACCTTCTCTTTCTCCCTCACCTCTTTCACCTATCATCTGCCAGCTTATACTCCTTCTCTAGATTTCCCCCCCCCCCCACCTTCTTATTCTGGCTTTTGCCCACTTCCTTTCCTGTCATGATGAAGGGTATCGGCTAAAAAATGTCAACTATTTATTTCCTTTCAAAGATGCTGCCTGATCTGCTGAGTTCCTCCAGCACTTCCATGTGTGCTCTTGAAATTGTTAGGGCTGGTGTACACAGGATAAGCACATTTTCCAAATCCTCAATCAGTGATAATTTTGCCCAAAAGGACCCTCATTCCATGAGAATTAACAGGATGGAGATTGAAACAGGTTTTCTCCAAGTCTTTTATCTTGTTCTTCTTTTTTCCTGGATCCTTATTCCACGGTGAATGCACAAGGCAAAACTAGCACGTACTTCCTGATTGTGGCTCAGCTTGTCTGAGTAAAGAAACTTCAACCTGGCTGAGTGAAAAATGCTCCTGATCTGCTCACAGCCGGGGGTGACACAGAGAAGGTACAGAGCCTATGTGATGCACGATGACAGCAAAACTTTGCAGCCTACTACAAGGTCAAGAGCAAGTATTGTCCCTTTGACGCATACAGTGTCAGGGCATCAGAAGATAAATGGCTTGAGTTTCTTGAGTAAATGTAATTAAGAATAAACTCTATGAGGGAAAATGTTAAACTATGGAAGTACTAAGATGAGCTTTGCAAACTTTGGAGTGAAATTAATATTTTTCTGAACATTTGCAGGAGGATTAACAAGACACTGTACAAATGCAAATTAATGAGAAATGCTTCAACTAAACCCCACAAAATTATTTAAGAAGGATTATTCGAGTTCAAAATTACCAAAAACATTAATTTTGGACAACTACACAGCAATGAAATTGAATGGCCCAGATTTTAAACTTCAAATTTGCACACTTTAATGTCATAGAACATTCCACATTTTTAGCACTGGAGAGATTGCAAGGCGTAGGTTATCAGTGATAATTATTCTAAAATGGATTACTTTACAGTAGGTTTGAAGCAACATTAAAAATCTCTTCACCATGAGGAGACTAAGGAATGCTTCACAGAACATTCTGCTTCTAAGATAAGTTAAAATCTATTCAATAAAACAAAATCAAGACATCTAGTGGCAGTAAATGCTAACTGCACTGATCTCAGACCCACGTCCCAGGAGAGAAGGGTCAAACACATCAGACTATCCTGAAATGAATAGGTCAGAAAATAAATTGAGAATAACCCTGGCTTAAACAATGCTTTCAAGCCTTAGGATGGTCATATTTCTTTGGAAATAAAATCTCCAGCAAACTTTCTGGGAGAAGAAACACATAAATGTTTGTATTATATGTAACCTTAAAATGAAGTGGCTCAAATCACTGTTTCAGAAACAAATAAAGACAAATACTTTAGACATTGTAGCATAAACATTACATTGAATCTTTCCATGTGCAGTAAATGAAGATAATGCATCACAAGAAAAAAATTGCTAAGTCAGATTTTTGGCTTGAGCAGCTTCACTGCATTTACCTACCAAAGAATGATTTAATTTTACTTCATAGATTTGGGTTTCTGGTTACATTTTACATAAAAAGAAAGTGAAGGTAATATTGCACATAAAGATTAAAACAAAATAAAAATTTAGCACTGACATTATCATTATTCCTGCTATTGACGAAATAAAATGTGTCCTTTATTTTCTGATATTAACTTCAATACAGTTCTGTGAATTGAACACTTAAGTACAAATATTCCTTCCACTTTACATGTGAAACAACACATTAAAAATAGCTGCCTTTATCAATTACTTATAGGAATGCATCACTTGTGCAGGTCCAGATTATTTTGAAAACTGATAGTACGAGTTTCCTCCAATTGAAACAATGTCTTGGTTGACATCTAACTACTCAGTAATCATTTAAATGTGATCAGCAGGATTTTATTTTCTTGTCAATCGACTAATCAGGATTTTACACTGTTTTACAAAGGATAGAACAGAGAATAGTACCTTCCGCCCACAATGTTGCTCACAACTAATTAAACTAATAATTAAATGCCTACCTGAATTAATCCTTTTTGCCTATACAGTATTCATATCCCTCCATTCTCTGCACATACATGCACTTAAAGCCAAAGCCAAGTAACACCTCTATCGTATCTGCCTTACCACCACAAGCACCTACCACGTTGTCTGATGTAATGATGCTGTAACAACGGAACTAATGCACCCGTGAAACTACTTAAGTCTTGGATCTGGCACAAAGCAACTCGTATGACAAATCAAATATTCTATAACATTTAAGTAAGGCAGGTTAAAAATAACAGAATGACATAACCCAAGGCAAGTTAAGTTTTGAAATTACAAGTGGCTCTATGACAATGTGAATGCCTCCTGCAAGTATTGCTTGAAGTAAGGGCCTTTGAGGAAGCAAACTGCTGGTGGGGGTTGGAGAGGAAGAAATAATAGAAAGCTGTTTCCGTGTGATGGAAGTGATAAAGTTAAAGAAACAGGCCCTTCAGCCCTTGCTGATCCAGCTGCCAAACAAACCAATTCTCATTTGCCCACGTATGGCCCATATGGCCCAGTCAATGTGCCCATCTAAATGTTTTCTTTGCAATTGTACCCATGTCGACCATTCCCTCTGCACCTAAAACTAATGTCACTGTTATTAGCAATCACCTCCAGTTGGGCTGTATCTCACGTCTGCAGTAAGCTTTGAAACATTGCCTCCAACACAGACGACTGAGAGGAGGAACATTTTGTGCATGTGTGTGCATGATTGCACCAGGAAGAATTATTTGGAGCCCAGCATCTTACATGCACTACAGATTGTCCAGGATACTTCCATTGCAGATTATTCTATCCTCTGGGGTAGTCTGTCCCAGAAGAGGATCAGTGATTGTGTCTCAGGAATCAATGAAGTGGACAAGTTATGGGTTCTACAGTCCTGATAGAAACACGCAAAGATCGCCCTTTTTGAAATCAGTTTAGTATAGCACTAAATCAGCTGAAGGACACTTGGCCTTATTGATCAGCTGGGCTCCCAGATCTCAAATTCCCTTGCAAGTAATAAAGAAACACAATCAAGTTTTAGGCAATTTTTCTCCACAGTCACTGCTTTTTTCAAGGCTGCTGTTGGTAGAAAGGTCAACTGACAATCCCCAAATCTTCAATAGAGTAGTTAAAGTGCCTGTGGTAAACCTCAAGTATTCAATACAGTAAGGGAGTTAAGAGCAGGATCCAGGCAGCTGAAAGAAAATAAAAGTCCTAAATGAACCGATTTGCCTTAGAAATTTCAAGTTTAGTTACCTCAGCAATTATACCTGCTAAAAGCACAATGGCTCTGATATCTAGGCATTTACTCAAAATTAATTTTGTGGATAAGCTAAGTTTTCTTACACTAAATTGCCTCACCCCTCCAAGCCCACCTTCTAACTGGGAGCTTCTCTAATGGAAGAGAAAGGTGTTCTCATATCCAAGGTTTCAGCACAGAGCACTTTAAACAATCTTCAGATTCAGATTTATTTATCACGTGAAGTGTATCATTTGTGTTGACAACCAAGACAACTTAGGGACACGTTGAGGGCTGCCTGCAAATGTCTCCACACATTGCGGTGCCAACATATTTGTGCCAATATGCCCACAAGGTGCTGATTGTTTTTTGGGGGCTGGTTAAAGGTGCACAAGTTAAAAACATGAATGAATACAATATAATAACATCTTCTGCTAATGATAGTCTGGAATATGAGTCAGTTTATTATTGTTTCAAGAAATCTCAAAGCTGGAACTGTTATGAAAAGATCAAGTAACAACCTAACGGCCAAATAAATTCCCTTCCAACCTTTAAACAAATGCTTTAACTGTCTCATGGAAAGATTAAGTAACTGATCCCAAACACAACAAATAACGGTGTAGCAGCCATAAGTGGGAGGGGGAAAGGGAAGTTGTCAGATTGTCATTAGGCAAAAAAAAAATCTGTCACCATTTTTTTGGGCTATGATTTTGTCAAGGCATCATTTTAAGCGTACGGTTTACATTTACAAAAATGTTCTGTCATTTATCTTTTTGAATGTACAAATACTTCTGTGAAAGAAATGAGAAACTACATACTGATGACATATTAATTAGAGTTTCCTACTGGTTCCATGGTAAAAAGGACAATTAAACATAATTATGATTTACTAACCATTAAGATAAATTCCCAAATTGGAAATTGTCAAATAATTTAAAAAGTATTTTTAACGCATTTGACAAAAAGCCCCCAGTGGTACTAATGTCCAATGTATTTTAAAAGTCTCAATGAAAAAAATCTTAATTAGAGGCTCATTAGTATGTAAATGGAGTAGTGTTTTGTTACAACTGAGTAGGGATGATTTTTACAGAAAACCCTATTTAAAAAGTTATTACAATAAATGCAAAAATTCAATTGGATTGTTTATTGCACTTTTTTCCCTAGACAAGAAAAATAATGATACTTTCTCATTTCACATGTTGGCTCTCAAACATCTGGTTTAATGAGGTACTGATGTTTGTTCTGACTTTTTGTTATACTGGTGGCAAAATCTACAAAATAGTCACACACTTGCATAATTTTCCTCAACTTTTTATATATACAAAATAATTGCTTGAAGATGTTAACAGCTGTTCTTCAATATTCCGGCTTCATTTGGGAAAGTAGAGAGTGAAGATTATTGGGGGACTCAAAAATATGGGTGCTCAATTTCTCCTGGCACCTTTGTGCTTCTGTATATCCATCAGCAGTTATTGGACTGTAGTCAACAGCGGAACCTGGGGCAAAATCTCTCCTCCTCCTACTATTAGAACCAAAAGTCAATAATATCCTAGGACTGAACTTGGTCAAAGTAATTGAAAGGCAATAAGCCAAGATAAAGATTTCCTTTATTTGTCACAAGTACATTGAAACATATAGTGAAATGCGTGTTTTGCGTCAACAACTAAGAGTGTGTTGGGGGCAGCCTGCAAATATCACCATGCTTCTATTATCAATATAGCATGCCCACAACTTTCTAACTCCAACCTGTACATCTTTGTAATGTGTGAGGAAAGCACAGCACCCAGAAGAAACGCACACGATCAAGGGAAGAATGTACAAATTCCTTACAGACAGTGGTGGGAATTGAACCCTGATTGCACAGCTAACACCGTAGAGATCTTATGTTTATGTTAACCATGCCATCCTAAAGAGTTTACCATGTTTGCATCTAAGGAACTTGAGCTAGAATATACTGAAAGTTATCTTTGGAAATTCAACAATGAAAGTATGAATATTTCTCCAAAGAATTAGCAAAGTTCGATAGTCAGTAAGAAAGGCTGTTGGGCAGTTACAGTGCTGAAATTTGTTGACAACAATCTGAATACTACTGAGGAGCCCTATGCAACATCTACAGGTGATGTATATTATGTTTGTGTTTGAGCGAATTACTGTGCCACATTTCTTTACCTGTAATGTGCTGCTTTGAAAAATCAACAGCCAAACTGTGAATCATTAAAGTAATGCAAAATAGACACACTGGTATGCAAGGAAAACAAAAATAATTTGGAAAAAAATTATATTCTGCATTCATCTCTCACACACATGCACGCAAGAAAACAAAACACGTTGCACACCAGCGTTCAGACTAAACGATACTGCCTGAAGATCAATAACTCTAATACCTTTACATACAGTGTGCAATCTTTCCAAATGGTTTCCAGTTAAATGCTTAGTGATTTTGTTTTAACATTTTATTTGGTAACATTCCCTGAGGAATTCAATTTTTATAATCGGCATTCATTTTGAAATAAAATGATAGAACCTCCTATAGTTATGTATAATTAAATCTGGAAATTAAATCTATTATGGGCCAGTTCCATGCCCCCCCCCATAGTGCTTGCTTGACCTGTTAGTAATTTCAGCATTAGTTTGACTTCTGAATTTTAACACCCTTGGTAGCTTGCTTCAGTGCTGTTGTATTTGGTGAAGGATGAGCAAAAATAGCTTAACACGACAAAACTCCAAGAGGTTATAAGGTATCCAATAAATAGGAAGCGCTGGAAGTAGAAATCACAGGAGTAGAGAGACAAAAAGAAAGAAAGGTGTTGAAATTGTACACAATCATAGACTAACAGATTTTGCAGGCGAGGAATACACATCAAGTCCTCACGGTAGCAGAATGGTTCACGCAATGCTACTACAGCTTGGAGCGAAGTTTAGAGTTCAATTCTGGCGCAGTCCGTAGGGACTCTGTTTGTTCTCCCCGCGACTGTGTGGGTTTCCTCCAGGTGCTCTGGCTCCCTCCCATAGTCCAAAGATGTACTATTAGTAGGTTATTTTGGGTCACTGTAAATTGTCCTGTGCTTAGGCTGGGGTTAAAATGGTTGGTTGCTGGGTGGCATGGCTTGTTGGGCTGGAAGGTTCCACGCCATATCTCCAAATAAAACAAAAAGTTGAGGTACAGTAATACTTAAAATATTTAAAAGAAATACACTGAAGTGGCAAAGCCTTTCAGAAATATGACAAGTAACTCAATAATATTGTTGTACTTATATTTTCGATGCTTAAAATTGAGAAAGTGCAGACAGGAAGGCTGAAAGTAATCATGATCAGTTAAATACGTCAGAATTCTCCAAAATTCTGAAGTGATTTTGTTTTGCATTTTGACACCATTACATTTAATCTTTCAAAAGTGAAGCAAGGAACACACTGTACTTCTGCTTTTTGAAAAAATTTAGTTAATTTGATAAAATACAGAGTTGAAGGCTTTAATTCGAAATGGGTTTTATCATAATATGCTGCCATTTCTGTGAGATGTCAAATCAGCCATCACTAGTAGCATGACAAAGGTTTGTGTAGAGTTTAATTGGAACAGTTCCATTTAACACTGATGTTATAGGATACACATTGGGAACAGATCAGACTGCAAACTGACAGAAACCTCCTCATTAATACTATGGTGAAATGGCAGTGACTACAGTTACTGGCTGTGCCAGGGCTAAACTCTTTGCAGCAGACTCTTGCATCCTTGTCCTTGTACTACAGCTTACCCTCTCTGCCAAGTGACTCTTTTTGGAATGCTGCAGTGTACCTTGTAAATCACAGCACACCACACTGCCCACCACTATCACCTCACCAGTCTTGTTTCAGGAGCAGATGATAAATAAATCAAAGTGTACTAAGCAGTTCTTCCACATGGCAATTGCCTCCCTCATTCCTTCTGCAGCTCATCAATCAAGCTATTGTCTACTTGAAAGCCAAGGCTTGTAAATGTCATCTCCACTCAAGTCCAAGTAGAAGAAAATCAGAATACTGCTCTGAGTTTTAATTGGATAGAGTAATTAAACTAAAATACCCTGGTAGGCCAGCTCTGACAGGATAGTCAAGACCACTTTTAATAAGGCTGATATAGTATTTGTCACAAGGATGATGCAAATACATAAGAAATTTATTTTAATTCCATTCCTGATATCAATGCTTGCTGGACTTGCTTAGGCTCGAAATGTTTTTTCCCAAATTATGGCATTTAAATTTTTTTTGAGATATACAGTGCACTGAGCCACATGCACTGGGCAGCAACCCATCGATTTAACCCATGCCTAATCTCAGGATTATTCAAATGACCGATTAACCTGCGAACCAGTACATCTTTGGAGTGTGGGAGGAACCTGGAGCACCCGGAGGAAACACACATGCAGATGGGGAGAATTTACAAACTTACTTAGAGGATACTGGAAATGAACTCCACACTCTGATGTCGCGAGATGTAATGGTGTCGCTACACTGCTGCGGTGCCTCCTATTATAATATTGGTATATTTTCGAAGAAATTGATTAGTACACAAAATTACCCAAAACAGCATCAACTTGCTGGTTAGTTAAGAAATTAAACTTTAAAAAGGCCAGCATGGTTTGGAAAATATTTTTAATAACCAGGTGATGGTGGAGTGTGAGGTTGGTCTGGATGAGAGAAGCTGGTTTTCTTTACAAAGGAATCACTTTCTCCCCCCTTACTGGCAGTTTCAGCACAGAGCACCACAGCACTGACAGCCAAATGGACGTGTACAAGAACCATGTTGGTCAGCTGCTCACCTTCCTGCCAACACCCCCCCATTTAATTATATCACTGACAAAATTACCAATCATCATCTCTTTTAATAAATAACTCAACACAGCAGTTCAAAGCAGTTAATACAGTATCCAAATATTGTTAACATATTTGCTAACTGGCCAGGATTTGCAATGCTAACAGCAAATCAGAGCAGAGTGCCCCATGGTCGTCATGGAAATCACAACCAGTTAATTCAGCTGCCAACCAAATTGAATCATCGCTATGACGACGACAACAAGGGAACCTCAGATCCCACAGCATGTGGACTGATACAGGCCAACTCCAGTCAGTTGGGGGAACAGGGCCAGTGGGTGGGTTGTGCCAGTAACACTTGAAGTGGGAGCAAAAATTTAAAGATTTCCATTATTTGGCACATACTCATTGAAACATACAGTGAAATGTGTTGTTTGCACTAATGACCACAATCAGAGAGCATCCTGCAGGTGTCGATATTCTTCTGTCAGCAACATAGCATGCCCACAACTTACTAACCATAACCTATACACCTTTAGAACGTGGGAAGAAACAGGAGCACCTGAAGGAAACCCACCTGGTCACAGGGAGAACGTACAAACTCCTTACAGACAGTGGCTGAAATTGAACCCCGATAATTGATCACTGGTGCTGTAACACGATTGTGCTAACTGCTGTTCTACTGTGGAGGGATAGCACTCCACAACCTGAAGGCTCAAACAGATTCTTCAAAACAAATCTGAATGTAATTTAGAGCCTTGTCATCAACAAAATAAGAATCGTTTGCAAATTTCAATAAAGGAAAGAAAAGTGTCTTCAACACAGTGGGGGAAAAAGCCCTTGTATAGGCTGAGGAGATGGCCAGGGGTGGTGGTTGGGGTGATGCATGGGTCTGTTGGGAATACCTTCACTTAGCTATCGGCACTTGCAGTAGCCTTGTTTTTGCTATTCTATCCAAGATGGATTAAATAGCTCCAAGTAGGGAAAATGCATTAACAGGGAAAGTTGCATGTGGCTTTTGTACGTTGCCAAAAACAACAAATTGGCACAGGGGCTCAAGTATAGATTATCTTGTCTGACAACTGTGAAAGCGTCCCAAATAGTCCAAATGTAGATTTAAAACCTGGACCCATACCAACCTGGCACTTGGTTCTCTCCAAATAGCACCTTAGGATTACTTATATTAGGTTAGTTCTTAAACAAGAAGAGTTTTTGTCCATCCAACAAAGCAGCCGAGTTAATTCACTGCTAACTACCTTATAAAAAGATGGCATTTAAGTGAATTTTGTGAACTTACTACACACACTCAGTGGCCACTTTATTTGGTAAACCTGCTCGTCTAATCAGCCAATCATGTGGCAGAAACTCAATGCATAAAAGCATGCCGACGTGATCAAGAGGTTTAGTTGTTATTCAGACAAACATCAGAATGGGAACACTCACAAATTGCTGGAGGAACTCAGCAGGCTTGACAGCATAGATGGAAAAGAGTAAACAGTGAACATTTCAGGCTGAGACCCTTCATAAGGATTGGTAAAAAAGAATGAGAAGTCAGATTAAGAAGGTGGGGGGGGGAGGGGAGAAAGTAATACAAAGTGGCTGTGTAAAGTGGAAGTTTCTAGAGAATTATGCAAAAAACAAAAACAAATCTGGTCAGCGGCAGTACTGTGGGCAAAATAATGCCTTGTTAATGAGAGGTGTCAGAGGAGGATGGTCAGAACGGTTCAAGCTGACAGGAAGGCCACATTAACCAAATAACCATGCAGTAAAACAGTGGTGTGCAGAAAAGTATCTCTGAACACAGGCCACATCAAACCTCGAAGTAGATGAGCACCAGCAGGTTAAAAACCACAAACATACATTCAGTGGCCACTTTATTAGGAACCTCCTATAGCTATAAAGTGGCCACTGAGTGTACATGCGATAAGTCAGACAAGGAGGTCAGTATTAGTGAGAAGCTAGTAGACAATAACTGCGTATTAAAAGAATTAGGATGAGTTCCTTTTATAGTTTGCTTTCAGTGTAATCCATATTACAGCAAGATCCTAGGTATTAATTACACTGAACTGAATAAACTCAAAAACAGGGCAGTGCAGGGCACAGCACTACATTAGCATGTGTCAAGTTTCTATGGTTTTAAATGAAAACTACATAAAAACATTTCTGCCATCAATTTTGCTATCACTAACAGCCAGCACGAATTCTGCAAGGGAAGCTATTTTCGTGCAGATGTGAAATTCAATGAAAAAGACCGACTCTTGTAGGAACATCAATCAAAACGTCGGCTGCAGTGACAGATCTCAACGGTGAGGGAGGGTTAAAGGTCACAGGTTAAGGAAAAAGCCAAGCTCTGGTTGAGCTCTAATATCTCTGTGGTAGAAGTCTTGGAAAGGTACACCCTTCTGTATTAGCCTACCATCATTAATCTTCTTGCCACCTTCTTTAGCTAGTGAAGCAGAACTGCTCAATAGAAAACTATATGATGGGGCACTATGAGAAGGCCTAGTCCCCATTATCAGGTTAACATTCTGTTAAGCCCCTCTGCAGCAATGGAGTGATAACAATTGAAGAGATCAAGGTCACATGATGTACTGCATCCAATTAATGATAAGCAGGATTTAACCAAATAATGCAGGGCTCGCCAAAGAAAAAAAACTGAAATGTCTTTGTTGCATTTAACAGTCTGAAACAAAGCAATCTTTCATCCAGTATAAAGGCTTGACAAGTATATCAGCATAAAAGCATTTCCTAACATAGTTAAATGTTGTGGGGTATGCATGGGATTTTATAGTGTGCACGTTCATGTGAGTAATAACACACACTCAAAACACACATACGCATAGGAATAAAGAGTATACAGGTATGTCAGCATGTGCGTGCATCATGAATGGTGCTATTTAGTTATTGGCTGAATTGTAAAATATTCTGAGAGGTGAGTTTAGGGTAATGCAGACACTGGACTGTGAGGTGTGTCAAATAGCCTCTGATTAAGGCCATGGTCCTTCAAGCAAAAAAAAGATCCAAATAGGCTAGAAACTGTGATGCTTTAAAAAAAAAGTTCATCATGTTTGGATTGGAAATATCAATATTATTTTGCAAGAAAGAACAATTAACTAAATATGCATCAACTAAACATCAGTATGCATAATATGGACCATTAATATGGAAAAAAATCCCAAAATATTTCAAAGAAATTTATTTAAAACTGATCAAAGGTAAGTTCCAAATGTGCTATAATTTATTATACAAAATGCTCCGACTAAATATTCTGTGGCTTTGAAAATGAACATGCTATCTGCCAAAAACTGACAATATGACCATGAAAATCACTGAATTGAGATTCTGTTATCTTTATATACATTTCAATGACTAAAATTCAAGATAAATTGTAGCTCTCAGGATACTTCAGTTATTTGAAAATCTTTGCTTTGAAAATTCTTTGTTAATAAACAAGTAATACGAGGTTCAACTGTCACACCAACTTTTTCCAATTTAGAAACAACCATTTTACATTTTGACCATTTGAAGATAGAAGGCAACAAATTAACTTAAGACAGACACATATGTGCACCTCTGAATAAACCATATAAGATAAAGTGGCTAAAACTGCATTTTGTTTCTGTTGAACCTGAGAAGGAAGCAACCCCATAAGTCAAACAATCCTGCTTCATTTTAAAGCAGACTCCCAAGTAATTTTGTATTTCCCTTCCATGAGCTTTGTGTAAAAATAAGCTTAAAAACCATGATCCTGATATGATACAGCTTAAACTCAACAAGTAGTGTCAAAGACGAGAGATGCTGGGAATCCAAAGCAACACACTCAACATACTGGAGGAACTCAGCAGGTCAGACTATGGAGGTGAATAAAATGTCAACGTTTCAGGCCAAGTCCTGATGAAAGGTCTTAGCCCAAAATGTCAACTGTTTATTCATTTGCATAGATGCTGCCTGCCCTGCTGAGTTCCTCCAGCATGTTCTGTGTGAAGCACTGTTAGTATACTTAAGAACAATATTTTTTAAACTGTATAAAACACACAACTGAAATCTCACATATTAATTTTTCTTCTCACAGCTTCAACAATCACCAAAAACACTTGTGATAAATTAACACTGTACATACTACAATGGGCCCTGATAAAAAAAACACTAAAATCACTGACTTCTTCCGACCACAACTTTATGTTCAACTCCACTGTACGTTAGTTTAAAAATAGGAGTACAATAAAAAGAAAATGACTGAGTGATACGAGAACATCAGTAACTGATTGTTGGCTACAAACCTTATTAAATTCTCAACTTAAATTTGACTGGGTTTATCGCCAAGCCAACTCTGATAGATTAACAGGACACCACTGCAGAGTGTGACAAAATGTTGTTCAACCTTTAGGCGGCTGAAAATTTCGGAACTGATTTCAGTAACATAGCTGTTTTACAGCAAGCAATCCCAAAGATAAAATAATGCATCATAACACCGCTGTCTTATCTAATATTAAACCTGTGGACAATATGGAGCTTTAATTTTTCTATTTGAGTGGGTGCACTTATTCATAGAACAGCACAAAGATACAGCACAAAAATATAGTACCACATACTTGGGCTCTTCTCTTCCACAAGGTCACAAGCGCAGAGTAGATCAGAATCAATTGAAATGGGTTTCTGCTTAATCCAGAACTTGGTGCTCGCTTTCTGATTAGTAACAGGGTCTATCTCCACCTTTTCTCCCGCGATACCTGTGAATCAGTGGGGATATAAACCAGTGGGCTGTGTAAGTGATTTTATATCAACCATTTGACACACTTTATAAATCTTAATGGAATGAACAAATAAAATACTCTCTAAAGCCCTCTGAAACTCTGAGCTTTTCTGCTGCATTCGAAGAGAAGATTGAATACAGAACAGATTTCTGGACCACCAGCTGAACAAAATAATCATAAAAAACATCTGATGTGAACACTGTATTCTTAAAGAACAGTAGTTGTGTAAGATTTGGTTACACTTAAAAAGCAGCTTTATCTAATAAGGTCACCAATTTGTATCAGAAAGTTGCAGACCTGTTACAGCAATCTAGTTATTTAGAAAGCAAAACTACATGATTGCTAGATCAGATTGTGAAATGTGGCTATTTTTCTGATATTAGATTTCTAAAATTGCAGTAATATGAATTCTTCAAAGCACATTGTTTATCAAAGGCAGAAGCAGTTATTAGGTAACAAGGTCAACTTTGAAGGATAATGCTGAAATACATAACTTGATATATACAATGTTTGGTAACACCATTAAAACTTCACTTTGAACGTGTAACCTAGATGCTCAATTTTGTAACATGAATATTTTGTAAATATCTGAAGTTCTGAAAAATTCACATTATTTCAGCTTGATTACAAGGTTCACTGAAATCCAACTTAAAATGCTTTTTTTTTTGATAAATTAAATTCATGGGGAGAAGATTAGTTAACAAACTTGATAGGGTCTGGCAAATGATTTAGAATATGGGTGAAATTGCCAACAAGGTTCATGGTGTGGAAGCAGATTTGATGTTATGGTATGGCTCGACCCTACACGAAATAATTCATGGGGATATTGAATGTTTATAAATGTGTAACTGCAGTTCCAGGTAACAGCACAGCACAGGTCCTTCAGCCCACAATGTTATGCAGGCCCTTCAACCTAACCCTTCCCTTTCAGAGCTCTCAATTTGTCTTTCACTCATGTGCCTATCTAAGAGTCTCTTAAATACCTCTAATGTGTCTGCCTCTTCCCCTGGCAGCGCGAACCAAACACTTATGTAAAGAAACAATAATCTTACCAAAATATTATTGAAAACATATCAAGTACCAAACAAACCAAACTTTAAAAGATTAAATGTATGAGAAGGAGGTACAGAGCATGTAGGCACACACAATGATTCAGGAACAGCTTCTACACTTCTGTCTGATTTCTGAATGGACATTGAACCCATGAATTCGATGTCACTACTTTTTATTTCCATTTTTGCACTATTTAATTAAAAATATTTAAACTCATATACACTGTAATTCATGTTGTTTTTCCTATAATTATTTACTGCTGCCTCAAGGCACCAAATTTCACGACATATGCTGGTAATATTAAACCTGATTCTGATCATTTCACGACATAATAATTATTAAGCTCTCGTTAAAGGACAATTGTCAAGACATACTATGAAATAAATCTTTCAATGCTGTGTTAGATCTATCAATGTTGTTAAACATAAAAGTCTAATTACTAGGGAACAAAAAAAAATTGAGGAAATGTCTCAGTAATCATGCCCTGTCTTCATGATAAGTTGAATGCATTTTCGTAAACTTTAAACCAAATAAGTGACCCAGAATGATAAATGTTCCAGGCAGAAGCATAGCAACGCATCTTCCAAGTGACGTTAGGAAACTCAAACACCTAACTATTTCTACAGCGAGCTTTCTCTTAAGCATCAATTCCATGGGATCCCAAGCATTAAACAGTTGTGATGTCACCATCCTCGCTGAGCAACCAGTCATGAAAAAATCTAATTTTTATCGCAAAGATTTCAAACCAGGAAGTACTTGAGGTCTTTTGAATAGCACCAAATAAAATTAGACAAGAAATGAGTACCACAATTTATTTGAAATATTAAATTCCTCATACTTAAAATCTCAAAAAGAAAATGACTACAGATATAAACTTTATATCTTTATATATAACTTTATATATAAACTTTATTTAGTTTTGTTAAGGGCTAGTTAACAGTTAGAATTAAAACTACTAAAATCTCATTTTGAACATGTAGTGAAGAGCAGGATTTTCAACATTCCAAAATGAATATTTTGCAAACACTAGAAGTTCAGATCAATTTACTTGATTGTAGCTTTATTACAGTGCAGTATGGATAAGTTAGATTATCAAAAGGCACCTTATCAGCTTCAGGCTAAAGTCCAGGCTGTCAGTGAACATAAGTTACGTGAAATTGGTGTTGATTTAGAAATCTAAGAAATACTTTGCATTGAATACCAATATTCAATTATAAAAGCATGAGACTACACTTCAGGAAAATTTATTGGAGAATATATGCCAACAAATATATCCACTACGTAAATTATTTTTAAGACAGGCAATGGAATAAAAATAAAGAACCTTCCCACCACTGCCTATAAGGAGTTAGTACATTCTCCCTGTGACTGCATGGCTTTCCTCCCACAGTCCAAAGACATAGCGGTTGGTAGGTTAATTGCTCATTCTAAATTGTCCTGTGACTAGGCTAGGTGCTGTATCTCAATAATAATTAATGGCTTTGGACATGCAATTGGCTTCTTTACTTTCACAGATTTAATCAGGTAAATCTTTAAAGCTGCCGTTTCGGAGACACAGTTGGTTGCTACTATTATGAATTAATTCATTCATTTGTTTTTGAACAAAGAATGGAAACTAGCCAGAACATTAAGAGAAAACTACACTTAACTCCTTGGATGTTAAATTTACATTCCATACAACAGTTTAAATTATCATTTGAAAATAACTACTAATGAGTCTTCTTCTGGTAGTCATTTAAGTATAAACTCAGATCAAATATACAAATATACCATGGAAAGAGAACCCACAACCTTCTAACAGCAATATGAGATTTATTTTATGGAGAGCTACAGCGCAGAACAGGTTGCACAGAAATTCACCTATTTAACCTTAGCCTAATCACAGGCCAATTTACAATGACCAATTAACCTTCGAACTGGTACGCTTTTGGACTGTGGGAGGAAACCCACATGGCTATGGGAAGGGTGTATAAAATTCTTATAGTGGATGCTGGAACTGAACTCCAAACTCAGCGTCTTGAGCTGTAACAGTGTTCCAACAGCAGCTACGCTGCCAAGGCACCTCAAATCAAAATCTTTCTACAAAATGAACTAAAATGACACTTAAACAGAAACTTAATAACAGATGCCAGAAATCTGAAACAAAGCAGAAAATGCTGCAAATCCTCAGCAGATCAAGCAGCATCTGTGGAAAGAGAAAGAGTTAACAATACTAATGTCTAGTCTCTTTTTCAGATTTGCTAAAAGGACTTTTAACACAAAACATTAACTGTTTCCTTTTTCACACTTGCTGCCCAAAATGCAGAATCTTTTCAGCATTTTCTATTTTACTTAAGGAACATATTTTCATGCAAGCCACAGGAATAACATTTTACACTACACAATTTCATTGTTGAACAGAGATATTAGAGACTGTGATGGCATAAAAAATAAAATTTCATCTCTGCTGAGGAATTTTCAACATGGCAGGAAGCCAGCTCCCTTAGGAGATTGATACCGTAATAAATATCAATCCATTGTTTCAACAAGATTGGTAATTCACACAGCCAAACAGGTGCACTAAGGCTCATTTTCGTACAGACAAAAGAGTCAAAAATAATGAGCTATAGCTTGACTGCAGTAATAACCTACTTGAATAATCAAAAATCTGGTTCATTAAGGAATCTATGCCACTAATGTTAATTGTGAAAGGAAATCTTATCCTATAACTGCTGGAGGTAGTTCTCTACCTTTCAAAGCACAGAGTAACTCAAAATGTGGTGCAGACATCTGGCAAATGGACATGTTCTCTTCTGCACAGATTTAACTGTTTGCCTGCTCATTGTCGGTCAGTTCCTTGTTTAAATAAATATTGCCAACATGTTACTTTATTTCTATAATAACTCACACCATGAAGTATCTGGTGATTACTTCTACAAATTCAAGTAGAGACCTAATTTGGCTCTGCATTTCTAAAACAATTTCCACTCCCACTTAATAGAAATTAATATCTTGTCGGCATGAAGCTCTAAATTAAGAGCTTCCCAAATCTTCATAACCCCCTTTAATAATGTAAATAAATAAAACAACATTAACACAACGACACCAAACAATAAAAATTTACCATTAAACAACTAGAGAAAAGACATTAATATTTTTATGATTGTAATTTTCATTAAACATGAAAGACAGCATTAATGAACAGGATATGCAAGCCCAGAGGAGTATCTGATCACCAAAAGATTAAAAATAAGCCAATCTCAATAAAAACACTAATTAAAGTCAACAGAATGTGTACATATTAATAAACTGAAGATAGTGAATACTTTCTACATGTGGTTATAAATCAGACGTTTAGAAAAATATCACTCCAAAAAAATTACGTTTTGAATTTACTATAAACTGTCAAAAAATAAACAAATATTTCTACTTGACAAAGCCCTTGAACATTACTATCTAAAAAGGGAATAGATCTAAAATTTATTCTATGGTCCAAAAGCTCCAGAAACCACAAAAGCAGTCAATATTGTTAATGTACCTTGTTAATTTGATGGGATTTGTCAGGTAACTCCACTGGAAAATTATATAAAACTGTTCCAGATGAACAGATGATAGTGACATGAATTAAACTGATAGAACAATACCAGAATATAAACCAGAAATGACACCTAAAGTGGCTGTTGATTTATTGCCATTCTGAGTTTGGTTCTGGGCTTCCATGTATATTAGTGCTACAAATCTGGGTCCATTTAGCAGCAAGATGCTCGTACATACATCACTAGCTCCTGCGCCAAGCCAAGGTCATTCCCCATTGCATCAATCTTTTCAGCAAAGGCTACTCCGCCACAGCTTGTTTTTACCCATTCGAGCTTGGTAATGTTCTGGAGGTGTGGGGGGGGGGGGGGTGCGCGGGCTGGTAGAGGGGAAAAAGAGAGGGAGAGGAATGAGGATAATGAAGCTATTTCTACTATTACTTTCTGCATCATTTTTAAATTTTAATCTTAAAGACTGCACAAGCAATGTACAGATCTGAAGCAGCTCCTTCAGAATCAGAATCGGGTGTAATATTACTGACATATGTGCACAGTGCAATACATAAAAAACTATAAATTACATTAAAATTAGTATCTAAAAATTAAATTAAAACAAGTAGTGCAAAAAGAGAGCAAAATAGTGAAGCACTGCTCATGGGTTGGTTCACTGTCTGTTTAGAAATCTAATGGCAGAAAGGAGAAGCTATACCTATAATGTTGAGTGTGTGTCTTCAGGCTCCTGTACCTCCTCTTTGATCGTAGCAATGATTTTAGTACAAAAAAAATGTCCATGAACAATGAACTCTTTGCTATTGTGGACAGTGTGTAACTGAAGGTATAGAAAATGGTGGAAAAATTAAGCAAACAGGGATTTTAATCATTCTGCACCTTAATAAAAGTGGAATTCAGTAAGATATTTGCTATTGTAATTCACAAATTGCAGCATTAGCATTTCTATGCAGTCCGCAACAAAATGCCACATTCCTAAAATATTTTTGAGATATTCTCAATTTTTGTTAATCACAATGAACACTCATTTTTATGGAATAAAAATACTTTGCTTTGCACTAATTACATTTAACTGGTCTATTTGGAAGTTTGCCAAATTGTATGTTAGTTTTGCCTCAGTAAGGCATGAATAGCAACTTCTAAGACTCCCCCCACCCCCACCCAAAGAGGTTAGATGTCGTCCAAGGTACTTTAGAACTTCAAACAACAGACATGTCCACAAGAATACAAAGCATTATCCGACAAGTGATGGATTCTCCACTTCCCACAGTTAATTCTAAGACTTTCTCCTCCTTTGTCAGACAGAAATGTACTATTCTTTAAACAGAAGGATCAAATAATCAGATTTATTATCACTGAAATATGTCGTGAAATTTATTGTTTTGCGCCAGTGGTATAGTGCAATAAAGTACACTATAAATTATAATATATAACATTACACAATTACATTAATATATACACTATAATTAAACAAGATCTGTGTAAAGACAGCAAAAAGAATGAGGTAGTATTCTTGGGTTCTTTGTCTTTTCAGAGATCTGATGAGGGAGGAGAAGAAGGTGTTTGTGAAATGTTAGTGTTCAGGCTGCCATACCCACCTCTCTGATGGAAGAAGAGGGCATGTCTTGGGTGATGCAGGCCATTAAATGATGGATGCTACCTTTTGAAGATTTCCTCAATGGTGAGGGAGGCTCATGCCCATGATAGAGCTGGCTGAGTTTATTTAGGAGCAGCTCAAGTCCAATTCAAAGAATTAAAAACAGGAGCTGGAATATAATCAATAACGTACCATTGCAATGGTCTAATTTCAGTCACACATCTAAGCTGATTTTGAAAACAAAAAAATGTAATGAGTCAGAAATAGTGCTGCTGGGGAAAGTGCGCTGAGGCAGTGCTGCGCAGTGAGCTCTTGTCAATTTTGACACAGCAGCAAAATTCCACCATGCAGGAGGAATAGGATGAGTGCAGGCTACAACAAGGCTCGGACAGTTTGAGAAATCCAAGGTTTTATTAGCCATAGTCTCCTGCTTTTGCAAAGGCAGCTGGATTGTGGATTTCAGAGATGGATGGGGTGGTAAGAAGAGGTTTGGAAAACAGCGGGAACTAAGGCTGGACTGGATGTAGAATGGATCAGGAAAATAGTTGAGTTGGAGATGTTGAGTAGAGGTTTGGACTTGAATTAATTAATGACTGATGGGTTGAAGAACGTAGCAATTATTTCTGTTTAACAGCAAATGCTTCGACCACCTGCAACAGCAAGGTAAGATTTTGCTCCTTTATTAAAGTTGCCTCAACACCAGCACAAGCCAGTTGGTGTTGGCATGGTGGTTATGGGCTTCTTTAAGACCATAAGGCAAAGGAGCAGAATTAGGCTATTCAGTCCATTGAGTCTGCTCTGTCATTCGATCATAGCTGATTTGTTTCCCCTCTCAACCCCATTCTCCTGCCTTCTCCCTGTAATCTTAATTAACAACTTAACATCTTCCTTAAATTTACCCAATAACTTGGCCTCCACAGCCGTCCATGGCAATGAATCCCACAGATTCACCACCATCTTGCTGAGGACATTCCCCTTCATCTTTGTTCTGAAGGGACTTCCTTTTATTCTGAGGCTGTGCCCTCTGCTCCTAGACTCTTGCGCTATAGGAAACATACTCTCCATGTTCACTCTATCTAGGCTTCGCAATATTTGGTTGGTTTCAATGAGATCTCTCCTTATTCTTCTAAACTTTAGCAAGAACAGACCCAGAGCTATCAAATGCACCTCATACATAAAAATTGCACGTAATCCTTTTCTACCAAGAATGCAGATGGACCAGGTGTAATGTTTTAGCTGAGTAGCTGCAGCCAGGCTGATGCAAACCCACAGGGCTGCAATAAGTCATGATCTTCTACTTAAGTGAAAATGGTAGGATTCACAGCTGTAACTAGCCTTTGTAACAAAATGAACCAGATTTATCCAGACCAATAGTGTCTGCAGTTACAATTCCCTCTCTACTGAGGGGGAATGAAAATTATGCTTGCATTTTGAAGCTACTCTTTAAACAATGATAAAGTTTATCATTTCACTTTGGAACAAAAATACCATTAAATATCTGAATCATACTAATATCAGCAGGCATGGTACTGTAGCAATTAGCACAATGCTTTAATTTGGCAGCAATAAGGGTTCAATTGCCACTGCTATCAGTAAGGAGTTTACATGTCCTTACTGTGACCATTTGGGTTTCCTCAGAGTGCTCCAGCTTCCTCCCACATCTCAAAGACATACAGGTTAGTAAGCTGTGGGCGTGGTGTGTTGGCGCCGGAAGCATAGCAACACTTGTGGTCTGCCCGCAGCACATTCTTGGCCTGTGTTGGTCACTGATGCAAATATTTCATTATTTGCTTGGATGCTAATCTTTAATCTGTAGGCATCATTGTTCTGACATTGTACTTTCAGTGGTTATCAGCATTAGATATAAATTCCAAATTTATAAGTGTTGTATAGATTTTCCAATAGACTGATGGGAGAGAAGAGGGTGTGATCTCCCACCAATGCCATTTAAGCAGCAGGTAGCCCAAAAATTGTGCACGTGCACTATCATATCCTGAAGTCCCAAACATACTGACAGTTTCAAGATGCTGTCAGCTCCTTCAGCCACTAGGTTTCAAATGGAGATCAGCCTTGCTGAGTTTTTGAGAATCACGCTGGGGTAAAAGCATCTCAGGTCCTGTGCCTAGGATCCTGCCAATTTCAGTGGTGACTGTGGGGCTGTATTTTGTTTCAGTATAATTTTAATTGAAATTATGCTTTTAGTTAAATATATTTAAAATTATTCTTTTTATTTTTTCAACTTCAATATCAAGTGTTTAATGCCTTTGCAAATGTCACAAAACATTCAAAATCACATGGATTTTCAGTCAACGGTTGAATAGTGACTGGCCATCAGAGCTTTCAGGACCACTGGGGTCACATCACAAGAGACACTGCTATTGTGCAGATGTTGCTGTTATCCTCTGGGACACTGGGATTGGTGTGGCTGTAGAGGACCTAGGCATGGATCTGAAAAGACACCGGGCAGGTGAACCAAGATCCAGCCCATCATAAGCACAAGAGATTCGACAGAAGTGGGAAATCTAGGGTAACACATAGAATGCTGGAGGAACTCAGTAGGGCAAGCAGCATCTATGGAAAGGAATGAAGAGTCCATGTTTTGGGCCAACACAATACATCAGGACTGGAGGGGTCCTGATAAAGGGCACCGCCCTGAAATGTTGACTCTTATTCCATTCCAATCCATCATAGTTTTTCTGAGATGTTATTTGCTGCAGAAACTCATTTATTTATTTGAAGTAAAATGAACATTAACCAAAAAATAGTCCAGTGGAAGTGATTTTCCTGTACATTAATTTCACTGTGCACATCAACACCTTTCAATAGGAGTGTTCCGACATTTTCACATTCGCCATGAGGCAGACTGTACCTTCCAAGCACGGAATTAAAATATGACGGAAAACTCACATTTATAAGCACACTGAAAGGTGCATTAACCCCTGAAAGCTGTGCTTACAGGTCAGTCCCATCAGTACTGAACGAGTTGAACCATTCTTTCACCTAACAGCTCCACTCCCCTCCTATCATTTATCTTTAATGATAAGGAGTGACCTTTTCAGGCGCTCAGTTCTGACAGCTTCCAGATGCAGAGGGGCCAAAAATATTCTCCAAGAAGCAAACTGACAGGAACTGGCAAAATAAAAAAGTGGGCTTTGCAAAAGGATTTCATGTTTGAATGATATCACAGCAATATCCACACCAACACTTTAAACTTCTTTTTATAATGCTATTTACATTTTAAATAAATGCTGAGATTTGTGTATTTTGCACATATTACCCATATTTGCATTTCTAACTTTATTTTCTATATTCTTAATAATTGGTAAATGTTGTCATTTCTTTCGGCATGTCGCACCAACGCACCACAGCAATTTCCTAATGCGTAAATACATTCGTGGTGAAGGAAGTTGATCCTTAAATATTTTGGAGAAGCTAAAAATTCTGGTTGGATATTAAGCAAATAAGAATTTTGTGTTGCACTGCAAGATTGCGCCATTGGTATAGCGGTTAAAACAACAATATTACAGTTCAGGCATTCTGGAGTTCAGAATTCAAGTCCAACAGTGTTTTGTAAGGAGCTTGTATGTTCTCCCTGTGGAATGCATGGATTTCCTCCAGGTGCTCTGGTTTCCTCTCACAGTCCAAAGATAGGTTAATTGGTCATTGGATTTTGTCTTGTGATTAGGTTAGGGTTAAGCAGGGATGTGGAGCTGCTGTGGTGGCATGGTTTGAAGGGCCTATTCCACGCTGTATCACTAAATAAATAACATCTGTTAGACCAACTGTGACTAAGCCAAAACGACCTGAACACTGGATCAATTTCCTTTGACCTTCAATTATTATTTTCAAAATTCTTGTTACGTGGTTAATATGGTAAATTGTCTTAATTTTTTCAGCCACCTATGGTGATGTATTTCATTTCCAATGTTACTAGGTATGACATCCATAAATGATACAGAATACAAGAACAAATTTATACAGAACCATCAACGTTTTGTTGATTGGAAATACTTTAAACTGTATTGTAAATACATGGTGATATTTATGCACATTTTATTCTCTATCTGTACTTTGAATAATTCTTTATTCTGATTAATTGTTGAATTTTTTGTTGCATGAAGCACCAACACATCGTAGCAATTTCCTAATGCATACAAACGTGCGTGATAAAGAAAGTTTCCCTTTAAACATTTCAGAGAAGATTTGAAGAATATCAAGCAAACAAAAATTGCTACCACATTGAGAGATTACATCTTTTAGACCTCCTGTCACTAAGCCAAAAACATCTTAACAAACACAATTTCCTTTTGTTCTTTAATTATTATTTTCAAATTTCCCCTTACGTGGTTGTTTGTTTTGATTGATGTTTACAGAGAATGGTATGAAAAACAAAAAGCATCCAGTGAGCTGTAGTTCTGTGGGCAAAAATGTCTCATTATGAGAGGTCAGAGGCCAGAGGCCAGACTGGTTCAAGCTGACTGGAAGGCAACAGTAACTCAAATAACCACATGTTACAACGAAGGTGTGTAGAAGAGCATCTCTGAATGCACAACACAATGAACCTCAAAATGGGGATCAGCTTCAGCAGAAAACCACTTTATTAGGTCACTCCTGTACCTAATAAAATGGGCACTGAGTGTCTAAGATAACTCTAAATATTGAAATTCATTGTGTTTGTTATTGTTTTCTTTATGCTTATTGTGTTTTTAATGCTGCATTGGATCTGGAGTAACAATCATTTCATTCTCCTTTACACTTGTGTACTAATAAATGGCAATAACCAGTCTTGCATCTTGCACGTGTGTGAACTCTAATCCTGTTCCAAGGGCTTGACTTTGTTTCCCTTCATTAACCTGCAGAATATCAACTTTGTTGAATTAAAACTATTCGCAAAATAAGGTCTTACCCTATCCTACCTCAGTGGAGAGAGGACATCAGAAAGTAGTTTATATGGGGGAAAAATATACTACACCACAAATTAAGTTCTTATTAACACATCAGTTTAGTTATACATTAAAATATTATGGCAGTCTTTCCTTGGAAACATCGAATACTTTTTGTGGCAATTTGAATAATTAGTTTCTTTGTGTTCCATTACAATTAATGTAATTGGCGCCTACAATATTACCAGCCATTACAGAATTATTTTGAAAATGAGCGATTTGAGGGAAAGAGCAATTTACTACAGGTAATTATTTTTAAAATCTAATTTTTGCGCTGTTTGAAGTCATTTGGCAAGCATAAAAAGGCTGTTTTTCCCCAAGTAATAACAATTACCTAATTGAACATCAGTGGTGAATCGAAGCTTGTGAATGACGCTGACTTTGTAAGATTTGTAGCGTTGACTGCTCAGAATGTCCTGCACTGTTGTTATATCCAGAGGCGGTTCATCCTCTGAACTCTCTTCTCCTCTTGAACCTACAAAACAAGAAAAAAAAAGCTCGAGACATTCCATTGCAAAATGAACATAGGTCACTTGCTTAAAATTCAAAATATAAACAATGGAAAAATTATTCAAAGGGGAAGAATATTGGACCAGTAAAATATACGAACAATTTCTCAATTGCATACTTGAGAAAATAAATTAGATTTCAAATTTGGACTCCTACCAGAAAACATTAGACTTGTGTAACTATAGACTTTAAATTCCTAAGACATTGATGGTTTGCACAATCTCATGTCAAACTTTCCTATGTTGTTTAGATAGCCAGTGAAGTCTCAGCATTTCCGATTCTGACTGAGGTGCCACTCTCTAAATGTACTGACAGATTTTCAAACAGCTCAGGTCTGAAATGGGCTTTGCAGATCTGCTGCCCATTTCAGAAGTTGCCCAATTTTCATTTTCTTTGATTTCAAAACCCAGCAGTTTTGACAACTGACAGTTGATGCACAAAATTCCAGTTTAGATTCTCGGCAGGTGGTGAACAATCTGCTCCTTTGCCTGTGCGGAGTTGCTGAGGCCTTCTGGCATTTTCCTGTTTTGCTTTCAGCTTTCAGGAACCTGCATTTTGATTGTTTTGGGGGCAAACAAATGAATAAGAGCATAAGACATAGGAGCAGAACTTGGCCATTCGCCCCATCAAGTCTGCTCTGCCATTCCATCATGGCTGATTTATTATTCCCACTCTCCCCCACCTCCTGCCTTCTCCCTGTAACCTATCAACCTATCAATCAAGAACCTAACCACCTATTTTAAATATGCTCAATGACTTGGCCTCCGCAGCTGCCTGTGGCAATGAGTTCTACAGATTCACTACCCTCTGAATTTCTTCAGTGGAAGTGAACTGATGGAACTGATTGCCAGGTTTAATGGAGTGAATGGTCCAATTTTGCTCCTAAATCTTATGGTCATATTTTGAGAACATGGCTCCAGCTTGAAGAGAGAGCTCCTCTGCACATACTCCTTGGAGCGCTCCCTGTAATCTGTACATCCCAGTAAGGGGACCTCTCAATCTTCGAGAGGAAGAGATCCAGCTTCCTCTGTTGACGATGAAAGAATCGTTTCTTCATCTCAGAATTCTTCTATTTTAAAATATAAAAACAATGCTTAAACTACTTCAACTTCATTATATCAGTTGTCATTTTTGTCCTGTTAGGCATTCCCTAGAATGTGAGCTTACTTTGCACTTGGCTACTGACTTCGTTCCACTGAAGATGTTGAAACCAAATGTTGCGGGATGTTTCCAACCACTGGCCAATATGCTCTGCACATAGCACCTAGCCTTCAAAGATGAACTGAAGTTCCTTCAGAGCAGCTTGACCTCATTTGAAAAACGTTTCTAACAAAATAAATCTCTCTTCTCTCGAAGGATTATTCTTTCCAAATATTACCACTTTGTTTTGAAATCTTTTATTTATTGCTAACTTTTGTTTTTAATGTTTCATTCCTTTCTTTCTGCCAGTTGTTTTGCCAGAGCTAAGGTTGTTTTCATTCTAT
Organism: Hypanus sabinus; assembly: GCF_030144855.1. Classification (NCBI taxonomy): domain Eukaryota; kingdom Metazoa; phylum Chordata; class Chondrichthyes; order Myliobatiformes; family Dasyatidae; genus Hypanus; species Hypanus sabinus. The sequence goes on along the minus strand of NC_082723.1, from coordinate 25,640,692 downwards.
GGGTGATGCTGCTAATAGTAAATTTTCAAATAGCTTACTTACACAATCTCTTAATGTACTAACTGCTTTGGTACACTTCCACGGGCACATTCCAATCTCAATAACCTTGTCCAGTTGCACAATCTTCACATTCAAGTCTGATTGCAAGTACTGGAAGGCTGTCTCCTGTGAAAACACCTTTGCTAAAAATTGACACTCTCTTCTGGATATTCATTTCCTATAGGAATTTCAAGCAGACTTTTCTCATTTAACCTAAGTATGTAGTACACTTTCCACTTTATACTAAAGTGATTACTCTTCATTGCCTGTGTAATGTCTAAAGCTTTGAAATGACTCACATAAAAGCAGCTGATCAATGATGAAACTGAGGGGCTTCCTATTGATTACAACACACTTTAACATATACTAAATGCACATCATTCTAACAGCTAAGCACTACATATATAGCAATACAGGACCTTCGGTCCAATGTTAATTTGCTCTAAGCTCAATCTAACCCTTCCTTCCAACGTAGCCTTTGATTCTTCTATCATCCATGTATCTATCCAAGTGATCCTTAAATGCCCCTAATGTATAATGTATAATGCCCAACATCCCTAGCAAGGAATTCCACGCACACACCACTCTCTGTGTAAAGAACTTACCTTCAAAATCTGCCCCTATACCTTCCTTGTACTAGACATATCCACTCCAGAAAAATGTTTCTGGCTAACCACTCTATCTATGCTTCTTAACATCCTGTCCATCTGTATCAAGTCACTTCTTTTCCTCCTTCACTCCAAAGAGAAAAGCCTTAGCTCGTTCAACAACACACACAAAATGCTGGTGGAACACAGCAGGCTAGGCAGCATCTATAGGGAGAAGCGATGTCGACGTTTCAGGCCGAGACCCTTCGTCAGGACAGCTTGTTCAATCTGTTTTCAGAAGACATGCACTGCACTGTAGTCCAGGAAACATCCTGGTAATCTCCTTTGCACCCGCTCTAAAGCTTCCACATCCTTCCCATATGGGGCACAGAGAAATTAACATAATATTCAAAATAATTGTACACATTGCAACATCTGCTTTCCAAACTGAGTTCCATTAAACTGAATGTTAGGATGCAGACACTGATGCATGCTTTGAAAATGGAATTTGCAGCCCTGATTCTCTGCACAGTTGCAAAGGTAAATTCCCTTTTGTTTCCATAAAAACAAAACATTTCCTTATTTTGCTGCCAGTGAAGGTTGAAGAACCGGGTATTTGTCATGTCAACATCAAGAATGTATAAGTCATTCCATCAGTCAGAAGTACAAGGAAAAAAGGGTCATGTAGCATTGTGAATTCAATCCAATCTCAGACAGACAAACCTTTCTGTCATCTCTGCATACTTGTTCTTCAATTTTCACATCAAGTCTACAGCACCAGAATTGATGAAGGGTTCTGCTGAGTGTCAAATCAGTAGCAGTCAGGTCTGGGGACCAAGTAAAATGCAATTGGTCCAAGCACGATCTCTGGAAAGCCATCTCAAGTGCAAAGTGGCAATTCCAGACTAAAGTTGAATCACTCATGGATGTTTGAAGGTTGTGGTAGGGCTTGAATGCTATCACCTCCAACAAAGTGAAATCAAGTAATATAGGTCACAATATCAATAAGGCTTGACTCCCAGATGAGCTTAATGCTTTTTATATGCTTGCTTTGACCATCAAAACAAGGAGGCGCCTTCACAAACTCCCATAGTCCTCAATGACCCTGTCTCTGAGGCCAACATGAGTGCATCCTTTCAGAGGGCAAACCTACAGGAAGCATCCAGGCCAGATGAGGTACTTGGTTGATGAGTAAAGAGCAATGCTGGAGTGTTCACTGACATTGGTAACCTCTTGCTTTGGCAGCCTGAAGTACCCAACTGCTTCAAATAGGCTTCAAGAAGAATGTGGTCGTCTGCCTCAATGGTTATTGTCTAGTAGCACTTATATCCACTGTGATCAAGTGATTTGAGAGGTTGGAGATAAAACACATTAACTCCTGCCTGAGAAGCAACATGGACCTGCTCCAATTTGCCTACTGTCACAACAGGTCAACAGTTGTAACCCTCCCTGCCACTGAGCACATCCACATGGAGCACTATCGCAAGATAGTAGCATCCATCATCAAAAAAGCCCACCATCCAAACTACGCACACTTCTCGCTGCTGCCATCACAAACAAGGTACAGGAGCTTCAGAACCCAAACCACCAGGTTCAAAAACAGTTATTACCCCTCAACCATCAGGATCTCGAACCAGAGGGGTAACTTCACTTGCCCCAACACTGAACTGTTCCCAGAACCTACTGACTCACTTTCAAGGACTCTTCATCTCATGTTCTCAACTTATATTGCTTATTTATTTATTTATTATTATTTTTTCTTTTGTATTGCATGCATTTTGATGTCTTTTGCACACTGTTGTTCGTCCATCCTGTTGGGTGAGGTCTTTCATTGATTCTATTGTGCTTTATATTTACTGTGATTCTCGCAAGAAAATCATTCTTAGGTTTATATAATGTGACTTACAGTATATATGCTCTATTAATAAATATATTGCAAACTTTGATCTTTCATCTATGCCTATTATCATTACTGTTTCCAATGGTGGGAGGGTTTAGGACCAGACAGCACAGCCTCAGAATACGAGGATATCCCTTTAGAACAGAGATGAGAAATAATTTAAGCCAAAGGGTGGTGGATCTGAGGAGGCTAAGTCATTGGATGGATTTAAAGTGGAATTTGATAGGCTCTTGATTAGTAATGGCATCAAAAGGTAATGGGGAGAAGGCAGGAGAATGGGGTTAAGAGGAAAAATAAATCAGCCATGATGGAACGGAGGAGCAGACTTGGTAGACCAAATGGCCTAATTCTGCTCCTATGTCTTGTGTCCTTATTACTCTTTATTTTATAAAAGGCCATATTTAACCATAGGAGCAGTGAAGTCAGAGGCAAAAATATTTCTGGAAAAACTGGGTAAGTCAAGCTGTGGCTGTGGGAGGAGAAAGAGTCAACATTTCAGGCTTGCAGCTCTTTGCCAGAAATGGGAAAGACATCCAAGCAGCAGTTTACAGTTTGTGGAGGAGGGTTTGTAGAACGAGGCTGTTTACGAGAGAAGACAAGCCAAAATAGTTTACGGGCACTAATGGCAGGCTGTTCAGACTTGCCCACAAGCTAGACTCGTGTGCACTAGATAAGTAAAACAGAAAATTTCAAAAATTCAATTTTCTCATCAGCACTCAACTTGTACCTGTCTTAAGAATCAATGTATCTACAAGGACCTACTACCAGAAAACCCAAGAGTTACATCACCACCCAGACTGGCAGAAAGGAGCCCTGGTTTAGGCATCTGATAAAAAAAATATAATATTCATTTTGCATTCTAACTCATGTTCTAGCTCAGTAAATTACTGCTGACTCTTTCAAGCTGACAAGCACTTGGTGCAGTCAGGTGGTGTAAATGATATTTCAAGTACGCACTTGATATACTTGTATATTAACGGTCTCCTTTGTGCTTAACAAATGAAACTGCTTAAAAAGAAGCACACTTTGGCATAAGGTTTTCCCAAATGAAAAAAAGTCATAGGTAATCGATCACTTAGTCATCAAGGAAGCCTACATAACAGGAAGCAAGTTGCTTTCACTCCAAGTGTGACATTTCCTGGCGCTAGGCTGTCGGCTGGAGCAAGTATTAAAAGCCTGCTGTCACTTGATGTGAATTATACATTATTTGAATCCCTGGCATTTCATCTATTTTTCACTCTGAAATGAAATCAAGCATATGCTACACTATAGCAAGCAAAGATTGTAAATGTTAACACCTGCACCATACACCATGGGAGGATTTGCCCTCAAGTATATATGAAAAAAATCCATAACAGTAACTACATCTGTGTTGAACTTGGTGTACAGCTTTCTGGTACAACAACTGCATGTCACCTGCATAAACAACATGCTCGCAAAGGTTTAAGCATCAACATTAAACCCTCCATAAAGTAAGATGCCTCAGTACAAGTATTTAGTACTCAATAAGTTAACTGGAAAACAATAAATTTTACTCAATTAATCTTAAAAGATTCAGAATATCTACTGTAGTGCCCTATTGCCTCCAAATCAGGGATATGCTCTTGTGGCTTTGTCAAAGTTTGAACGCGAGAAGTTGCAGCACTATTTCACTAAGTAATAAAGCTATTCCCAAAGTTTTGGGTAATAATTATGTCAGACAGCATTACACAAAAGAATCCATTATCTGATTACCATCAGGTTTCTGACTGAGGGAAATACTGGAGATCAGAGACTGGTTAAAAATTTATACCTCTGATACTAGAAAAGTTTGCTGAACTTTAAAACAGTCTCAATTGCAGCAAGTTCATTCCTGGCACCAGAGGAGGATCTAGAAAGATTTACAAGAATGGTCTCTGGAATAGGCTGTACTGTTTTCTTTAGAGAACACCAAGAAGAAATTTGATGGAGACATTTGAGGAGTCTGGGCAGGGTGGATTGTGTTCTTTAGGTGAGGGGGTTGAGGACTGGGCGTGAAGGGTAATGGTGCAGGATGATGGAGTTTGTGAATTTAAATCGAAGGACAGAAATGGCAGGACCCTGGGCAGTGTGGTAGAACAGAAAATCTGTAGTTCCCTGAAAGCGGCATCACAGGTATTGTGGTGCAGGCAGCACAAAACATTGAGTAGAAGAGTTGGGATATCATGGTAAAGTTGGTTAGGCCACAGTTGGGAGTATTGTGTGAGGTCTGTTCACTTTACTACAGGAAAAATAAAATTAAGCAAGGGACAGAGCAGAAATGATTCTCAAGAATGTTGCCTGAACAGAACTACTCAAGTTATCAGGAGAAAGTGGATAGGATAGGTAGGTTTTCCTCTGCAGCAAAGGAGGCCAAGAGGTGACATGATAGAGACTTATAAAATTATGAGAGCAATGAGATAGGCAGCCAAGAACATTTCTCATGGTAAAGGAATCTTACCCCTTACATTTCTTTTAAACTTCCACACATCTTCAACCCATGTCGTCTTGCTTCCCTAAAACTAGACTGCATCAGTTTAAGGTGAGAGGCAGTTTAAAAGGAATCAAAATAGGTGATTCTGGAATGTGCTGCTAGAGGTGGTGATGGAATCAGGAGCAGCAACAACACTTAAGAGACGTTTGTTGAGGTACGAATAAACAAGGCATGATTGCAGTGAAACTACCATTCATTTTGAGGGGTTTCTTGTTTCGTGGATGTCTGCAAAGAATAAGAATTTCAGGTTGCATACTGTATACATTCTCTGATATTAAATTGAACCATTTGAACAGGATTGCACAACAAGCATGATGGTCAGCACAGACACAGTGGGCAGAAGGGCCTAGTTCTATGCTGTACATCTTGTACTCTGTGAAACAAAAAGGGAATCAAGAGTGAAATGAAGACTTTTTAAAAAAAAATGCAGCATCTTGTTGAATTTGGCATGCTCAGCTTGCAGATGTGGCAGATTTCCTTCTGGTGTTGAAGAGGGAAGTGGAGAAAAATCCATAAGACAACAGAACTAAGGGCTGCTCTGGTAGAGAGCTGATGGGCCAAATGGCTACCTCTGTGATCCCATGGTTCTCTGCCCAAAGCAAAGATGTGTGTTTTAACTTACAAACATAATATTGCAACAAACTTCAAAAGAAACTTTTGTTCTGTAATTCTAATTAACTGAAATTCTAATTAATACATTTTGAACTTTGAAAGCATCATGCCCAATATGGTTACAAGACTCAAAATGTCACCTTAGTAGTCTATGGCCATAAAGGACTATTGAATCATTCCAGTGTATATTCTGCACAAATGAAGTGGGGTGGGGCAGTCAAGACAGAAATGTGATGCGTCAACTGCAACTGGGAGTTAGGGTCAACAGCTCTCATGCAAGATTAATGTTTGTAAATACAGGTGCACCATAACACTATCGATTCCTCAGGAATGCATAGTATTAGAGCCTCTTATAGAACTTGAGTTCATGCTGCATTTATCATACAGAATCTCTCAGTGATGGTTTGGTAATCAAGGGTAGTGCATGCAACCATCAGCCATCCACTCAAATACACACTGGGGATTTACTAGAGTCACATTTTTCTGCAATTGTTATTAGTGGAAGATTGCCAGCTTGTCTCCTAGGGACCTCAAGGTTCAATCAACAACTCCAGCAAACAGTATTACAAAAATTGTTCTTCATGCCAAATTGTAAAATGTACATATTCAAAATCGGAGATAACTGGTAATGACATCAAAAGGATTTCCTTTTACTTGCCAACATGAAAATTAGCCTGCTCGTGAATTAACCTGCTATTTCCCCCATTTATATATAATTTTTTCCCAATACAAAGGACTTTACAGCTGCAAAGGTTTTCATGGTGTTAATAGAAATACCTTCTAAAATTACTAGGCTATGCGCCAGGGAGAAGCCCTAAGGGACCTTGTGATGGCACAAATTTCCTTTCTCATGGAGCTTTGATTCACCTCCTTAAAGATACTCGTACAGTGGCAGAACCAAACAAATAAAAATATTTTATCTAGCACTAAATCATTTGTAAATTAGGCCAAAATTGGGCTGCTTGCCAAATGTGAAGTACACAGAAGACAAATATTTTATGCTTTGTTGCTTTGCAATGAAGGGCTGGGATGTTTGTTTTTGATGAAGATGCTATTTCAATGCAGTTCCTGCTGTTGAAAGCAAATTAAGGCATGTCTTGTGGCATATAAACACAACAAATTTCTACAATTCCTAGAAGTGACTGTGCCTTTTGTGTCCATTCATTGGGGATGATCCAGCACACTTGAAGGGTGATCAGGTAACATACTGTAACAGCAATTAAGGAGAAATCTTTCATCACAAGCACCGAGGTCCATCTAACACCATAGTTCTTGTTTATCAACCATGCCATTTCTTTAGTTCAATTTCTAATTATGATTTAGTCGACACTGTAGATATCCAGGGATATTTTAAAATTACAGACCAAGTAAAACCAGCGCTAAGGTTCTGGTACACTTCCCTGGTATCCACAGGTCACATAAACCTAGCCATCTGCAGATATTCATCTGGTTAATGTGCATGATTTTTCCATGATCTTCCATTCATCATTGATCTTTTCCCAACAAACCACGGGGGCTGAAGTCTTCCATTCATAAACCCCATTGTCTAATCCAACAAACTTCATCACTTGGAATGGATTAGTACCCTGACGCATGCACTCAGACCCCGCATAACACTGATTTGTTACAATGTGGTTATTCAGTTTTTAATTGAAACTTTTAAAAATGACAAAAGTTCATTCTAAACAGCATCTAAGAGCGGCTGCCATTACAGTATTCCATCAACCAATGAGAGCGCTTTACGTGCACTCTGAGCCAATCACATATTAGTTCATGCTCTGCCTCTCCCCTCCCCCCCCAGCATGTGTAAACATTCTTGCTATCTTGCCCATTTATTCCATTTTTTTTCCACCCATAATGACAGGAAAACAGCCTGCAACATCCAGTGAGAGTAGTACATCGAAGATGTCAAGCAAAAACATTAGCATGGATGTGAAACTACAAGTGGAACTGCGTTTGGGAGCTGACGAGCGTCAGGTTGATGTTGGTACCTCTTTGAAATTGACTACATCGATGATAAGAACATTTATAAAAGATGGAGACAAGATAAAAGCTTCTGCAACGTTGACCTCAAAAGTTATCATCAATGAAGGTGACTTGTTCAAGAAGCTTGAAAAAAATGGAAAGTAGACTAAATATATGGGTAGATTACCAAACACAATGAAACATGTCCCTAAGCCAGCTGATAATAATGGAAAAGGCAATAAACATCTTCAACTGTATTCAAGAAGACAACGATACGTCAGTAACATTCACAGCCAAAAGAAGTTGGTTTGATCGACTTAAACAACACAGTGACCTCCACTGCATACACACATCTAGTGGAGTGGTTAGTGCAGACAGCAAGGCAGCCCAGGATTTTCCTGCAACACTGAAGGCCACAATCAAAAAGGACAATTATTTTCCCGAGCTTGTCTTCAATGTGGATGAAACAAGCCTATTTTGGAAAAGAATGCCTTCTCACATTTTCATCTCCTGAGAACAGAAACATATATCTGGGTTCAAGGTGGCAAAGTACCGGTTAACTCTCTTGCTAGGAAGCAATGCTAAAGGTGACTTTAAGTTAAAGCCTATGGTTGTGTGTCACTCTGAAACACCACAAACAATGAAAGGCATTTATAAGTCAAGTCTACCAGAAATTTGGAAATCAAACAAGACAGCCTGGGCGATGACTGAGGTTTTCCAAAACTGGTTTGTTTCACATTTTTGTCCAGCAGTGAAGCAGTATAATGAGGAGCCTGACTTTGAATCTAAAACACTGTTGATGGTTGATAATGCTCCAGGCCACCCTAAGAATTTTGACATGCTTTGGACCTGCATTCCTGTAAAACCTTCTACCCAATAACACTTCATTACTCCAACCAATGGATCAAGGAGTAATATCGAATTTTAAAGCCTACCACACCTTTATTACACATTCAAGCAACTTGTAGAGGAAACAAAAGGTCAAGACAAACAATCCATCAGGCAATCGTGGGAAAAACTACAACATAATGAAAGCTGTCGACAATATCAGAGCAGCCTGGGATGAAGTAACTTAAAACTGCAGAAGAAGCTATGGCCAGCAGCATACAACAACGTCCATCTCGGGTGAAACCAGTCATCGAAAACATCGTTGAACTGGCCAATGAAGTGGGATTAGAGGATGTTAATGATGGTGATATTGAACAGTTACTGCATTCTCATGGTGGGAACCCTAATAATGAAAAGCCTTGTGAACTGGCACAGCAACACATCCTGGGTGAATCTGAGGACACAGATGAAGAAGAGGAAACAACAGCAAAAAACCTCACCACAAAACTCCTTAGCACGAGCATCACCATGATCACAACAAATAGACCAGTTCATCAATAATTACCCTGACAGGGAGCGAAGCAATAAGGCAAAAAGGTGCTCACGATATGATTTCCTGCTATCAAGAACTGCTTCATGGGAGGAATCTTAAGAAATGGCAGACAAATCTCGATGTCTACCTGAAGAAACTGCCAAAGTTAGAGGAGGACCCACAGTCTGATTCCTCCTCTAAGATGTAACTACCACCCACTTCCCTCCTCTGCTACGTAATGTGTTGCTGCTCTACCGATGTACAGGTCATGCCTATTTGTGTGTTTGTAACTCCCATGAATTACCATGCATACATAAAATAATATCATCTATCTCGAGTTTGATTTTTTAAAAATCAGGCACACATGTCCATTTACTTAATGTTATAATGACCCCATATTGTGCTAATTTATATAGCACTCCACCTGTGAGGAATGCATTCTCAGCATTAAGCAAGGCTAAGTGTATCCTCCGAGGCAGAATAAACTGCAAGAATAGAATCACATTTTCCTTGGAGTCTGGAAAACAGGGCTCCTACAATTCAGACCGGAGTACCTCTGACAGTTCTGAACCTTGGGAGAAATGAATAAATGAATAAAGGAATATACTTTGATCTTTCTCAAACAATACAACAAAAGGCACAATACTACGCTTCAAAGTCAAGCGCATACAACAACGACTTTCTTGGCTGCAAACAATGAAGACCACAGGAGCAGTTATGCTATTCGGTCCATCAACACCAATTTATTATCACTCTCAACCCCATTTTCCTGTCTGCTCCTCATAACCTTTGACATTCTTACTAATCAAGACCCTATCAACCTTCACTTGAAATATACTCAATGAGTTGGCCTCCATAGCCAATAAAGGTCCTGAGGCACTCTTCAGCTGACTGTGGACAACTTTATTCATATGGTAATCAGCTTTTAAATATCTACAACATGAGTGACTGGTGACAATGACACAAACAGCAGGATCTATTACATTTACTGCTATTACTATTCGATCTGTTGAAATAGATACAAATCAATTAACATCTCACAATGCCAAGGATAGAGATTTTGTACTCCCAGATTATTGACCAACAACATTGCCCAAGCAATAATGGTGTGAAGGGACATACATTCTCCCTCTACTGTACAACAGTGCTTCAGAAAACAGCCAGGTTCAAACATACAGGAAACTCCAGAAACATCTCCCAACCTAAGCAGCCTTATTTCTCCAAAAGAGAAACATCCTCCTTTATACATTTTTAGGGTGTTATGAAGAATCATTCCTTGTTCAGATGAAGGAGATTCATCAGAGTTGGTACTACATTATTAAAAAAACTGAGGTCACTGAACCCAGTCAGATCAATTGATAGAATGTGGCAAGTGCGCATGTGACTAATTAATCGCATGGTGAATCAACTGAGCCACCCATGTGCGGAGAGCTCTTTCTCTGCTCGGGTTTTTGAGTGTGCGTGCTTTCGTCTCTGGAGGCCTTGTTCGTAGCTCCCACACTGTGAGCTGCCCAGCGAGTGCCATTACTACATGACTCAGTAGGAATGTTTATTCCTACTGCTCCATTGTTCTTGCTCTGTGCATACATGACAGACACCCTGAACCCACAGGTACAACTACTGTACGGGTCCTCCCCAGCTAACAAATGCCTACCCTGTGAACAGTACATACGAACGAGTGTTAGAGAGACCAACGGAATAGATTCACCAGCTGCTGCAATGCTGCAGGCACCTTCTGCCACCTGGGAACACAATTCATGATCACATTTCTGACTTGCAGACTGTTTGGGTTACGAACAGTTTGCATAAACAGAAGGCTGCTGTAACCTGCAATCTTGTCATTGCTGGGCAGTGCATTTTATCAGACCTTCAAGAATCTGGTAGAAAATTAATTTCACTTGTCTCAGAAATAGCAAACTGAAGAAAAATAAGCGCCAGAATAATCTGTACAACAATTGGTTTAGAGGCAATTTAAGAACCGAACGTATGAGATTGAAACATGATTAGATCATGGAGCACAGGTACCGCTTCTCTCTTCACGTACACAATCTTCATCCTTTGAGATTCACATTTAGGGACTTCACAGTCACAGAACTCATTAGCATCAGCTGCCAATGCTGTGAACCAAAAACTTCTGAGGTAACTGGAACAACCTTGTCCATCAATCAGGAAAATGGACACAGAACAAGTTGATAGTACACAGGCTCTGTCAACAGGGAAGCTGAAACCTGCTTGGCTGACGTGGTGTAGGTATGCGCATTTGGAAAGTGTGAAATTCAGCAACCTGCTTCTTATTTCCTGCAGTGATGTCAGTGGAATTGTTAGTTCTGGAATATAACTGGAGGCGAGCTGTGTTCTTGTCTTGGTGCTGAAGGTCCAATAGCCTGCCCAGCACTATGCTGTATTGATAATATTTTTTCTTCATTTAGTAGTTAACAAATCAATGAACAAGGACAAATAGCTTCTTCCCATTTGGGCAGAGATTCAAGCCACAGTTCTTGGAACCATATTATAATTGAGATTTTGAGGTGTCCTAACAATATAAATGTTCTAGGTCCAAATGTTCTAAACTAGTCCAAAGGACTATATTTGTTATTTATGTACAAATACAGAACACTACAGCAGAGAACCAGGCCCTTTGACATATCTAATCAATGTAAACCCGAGTTTCTGCCCGGTCTCATCTACATGCACCTGGATCATGTCCCTCCAAACACTCTCCCATTCATATATCTATGCAAACTTCTCTTAAAAGTTACTAATTTACCTGCATCTACCACTTCTGCTGGCAATTTGTTCAATGCCCACACTATTCTGGTGAAGTAGTCTCCCCTCAAATTCCACGTAAATATTTCACCTATTAACCTAACCCCGATTTATAATTCTCATCTCACCCAAACAGAGGGGAAAAAGCCGGCATATATTCATACTATCCATACCCCTCATAGTTTTGTACTGATGTGCTTGTTCTGTTTTTGTTTGCATTTTTTGTGGGGAGGTGTGATTTGGGAACTGATGATTGTGCTGCCTTTTTTTTCTTTCTTGGTTTCATGTCTACCTGGAGAAGTAAGAATTTCAAAGTTGTATATTCTGATGATAAATGAACCTTTGAACCCCTCATTCCCCTGTGCTCCAGGAAATAGAGTTTGAACCTATTCAACCTATCCCTGTAACTCAAGTCCTGGCAACACCTTTGAAAATTTTCTTTGTATTTTTTCAAGCTTATTGATATCCGTCCTGTAAGTAGGTGACCAGAACTACACGATACTCTTTAAGTTTCGCCATACCAACATCTCATATAACACCCTAACTCCTGCCTTCATTAATGAAGGCCAAAGTGCTAAGAACTCTTGTTACAACCCGATCTACCACTTTCAAAGAATTATGGAACTGTATTCCCAGGTCCATTTGTTCTACAGTACACCTCAGAGCCCTACCATATACTATGTAAATCTTACCCTGGTTTGTCCTCCCAAAGTACATTTGCCTGCATTAAGTTCCGATTTAAATTCCATATTAAATCAGCCTAACGCACAAGAGTTGTGGACATTAGGCCAAGTCAGCTATACTGATTAGTTTATGCTAAGCTCAAAGTAGTAGAACAGGAGTGTCTGCTCTCAGCACTACTCAGCTGTTCAAACAGCCTTGCTGGTTTGCCAGCTGCCCATGCTGAACTCTGCAATTGCCACCTTTAGATCTGCAGGTCAGTGATATGAATACATCAGGAGCTATCACAACTGATCACCTCAAATGGATTTGCCTGTAATACACAGAAGAGATTCTGACTCAAGATAATCTTAAATAAGGTCACCTGTCCCACTAAAAATATGTGTTTCAAGATGAGAACAGTGCTTTTAAACTGATATACCCTGACAAGATCACTTTGTTTTCATGGGTGACTCCTTAGTAGACTAATCAAGAACCTGACTACACACTTTGATATATTAACCTATTTCTTCTTAATATCCCCTTGAAAATCACTACTCTATATAACCCTTGGAGTACTTACTAAAACAATTAAAAAAAACTCGAATTCAAGTACAGAACTAACAGCATAGTATTATAAATCAATTGTTTATATTTCAGGATCACCAGTGCTGTTAGAGCACTAAGGCTGCACTAACCTTTATCTGATCGTACTAGTATTTGTTTTAGAGTCTAAAATGCAAAAGCTGACATATTTATACCTTAGTTTTCAGCAGAAGTTAGTTATTTAATGTGCAATACAAAATACAAGTGCTATTTATCTAAAACTGGAAACCCAATCTCGAGGTCAAGTTGGATGGGATACAAGATTTCTCACTGTTAATTCTGGGTCTTATCAAGCATGAGGCACCAGGGACAGTGACACCACACCGTGCCCCACCCAAACCCTTAAGTCAGCAGGCTTCTATGGTTGGAAGTTTGTGTGAGTCCAGAGTTCGAGGCCTGTGATTGATGGGTCCCAGGGTCGAAGACCAAAGTTGGTGAATTTGGAAATCGAGGGCCGATGATTATTGGTTCATTGTTACTGGAAGTTGGAGACATGACACCTGTAGGTCTGTGAGTCAGAGACCAAATGTCCAGAGTTCGGAGGGTCAATGTCTGCAAGTGGGTGAGTTGGTGGATGGGTGGGAGGGAGGGAAGGGGGTTTTGTTGCTGCTGTTCTGGTGAACATTGTGAGCACAACTGGTGCCAGAATGTGTGGTGACACTTGCAGGCTGCCCCCCAGCGCAGTCTTGTGGTTGTTAACACAAATGACACAGTTCATTGCATATTCTGATGTGCACGTGAAAGATCAATTATCTGATGCTCTTCAACTCCCAATCCAAAAGCACCTTCAGAAGGATGAGTGCAGCATTTCATGACAGGAACTCACCAATGCCTTGTCAAGGGCAGCTGGGAACTGACAATGAACAACAGCCAATCCAATGTTACCCACAGTCTGTAAGAGCAGAACTTCAAGCACACCCAGACACAAAGACCTGAGCACATTAGGAACTGTAGCAAAAAGCACAGATTGCCATGAAATCAAAGTGTATGTTTGTATTTACAGAAAATAAAGAGGAAAAAAATCAGTAGATTTAGAATAGAAGAAGTTGTTCAGATGCTGAAAATCCAGATCAATACACACAAAACGCTGGAGGAACTCAACAGTAACATCAATGAAAGTAAAATAACAGCTGATGTTTTGGCTGAGACCTTTCATTGGGATTGGAAAGGAATGAAGGAAGATGACAGAATAAGATGGGGGGAGGGATAGGTGAGGGCAGGTTGGAGGCTACCTCAAAGTAATATGGAATGTTGCTCATCCTCCCTGAGAGTGGCCTCATTATGGCAGAAGAGGCGGCCATGGACCAACCTATTGGCATGGGAGTGGGGATTGGAATTTAAGTGGTTGACCACTGGGAAATTCCCTTTTTACTGAGGGAGCAGAAGTGTTCAAAACAGTGCTAGATTAAGAAAGCACTGGAGGCTGGACAACAACAACAAAAAAAATCACCCGTCATAGAGTGCAGCTTAATTACTGGTGAACTTTTATACTTCCAACTGCAGCAGACGCTTTGGGAGTTTTCAACACAAATTGCAACATAAGGCACATGCCATCACCTTGTGCCAATGATTTCATTTCTTTTGCTGCATTTGTTTGGAAGAGTTCATCAGAAAGGAGCTTGGCAAAGATTAACATTCCCAGATGTCTTATTATCCCTTCAATCCAACTCTTCTGTGAATCAAAATTAAGTATACTTCTGAGTGACTGCAGAGTTATCCCAAAGCAAATACAAAACAGCACATGGAAGCAATTTTCCAAAAGATGATTCAGATTTATAACTTTCTACAGCAAATAACTGGAATTAGTTATTAACCCAATTTGTATCCAACCTACCCAAAACTCAGCATATGGTAATGTACAGCTCAGATAACACAAAAACTCTGACACTCATGAGACATGTTGTCAACATTGTGGCTTTTGTAGCAATCCTAAAATATAGTACTCAGTAAAAGTCTTAGGCACATATATATACAGCGAGGGTATCTAAAGCTTTTGCAGAATACTAGAGTAATTTTATGTATTGCGTTGTACTGCTGCTACAAAAAAGACAGATTTCATGACATATGTGAGTGATAATAAACCTGATTCTGATATGGGTCTCTGTTGTGGACTGAGAGTGGGAAGGGGACAGGGAGTGGGGAATCATGGTTGGGAAAAAAGGAAGGGAGAGGGAAGCACCAGAGAGACATTCTGTAATTATCAATAAACCAATTGTTTGGTATCAAAAAACCTTGCCTGATGTCTCAGGGCTGGGTGTGTCTGAAACCTGCACCTCTTCCCCCCACCCCCCACTGCCCATCACTCCTTCTCTGCCACCTGTCCCACACCACTCTCATCATTCCCAACATCCTTTGTTCCTGCCAGATTTACAAACTCACTCTCCACTCCACATTGACAAATACAGTACTTTGCAAAGCTCTTAGGCACCTTAGATGTACCTATCTACCTAAGACTTTTGCACAGTACTACAGAACATAGAACATTACAGCACAGTACAGGCTCTTCGGCCCACAATATTGTGTCAACCTTTTAACAATCAAAATCAATCTAATCCTTCCCTCCCTTTCTCTATCATCCATGTACATCTGTGGACAAGAGCCTTTCGAGTATGTTTTAAATGCAAGCCATGAACTGGAACTTAACAAACAATTTAACTGAAGAATACCGCCCCCACAATAATTTAGTTATATTATGGCAATTGAATTACTGTAATGATGCACAGCAATTACCTGCAATTAAATAAACTGCCTATTCCAACTCCCCAACTAAATTTACTGTACGTACTGAGCAACCACTGGATACAATGAAGTCTTATAACCAGTGTCAATAAATTAGCACTAATTTGTTTTGAATAACAATAATCAAATGGTGTTAGGTTGTCAAAGGCAAAAAGTACACTTGCATTGCAGTTATCAATGTTAAGTCCACACTTGCGGACTTTTTAAACCAGGACGAAATTTCAACTGTTCTCACTAAAAATCTCTGGGCACCTTTCAGCATTAGAACTCCTAAACTGTTCCACATTCGGCTTGCAGTTAGATAGCTTTAGTAAGGGTTTTAACACTGGATTGCATTCAGTTGTGGTTGCCCCATTATAGAAAGGACATGGAGCCTAGAGAAAGGGGGCATACAAGGTTCACCGGAATGCTACCTTGATCAGAGGGCGTGTGCTATAAGGAGAGGATGTACAAAGATTGCTTGTTTTCTCTGGAGCTGCAGAGGCTGAGAGGAGGTCTGACAGAGAGTTTTAAATGAGTGGCATAGATAGTGCAGACAGCCAGAATCCTTTTCTCCAGGGTTGAAATGACTGTTACTAGAGGACATGCATTCAAGGTGAGAAGGGGCAAGTTCAAAGGCAAAAGAGCAGAGGGTGCCTGGAATGTGCTGCCTGTAATGACAGTAGAGGCAAATACGACAGGTGTATTTAAGAGGCTCTCAGGTCGGCACATGAATGGGCAGGAAATGGAAGGATATGGACACTATGTAGGAAAAAAGGGATTAGTTTAGTTGAGTATTTCACTAACTAGTTTATTTGGCACAAAACCAAATTGAAGGGCTGGCCCCTGTGTTGCACTGGTCTTTGCTCTATTACAAAAGATTGTCTGAATATCCTAAGCCAAAACCTATATCTTACTGCATTTGCACTTTTCTGTCGACAAACACAAGCAGTTCAAAGTGACCTCAACAAGTCAGTCACATTCAGGTTTGCTCTATTGTGGGTTGGGCCCAAACTACTTTCATTGCTGGTTAACGCCAGCAAAAGAGCAAACCACTTTCCAGTATTAGTAATGTACCTCAATCTCATGCGCCAAAGACAACAAATAAGATTTCAGAAATCTGCACTTTGTTAGAAGCAATATGGCATGCCAGTTTATAAAAAAGACAAAGACTTTGAAATGTCTATGTTGATACTGCCTTTGTGACATTCTACTTCATAACAATTCTAATATTCGTAGTTAACTCTGGCTGAACCTTTCAAATGCTTGTTATATGACACCTGATATCAAATACTCTTTCCAAATATTTGATATTTTAATCTAACAATTCAGATCTACTTTAAATATATACTTACTACAGAGATGCAAATGATGCTGATCTTCATGAGAGCTGTCAGCTGTGGGGGTGGGTAGGAGGGGGTTAAGTGAATGTTCCAAATCATGAAAAGGTTAAGTAGAAACAAGAGAAACTGTTTCCAGCAGCTGTAAGATTAATAAGTGGAAGGCACAGACTTTACGTGACTGGAACAGAAGCAAAATTAAATTGTTATCCATCCAAAAGGCACTTAAGGCTTTGAAAATTAACTCAATAGAAGCCTTACAAAGTCTTTAAGGACAGGTTCTTTCCCTCCATCATCAGTGAATGGTCAATGAATCCATGGAACGCTAACCCACTATGTTTTGTTCTCTTTTTGAAATTCTTATTTAATTTTATAATATACATATCGCATTGCAATTTATAGTATAGTACTGCACTGTACCATAGCAAAAACATCAAATTTCACGACATTTATCAGTGATAATAAACCAGCTTCTGGGTCTGATGAATTGGAAAGGAATGATACGAGAAGAAGAAAAAAACGTTGCTATCAGGAAGAAGCATGAAGATGAGACGATGAATTAAGTTAGAGTAGACAGATGGGCAGTCTCCTTCAGTGATAGAAAATTCTGTATAGCTTCCAGTTTCCCAATGCCTCAAACCCAAGCTTTTAAAATTTTCTTAGTGAACCTTTTCGATTTGTTGCTATTATCTATATGCTTTCTGTAGTTTCATTCATTGCATGATGGCCGAAACTGAACAAGTCTCGCAAAGCATCAGAGTTTTGTCGATGCACGTCCAACTGCTCCAACAGCATCTCCAAACATTAATTCATTTTCCTTCACTGCTCCACTGTATAACCTGGACTGTGATGAACAGTTTTCAGATACATGTAATACTGGATTTCTCAGCATCTTCTTGTCTGATTGAAAACTGATTTAATTTGGATCTGACTTCATGACTTTGAATTTCTTTTCTCATCATCACATTTACTCTAATTATATGATCCATTTTATTTGTTCACATTAGAAACAGAAATTCAAACACTTAGCCTTAAAACTTTGTCAAACTTCACTTAGCTCCGCCGTTCATTAATTTTGTTCTCACGCCTCTCCAGAGTACAGCATGGAAACAGGCCTTTTAGACCAACTGGTCCGTGCCAACCACAGCATCATTCCTGCTGGTCCCAGTTCCATGCATTCGGCCAATAACCCTGCAAGCACTTCCCTCCATGTAGCTATCCAAACACCTCATAAATGTTGCAATGGGTGTCCACACTGACCACTTTCTCTGACAGTTCATTCCAGGTTTTCACTACCATCTGTGTAAAGAACTGAACTCTCAGATCTATTTCGAATCTCTCCCCTCTTATTTCTACCTGTGTCCTCAAATTATGGATTCCCAACCCTGGGGAAAGGACTAAGACCATCCACTTTATTCCTCCCCCTCATGATTTCAATAAATTCTGTGAGGTCACCTCTCATTCTCTTGCATGCTAAAAATGTTACCCCCTTTTGGCCACAAATTCATGTACCTTTCAGTTTAATTAGCAATCATTCATGTCACCCATAAAATGCTTTCAAAAAGACCAAATGTGTGATACTTTATGATACCACCTCTCTGCAAAATTCTCAAATGACGAAGATGCTTAGTCAAGCAAGAACTATGTTGCGGATGGTTTCTTACAACATTTAGAATGTCAAATTGTGAATAAGAAAGAAAATTTAGGGGATGTTTAAGGAGAATTAAACAGAGTTAAGTGCTCATTTTTAGCTTTTCTTCTGATTTCTCCATCCTTCTCTTGAAGTGAAGATTTCGCCTCCTGTCTGGCAAGCCAGGTATCTCCAGCTGAGATCAAATAATTCACTTTGTGAGGAATGTCAACAGGATGCCAACATAGTGACAATTTCAAGCAGTCCTCGAACAAGCACACTTCTCTGGTATTACACTGAAATAGAACATGTAAGGGTGACCTGCAAACTGCACAAATTTCCAAATGATTTAATGTTCTACTGGAAATTTGGTGTATTAATAATTAATCAGAGTTCATAATTAGCAACATAAAAGGAACTGTTTGAAAACCATTCTTTTTTTCTTCTAAAACATAACAGACTGAATTAACGGATCCTCTCTAATCATTAAACAAACTCAAAATAAAACAATACCCGTGCTCAATTTATGAATTGCTTTTAAAACTAGAAAAATAAAATATTTACTTGTTACTAAAACTCAAAGATTAACTTATTAACTTATAAGACGTCCCAGAATTGTAAAATACGTAAAACTCTAAAAGTTCAGCTAAAACATCAGAGTCCCAAATTTTTGGCAAGATACTTTACATTGGGTAGAAAAGAAAGTACTGAATTTAACTAAAGTTAAAATATATTTTTCAATAAATCATAAAAATAATTAAAATTCTCACTTTATTTACTCAAAGTGAGTGTCACAGGCAAAGCAATTTCTGAAAGGGGATCCCTAACTGTCCTCGAAGGAAAAGACTTGTTGGCTATTTTAGAGGGATGCTGCACTCTACTATTTGAGAATCTATGAAATTAATCACAAACCCAGTGAGAAAGCAAACACGAGGAAATCTGCAGACGCTGGAAATTCAAACAACACACACAAAATGCTGGTAGAACACAGCAGGCCAGGCAGCAACTATAGGGAGAAGCACTGTTGACATTTCAGCCCAAAACGTCGACAGCGCTTCTCCCTACAGATGCTGCCTGGCCTGCTGTGTTCGACCAGCATTTTGTGTGTGTTGTTGTTCTCAGTGAGAAAGGCAAATTTACTCCCTGAAAGAGGTATAAACCAGAGGTTAAAAGATTCATGTTTTCTATCACTAACACTAGCTTTTTATTGACTATCCTGAATATAAATGCCTTATCAATGTGGTGGGCTTTGAAATCAAAGCTCAGTCCAGGACACTGGGTTGCTAATTCAGCAATTTCACCCAAGAATTACAACAATCTCCAAATTTTCCACTCACGTACGCACATTTATACTTGCATACAAATCTACAACTCTGAACATGAAATTCTGTTCAATATAGTCGCAGCATTAAAAAATGCAAAATAATTCAGATCAGTGGGGATTATTGCACTATAAAACTAAATCCCAATCAGTAATTCTCAAATATATTCACTTGTTCCATATTCCTAGAGGACACAATTTTAAGATGATTAGAGGGAAGTATGGGGAGGGGATGTCAGAGGTTACACAGAGTGGTGGATGTATGGAACATTAGGGACATTTAACAGACTCAGATAGGCACACAGATTATAGAAAAATGGAAGGTTTTGTGAGAGGGAAGGGTTAGGTTGATCTAAGAGGAGGTTAAAAGATTGGCACAACATTGTGGGTTGAAGAGCCTGTACTGTGTTTTACTGTTCTATTCTCTTCATTCCTTGACTCTATCCTGTCTCTACTTGTCCAATCCCTCCACACTCCTGGGGATACTTTTCATACCCTCCACCAGTCTCTATACACATCATGGGTCAAATAGACTGTACTGTGCTGTACCACTTTACGTTCTATGTATAGTTATATAGAATATATTTTTTCAAAACACTTCCTTTCTCTCCTCTTCTATTCCCTACTCTGGCTTCTTACCTCTTCTCACCTGCCTATCACCTCCCCACAGTGCCCCTCCTTCTTCTGTTTCTCCTATCGTCAACTCTCCTCTCCTATCAGATTCCTTCATCTCTAAACCTTTAGCTTCAAAGTTCAAAGTCCATTTATTATCAAAGTATGTATTCTTGATACAACTTGAGATTTGTCTCCTTACAGGCAGCAACAAAACAAAGAAACCCAAAGGAACCCATTAAAAAAAACAAGACCGTCAAACACCCAATGTGCAGAGAAAAAAGCACCAAACTGTGCAATCATAAAAGTAAACAAATAGCATTCAGAAGTGAAGTCCACAAGGTGAGTCTACAGACACACCCACTTACCTGGCTTCACCTATTGCCTTCTAGCTATCTTTCTTCCCCTCCCCTCCCCTCATCTTTTTATTCAGGCATCTTCTCTCTTCTTTTTCAGACCTAATGAAGGGTCTTGGCCCAAAACATCAACTGTTTATTCATTTCCATAGATGCTGCCTGACCTGCTGCATTCCTCCAGCATTTTGTGTGTGTTACTATATATACCTATTTCATTTTCTGCAACATTTATAAGAACAGGACCAGAAAATCTCAAGATCAGCAACACTTTAATCTGAGTTTAAAATATATAACTAACTTCAACATCAAGCAGCTCTGTTTTCAATTTGAATAGATTTTTGCAAGTATGATCAATCAGAAGAATGGGTTTGTTTTTTCCAGTGATTGAGGTCGGGCTGTATTGGATGGAGTGTGGAGGAGGAAAGAAGAAGGCTCAAACAATTTCAGAAAGCATCTTCAGCTTTGATTGACCTTCCTCATACCGCCAAGCTTGGTAATTTTAATTCAGTTTTTTTTTACTCCAATGAAGTAATTTTGAGATCAAAAATACAAATGTCAAGATTACATATAATATTTGGGTTTTAGAAATATTACAGGAACAAAATTCCCACTTGTTTCTGTTCAAAATGCAAATTATATCTTAGGCATCTCACACAGTTTGCTGAAAAATATCAATGACATGCCTATCTTTTGTCAATAAAACGTGAAATCAAAGTCAAATTAGTCAGCAATAATGACTTCCACTCCTAATGGTAAACATCAGTATAAGAAAAGGTGAAATAGAGAAGATAGACGATGCAGACTTAAATTCAAGTCAAAGTTAAGGTGAAAGAAAATGTATTAATAAAGTACATGTGTCACCATATAATTCTTTGAGATTAATTTACAAAAATAAAAAAATTACAATAAAATTTATTAAAAACTATACATAAACAGGTTAACCAATATGCAAAATAAGACAAATTATGCAAATAAAAATATAAATAATACTGACAATGTGATGAGTAGTCCTTGAAAGTTAGTCTGTAGTTTGTAGAATCAGTTCAGAGTTGAGGTGAGTGAAGTTATCCACACTGGTTCAGGAGCATGATAGTTGCAGGGTAGTAACTGTTCTTGAACCTGGTGATGTGACACCTAAGACTTCTGTACCATGTAGCAAGAAGAGAACATGGCATGGATGATGGGAGAGGCAGTTCTTTGATGATGGATGCAGCTTTTTTGTGACAATGCCCCTTGCAGATGTGCTAAAGGCGGTGAAGGGCTTTGCCTGTGATGGACTGGGCTGGGTCCAGCACTTTCTATAGATTTCTCTGTCCTTGGACATTGGTGTGTCCATACCACACTGTGATGCATCAGCACTCTGCAACCATAGAAGTTTGTTTCTTCCAATATTCCCCACTATTGTAAATAATGTTCCTCCCCATATCACAGTTTCCTAAAATATTTATTTTATATCATTGACACCAAGCTCTGCCAACCATTTAGCAGATACATGGAAAGAACACAATTTCTTAAAACTTTAATACCAGGGGTTCCCAACCTGGGGTTCATGGACCCCTTGCTAAATGGTATTGGTCCACAGCATTAAAAAGTTGGGAATCCCTGCTCCAAAATATTTTTAAAATGCAGATTTCTCAGCAGTATTGCATTTATGTGTGTGCTTTAAAGAGGTTTGTCAAAATTTAAAAGGTTAAGACTTACTGTATTCTCTGACCAGACAGAATTCCAAAGTGCTCTGACTCTCTAAGGTACGGTCCAAATCTACAGCTACGTTAGGTTCATTTTGCTTCTCAAGGCGATATTGATGCCCTGTAAAGAAAAATAAAACTAGCAAATAAAACAAATTTTGTCCTAAGTTTGTAGAAACTGTTCTTACACTCCTCAAAGATTTGGGTTTATATCCCAAGACATCTCCCATCCTAAACCCAGGAAAATGTCATGAGCTGATTAACACATCAACCAGCTTCACTAAAATCAGGGGTAACTTGTATCTTGTAGTCAAAGCTCAAAATAGTAAATGGTTTTATCCACAAAAGGTTAAATAATACATTAATACATATAGCATTTCTCCCATCTTTCACAGCCATTTAAAGCAGCCCTTTGGCAACAAATTAATTTAAGTTGGTTTGTAATGACTTCCTTATTTTCTTTGCCATTCTTTTCTCTTTCAATGCAAAAGGAGATTTAGACAAGAAATTATATCATGGTTCTAAGCAAGAACATTTGCACAGTATATTTGGGATGAATTTGATCGTTATTTATTTGCAGAAATATTAAGAGATCTCAAAAGACAAATCAAATTTAACAGTTATTTCCCCTCACACAATTGAGAGTTTTCTCTCGCTTTACTTTTCTCCCTCTCCTGAAGCTGTTGAACTATTGCTGCGTTCCAACTGCCCTCCTGCATTTTGTCCAAATGGCTGCAATATGAACAAGGGCACTGGAATAACAGTTGACTGTTGGATCACAGTGGGTTCTTGGCTAATCTGTTCTCACTGAACCACCAGCATTTCTTCACAGTGGAAGGTTTCTGCCTGGTCACCAACAGCAAGAGCACTGCTGGATCTTCCCCACCCAAGCAAAAGCACATCCTGCTCGTATCAATGGTTAGCCCAATAACTTGCTGTCAGCCTAACAAGCTCAACTGTTCAATACCTGAACCGCTGAGTCTTAGAGCATTGCTTGAAAATAGCAATCAAATTCAAATTCCAGTCTGACTATAATCACAATGTTTGTGAAGTGGATAGAATAGCTTCAGTGAGACTGAACCAGTAAAGCCTTTCAGTGTCTCTGTAAAAGCACACACACCCTGCTGCAACTATGCGCTCATGTGGAGCAGCAGGAATACTCTATGATAATATTGCCAGCTAGCCTCAAGTGACATTCAGTTTTACATAAGCTGGCAGCAATCATTGTTTACAAGACAATCAAATGTCGCTGAACATCGACGGCTCCTCGGTAGACATCGTTAACAGCACCAAATTTCTTGGTGTTCACCTGGCGGAGAATCTCACCTGGTCCCTCAACACCAACTCCATAGCAAAGAAAGCCCAGCAGCGTCTCTACTTTCTGCGAAGGCTGAGGAAAGTCCATCTCCCACCCCCCATCCTCATCATATTCTGCAGGGGTTGTACTGAGAGCATCCTGAGCAGCTGCATCACTGCCTGGTTTGGAAATTGCACCATCTCGGATCGCAAGACCCTGCAGCGGATAGTGAGGTCATTTGAGTAGATCATCGGGGTCTCTCATCCTGCTATCATGGACATTTACACTACATGCTGCATCTGCAAAGGAAACAGCATTATGAAGGACCCTAAGCACCCCTCATACAACATCTTCTCCCTCCTGCCATCTGGGAAAAGGCTCCGAAGCATTCGGGCTCTCACAACCAGACTATGTAACAGTTTCTTCCCCCAAGCTATCAGACTCCTCAATACCTAGAGCCTGGACTGACACCTTGCCCTATTGTCCTGTTTATTATCTACTGTAATGCCTACACTGTTTTTGTGTACTTTACAGTCCTGTGTAGGTCTGTAGTCTAGTGTAGCTTTCTCTGTGTTGTTTTTTTACATAGTTCAGTCTAGTTTTTGTACTGTGTCATGTAACACCATGGTCCTGAAAAACGTCTCATTTTTACTATGTACCGTACCAGCAGTTATGGTCGAAATGACAATAAAAGTGACTTGACTTGACTTGACTTTAGTAAATTAAAGCCTGATTCGTCATCAAGGGATCCGCACCATCTGGGGGGTACAGGAGCCTTAGGTCCCACACCACCAGGTTCAGGGACAGTTACCATCGTGGATAACTTCACTCAGCTCAACTCTGAACTGATTCCACTCACTTTCAAGGACTCTACAACCCATGTTGTCAGTATTAATTGTGTGTTTGCTTGCTTGTTTGTTTGTTTATTTATTTATTTGCTTGTTTACTTGTTTATTTATTGTTGGTCATCCTTTTGCACAATGGCTCTGTCACTCTTAGCTTATGTAGTTTTTCATTGATTATTCATTTCTCTGTTCTACTATGAATGCCTGCAAGAAAATGAATCTCAAGGTAGTATATGGTGACATATACATCGATAATAAATTTCATTTGAATTTACAAGTAAGGGATTTAATGGGGAGGATAACAGAACCTTTTCCACTTAGAATACGAATCCTGTTTTTCCCCACATGAAGTGGCCTGCACTTGTTACTCCAGCAACAACACGTGTCAACTTTGTCGTAATAGACACCAGGCCTGGAGGAATAAAAATAATCAGTTTTACTGCAGAACCAAAAAGTTGTGAGGAAGAGATCACAGAGGTCATCTCTCTGCAGCAGTCTGAGGTGTATTGTTGTGTAAATGTGAGGAAATCTTCATGCTGCTGCTGAGATGCGCCTGCTTGATATTGATAATGGTGTTGGAGCTGGAAATACATTCCCATCACCAGCATGTTCACATGAGCATCATTATCAGAAACAGAACATTTATGAAATAAGTTTTCACAATAGCAATATTCTGTCCTGATGAAGGGTTCCAGCCAGAATCGTTGAGTCTTTATTCCTTTCCATAGGTGCTGTCTGACCTGCTGAGTTCCTCCAGCATATTGTGTGTGTTGCTCTGGATTTCCAAAATCTGCAGAATCTCTTGTGTTTAATATTCTTTATCAGATACACAGTGCTATGTGACGCTTAATTTAACACAAAGTAAAATTTGGCAGTCACCATGTTACCAGGTTTTAAAGTCAACAGTATAAACACAAAGTAATTTTCTAAAAGTCAATTTTATTTGAAAAGTTAATTTTTAACCCAGAAGATTAAAAAGAAATTTTTGGTTGCAGAAACTAAAGTGGTTTCTGAATAACCATATACTATAACCATCTGCATGTGTTACAAATGAAGATGAACCCCATTCTTCAAATAAGCCTTTCTTGAAAGTTAAAAAGCATTTTGGAATGACCATGCAATACAAATTACTTGGATTTAGTGCATATTTTAATTTTGAAATGTCAAATCTTACAATATTAATTACTCTGAATCATATTGTTTAATTATTACAATTCAATAAATTGTCCAAATATTATCAGCTCTTCTGTTTGTATAGTGTAAAAATGCTGCACTAATCTTTGATGGCTACAGTAACACAAGCTGTCTTTGTAAATCAATATAAATTCTGCAAAGTGACAGATCATAATCTGTAAGACACTTTAGGATATTACATGTCAACTGGGGGTTTTACCATATGAGACAGCAGGCACATTATTGCAATTGTAGAAAGCCCTGTGTATGCATAAACATGCTGTATCACACAACCAACAGTGCAGGTGTTTGCAGACACACAGGCTGAAGCTATGGCTGCCCTTTACATTATGCTCATCTCTAAATTAACTCAAATGCCTATTGTTAAACAAAACAAAGAACTGCTACAGTAATGCACAACTACAGGAGGTATTTAACTTGTGTTAAATGCAAAGCTGCACCAAACAACATCTCTTTCAATACCAGTAACATATTCAACATTCCTATTATTTTACTGTGGGATAAGATCTTGTGTTTCAACTGGTTTTTGAAACAAAGGAGCCTTGCCTTTTGTTTGAATGCACAGTTCAGACGAGGCCAGTGTGGTGAAAAGACAGGTTACTTTCCTAACAGACCTGGCTAAATTGGAAAAAAATACTGAAAACGTTTTGGAAACACGACCCATCAATTCTAATTTTTAAACTTTCACTTTCAGTCAACAACAGAAAAAGGTCCCTTCGAACTTTTATCTTCACTACAAAGTGTTCTTATCTTACGGTGGTGTCAGGAGCTTTATCTCTCTTTCAACTGACAACACAGACAATTCAGTTAAAATTGGAAAAGAATCCCACTCCAGTTGAGTAAATAAATAATCAATACTCATCTAAATGCAAATGAGAAACGAGCCCCCTCTGATAACAGGGTGCTTATCAAAGATCCAATTTTCTCCAGACAGTTGGATGCAACCAAATCACCATCATCCAGTCACAAGCTAATGGATAAAAATCGTAACTAAACTGAGCAGATCACTAGAGATCAACTAAGTTGCAGGTTTTGGCCACTTCACATTTAACTAGGTACGCTATCACTCACTTCCTTGTTCGGACCATTCCAATCAACCATGGTCTTCTTTTGAATGTGGTTAACAATTAGTAGTTCAGATCATTAAATCCACAGCAGCGAATGATGATGAAAAGATGTTTGCTGAAATAAGGTAAATAAAATTGCTTACGGCGCCCTTCAGGGCAGAGAGCAAGGCACAAAGATTTAAAATTCAAGATTGTTTTAATGTCATCATTTCTAGTGCAAGGGAAAAGGAGAACAAAATAATTGTTACGCTGGATCGAAAGCAGCACAAAAACAGATAACACAACAGTAAATAAAAACACAATAATTATTAATACGTAAGATAGCATAAATACACAGATTGATTGTGTGTCCATAAAGTGACACTAGGCGAAGGTGTGTCTGTACCTCTGACATAAGTGACAGGGTGTAGAGAAGTGGGTTAGTAGGTGTAGTGTTGTTCAGCCATACTGCTTGGGAAAAGCAACTGTTTTTTGGTTCATTATTCATGAATCATGACTCTTAATATTAACTAAATAATCAGAATGCCTTGGTTAAAATAATATTTCTCTTCATACCTTTAGTATGGTTGATAAACACAATGAACCACAAAAATGTATTGTGGATTGCCACTTATCGTGAAGTATTTCAGTGACAATGGTGAGGTGGCAAAGAAAAGGTTCAAAGATGCTTGAAAGTCTCACTTAGGAAATAAAGAGCGTGTGCCAATTTTGTGCTGTATCCAAAAGCAGCCAGAGTCTGGATGATGGGGTTCACCTCATTGACAATTATGTGAGATCAACATCCAAAATAATACATTCCTATTGTTTATGAAAAGTTATCACATTCAAGTTAAGCTCAGTTAATGTTTGATTTGCACCAAATTGGTTCTTGGATTTTGCACACTAAACTTATAAGACGACCAAATAACAGATGCAAATTATGGAATTAAAGCAGCTAATCATAAACATAAGAGATTCTACAGACAGAGTCTGAGTCACAGTCATAGAACACTACAATACAGAAGCAGGTCTTTGGCCATCCAGTCAATGCTGAATCATTAACCTGACTGGTCCCATCAACCTGCACCAGGACCACACCCCTCCCATACACGTACCCATCCAAATTTCTCAAATGTTGAAATCAAACCCACATCCACCACTTCTGGCAACTCATTCCACACTCTCACCACCCTGAAAGTTAAACATTTCACCTTTCACACTTAACCCATCAGCCCAAGTTGTAGTTTCACCCACCTCAGTCGAAAAAGACTCCTTACATTTACCTTATTTATACCCCTCAATTTTGTATATCTTTATCAAATTTCACCTCAATCTTCTATGCTCCAGGGAATAAAGTCCTAACTTTTTCAACCTTTCCCAGAAACTTAGGTCCTCAATTCTTGGCAACATCCTTGTAAATTGTTTCTGCACTCTTTCAATTTTACTTGCATCTTTTTTGTAGGCAAGTAACTAAAACTGGACACAATACTCCAAATTAGGCCTCACCTAGTCTTGTACAATTTCAATACAACATCCCAACTCCTGTATTCAATACATTAATTTGTGAAAGACAATGAGACTTTATGACCTTATTTACCTATGATGACACTTTCAAGGAGTTATGGATCATGACACTTATCACATCATTGGCTGGCCCTCGCAAAGTGCAACACCTCACACTTGTCTGCATTAAATTTCATCTGTCATTTATCAGCCCCTTTTTCCAGCTGATCCAGATACCGCTGCAAGCTCAGATCGTCTTCTTCACTGTCCACTACACTCCTAATCTTGGTGTCATCGACAAATTTGTTGATCCAATTTACCACATTATTATCCAGATCATTGGTGTAGATGATAAACAACAATGGACACTGCACTGATCCCTACAGCACACCATTAGTCACAGGCCTCCAGTCAGAGAGGCAACCATCTGTTATCATTCTGTGGCTTCTCCTGTGAAGCCAATATCTAAATCAATTTACTATCTCATCTTAAATGTCAAGCAGCCAAACCTTCTTGACCAACCTCCCATGCAGGACCCTGTCAAAGGCCTTGTAAACAATATTTACAGCCTAACCTTCATCAACTTTCCTGGTAACTTCCTTGAAAAATTATTTAAGATTGGTTAGACACGACCTACCTTATACAAAGCCAAAGCCACGCTGACTGTCCTTGTGTGTCCAAATAATATATATATATATATATATATATCAGTCCTTTAGAATGCCTTCCAATAACTTTCCCACTGCTGATGTCAGGTTCACCAGTCCATAATTTCCTGGCTTTTTCAAACAACGGAACAACATTAGCTATCCTCCAATCCTCTGGCACCTCACCCATGACTAAGGATGTTTTAAATACCTCTGCTAGGGCCCCTGCAATTTCTGCACCAGCCTCCCACAGGGTCCACTGGATCACCTTGACAGGCTCTGGGGATTTACTCACCCTAATTTGCCTCAAGACAGCAACCATCTCCTCCTCTGTAATCTGTGTAGGGTCCATGACCTCTTTGCTGCTTTGCCTCACTTCTTTAGACACTGTCTCTTGAGTTAATACGGATGCAAAGATCTCCCCCATCTTTTTCAGCTCCATGTATAGTTTACTCCTTTGATCTTCTGGAAGACCAATCTTGTCCCTTGCTATCCTTTTGCTCTTAACATAATCAGGAGAAGGATTAGGATTCTCCTTCACTTGTCTGCTAGAACAACTTCATGCCTTCTTCTAGCCCTTCTGATTTCTCTTGCATTTCTTGTACTCAGGTACCTCATTTGTTCCTACCTGTCTTTACCTGCTACGTACCTCCTTTTTCTTAAACAGGGTCTCAACATCTCTTGATGCTGGAAATCATGAGCAACACACAGCAGATCAGGGAGCATTGATGGAAGGGAATAAATAGCTGGATGTTTCGGGCTGGGTCTCTTCATCAGGACTATCAGCTTTAAAGTAGCTGTATGATTTTGTTTGGGTTCTGTAGTATACTAATACTGGAAACAGCTGATCATACACTAACCAGCCCATCATCCAGTAAAATGAACACTAATTCACCTCAAAGAAGTACTTGTAGAACACTGAAAATTAAAACCAATTCACAACATTTAAAACCTCAATGGTCTGGATTAGTGAAAAAAAACAGGCTTCAATTCTAAGCTGGAAGCTGATCTGACTGGGAATTATAGCCACAAATAAAACAACATACAGAATATTTAATGCATTTGGATCGAGTAACAGCTTAGTAATTCATGACATGAAGCTTTTAGCTCCAAAATTATGAAGAGAATTGTCTGTAAATATTTCACTCTTGTTAGAACAAAGGAAAGTGAAGCAACAGCTAAGGCGATTCAGATCTCTCTTGGGAGGGAGCGGAGGAGATGAGAGCTGACTTGGTGGAGGTGTACAAGATAAGAGGCATAGATCAAGTGGATATGCAGAGACTTCCTCCCAGAGCGAAAATGATTAATACCAGGGGCATAATTTTATATTCCAGCAGGGTAGCCTCCAATATTATGACATAAATATAAATTTCTCCTTCCGGTAAACCCCCTCCTCTTCCTCTATTCCCCGCTCCAACTTTTCACCTCTTCTCATCTACCTGTATGGTCCACTTTCCTCTCCTAACACATTCTGTCTTCACCAGTCCTTGTCCTTTCCCACTACCTGACTTCATCCATCACCTTTCATCTACACACACAAAATGCTGGAGGAACTCAGCAGGGCAGGCAGCATCCATGGAAAAAAAGCAGTCAACGTTTCGGGCCAAAACCCTTCGGCAGGGCTCTTTTCCACAGATGCTGCCTGGCCTGCTGAGATCCTCCAATATTTTGTGTGTGTTGCTTGGATTTCCAGCATCTGCAGATTTCTCTTGATTGTGACATTCCAGCTCGCTTCTTTTCCCTCACCCCACGTTTTTATTCTGGTGTCTTCCCCACTTCCTTTCCAATCCAGAAGAAGGGTCTCAGCTTGAAATGTCAACTACTTATTGATTTCCACAGATGCTGCCTGACCTGCTGAGTTCCTCCATCATTATGTGAGTGTTGCTTTGGATTTCCAGCATCTGCAGACTTCCTCACATTTATAATTTGAAGGTGATTGTAGTACAGTATAAGTGGGGAAGGGGGGGGGGGGTGTTAGAGGCAAGTTGGGTTTTTTTTTGCACTTTTTTTTTAAAACACAGAGTGCATGGAGCACCCGGCCCAGGAGTGCTGGTACAGGCAGATACATTAGGAGAATTTAAAGTCAATAGAAAAAGGAGGGTTACATAGGAAGGAAGGGTTAGATTTATCTTAGAGTAGGTTAAAGAGTTGGTACAAAATCATGGCTGAAGGGCCTGTAAAGGCCTGGAGCATTTCATGTTCTAAGTCAAAGTATAAAACTTGCCTCAAAGGGTATTAAAACAGTAAGGTGTGTTTTTGCAAGGCGTAGGCACAAAGAAAAAGGAGAATAAACTATTTCATCTGACTCCAAGAAATGCACTGCAGTGAGTTGATCAAAAATACATCACACTTTTTAATCTAAAGGAAAACCTGAACTTACTTTCATGCTTCCGGTACCCCACTTTCTTCCTGCTGCTCTTTCTGAATTCAGCTCAATGTGATGGAAACAAAATTCAGAGTGACAGGATTTCCAGTTGTGTCAGGGGTTTCTGACACCTGCTCCAGTGCAGTAAAACAACTCCACTTTAAACCAATTCCACCTAACAGTCTACTGACAGCTGAAGTGATCTGGGCTGAAAACCTAACTCTCAGTAAATCTAATATAATGAATATTTTTAACATACATTATATTGCCTTGGGAAAGATACATTTCATGCTGTAAATGCTTCTACTTGCTGTGTTAATATCCATGGAAAAAGAATTGGTTTTCACTGCCAAATCAAATACACTCATGATAGTCTGTTGCTGCTTTCCAATCTATTTCAGGTAACTGTCATATATCACTGTTCTAACCGTATCCAAGTTTGAGACTATCTTGTGTATATAAAAACAAAGAGCTTCTTGTAATGATATGTTAAAATAAAATGATCAAAATGAAGATATTTGTAACCACAGGCTTTTTTTTTGTTCAGATTGATAAGCAGATTGCCAAGCAGTTGTATAGCATGCACAAGAGCTCTTTTTTTAAAGGGGCATCCATCTAGGCTTACACACAATTGCACATTAGGGAACCTTCTGAATCCTATAACCTACCTTTTAGCCTTTCCAGTGAACCATTAGCTAGATGCAGCTTTTATTTGTTGATCAGAGTTTAAAAAAGACCAGGAAAAAAAATCTGACAGCAAAGTAAAACAGATGCGGTCAAAATATTGTATCCAAAATGCTATTAGGGAAGTTGTGGAGAAAGATGTGGCTCCAACAGCCTTACTAAAGCTGCAGAGTAAAGAGGTTAAAATGCCCTTTGCACTAATCCCCCAACAAATCAGAAAGAGGAGTTGCTGACAATTTATTTCTCAAATGAAGTGTGACTCAATAAAGAGAAAAGCCTCCGTACACAGTGTATATTATGTTTGTATTTAACCAGCCCTTGAGCCAGCTTTTGCTTCCATATGTAGCCGTGAATTGGTCTTTCTGGCAAACACATTTGGATCTACATCAATTCAGTAACTTAAATGTGCATAAATGTCTTCAGTTAACGTGTGTGAGAGTGAAAAAGGTCAGAAAAGAGAGGCAATTAGCCAAGATTAAAAATTACTCATGAAACACTACTAGTGTTTGGAATGTCATCTTTGTTACAAAAATGTTCGGGGACACCAAGATGGCCTGAAGCAAAAGGCTCAGTGGAGCTGGGGTGGGAGGGGAAGACAGACAACAGCTGATGCACAAACTAGTTGTTCTGGAAGGATTTATTATCTGTTTTAACTCATGAAATACTACCCACACTCTTCTCTGCAACAACCTTCACACAACCCTTTTTGCCAACGCACTCAAAACCACTGATACAGCCTTCCTTTCCAAAATGCAAAATCCTCTACAAAAATCTAATCCTTAATTGCACAATTTAAAAAAATCTCTCCCCCCATTCTCCAACAATCAACCTTCTAATCTTAACAATTTTTTTCGATTATTCAATTGAAGATCTTGATACACTCACTGGCAACTTACGAAATTGTACCAAGTGCAGAAGGTCCTTCCAAGGTACAACGAAATGCAGAAGACAAAATGGGAAAACTTGAAGCCAGACAAAATTTAGCACATCTACACAAAAGTCAAACTCCTGGTCCAAATGGCATCCCTCCATTCCCATGAGAAAAAACATTAAAGCTATTAGTACGAAGTCCAACAGTTGACGGCAAGACAAGCAACAATGTGGAAGGAAAGGCTGAGGTGAGACAGTGCATCACTTCGGAAGAACGATAAGACTTGAGGAAAAGCTGTAGAGACAATCAACATAAATTAGAGTAATTGATGTAAATCAGAATAAAGCCAATGTCCAGTGGGGGTCCAACTGGTGGTGCAGTAATCACTGCTACCATCTTGAAGCATCACACAGCCAGGTTTCATGCTATGTGCCGTCTATGTGGATTATGCATATACTCAGGGTAGATTTTTGTTGGATTTTGTTGGATTTTCTCTTTTCCTCCAACATCACGAAGATATGCATGGCTAAATTGCAAGTTGCTCTTTCATTCAGTTGCGTGGCAAAAGATAGGGAAGTTGCTGGACATGCAAAAGTGAATACCGACAGGATTGCAGATGCAAGCAACTGCAGATACTGGAACCGTGAACTGAGATACAAACTACTGAAGGAACTCAGTGGAAAGATGAATAGTCTTGACCTAAAATGTTAACTATCCTTCCCTTCTGTACATGCTGGCAGATATGCTAAGTCCCACTGATAGGATTAGTCCAATAGAAGCTTTCATGGGCCCAATTGGTGTCCTCCCGTGTCATAAGATGGTAGGTGGCTGAGACACAACAATACAACAAGAAAGCGTGCTTGAAAGGATAAAATCCTGTACTGTTGAGCCATTGTTTACTACTTACTATTTAAATATCAATGAAGATATCAATATCTCAAATTAAATCATAATGTCTCACCAATTTCTTCCCTTAACAGCAAAACAAGGCAATTTTGACTGTGCAGATTAGTAATTTGATAAACTCTTATTTTCTAAATGATACCATACCAATAAAACAAAATAATGACTAATTCCACATACATATCCATACAACTCTGGTCATCTCCCATAGAAAATATGTACATACAAACATCAAAAGGCAGGGTAAAGTTAAGATGGCACAAAATGGATACTCCTTTGCATGCATCTTCCGAAACAGCTTTATTTCTATCTGTGATATCTCTCTTTTTCCTTTTCAGGGCATGGGGGGGGGGGGTCTTTTGAAGACCCTGATCAGAAGTTACACTCTGACTATGGTTCTGAGCAGGAAAAGGACCCACTCTCAGGGCCTCACGACCAGCCACTTTTTGATATCCTAAGAATGCGGCCTGTGTGCCTTCAGGGTTCTGGAATTTTGTGCTTCTGGGGACATGCTGATTCTAAGCCGATGCCCCTGACTGAAGTGTTGCGGGGGAACACGGAACATCGGGAGCAGTGGGTCCGGAGAGCTGCACCTTTTTGGTGCCGACTCGCTGGCCGCAGAACTAGAAAAAAAAGCGATGCAATGGACTTTTAACATCGTAAATCAGCAAGTTGTTTGTTATGTCACCCCTCTCGCTCCCTTATTAGGAAGGGAGAGAGAGCGAGCCTGTGGTATGTCGAATTATTGGGTGAATGAGTAGTTTTTGGGAACTGCAAGTCTGTGTCTTTATTGATGCTTTGCTGTACGCTTGAATGCTCGGTGGTGGGTGCTGATGCTTTTTTGCTGGTGGGGGTGGGGGGGGGGTCACTGCCTTGCTGCTGCTTGTGTATGGGAAGGGGAGTTGGGAGGTGGTTGGGGTTTCTAACATTTATTCTTTGGGGCACTCCTGTTTTCATGGATGTCTGTGAAGAAAAAGAATTTTGGGGTGCATATTGTATACATTTCTCTGACATTAAATGCACCTATTGAAACTTACTGAAAAATAAAATGGCATATTCTTGTAAGTTACTTACAACCCTGCAGCTGGCTTTGTTTGCCTCCAGTATTTAACAGCCTTGTAGTTCCTTGGTTCTAATTTAAAGGATAAATATAGAGTAAAGTCAATACTAACTTCACTTAGAAATTAATGTAGCAGTGTTATCTTTCATTTTGTGATGAAAACTTGACCTTCCAGTTACATGTATTGGTGGAGTGCTCATGGGGATGTAATTTAACACAAATAAGGCCTATTTATTCACTCCATCTCCAGGCACAACAAATGGCAAATAGCCCAACGGTTATGAACCAGCACATCTACACAATTGGATTGCAATGACTCTAGTCTAAGCACTGACAGATGACAATGGCTCTACAATATCAGGAATGACCCAATGTAAGTAAATCCAAATATTGCCACAAAATTAAAGTTTTCCCTCAATTTTTTTTTTTGCCCTTTTCCTTGTGAAGGTGCAGTCTCCATCCAAGGGTAAGATTTCATTTCAGCAATATAACTTTCTGCTTGCAAGCAACCAGCACCTTGGACACTGAAGATTTACAGGCTATTGGACAAGTCCAAATCTACCCTTGTAACTAACTTTTTATTCTCTTTATTGGAGTTTTGTTTTCCACACTTTTTCTTCTACTTGCAATTAATCAGAGGTTACCTCTGTTAGGGTTGAATACTGCATTCAAGCTTCAATAATAAATGCACTTTGAATCTTTGAATGACTTTAAGCTATAACACCAAGTACCAACATGCTAAATACTTCCAACGATACTGGTAGATTTCATCACCAATCTAACCAAGTTGTTAGAGTGCTGCAAATGAAGTGTTAGATGATAGTCTATGATGTACTATTGAAGGAGAAGAGGATTAAAGTGAACATTGTTTATGTTTACTGAATACCTTTAAAGCAATACTCTTCAAATTGAAGAATTCTTCCAACACTTAAGAACATACTTTTCCAAATTAATGACATAGAGAGGGATAGAATCCTTTATGTTTATTGAAAGCAGATGTTTGGAGTTACAACTGATGATATAAAACAATCATTCATGTTGGGAGTGACGACAGTTGATGATTAGTCTGCTCATAACTATGGAAAATGAAGATCATGTCTCCGAAAAAAGCTGGCGTCCGTTCAAGTCTGTCTGTATTCATAATGTTACAATTCTTCATAAATCCATGGACTGTCTGACATTTAAAATAAACTCTTAGCACACTTATTAGAATACAAGATGCCATTTAATCCAGTCATAAAAGTTCAATGCAAATATATCTAAACCTGGGCAAGAATCCAATAAGAGAACTGCACAAAAAGGGCAGAACATTCAACTCAGTGCCAAATGTTTGGAAAAAGCCATTAGCAGATCAGTCAAAGCTGTGTTGTTAGTTTTTTTTTAAGCAGAAGTGCACTGGTTCTTGATAAAGACTGGAAGATTGCTGGGGGCCAAAAGGAATGTAAAAGTTGATGTTACAGTAGATTAGCAATTATCTTTATCGATCAGCAGATTCAAGGAATTGAGTGGCTTACTCCTGGCTATAACTTGTGTGCTTCTATTATTTTCCTTCTTTGCCTTACCACAACTTTAGCGTAGAGATAAATCAGACAGGATGAGTAACGGGAGATGCCATCAACAAGGGTCAGTTTATTATCTCTCAAAGTTCAAAATTATACAGGGTGGCAACATTATGCATGCTAGCATAACAGCTGGAGTAATGCTTTACAATACCATGATCACTGATTGGTGTTCAATTCCTGCTGCTGTCTGTAAGGAGTTTGGATGTTCTCTCCATGACCATGTGGATTTCCTCTGGGAACTCCAGTTTTCTCTCACTTTCCAAAGATGTACAGTGTAGGGTCAGTAAGTTGAGGGAATACTGTTCTGGTGCTGGAAGCATGGTGACACTTGTGGGCTGTGCCCAGCACATCTTCGGATTGTGCTTTCCTTTATTTCTTAAAAGACTTGGGGGATCCATCTTTGGCCATGGAGCTAAAAAGAACATTTTTCAATGATTTTCTTGGAGGGGATGTATGTATTTATATATTTATTTTTTTTTAAAAAATCAGATAGATGAACAGGTCCAGTTTAAAATTTGCTGGGGATCTTTGACACAAAAACCCAAGCAATGAAGGAAAATCTTCATTCTGACCAAAACACTTGATCCACAATGACATTTTAGCTCTCCAATGCACATTGGGTCAACAATACCTCAATTTTCATCATGACTTCCTTGAGAATCTATAAAACACTTCAGTGTGTACTCTTACCCGATGAATTGAGTTCAGAAAGTCAAATCGAACCATTCAGCAAGACTGCATACTGATGCAATAGATCGACCCCAACACCAACTTCATCAGCTTGTGCAGAATATAATTTTTGACTGAACTACCTTTGATTTGCCACTTAATTCCAAGTATTCAAGTGACTAAAAGTTAACATCCAGGTGCAGCTAACAATTAGAAAGGCAAATACTCTATTGGTCCATACAATGAGTGGATTAGAGCAAAGGAGCAGAAGATATTTTAATGCATTGTACATGGAAGGAGTGCAATGAATTGCTCTTGGCATTGTAGGTTTATTGTATGAGGAGAGAATGAGTAGGCCAGACCTGTGTCCTGATGTAGGGCCTTGGCCCGAAATGTAGACTCTTTATTCCCTTCATAGATCTTGCCTGACTTGCTGTTCCTCCAGTATTTTGTGTAAGTTGAACTGTATTCTCTAGTGTTTAGAAGAAAAAGAGTTTTTCCTCATTGCAACTTACACAACCAATGATCACCGATTGGGGTTCAGTTCCCGCCACTGCCCATCAGGAATCTGTACGTTCTCTGGGTGCCCTGTTTTCCTCCCACATTCCAAAGACTTCTGGTTAGGGTTAGTAAGTTATGCATGTTACGTCAACAGCGGAAGCATGGTGACACCTGCGGGTTGCCTCGCACAATCTGTGTCTGATTTGACACAGACGATTGTGTTTCAATGTACACGTGACAAATAATGCTAATCTTTTATCTTTACACAATTACTAGAGGGCCCATCAAAGGGATGCAGGGTGGAAGTTTCTTCTGACTAGAACTTGAGTTGAGGGTGGTGAACTTTTTGGGGGCTGAGAATGCTGAGTCACTAAATCCATTGAAAGTACATGAATATATTTCTGAACAGTCAGGGAATCAAGGGATATGGGGATAGTGCAGGAAAATGGATCCCAGACAGAAATTTGCTGATGATCTCAATAAATGGCTGGACAGGTTTCCAGGACGAGGGTGGCTTACTCTTGTTTGTCATTTTTACACATGTATAAATTCTTCAAAGCCTGCCTGATCATCTTTCCTAACTCTTCATTACAATTGGTGCACTTTTCAGTACAAAACACTGAAATATTTTACTGAATTTTTACTGAATTTAAAAAGTTACAGAAAAGGCAATTGTTTTTCCAAAGATGGAAAATTGCATCTTAGCAAGAGCAGCTTAACCTGAAAATGCACTGATACAAAAGAGTAAGCTGAAGACCACATTGTGCCAGGAAAAATGCAACAGGAATAAGGGCTTTGCCACTCCATCTTGAGGAGAAAGAAACATGCTGCAGTGAATTTTAGTCACTGAGCAAAGCTTATCTCCATTTTTTTCTTCAGCGATGTTAACCTATAGGAAACCTCACTCTCAGAATGAAAGAAATATCATTGAAACCTGCCAAAAAAAGCTTGAAGACATTCACCCCTGAGTACTGGATCACTTACATCACTGAAGTCACTATCCCATTTATATTGCAGAAGGCCGTTGCTAAACTGGGACAGTGCCAGCTCAAATTCTGCCCGGAATAAATCAGTGTCACCAGCTGAAGCACATAACTTGGTATCAATTTTCCTTGCTATTATTTGAAGTTATAAGGCTAGCAGAAAATTTCTAATGGCTGAACTCTGCAGTTGGTGAAACTGTCAGTGTTTGCTGTCACCATGCCATGCTGCTGACAATAAACTCAGGATTTCCAAACATGCATGGCTTATTGCAGGAATCCCTACATTGCTGTCAGCTATTCGGTGTTCCTCTACAGGGCACACAGCTTGCAGCCTTCCCTACGTAATGAAGGGAAACACTCAGTTTACGAAATCAAACTCACCTCATTGTGAAATTGCTTTGATTGTTTTTTTTGGAAGATAAGCAAATTAGTACACCACACTACGGCATAATTATTCATTTTCAAACACTTGGTCTACAATATTCAATTTGAAAATGTGGGTTGCATTTCCTTCGAACAAAACAAAATGCAGAATGATTTGTTTTTAAAAAGTGTAACATTTCAGCTTCCATCCAAGCTCATGAACAAACTCCAAAATCATTTCAAATACACAATGAGACTTCTCCCATCCTGCTTATTTCACTTCCACATAACTGGTTGTATGATGACGTCATTGAGTCATTGCTGTTCCACTGAAGATAACCCTGCTGGATTAATGGAAGTCCACACCAAAAAACTACCCTAGTCTTAGCAGGTTTGATGTCTCTTTAGAACAGAGATGAGGAGGAATTTCTTTAACCAGAGGGTGGTGAACCTGTGGAATCACTGTCACAGAGAGCCATAGAGGCCAAGTCACTGGGTATATTTAAAGCAGAGGTTATAGGTTTTGATTAGTCAGGGTTATGGGGAAAGGGCAGGGGAATGGGGTTGAAAGGGATAATAAATCAGTCATGAAGGAATGGCACAGCAGATTCAATTGGCCTAATGTCTGAATTCTTATGGTGTGTGTTGCTTTGCCACCAATCAAAAAATCCATACCAATAAATAGCATAGATGAGTTTGTGACTCCTCAGCAAGAATTTCTCTGTCACTCTCTGCTGCTCAGCCTCTTTGATTTCCCTCACATTTCACTTGCTTTCAGAATTAACCTAGTGCTTGACAATGGAGCTATGGTGGGGGGAGGGAAGACAAGTCAGTTATTTTCTGTCAAACTACTCAGCCCCTTCCCTGCACCAAGCCATGAGGTTCATTTCCCCTCAGCCGAGGGCCTTTGCATTCATATCCTTCATGATGACCTGCTTTCCTGTTGGATAAAATGTCTATTATGTTTATCACTAAATCTTTCACTGTGGTTATATCTTATTCCACAAAACAGAGGGGTACATTGAGAGTGATAGTATCTCGGATCTCTTGCAAAACCTGGCATATTAGCATTTGGGTGCATGGTGCCCAGAAGTCTTGGGGGTCAATTCAGCCTTCCCTGCAATCATCTACTTCATCTTCAGTCATTCTCAAAAGCTTTTCCATTTCCAAGTAATACACACAAAATGCTGGAGGAACTCAGGTTAGCCAGTCAGCAACTTTGGAAAGGAGGAAAGAATCAATGTTTCAGGCCGAGACCATTCATTGGTTCAGATTATGGATGTTGATCTGAAAAATCAACTGCTTATTAATTTCTATAGATGCTGCCTGACTTGCTGAGATCTTTCAGCATTGTGTGTACATTACTCTGGTTTTCCATCATCTGCAGAATCTTTTGTATTTCTCCATCCGTTAGCATCTACCCCAAACCCATTTGCAGACCCTGCCCATGACTCAAGCTTAAAGAAAGACACAGGAAAGATCAACTGAGGAAAGATTGGTCAATTTCACCTGTTGAACCAAACAAGGACTTATTCAGTCATGGTTTATCTTCCTTTCACACCAGCACACTGATCCTGAGAAGATTCCCAATCATTGCTCTTCCTTATTTAAGGGCAGCCTTGAAGTGACATGATGCATTTTCAAACAAGGCTTTAACTACTTTTCACTCCCACACTTCACCTTCCACCATTTATTGCTGGACCACATCTCTACCATCTGACCTTAGAGAAACCAAAAGAAATACAACACAAAAAGGAAAACAATAAATCAATATAATAACTTTTTTGTGAATGCTGGGAACTGATGAAATATATGAAATAATGTATGGATGGACACAGACGGAATCAGACAAACAGATTTTCTCTCTGGTGCATACAAACTGATTGCAATCTTATTTGTGATTCACTGATGTTTCTCAGTGATTTGAGGGCACAGAAAGTCACGTTAACAAACCAACATCAAAGGGGGTGGCATGGTGGCCAGCGAAATGCTATTACAGCACCAGTAATCAGGGTACAATTCCCACCACCACCTGTAAGGAAATTGTACGTTCTCTTGTGACTGCATGGGTTTCCTTGGGTACAGGTTAGCATGCAACATTGGCACCAGAAGCATGGCGATACTTGTGGGCTGCCTTTAGCCTGCTTTGGTTGTTGACTCAAACGATGCATTTCACTGTACGTTTTGATGAATATACAACAAAACTAATCTTTCATTTTTACTCTTAAGACTATTTGACTAATTAACATATAAATAGTAAAACTCCAAAAATGTGCCCATCTTACTTGGGATTATCCCAGTTCTTCCATGTATATTGATAAAATATTTCCCACAACAGGCAGCCATAATCATTTTTACATTTAGACCATCAGACGTAGGAAAAGAATTAGGCCATTCAGCCCATCGTCTGCTCTGCCTTTCCATCATGGCTGATCCCAGATCCCACTCAACCCAATACACCTGCCTTCTCACTATATCCTTCGATACCCTGACCAATTAGGAAACTTGTTATGCAGAGGGGAACTTTAGTCAGGGAACATTAGCTTGTTAGCCACATATTTTGCAGCTAGCCATCACTTGCGAAAACTTGGAAGGAATTGACTGATCACCCTTTTGATTACACTAGGTTCAAGGAGCAAATAATGGACATTAATGCAAGTTTTATATTGATAATTATATATTTGCAATTTGTTGGGCTATTTGACAACCACTAAATGGCATATCACAAGAAGCTCTATTCTTCCAATACAGTGTATTCCAGTTAACTGGAACACATCGGGACCAGTACATTTGGGCCCAATTAAGCGACTGCCCAAATGAGCTGAAGTTCCATGAAAATAGTTAAAAGGGTATATTAAAAAAAGACAAACTCCTGCTTAACTAAGTAACAAATTATTTAAGTGAAATACAGAACAAATTAGAAAACTACCAATAGTAATACAGTATAAAACTGTATTAATTTCTAATTGTTATCAATGGAGGAATTCATACAGTGTATACTGATATGTTCTTTTGATTGACTGCTATGACTGACTGTAAAAGAACAAAATCAGTGCCATCATTGCCTTCCTGTATGTACTGGCAAAAATCACTGCTTTTTAATTTCACGTTGGTCATCCCAAATGAATAACATAACACAAGCAAATGCAACTGATGCTACTTAAAAACTGCTCACTCTAAGCATGGAGCACAAAATGCTAGAGGAACTCAGCAGGCTAGGCAGCATCTATAGAAAAGAGTAAACAATCGATGCTTCAAGCTGAGACCCTTCATCAGGACTGGAGAAACATAAAGATGAAAAGTGAGAGTGAGAAGGTGGGGGGAGGGGATGAAGAAATACAAGGTGATAGGTGAAACCGAGGGAGGAGTGGTGAAGTAAAGAGCTTGGAAATCGATGATTGTAAAAGATAAGACAAAAGAGATGATTGTGGACTTCAGGAAGGGTAAGA
Organism: Hypanus sabinus; assembly: GCF_030144855.1. Lineage (NCBI taxonomy): Eukaryota > Metazoa > Chordata > Chondrichthyes > Myliobatiformes > Dasyatidae > Hypanus > Hypanus sabinus. The sequence continues at coordinate 25,598,099 of NC_082723.1, read as the reverse complement.
CAAAGGAACACATACCAATCCTCATAGAGGGATCAGAAGTGGAGAGAATGAGCAGCTTCAAGTTCCTGGGTGTCAAGATCTCTTGAGAATCTAATATGGTCCCAATATATCGATGTAGTTATAAAGAAAGCAAGACAGCGGTTATACTTTATTAGGAATTTGAAGAGATTTGGTCGGTCAACAAATATACTCAAAAAGTTCTACAGTTGTACCATGGAGAGCATTCTGACAGGTTGCACCACCGTCTGATCTGGAGGGGCTACTGCACAGGACCGAAAGCAGTTGCAAAGGGTTGTAAGTTTGGTCAGCTCCATTTTGAATACGAGCTTACAAAGTACCCAGGACATCTTCAGGGAGCAGTGTCTCAGAAAGGCAACGTCCGTCATAAAGGACTCCAGCACCCTGGGCATGCACTTTTCTCACTGTTGCCATCAGGTAGAAGGTACAGAAGCCTGAAGGCACACACTCAGGAACAGCTTCTTCTTCTCTGCCATCCGATTCCCAAATAGACAATGAACCCGTGAACACTACCTCACTTTATTAATATATATTATTACTGTTTTTGCGCAATTTTCAATCTATTCAATATACGTATATCATAATTGATTTACTTACTTATTATTTTTTCTCTGCTAGGTTATGTATTGCATTGAACTGCTGCTAATAAGTTAACAAATTTCATGTCACATGCCGGTGATAATAAACCTGATTCTGACTCTGAGGTACAGGGCTGGAGAAGCAGGGATTTGATAGGAAAGGACACATGGACATGGAAGAAAGGGAAGAGGAAGCAGCACTGAAGGGAGGTGATGGGCAGGTAAGAAGATGAGGAGAGAGAGGAAAACAGGAATGCTGGGGTGGGCATTACTGGAAGTTTGAGGAATCGACATTCATGCCATCATGTTAGAAGCTACCCAGATGGAATACGAGGTGTTGCTCCTCCAACCTGAGTGTGGCCTCATCCCGGCATTAGAGGAAGCCAAGGACTAACATGTCGGACTGGGAATGGCAAGTGTAATTAAAAATGGGTGATAACTTGGGACATCCTGCATGGTGTGTTTTCTAATGACTGCACAAGTGCACATAACTAACACTAGTTAGAAAATTATTGGCAACAGTAGTCTCCTGTCCCAATTAAGTGGCATAATGTCCCAAATACACAAAAGAAACAAATTTTCATTTTCATTGTAACATTCAAGATGATTGTTGATACCTTCAGATTCTTCATAGTTCCTAACTTGAAGTAGTGAAACCATTTCATTTTCACTCCTGGTCGTTTCTGGCAACTCTAAGTCTGAATGCTTGAAACTGTAGTGTGCTAAATGGATCTGAATTGTCTTGCTGCTTATTTCTCGCCAGCTATATCAACGACAAAAATTACTGTTTGTTGAACACAAACGCATGCAGCTGACACTATTTCAAAACCATTTACACTAAGCACGGTGTAGTGTCTAATGGCTACACAACTGCACGCGACTGACACGAGTTGGAAGCTGTCCGGCAACTGTCTCCTGTTCTAATTAAGCAGGATTGTCCCAAATAAACAAATGAAATTGCAGCTATTTTAAGAAAAACAAGTAGCTGCCATGATAAACTAATGGCACAATTAACTGGAATCCACTGAATCTGAAGCATGTTAAACAATGTGTAGTTAACTTTCCTGTATATGAACAAAGCTTTGGTATTTTGAACATTTTTTTGATATTTATTCATTTCTGAATCCCCAGCAGATCTCTGCACAAGTTGCTTTCCATAAGACACAGGAGTAGAATTAGGCCATCTGGCTCTTTGATACTCCTTCACCATTCCATCGTGGCTGATTTATTATCCCACTCAACTCCATTCTCCTGCCTTCTCCCTGTAACCCATGATTCCCTTACTAATCAGGAACCTATCAATCTCCACTTTAAATAACTCCACAATTACTTGGCCTCCACAGCCATCTGTGGCAATGAATTCCAGATACACCGTCCTCTGGCCAAAGAAATTCCTGCTCATCTCTGTTCTAAATTAATGTCCCTGTATTCTAAAGCTGTGCTTCCCCCACTATAGAAAACATCCTCTCCACATCCACTCTATGGAGGCTTTTCAATATTCGATAAGTTTCAATGAGATCCCCCCTCATTCTTCAACATGAACTTCACCCTTCCATTCCACAGTTGGGATCAGCACTTCTGTTTTGCCAGTAAGCCATTTTCCACCTGTGACTGCCAGGAAAGCTTTCAACCAAAAACCCAAACATGTCTACTGAGACAACACACTTCGGATTTATCCAACATGACTGCTTCTAATTAAATATCTGCTGTAACAGCTTCCTTTGCACATTCATCTTGTGCTGCAGAGAAGAGATCCTCAGAACTAGGCAGCATTGTTCACTTTTTATTTGAACTTCTTCCCCAAAGTTCTGACACAAGACATGTAACCTACAATGATACAGTACTTGCATTAACCCCCTACTGCTTTCCCTAGTAAAGCTGTTGTTGTTTGTAAAGCTGCTTCATAAAGCAATGCGAGTTACAGATGCTTTCTTTGTCCTTACCTTTCAAGCTAGGGTATACTCACAAGGTATTAATTTCAGCCATAATATAAAATGGTGAAGAAAGCCCAGAAATATATCTCAAATTTATATAAAACTAAGCGCCAATGTTAAGTCAAGACAGGAGTTTTAAAATAATTTCAGATAATCTTAGTTTGTGATTGAATTGACTGTTAACAGAAAAAGATATGCCAACAAAGATGAATTTCCCTTTACAGAATGCACCTTTGCAATATGCAGCATTGTTGTATTAAGACGTTGTGAGCAATTTTTATTGCTTCAATTCCCTCTTAAGGCTGGCACAGTAGCATAGCAGTAAGCAGAACACTATGACAGTGCCAACAATTGGGGTTCAATTCCGCTGCTGTTCATAAGGAGTTGGTACATTCTTCCCATGACTGCCTGGGTTTCCTCTGGGTCCTCCAGCTGCTACCTACATTCCAAAGATGTACGGTTAGGAGAGTCGTAGGTATGCTGTGTTGGCACCAGAAGTGTGGCGATATTCATGGGTTGCCTCCAGCACTGTCGGTCGATGACGCAAAAAAACATTTCAGTGTATGTTTTGATGCACAAGTGACAAATAAAGCCAATGTTTTAAATCCCCAACCATTCTGGCTGCCCTTGTTTGGTGTTTTCCCCACTGTTCAATACAAATCAACTCATGTTTCATCATTTAGATGCATCAGAGTATGTCTGCTGAACCTGCATCAGACAAGGGAAGTAAGCCCATTTTCATAGAGGTGAAAAAAATTGAAGGGACAAGTATACTGGTCAATTTTTCCATTAATCAAGTTTACTTAAATGATATTGGTTGTTAATTTTTTTTTAATTTACTTATAACAGTTTGATTTAAAATATATGGGATAATCAGGCAACAGGGGCTAATGCAATTCTATAGTGCTAAGCCAAGTTTCAACAACTATCATCTTATTCAATAGTGGAAGCAATGCAAGCAGCTGAAAAGTTTTGTTTGTTATGGTATGTTAAACATTGAAAGACTTTGTCACATTTGACAGTTTGCTAAACTGAATTTTGGCTTAGCTGGCTCTCAATGTTTATCAGCAGCTTTGTTAGTACACTTTGTGCTGCCATAGTGCCCCCCCCCCCCAATTGCCCACACAGTCCCTCTCCCTATCACAATGGCACGATGGGTTCTATTTAAAATTGGGGATCCTTTAAGCATAATGTGACACTGATAGATTGGATAAAGGCAAGTTTGTTCTGACAAGAGCCAACATTTCAAGCCCAGACCCCTCATCAGGATCAGGATCAAGGGTCTCAGTCCAAAACATTGGCTCTTTATTCCTCTCCATAGATGCTGCCTGACCTGCTGAGTTCCTCCAGCATTTTATCTGTTGCTCTGTATTTTATGCGTGTGTTGCTGTGTATTTTCAGCAGATGCGGAATCTCTGAGGTTTGTTCTGATCAAGTGGGTTGTCACAGACAGCAAGTTCTGGCCTGAAGTCAAAATTTGTGTACTTAAGAGCTTTTTCACTTCAATTTTACTCGTCTTAAATAACAGAAAGATTTTAAAAACCGTTGAGTATAACGTACATTTGTTTTCTATTGGGCACTTGTCACAATAGCTGGCGTTGGCCTACTTGCTCTTGGGATGTCAGCAGTTGATGAGGATGCGGGCTACTAGTCATTAGGCCTTCTACTACCAGACCAGCTCGGGCCAGACTGGGATCACAGGTAGTAAATCAAATTCAGCACTATTTAGAAATAACCTAAGCAGAGCTGATTTTAAAATAAATATGTGTGTGTGTGTGTGTGTGTGTGTGTGTATATACACACACACACACATAGTGGCATACAAAAGTTTGGGCACCCCGGTCAGAATTTCTGTTACTGTGAATAACTAAGCAAGTAAAAGATGACCTGATTTCCAAAAGGCATAAAGTTAAAGATGACACATTTCTTTAATATTTTAAGCAAGATTACTTCTTTATTTCCATCTTTTACAGTTTCAAAAAAGGAAAAGGGTCCCAAGCAAAAGTTTGGGAACCCTGCACGGTCAGTACTTAGTAGCTTTTCACAAGTATCACAGCTTGTCAATGCTTTCTGTATCCAGCTAAGAGTCTTTCAATTCTTGTTTGGGGGATTTTCGCCCATTCTTCCTCGCAAAAGCCTTCTAGTTCTGTGAGATTCTTGGGCGGTCTTGTATGCACTGCTCTTTTGCAGTCTATCCACAGATTTCTGATGATGTTTAGGTCAGGGGACTGCGAGGGCCATGGCAAAACCTTCAGCTTGTGCCTCTTGAGGTAGTCCATTGTGGGTTTTGAGGTGTGTTTAGGTTCATTATCTTGTTGTAGAAACCATCCTCTTTTCATCTTCAGCTTTTTTACAGACGGTGTGATGTTTGCTTCCAGAATTTGCTGGTATTTAATTGAATTCATTCTTCCCTCTACCAGTGAAGTGTTCCCCATGCCATTGGCTGCATCACAAGCCCAAAGCATGATCAATCCACTCCCCTGCTTAACAGTTGGAGAAGTGTTCTTTTCATGAAATTCTGCACCCTTTTCTCTCCAAACATACCTTTGCTCATTGCGGCCAAAAAGTTCTATTTTAACTTCATCAGTCCACAGGACTTGTTACCAAAATGCATCAGGTTTGTTTAGATGTTCCTTTGCAAACTTCTGACGCTGAATTTTGTGGTTTTCTACTAATGACTCTTCCATGAAGGTCATATTTGTGCAGGTGTCACTGCACAGTAGAACAGTGCACCACCACTCCAAAGTCTGCTAAATCTTCCTGAAGGTCTTTTGCAGTCAAACGGGAGTTTTGATTTGCCTTTCCAGCAATCCTACGAGCAGTTCTCTTGGAAAGTTTTCTTGGTCTTCCAGACCTCAACTTGACCTCCACCATTCCTGTTAACTGCCATTTCTCAATTACATTACGAACTGAGGAAACGGCTATCTGAAAACACTTTGCTATCTTCTTGTAACCTTCTCCTGCTTTGTGGGCATCATTTATTTTAATTTTCAGAGTGCTAGGCAGCTGCTTAGGGGAGCCCATGGCTGCTGATTATTGGGACAAGGTTTGAGGAGTCAGGGTATTTATAAAGCTTTGAAATTTGCATCACCTGGCCTTTCCTAACGATGACTGTGAACAAGCCCTAGCCCTAACAAGTTAATTAAGGTCTGAGACCTTGGTAAAATGAGAGCTCAAATCTCTTGGGGTGCCCAAACTTTTGCATGGTGCTCCTTTCCTTTTTTTCACTCTATGATTGTACAAAACAAAAATAATACAGTAATCTTGCTTAAAATGTTGAAAAGGATCTTTCATCTTTAACTTTTATGACTTTTGGAAATCAATTCATCTTCTACTCACTTAACTATTCACAGTAACAGAAATCTTGACCAGGGCACCCAAATTTTTGCATTGCACTGTATATGGAGAGAGAGGGAGAGGGAGAGAGGGGGAGAGGGGGAGGGAAGAGAGAGAGCGAGAGCGAGAGCGAGAGAGAGAGAGAGCGAGAGCGAGAGCGAGAGAGAGAGAGAGTGTACACACACACGCACACACACAAACATACATACAAGCTCTCCTTCACAATTGAGGTGAGATGATTCAAGAATATTAGAATACTTCACTCAGTTATTTTGGGCTCCAGCTGCCTTAGTTCATATCCATTGTTGAAAGCGCAAGATAATGGACCAAGTATTGAGCAATGACACTTCAAGCAGTACTAAAAGAGAAAAGATTTGCCAGCGACTTGCTTGCTGAGACAGGATTTTCGTCAAAGTGGAACTGAAGGAATGGAAAATTTAATACCTCTACACTGTAATCATCATGTATTTGATACAAATTTATTTCACCGTGAATATAAAGCTCCCTTTACCAGCAAGCTTCATGAAACGGCTTCCAGAACTACCTTTGAAATTTGAGAGCAGTTTGCCCATATTTTATTCATTCATGGGATTATGAAGTGCACCGTTTAGCACTGTTTGTGCTCAGCATTGCAAAGGGCAGTTAACATTTATGTACAGCACTGGGGACATGGAATTACATACAAGGCAAAGCACACAAAATGAAAATTAATTACTTTAGTAAAGGAGATCAGAAAAAAAGTTAATTTCATCTTTAATAATGTTTTTTCTTTAAATCAGCTTAATTAACTGAGTGGCAAGGTCCTACTTATCATGGTAACCAAATTGCTTGGAGTCTCAGAGGTTCCTAACGCTGGTCAAACTAAGTTTGAATAATCAAACAAAGCAAGCCCAATACATAATCTGGGGCTTTAAACGGTGTGTGTTACAACTGGTCACAAGCTACAACAAAGAAAACCATTCATGAAAAAGCATGCGCGTTCATTTCTGGGAGACCAAACATATCTAAACAAAATTTCTACATATACTACAGCACAGAAATAGAACCTTTGGCCATTTAGTCCATGCTGAACTATTATTCTGCCTTGTCCGAACCATAGACCTCCATGCCCCTCCTATCTATGTACCAAAATTTCTCTGAAATGTTGAGATCAAACCCACATCCACTACTTCCATATTTGCCCTCAAGATAATAATTTCACAGGAAATTCAGTGTGACCAAGAAACTTTTAATGTATATGTTAACTAACAAGATGCACAAGTTGTTTCAAAGAAACAGTTTTTAAAATTTCCTTTTTTTTTGGAAGCTGATATTACTAAACAATTAATCACTGTTCTTTAAACAGTTAAGAAATGAAACAAAAATCTCCTTCTGGTAATAAAATTCCAATAGGGCAAAAATACCCTTTCATATAAAGGATATGATTAAGTAAAAACTTTGAAAATATTCAGCTCATTTATACAGATAACTAAAACTACTGATGAGCAGTTTATGAGCTTCAGTCAATAGGACTGACTGGTATTTAGTGTATACAGATTCTCTAGTTAGGTGAACCACTTTTGTACTTGACACAGCTGTGGAACAATCATTTTAAGCTCATGAATTCAAATACTTAAACTGAAGAACACTCCATGATAACTCTGTGTATGAATCAACACGGACATAGACGACTATTTCACCGCATTTTGCACACTTCAACATTTTTTCCTTTCATCTGAAGGACACACAAGTGAGATATGAGCTTTTCAATGACAGAAGACACACTCGCTGTTGTGAAGAACTGCTGGTCTCACTCTTTTCTTTGCCAGGACTGATGAAAGTTATCATGAGTGTGACTGGCTGACTTGATTTTCTTTTTGAATTCTTAAAAGACTTTTCTTTTTTTAAAGAAAGAGCTATAGCAAGATCAATCCTTAACAAATTAACAGTCAATCATCCAAAATAATAAGTTTCAAAGCTAGCCGAATTAGGTTTATTACTTTCTCACTCTGCTATATGCATTGATAAATTACTATCTGGGAATCTATCCTTTTGTGCGTGAATTTAAATCCTTTATAAATGTAACTCCTTTCTCAGGATCTTAGCAATATATTTAAGATTATACATTTAACTTACTTAATTGATAAAACATAATGATTGTGTTTTGCGCTGCATAACCACGCCAAGAGAAATTACTGGTGACAGATGCAAGCAAAACGCCAAAACAGTTTTTGAAACTTTCCACTAATGCTTTAACTTGGCAAATAGCTTCCCATATCTGCTATAATTAATGTGCCCACTATTTCAATTATTTAAATAAATGCAATATATAATAGGATATATTTTCATTTCATCTAACTTGAAATGCAAGAAGTAGTTTATTCATCCATCAGTACTATATGTACTCAGGTGTCCTGCAAATCTGGACATACCAATTGGAAGAATAAAAAAATGAATGAAAATTTAGAAGTGTATTGAAATGCACAGCTTAAGTAATTTTCTCTGGGCATAGCTGAGAGCCCTCTAATGCAAGAGAGCTGTTTAAGCATTACCCTGGCACAATGAACTAATCTCTCCCTTGCTGGGGAGATAATGTGACCCCCAGAATACATAAAGTCACCCAAAAAGCGAACAAAAGCAGCTCTCAAAAATATAGAACCATTCATCGAAGCTAACGACTTGTTCATTATGAGTGATGATGGATAAAGACTTCTCATGCTGAGATGAAATCAAGATTTATATGCATTGCTTCCTCCTGCAACTTGTGGGAAGATCATCATCATTTAATTCTATCTCTGCGGCCAGTGATGGGCATCCAGAGAGCTGGTTATCAAACGGCGCAGTCAGCTGGCAAAATCAGAACGTGCAGTTGGCACATCTGGACTGCAATGCCACAGCTGAGGGTGAACAATGGCTCTTGGCAAGTGGCCAAATTGCTTGCAGACGCTAGCAGGTTTGATGCACAACCACCCTACCAGCTTTTTATGTGAATCAGATCTCTGAGTGTTAAATGCTCCTCTGCCATTTTTTTTTACGGCTCTTATCAGCCCCACAGAATATGGCCTCGAGTCAGCCCATCCATGTCCTTTCTCACTTTATCTATTCAAACTTTTAATAAAACTCCACGATTCATCCTCAGATGGTTAATTTAATCTTTTGACAGATTACACACCAGGAAATAAAAATTGCTGGAAATCAACTTTTACAATCTGATCGCATTTTGTGCTTCAGATGTCAACTTAAAACTTTTGCACTCCAGAACTGTCCCTGGTTTTAAAACAGAGTGACCAAAATATTTAGAAATTATGAACAGGCAAGAATGGAGGGGTGTACTTTACAATGATGGAAAAGAAATGGTTGTGCATTTTAATTCTGTATCCAAGGGATTTAAATTCCGTTATCTAACAGAAAACAGGTACAGGATATACACACATTATGCACTTTACATGCAGCAATAATGACTGATTTTAACTCATGTGCAATTAGAAGTAGGCTGAAAAATTCATAATGGTTTTCTCATTAATCGGTCTGAGGGCATCAAGAGAAAACTCAGGGTACCGAGCAAATGTTTTTACCCACAAATACAAATGAGTCCCATTTTAGTATTTGCTTTTGGACTTTTCAACATACATCCTTGAAGACTATCCATTTGGTGTATTATAAACTCAAGCCGACATGCTCTGATGACATCAGCAATGGGGATCCCCGAGGACTTAGTTCGCTATTTAGCACTGCAGTGTTGCTAGTGCGATGCTTTCAGGCCAGTCAGAAGTAGTCTTTTAAACTGTCTCCACTGAAATGTTCATACATTTCTTTTTGTCACTTGAAAGAAAGTTACCTTGAAATGAACCAACTATGCTCCCAACAATGCCAGCTCTTGAACAAGGTTTACTGGAATCCCCTTGATGGATGGCCAATGCAGCCCGTTTGTCTTTTTTTAATGCACATTTAGACAATCTGTAGTCTGGCTTACAGGAGGAACCTTCAGAAGATTGATCAAATTACTTCCACTGTTTTACCATTTCTTCAAAAAGTGAATGGCACATTAAATTAATGCATAGATAATTTCATAATCTTTCAGTCACTATCCTGAATGCATTGGTTAATAATAATTATTACTAAAAGGATCCAATGCATTGTTTCCAGATGAATTCACCGCAAAATTATTACAGCCTTGTCTCCATTAACCCTCTTTCCAATCGTCCAATGTAAGAGATCGATGTTACAGAGTATTAAATAGCCCTGCAGTGACAAAAGGGCTGGTAAATGACATTACTGGACTGATAGTACAGTAGAGAATTACAGGCATTCCAAGTACAAATAAAGGTCACCGCTCTCATTGACTCCCAACACTTCCAATTCTATTGAAATTCACTGCTTTGACTCTATGCTTGTTTTACACTTTTTCTTGCGTTTAATCACTTTCATTATTGAAATCTGAGCTCTGGCAGCTGTCTATTACACACTGTGGGAAATATCGTCATCCAAGTTCCAAATCCAGTGTTATTCAGTGGTAAACTCAGGGTTGGCCCTCTCTTTTTAACAATCAGCAGAAATAAAAGGTAGGACCTTGCTGGGGAATAGCAGCCCAAAATGGCTGGTGTTCACTCTTAAAACACCAGAAGGTTCATGATGCCTACACCAAACTTGGGGCTCCTGAACTTACTGAATGAATGTACTCCAAGGTTGCAGTACAAACCGTAACCACCCCACTCTCTCACCCCACCGACTTTATATCACTACGTGGAAAGCTGCCCCTGATTCTGCACAAGAAACATGATCTTATTTACATGAATGTCGAGGAACAGTTTGGGGGCAGAATGGTAAATAAGATCATTGAAATCTTTGAGAGAAATTCTCCACGGCCTTAAAAATTCCATGGCCTCCTTCAAACTGACAAAAATGGCCAGCTACATTCCTCCACCTTCACACTTGAATACATTGGCCACTCCCTTCATTTCACTGTTAGTTGTGATCTGAATCATCTCATAATGAACCATTACCTTTGACCGAGATCTACTTTTGTTATACCCATGAGAAGCACACTTCCAATACAAATAGTCCATATTTAGAATATTTGGTTAGTGACTACTTTGACAACCTACATTTCCACTAATTCTACTCTGGAATGATATTTCAGTTAAGAAGCATCTCCTGCCAACCACTACCTCTCTCCACCAACTACTGCCAGTTAGAATTACGATCAAAGATGAAAAGCGTGGAAGTATTTGGATAAAAATGTTTCAGATGTTGAAAAAATGTCAATTATATATATTGTTCCAAAGTTCAAGTTCTTACTGCACAGAAATGTAGGAAGAAATTATTAACTTCTCCCCAGAGTTACTTTACTGATGAAAGTATCTTCATATTGTCCCCTTACAATTCCTGATACAGTGACTAAGAAAATGCTTTGTGATTTTAGCAGCTATGATGATATTGAATAGCAGAGTAGATTAAAGGCAGAAAGGCCAACCCCTGCTCCTATCTTCTCAGTTTCTCTGTTGTCTATTGGTTTGCAAAATGGTCCAAAGCCTTAACAAAAGACAAAAAGAATGAACGTAGCAAATATTACATTTATTCATTGGCTGCATCTGAGCACTTCAATCATTTGGTAACCTGCTCTTGTATGAAACAGAGATTAACTAAGGATTTTGCCATTTGAAGCAATCAGCCTATCACTAGATAAAGTTTGCTACAAAAGTAGAAAGAAGAACATAAGTAAAACATGCTTGTAACAAGAAAAGAACAAAATGGAGTAAAATTAATAATTGAAATGAAGAAATTCCAGATAATGGAAGTCCAAAATAAAAACAAAATGCAAGTAACATTCCAGCAGCTCAGGCAGCCTGTGGAAAGACCTGCCCACGCTGTCTCTCCTCTTTCTAACAGTCTGCTTACTGGTAGAGTTTTTCCAGTATGTTTTTATTAAAAATAATAAAACAGGTAAAGAATGACAAAAAAGAATAATAAGGATCCTTCCCACTTCTTTCATGCAAAAATTGTCATCCTGAGATTCTGCTCTGTAGCTTCTGGTTAGTGCTAATACCTTTAGATCAATGTCTTACACTGTTCTTTGCATCAAATCATTTGCTTAACACTTGCAAATCAATCTAGACATAAAAATCTCTACTGATAAGCAAAATTCAAGCCTACCTAAAATGTTGCATATTTATATAACCGCTGATAAATAAATCACATTTAGTATAATTTCAATATGCAAGTTACCATATTAGGTACCTTTAATTTTTGAATTAGATTCTCATTTTTACCTGCAGCCTTTTGTGACCCTTTTCTTCGTTTTAGAGCCTTCTGTAGTATCTCCTTCATAGTGACATTCATACTGTCAACTTGAATAAGTGAGAATCCACTCTGTGGTGCATTACTACAATAAAAGATGAACAAACATCACATTAAAGAATATTTGAAACTCAAGTTTAATTATTTCACGATTATATTGATTACACTATATCAACCACTGAATTAAAGCATCTCAGATCACATGGTTGATATCATTTTGTGAAGTGTCTCAAGACACTTCATCATTAAACTAAAGGAAAAATTCACTATGATCAATGCAGACATCAAAATTCAAGGTAATTACATAAATATGCACAACTGGATCTGAAGCAGATCATGGTAACTAAACTAACAGGTTCAGTTAATAAAACTATTTAGCTTTATACACACACACACACATCTATATATCTATCTATAAATAAAGTAGTTTTTAAATAATAAAATGAAATTCTAACACAAATTAACAAGTTCAACTTGAAAATTCCCAGCAGTTTCTCACAAAAAAATGACATTAAAGAAAAAAAAAATATCCTCCACATCTGTGCGGGGTACAATATTCACCCAGTAATTTTCAAACCTGTGCAGACAAAGGCAGATACTATCAAACTGAGCTGATTTCCTCCCCCCACCCCCAAAGAAATTAATCTATTTTTTTTTAGCTTGACATCTGATTATATGCTATTCTAAAATATACATGTAACAGGGATTTTCTAGGTACATAGCATATTTGTTATTTAACCATTAGGTTGCAATATTCCACTTTAAATTGGTGTCAAAAAGGCTGCTGTGAACTAAGGAGAGTTAAAACACCAATCTTTTCTCATGTCACAATTCATGTGACGATCAGCAACTTTTTAGTACCAATTCCCTCTCCCTCTGGAATTTAAACAGTAGAAGACTGAGAATTTGCCACATCAGCTGTTCTTGACACTCGATGAAGATGGTAACATTTTTCTGCTTCAGATATGAATACATCTAAAACCTATCTGAAGACTGGGCAAAGAATTCCTTCACCAGATATTAAACTTACAAATCCACATCCTTAAAAGAAATGTGTAAGTTTGACAGTAATCCTCAACCAGAACAGAGTAGCAGGGGTAGAGGTACATAATGAGACAACCCAAAGTCATTTTTCTCGGCCCTCGTTGCTTGTCTGATCCTTACAGATAGCTCAAATGTCACAGAGTTTTGTCCCATTTATGGAAGTAGTCTGTCAGATTTTCAAATCTTAAGGCTGAACTGGTACAAACAAATTGATTAAATCATTTCAAAATATTTTATCCATTGGAGGTAGGCTGGCTGGTTATAATATTTCATTGATATGCACAAGAACCCATAGAATTAAGTATGAAGTTTGAAAGAGGACAGCGAGGCTTGAGAGGAAGTGCGGCGGCGGCCATTTTCAAATTGTCCAATTGCTTCTCAGATCGGAGTTCTGAGAGGCGGGACTGCGCAGGCGCGTGAAGGAGGCCCGGGAAGGAGGGAAGATATATAAAGGAGATACTGAGTGAGGTAGTTCTCTTTTGGAAGAGGACAGCGAGGCTTGAGAGGAAGTGCGGCGGCGGCCATTTTCAAATTGTCCAATTGCTTCTCAGATCGGAGTTCTGAGAGGCGGGACTGCGCAGGCGCGTGAAGGAGGCCCGGGAAGGAGGGAAGATATATAAAGAACGCCGCCTTAAGAAGCGGGCAATGGAGTGAGCCGGGCGCAGAGTGTAGGGCTTGGGCTCAGAGGGCTTAGGCGGAAGAGGGCACAGTAGGCTTATCTTTTAGTTCTTGTATTTTCAGTTATTTGGGAGGTATGAGTGTGAGGGCAGCTTGTTGTTCTCGGTGTCGGATGTGGGAGATCCTGGAGTCTCCGAGCCTCCCGGACGTCCACATCTGCGCCAGGTGCGCCGAATTGCAGCTCCTGAGGGACCGAGTTAGGGAACTGGAGCTGCAGCTCGATGACCTTCGCCTGGTCAGGGAGAGTGAGGAGGTGATAGAGAGGAGTTACAGGCAGGTGGTCACTCCGGGACCACGGGAGGCAGATAGGTGGGTTACAGTCAGGAAGGGGAAGAAGCAGGTACTAGAGAGTACCCCAGTGGCTGTACCCCTTGTCAATAAGTACTCATGTTTGAGTACTGTTGGGGGGGGACAGCCTACCTGGTGGGAGTGACAGTGGCCGAGCCTCCGGCACAGAGGACGGCCCTGTAGCTCAGAAGGGTAGGGTTAGAAGAAAGAGGTCCATAGTAATAGGGGACTCAATAGTCAGGGGCTCAGACAGGCGTTTCTGTGGAGGTGACCGGGAGTCCCGGATGGTAATTTGCCTCCCTGGTGCCAGGTTCGGGACGTTTCTGATCGCGTCCAAGATATCCTGAAGTGGGAGGGTGAAGAGCCAGAGGTCATGGTACATGTAGGTACCAATGACATAGGAAGGAAAGGGGAAGAGGTCCTGAAACGAGAGTATAGGGAGTTAGGAAGGCAGTTAAGAAGAAGGACCGCAAAGGTAGTAATCTCCGGATTACTGCCTGTGCCACGCGACAGTGAGAGTAGGAGTAGAATTAGGTGGAGGATGAATGCGTGGCTGTGGGATTGGAGCAGGGGGCAGGGATTCAAGTTTCTGGATCATTGGGACCTCTTCTGGGGCAGGAGTGACCTGTTCAAGAAGGACGGGTTACACTTGAATCGTGGGGGGACCAATATCCTAGCGGGTAGGTTTGCTAGGGCTACAGGGCGGACTTTAAACTAGTAAGATGGGGGGGCGGGAGACTATTTGAGGAGACTATGGGAGAGGAGGTTAGTTCACCAGTGGAGCAAGTAAATAGACAGTGTGTGAGGGAGGAAAGGCAGGTGATGGAGAAGGGATGCGCTCAGCCCAAAGATGTAGGGGAGAAGAAAGAAAAGGATAATAAATTTGAAAGCACTGTTAGGGATGGAAAGAGAGGAGGAGATGGAGAGTATCTTAAATGTATCTATTTTAATGCTAGGAGCATTGTAAGAAAGGTGGATGAGCTTAAAGCGTGGATTGATACCTGGAATTATGATGTTGTAGCTATTAGTGAAACATGGTTGCAGGAAGGGTGTGATTGGCAACTAAATATTCCTGGATTTAGTTGCTTCAGGTGTGATAGAGAAGGAGGGGCCAGAGGAGGAGGTGTTGCATTGCTTGTCCAAGAAAATCTTATGGCGGTGCTTTGGAAGGATAGATTAGAGAGCTCCTCTAGGGAGGCCATTTGGGTGGAATTGAAGAATGGGAAAGGTGCAGTAACACTGATAGGAGTGTATTATAGGCCACCTAATGGGGCGCGTGAGTTGGAAGAGCAAATGTGTAAGGAGATAGCAGATATTTGTAGTAAACACAAGGTGGTGATTGTGGGAGATTTTAATTTTCCACACGTAGACTGGGAAGCTCATTCTGTAAAAGGGCTGGATGGTTTAGAGTTTGTGAAATGTGTGCAGGATAGTTTTTTGCAACAATACATAGAAGTACCGACTAGAGATGGGGCAGTGTTAGATCTCCTGTTAGGGAATGCGATAGGTCAGCTGACAGATGTATGTGTTGGGGAGCACTTCGGGTCCAGTGATCACAATAGCATTAGCTTCAATATAATTATGGAGAAGGACAGGACTGGACCTAGAGTTGAGATTTTTGATTGGAGAAAGGCTAACTTTGAGGGGTTGTGAAGGGATTTAGAGAGAGTGGATTGGGTCAAGTTGTTTTATGGGAAGGATGTAATAGAGAAATGGAGGTCATTTAAGGGTGAAATTATGAGGGTACAGAATCTTTATGTTCCTGTTAGGGTGAAAGGAAAGGTTAAAGGTTTGAGAGCACCATGGTTTTCAAGGGATATTAGAAATTTGGTTCAGAAAAAGAGGGATGTCTACAATAGATATAGGCAGCATGGAGTAAAGGAATTGCTCGAGGAATATAAAGAATGTAAAAGGAATCTTAAGAAAGAGATTAGAAAAGCTAAAAGAAGATACGAGGTTGGTTTGGCAAATAAGGTGAAAGTAAATCCAAAAGGTTTCTACAGTTATATTAAAAGCAAGAGGATAGTGAGGGATAAAATTGGCCCCTTAGAGAATCAGAGTGGTCAGCTATGTGTGGAACCGAAGGAGATGGGAGAGATTTTGAATGATTTCTTCTCTTCGGTATTCACTAAGGAGAAGGATATTGAATTGTCTAAGGTGTGGGAAACAAGTAAGGAAGTTATGGAACCTATGACAATAAAAGAGGTGGAGGTACTGGCACTTTTAAGAAATTTAAAAGTGGATAAATCTCCGGGTCCTGACAGGATATTCCCCAGGACCTTGAGGGAAGTTTGTGTAGAAATAGCAGGAGCTCTGACGGAGATCTTTAATATGTCATTAGAAACTGGGATTGTGCCGGAGGATTGGCGTATTGCTCATGTGGTTCCATTGTTTAAAAAGGGTTCTAGAAGGAAGCCTAGCAATTATAGACCTGTCAGTTTGACATCAGTGGTGGGTAAATTAATGGAAAGTATTCTTAGAGATAGTATTTATAATTATCTGGATAGACGGGATCTGATTAGAAGTAGCCAGCATGGATTTATGCGTGGAAGGTCATGTTTGACAAACCTTATTGAATTTTTTGAAGAAGTTACGAGGAATGTTGACGAGGGTAAGGCAGTGGATGTAGTCTATATGGACTTCAGCAAAGCCTTTGACAAAGTTCCACATGGAAGGTTAGTTAAGAAGGTTCAGTCGTTAGATATTAATGCTGGAGTAATAAAATGGATTCAACAGTGGCTAGATGGGAGATCCCAGAGAGTAGTGGTGGATAATTGTTTATCGGGATGGAGGCCGGTGACTAGCGGGGTGCCTCAGGGATCTGTTTTGGGCCCAATGTTGTTTGTAATATACATAAATGATCTGGATGTAAATTGGATTAGTAAGTATGCCGATGATACTAAGGTAGGAGGTGTTGTGGATAATGAGGTGGATTTTCAAAGCTTGCAGGGAGATTTATGCTGGTTAGAAGAATGGGCTGAATGTTGGCAGATGGAGTTTAATGCTGAGAAGTGTGAGGTTCTACATTTTGGCAGGAATAATCCAAATAGAACATACAGAGTAAATGGTAGGGCATTGAGGAATGCAGAGGAACAGAGAGATCTAGGAATAACTGTGCATAGTTCCTTGAAAGTGGAGTCTCATGTAGATAGGGTGGTGAAGAGGGCTTTTGGAACGCTGGCCTTTATAAATCAAAGCATTGCGTACAGAAGTTGGGATGTAATGCTAAAGTTGTACAAGGCATTGGTAAGGCCAAATTTGGAATATTGTGTGCAGTTCTAGTCACCGAATTATAGGAAAGATATCAATAAATTAGAGAGAGTGCAGAGATGATTTACTAGGATGTTACCTGGGTTTCAGCAATTAAGTTACAGAGAAAGGTTGAACAAGTTAGGTCTCTATTCATTGGAGTGTAGAAGGTTGAGGGGGGATTTGATCGAGGTATTTAAAATTTTGAGAGGGATAGATAGAGTTGACGTGAACAGGCTGTTTCCATTGAGAGTAGGGGAGATTCAAACTAGAGGACATGATTTGAGAGTTAGGGGGCAGAAGTTTAAGGGAAACAAGAGGGGGTATTTCTTTACTCAAAGAGTGATAGCTGTGTGGAATGAGCTTCCTGTAGAAGTAGTAGAGGCCAGTTCAGTTGTGTCATTTAAGGTAAAATTGGATAGGTATATGGACAGGAAAGAAGTGGAGGGTTATGGGCTGAGTGCGGGTAGGTGGGACTAGCTGAGATTAAGGGTTCGGCACGGACTAGGAGGGCCAAGATGGCCTGTTTCCGTGCTGTGATTGTTATATGGTTATATGTTATATGGTTAAGTTAAAGAAAAAACTGAATTGATGAAATCTAATGATCAAGGCAGCCTCCCCTGAACAATTCAAACACCTTTTTTTAAAAATAAGTATGGTTGGTGAGAATGTAGTAAACTTTCTGAAAAGGCTTTTTAAAAATACATAAATAAACCTGCAAGGAAGTTGCCCTAAAGCTAATGTGTCTTAAAGGACATGAAATACAGTGAGCAGTTTTGGGCCCCTTATCTAAGACAGGATATACTGGCATTGGAGAGGATCCAGAGGAGCTTCACAACAATGATTCCAGGATGGAAAGGGTTAATACAGAGTGTTTGATGGCTCTGAGCCTGTAATTTCTGGAGTTCAGAAGAATGAATGGGTATCTCATTAAAGCCTATTAAATACTAAAAGGCCAAGATAGAGTCAATGTGGAGAGGATGTTTCCAATTGTGGGTTAGTCTAGGATCACAGGGAACAGCCTCAGAATAAAGAGACATCTTTCAGAACAGAGGAGAAGGAACTTCTTCAGCCAGAGGGTGGTGAATCTGCAGAATTCATTGTCATGGATGCCTGTGGAGGCCAAATCACCGGGTATATTTGAAGTGGAGATTGCTTGGCTCTTGATTAATAAAGGTGTCAAAGGTTACGGGGAGCAGACAGAAGAGTGGCGTTGAGAAGGATAATAAATCAGCTATGATAGCACAGTAGAGCAGGCGTAATGGGCTGAATGGCTTAATTCTGCTCCAATGTCTTATAGTCTTATGCATTGATTTTAAATTCGCAAGGAAGCAAAATGGTTTCTAACTAAAATAACAATTATCTTTTGGTCTTGCTAGGGTTTTAAAGAGTCCCTTTCCTTTTTGCTGCTAATTCCAGACGGGGATATGAACTCAACTACCAACACCTTCAAGATAGAAATGTGGCCAGCAATGAAGCAAATGGAATCTGAGCAACATACCATCACCAGCTTAAACCAACAGCAAGTCAGGGAACAGTGCACTCGCAACCAGCTTGCTGGGCGCCAGCAAAAGGATCCTCTTGCTTTGCCAATCTGTTGGGCTAGTTTACCGTGGTCAAATCCTTCCCACCAAGCAGCCGGCTGAGAACTGTCAAACTAATCATACATTACACTCTGTCACCGAGTGCATGCTGAACCACAGCCATCACTTACATCAATATCTGGATCTGATCCCAGACTGCTCACTGCAGACAGGTTTGCAAGCCAAACCACCATCAGAGTTCTCTTTTCACAGTGACACAAGAAATACAAAGGTAACCAGTTTTAAATTTCATTCTTACCACTGTAGGATGCAAATAAAATTATGTATGTGCAAATACATTATAAACCTTTGCAAAGTTCTTGGAGACTGTAGTATATAAAAAACAATGCAGCAACAACTCCTTTCAATGCACAGCAAATGCCTTGGTATAAAATGTGACACCTACATACAAAAGCTACAGATATTAATATTCATGCATGCTGAAATACAGATGGTTAAAATTTAGCTTTATTCATGAGTTTAAATTTACAAAGTATTTATGTATTATTTATTTATTGAGATACAGCACAGAACAAGCCTTCCTGCCCTTCAAGCCATGCTACTCAGCAACCCCCAATTTAACCCTGGCCTAATATCCAGACAATTCACAATGGCCAATTAACCAATGAACCAGTACGTCTTTGGACTATGGGAGGAAACCCACACCCTCATGGCGAAGATGTACAAACTCCTCACAGACAGCAGGAGAGATGTTCCAACGTGAATCCCAACAAACTAAAATTCAGATGGCACTTAAGCACTTACAATACAAATTTACAACACCAATTCTTCATAATGATTACAGCTCATATTTGTCAACCTAATGAAAAAGACAGGATCTGTAGAACATTTATTGTGACATTAAATATAGCTAATGGCCAACTTTCCTCTCTAGTCTTTCAAAACAATTGCATCCCACTTAGCAATCTCTTCTGGAGGTCAAATATTCTGCTTAAAACAATCAGGAGTTATAAACTACTCCATATCCTTTGCTTCAAGCTACATTTCAATCTTGCAGGAACAGATCTCTGTAAAGAATAAAAAGTGCTAAAACATAACTAGCAATTGTCAGGCCTCCATTAGTAGGGGGTCAACCATGGATGTTGTGCCCTAACTTTCTATAGAGTCAGGGCAGTACGATTATGGAAAGCAGGCTGGGTCCATGAAACAGGTTCCCCCTCTCCACACAGCTGATGAATTCAACAGAACGGCAGGGACCGATGCAGTCTGGCACCAGAGGCGTCACAGGAGTTGTCAATCAAAGTTGAACTCATTGTAGGACTGCCTTAGGGACTCCAGCTCCGGATTTTTCCTTGGGGTTTACACCTCAAGTTTTTCCCAGGACTGGGTATAGCTGCAAGGAGGTCAGTTATTTTTGAGGAGGTTTGAGATCAGAGCTTTCCTTCTCCTCGATGAGCTGCCAACCAGGGCTGACAAGCTCCATCTGCCTGAAATTGCTAATAGTAATTTTCAAAATAAACACTTTTCATCTGGTGTACGTTAATGATAACTGATACCTGCAAATGAATGTAAGGAGGTATTCCAAATACAAGGTTCAGTTGACAGCCATCTTCTCCAAGATTATGACATCATCTGTACCCATAATTTGATTACTTACGGATTGCAGTCATTGGTTTATGGATTATGACATCTCTAAATGCAAATACATCCTGCCAGCTGACTAACAACATTGGATGACAGAAATATTTTCAGATCAAGGCTTATGCTCCAAATATTTGTCATGATCCTATTATTCAAGGCTACTTGCATTAATACTTATAATACATGCACAGATGATCACAGGTTGGGTTGCAAATGATTACAGCTGAATGCAGAAGTTATTTCACCATGATTGAAGACCCATGTAGCTCCTACCATGTTCAAAATAACTGCTTATTCAAGTTGCAGAACCTTATAAATATATCCTTTTCTGAAAAATAGAACATGCAAGATTATGAGCAGAGCCTATTGAAGCCCCAGTGTGTTCTTCACTACACTGGGTTCATGTTTGAAATGATCTCACTTGAGACATGTCACTATGGAGGGCAGAGAGGCCCACGCCAACAGTTGCTACTTCTGTGACACCAGATAAAGATGTGAGATGTGAAAATAATGTGGTGCAGTTAATTTCAGTTTCCAAAAGAAATAAACAATTAAAATCAATTGAGGGAAAAGACTGGATTTTTAATATTTAAATTGCATTAAATGTAACAAACAACAATTTGAGAATAAATGCATTGGTCATGCTGGAACCAGTGACACCTCACTCAAAACAATGCGATGAATTTGGTCTTTTTGGTGGTGGTTTAGGAAAGAACATCAATAAATGTTCAAAGTAACTTCATTCTGAATAATGGCATTATATCTTTCACTTCCACTTAATCACTAAAGCAGACAATTGGGCCCAGAATGAAAGAACACTCCAACAATGGGCATTTGCACAAATACAGAAAAACTGATGTTCTGCCATTGAGGAGATTCCTAACTTGATACTCCGATTAAAATTCGGCAGAAGTGGTAGTAGTGAAGGTTAGCTATTAGTTAATCAAAATAACCGACCTCAAATAGAGATATTTCTGATTTGTGACTTCTATAATACTAAACGAATACCTTTATGAGGCGACTTCAACATTAAATTGGTTTTATTTTCATGGGCTTACAGAACTTAGTTTTAAATATGGGCAAGAATACTGGATAAAAGAGGCCAATATTAAAAATCAATCCTACAGAACACTGCTTTAGTAGCTGGTGCAGGCCCTTTCTGAGAAGCACCATTACACAGGTCTTCTTTCTAACACTGCATCAAGGCATTCATTACTATTATTGATCCCTGAATTTAATTCCCAGCTTCATTAACTCTACCTGCGTCTGATCTTTGAAACAGCCTGGACACACCAGGATGTCACATGCCAGAAAATGATGCTCGACTTAAGAACATCCAGGTCATAGGGCTAACGCAGATTTTTTAAAAAGTGCTCATTGTTTATGGACATTACTGACAAATAGTGTGGTGCAGGAATAAAGAATTACCTTCTGTATTTTTTCATTAGACTTTTCTTTTGTAACTGAATACATAAATCCATTGTGGCACAATGTTATATGTATCATCTTGTTACACCTGCAGACGGTTCATAAAAAGGCTGCCATGTCTCTGCAGTCAGAAATGATAAGTGAACCACCCGTGAATGTTAATGATAGTGATCATTCTGAGGTAACTGTGCTCTCCATCTTCCTCTACAGCTTCTGCAGCAGATAAAGGGTGGCAGGGTTTATTGGAGTAAAATGAAAATAACATACAAGGAAATTGCCACAAAATGCAACAGAAAAGTTATGATTACATGCTATATGAAGGATACTGTATTGTCACCATTAAAATTATAAAAATGTGAAGCTAACAACCTGTTCTAATTAACAGGAAGTTACAAATTTTAAATGGAGAATAGTGATTAACTATCAATTTAAGATAGGCACTTCACTTTTTTAAAAATTGAAAAATCACAAAACTAATTTTTTTCAAAATTAAAACATGTTGAAAATAAGCTTTCTCACATCTCGGAACGCAATCTTTGACGCTGAATCATTCATCAACTGGGAGGTAGTCCTGAGTTGACTGAAATTCTTGCTCCCAATAAACTCTTCCACTGTGAATTTTGAGCCTTTGTTTGTTTGTTTATTTATTGAGATTAGTGTGGATAGGCCCTTCTAGCCCTTCAAGTTGTGTTGCAAAGCATTTAGGGCAGTGACTTCCCCAAACTATTGGGTGCAATGTTCTTTAGATCAAGAATGCCAACAGCATTAAATAAAATCAACATCTCCCCAGAACCTGCTTTCTATTAAGACCATTTTTTTTATTGTACAGTCGATTATACTCAAAGGTTAGGTGAACAAAGAAATCCAGTTTTGTGTAGAAACAAGCATACCAAAGATCCTTCCATTGATTTCTGAAGCAAAATTAATGGCTTTAATGCAGGAATTTAAGAAATAAGAACAGTTGGCTCAGAGACCTTTCAATTTGCTCCATCTTTAAAATCACAATGACCTGCTACCTCAGTGTCATTTCTCAGCACCACTTCAACCACCCTCGTTTCCCCTTAGGTAATGAAATCCATTGATCTCTGGTTTGAATGAAAACACTGACTCAGTCCTCTCAGTCTCAGGGTAAAACAAACTCCAAGTTAAGAAATGTCTTCTCACCTCAAACTTCATGGCCAATCTTTTGTTCTGAAACTGGACCTTGTGATCTGACTCTCTTCACAGGGAAAAATCCTCCCTGCATCTAGTCTGACAAGCTCTTGAGATCTTTTGTTTGTTTTCATGACATTTTCTCAAATTTTTCTGAACTCGAACAAAGACAATTCCACCTCACTCAGTCTCTTGACACAACAAATGCACCACCCCTGGAACCTGGCTGGTGAATCACTGCCGTATATCATCTATGCCAGGTTAATCCTATCTTTGGTTAAGGAGACCATAACTGCACATACTACTTCAGGTGTGATTTCACCACACAATTGCAATAAGAATTGCTTGCTTTCAAAGTAAAATCTTCATGTAATAAAGACAATATTTACTAAATGCCCTTTAAATTGCTAACGTAGCTGCATGTTGACTTTGCATTCAATACTTTGCTTTTCAGTTACATACACTGACGCAGATAACCTGAAAAGGCTTTCCACATAACATTCTATCTGCTAAGATCTTGATTGTCAGAGTATCAAAGATTATGGGGAGAAGGCAAGAGAATGGGGTTGAGGAAGATAATAAATCAGCCATGATTGAACTGTGGAGCAGAACTGATGGGTGGCACTGCAGAGTACTGGTTAGCACAATGCTTTACACTACAGGTGACTTAGTTTCAACTCCTACCACTACCTATAAGTTTGTACTGTACCCCTCTCACTGGGGGCTCATACACAAACTTGACTTGTTAGTTAGCTCTCCTAACAAGCACATGACTCGGTGGTGAGAAGGCCACCTTCCATGAGCAAAACACATCAAGGGTCAGTATGATCTGGGTTCAACCAAACAGGAAAGTTGGGATATTCCTGAGAGGACCATGAATTGCAGAGAATGCTGCGAAACTACTGCCCAATGTACAGTTGTCATTTGCCAGTAAAATAACAAGAGCACACCCTGGCATAAAATTACAAAGGAAATATATTTCCCAATACTTCCAACTTTAACAAACAACAAAATGAAAAAAGAAAAATAAAGGGGCCCATTACAGTTAAACCAGTCAAAATGTTCACATAAATATTGGAGCTTGCTTCTGAAATAGTTGGGTGCTGAACTCCCATCAACAACCACAGGTAGAACTTCCCTCCTCTAACTGTTCGTTTCACAAAGCACTCTTTGCAATAAGGTCTCCACTTCCGGTGGGTTCCTTCCAGCATCTTCCATTGTGCTCTCCTGCCAAAAAACCCCAAACTGGACTAGCGCCTTCAGAAATCTGATCCCGCCCAGCTCTCTCAAAGCTTCTATTGCATCCCACTGGGCAGAAAGTTGCAACATTTACCAAGACAAACCCGACTGACTAATACAACATTCCTAAGTTGGTCAAAATGGCCCATCTTCAGCTGAAGCCAAAAACTTAAAAGGACACACTGCTTTTGCAGAAAACTGCTGAAATAAAAAAATCTCTCAGCATTGCAGTTGAAATCTTAACCAGGGTATTACTGTATGTTCTCCCCATGACCGTGTGGGTTTCCTCTAATCGCTCCAATTTCCTCCCACAGTCCAAAGATGTACCAGTTGGAATGTTGACTGGTCATTGTAAATTTCCCCGTGGTTCGGGTAGGATTAAATTAAGGATTGCTGGGGCAATGTGGCTCAAAAGACCAGAGAGCCTGTTCCGCACTATATGTATTGCAGTAAATAAACAAAAAATGGGCGAAATGGCAATTCTGCTCATGTGTCTTCTGGTCTTACCTCACCACCCTCTCCCTTGAAATCTCTTCACATTCCCCAAACTCCCCACTCCCTGTACTCACAATCCAATTGCCAGCTAATTCTGAGAACATACAATTAATGTATACAAGCTACTTTTAAGTATTTATATTATTGTGCGTTTTTAATGATATATATTTTCCTTCATTTCTTTTCATCATTTTTTTTATGCTGCATCAGATCTGGGATAACAATAACTTTGTTCTCTTTACACTTGTGTACAGAAAATGACATTAAACAATCTTGAACCTTGATTTGTTCCCCCTCAAACCACTGGTATGGTTTTAAAAAATCTGGTTCGCAACTCTCCACCCCATGCCTGCAGTACACCACCAGTTACCATCTACCAATCTGAGAAAAACTGTTTTATTTCTGTTCTTGGCTTTCTGCCAAATGACCACCAATTTCAAATGCACAATTCTTCTTAATCAATCTCACAAGATCTGATCAAACACATTCCAAAGATCCAATACACCTCATCCATGGATTCCCTCTTACCTACTCTCTTTGTTACTGCCTCAAAGAACTTCAGTAGATTAATCTAACATAATTTTGGTTTTAAATTTAGCTGCCTCTTCTCTGTATAATTATTTTCTTAATATTCTTTGTTACAAATAATGTTGCATTTTCCCTACCATTGCTGACACAAGGGAGATGGGACCTCGCCATTTTTCTCCCCATCTTTAACAGAAAGGACATTTGTTATCCTCCAATCCACAAATTGTTTTAGAACCTATCTATCTCACCTGGCATCTCAATACCACCGCTTCAGTCCAGGAAGCACAGCAGCATCTCCATTTACTGAGGAGACTGAGGCTCTCCACTCTAAGCTCCCAATCTAACCACTGAGTGTCCTGGCTATCTGCATCACCATCTCGTACAGGAATTACAAGGAATCTGACTGCAAGACCCCACAAAGGGTCTTTCTTCCACTCATCCAAGATAGTTAAAGGAGTGCTGCATATGCAGAGCCCTTAGCTTTGTCAAGGATCACTACAATCAGGCAGGAGGTACCACAGCATCAGTACAAGGACTGTTCGGATGGGACCATGTTTAAAGGGAACATGAAGGGGAGCTCAGAGTGTGGAACGAGCTGCCAGAAGTAGTGGACATGCATTCAGTATCAACCTTTAAGAGAAGTCTGGATAAGTACATGTTTGGAAGGGGTACAGAGGGCTATGGTGTAGGCGCAGGTCAATGAGACCACACAGAATAGCAACATGGCATGGACTAGATGGATCGAAGGGCTCTGTGACTCTACGATCAGTATCACTGCATTATACTGTGTACGCGTTCATACAGCAGCAACAGATTTAATATCTAATCTGCTGCTTGTGTTCTTTTATTTTCTCTCCCACCAATTTAAAACAGTCCCTGTTGTTTATAGGGAACCTGACTGCAAACAGCGAACTGGAAGAACATTTGTATTGCTCTATTCACACTGAAAGGAGTAACTGAAGTTCAATAAAGACCTGATTGAACAGGGCAAACACCTAGACTCTAGGTCCTAGAGGAACAGAAAATAAATAGAATAGAATAAGGAACAGCATGAATACATTCAATACCAAATCAAATGTGGAAAGAGGCACTCACTGACTCTCTGCTCAGCTCCTGGACAACAACAATACGTATTGTATGTCAGGCAACTTACTATTGATTATAGCTCAGCATTCAACGTCATCCTCCCCTCAGTACTAATCAATAAGTTTCAAAACCTGGGCCTCTGTACCTCCCTCTGCAACTGGGTCCTCCACTTCCTCTTCAGGCTATCTCAGTGAAAATTGGCAATAATAAATCCTACTCCATGACAATCAACACAGGTGCATCTCAAGAATTTGTACTTCGCCCGCTATTCTATTTTCTGAACACTCATGACAGTATGCCTGGGCGAAGCTCAAACATCATCTATAAATTTAGCAATGATACCACTGCTGCTGGTGGAATCACAGATGGCACCAATGAGTTGTACAGGAACAAGACAGAGCAGCTAGTTGAGTGGCGTTTTAACAATAATCTTGCACTCAACGTCAACTAAACCAAGAATTGTGGACTTCAGGAAAGGGAAGTTGGGACCACAACAGTCCTCACTGAAAGGTCAGCAGTAAATAAAGGTGAGCAGCTTCAAGTTCCTGGGCATCAACATCTCAGAGGATCTATCTTGTGCTCAACACATGGTGCAATCACAAAGAAGCCACACTAGTTGCTATACTTCATCAGGAGTTTGAAGAGATTTGCTACGTCATGAAAGACACCACAGATTTCTAAAGATGTACTAAGGAGAACATTCTAATAGGTTGCATCACTGCCTGGTATGAAAATGCCAATGCAAGGGACCATAAGAGGCTGCAAAGGTCTAGATAGTTCCATCACAACTATCTTCAAGACTTAGCATAACCATTGAGGCCATCTTTAAAAAGCAGTGCCTCAAGAAAGCAGCATCCATCATTAAGGATCCTCATGATCAAGGCCATGAGGAGGTACAAGGGCATGAAGAGCCACACTCATTGTTTTAGGAACAGCTTCTTACTTGTCCATCAGCAAATTAATAAACACTCCACGAACATGACCTTGCAATCCCCCTTTTTTGCACAATTGAGTTTTAATTTATAATTTATTTTTTTGTCTCCAAATGTACTGTTGCCACGTGCTAGCATTGGATAGGGTCCAGAGGTTCAGGAGAATAATTCCAGGAATGAAAGGGTTAACATATGACAAACATTTGATGACTCTGGGCCTGTACTTGCTGGAATTTAGAAGAATGAGGGGAGATCTCATTGAAATCTATAGAGCAATGTAAAGCCCAGACAAAGCTTCATATAGCAGGGGAGTTTAGGACCAGGGGGCACAGACTCAGAATAGAGGGACGTCAATTTAGAACAGTGATAAGGAGGAATTTTTTCAGTCAGAGGGTAGTGAATCTGTGGAATTCACTGCCATAGACAGCTGTGAAGGCCAAGTGATTGGGCATATTTAAAGTGGAGGTTGATAGGTTGCTGATTTGTCAGGGTGTTAAAAGTGACATGGTGGAGCAGACTCAGTGGCTGAACGCCTGATTCTGTTATTTCCAATCAAATTTCATGACATTTATCAGTGATAATATATCTGATTCTGGAAGGAGAAATGGAGCGAGAAAATAGAATGCATTGAGGGAAGGAAAGGTGTGTAACATTGCAATAATAACAAAACCACCTTAAAAATCCAGTCCTGAAAGAATGGGGATCCTACATTCAGCAGTGGCTAACAAACACCACAGAAAATGGTCCTTTGATCTACCAAAGCTGTCAAACCATCAAGCACCATCTAAACTCCTCCTGCACCTACCGCATATTATTGGCTAAAACAGTGATGTACAACATTCTGTCTGCAGACCCCATGCTGCCCACAGGATGAGCTGCCTCAGTGAATGGTGAACTTCCGATGCCTTTGCTCCCCCCCACCCCCCGCACCAAACTACAATTACTCGTGAAAGCTATTTGGTCCCCAAATCCATCTCCTGGTTACCAAGGCTTTCTGGAGAACAGGGTCTTCCTGCTGACTGGCAGCAATGCTTTAATAACTGGCCAAGCCACACGTCTGGATTATCGGTTGTAAGGTTAGGATAGAATTTGGGATTTCATAAATGATTCAAAATGTGTACTTCAACAATAAAATTAAACCTTGAAAGATTTTTAAATAGTTTAATTAAAAATACACAAGCTCATTGTCATTCAATCATACACATGTACACAACTGAACAAAACAATGTTCCTCAAGGACCAAGGTACATATAACAGTACATATATCACATACAGCAATTATTTATTCATGTTGGTATTTATTGACCAACCCTTTGATCTGCACCACCCATCAATCTCTGATTTAACCCTCACCTAATTATGGGATAATGGTACATCTTTGGACTGTGGGAGGAAGCCACAGCACCCAGGGAATGGGGAAAACATACAAACTCCTTACAGGCAGCGGTAGGAATTGAACCCTGGTCACTGGTACTGTGAAACATTAGCACACTGACATGTCACTCAAAATATTCACAGATAAAAAGTTCTGTAGAAGTACAAGTTGACATAAACTGCATGTACAACAGTATACTGCTACTGGCACTGTCAAAAAGAATGTGTATTCGATGGTAGCAAGGTGTGCAGAAGTCTCACAGCCTGGGGAAAGAAGCTGTCACCCAGCCTCACAGTCCTTAATCTTATACTGCAGTACCTTCTGAAGGTCAAGGAGATTGTGGGACGGATGGGAAGTGTCCTTGACCATGTTGAGGGCCTGCAAACACAGCACATCTAGTATAGATTGGGGGGGGGGGGGGGAAAGAGGGAAGAGAAGGGAAGAAAAGACCCTGATGATTCTCTCCAGTCCTTACAATCCATTGCAGCACCTTGTTGTCAGCTGCTTTGCATTGCCCATACCAGACAGTGCTAAAACAGGTCCAGATACTCTCAATGGTGCTCTGGTGGAATATGGTTAAAATGGGGTGGGGAGCCTCCCTCGCCTCAGTCTCCTCAGAAAGTGCTTTCTTGACTGAAGAGATGGTGTTGAGAGATCAGGTGAGATCATCCTTGATGCGCATTCCAAGAAACCAATTAAATTAAATGAATGTTCAGTTATGCAACAATAAAATTCATTAGCTGAAATAGGCCCATCCTTTTCCAGGTTTATCATGCATCAGGTTTCATCACTGCAGATTCTGTGCCTAGATTTCCCAGTGCAGTTGTTAGGTGCCAGCCCATTGCTAGGTTTTGGATCTGAACAAAAGCAATATGGACCTCAGTCCATCACGGGTAAAACCCTTCAAACAAGTGACCACATCTACAAGGAGTGCTGTCGCAGGAAAGCAGCATTCATCAAGGTACCCCACCATCCAGGTCATGCTCACTTCTCACTGCTGCCATCAGGAAGGAGATGTAAGAGGCTTAGATCCCACACCACCAGGTTCAGGAACAGTTATTACCCCTCATCCATCAAGCTCTTGTGCTGGCTAGTGATATAGTGGCATCAGCACTGGACCCTGGGGCAAAAATGGTCCCAATTTCAAAACTGGCCGGCTCCTTGCACACTTTCCATCTGTGCTGGGTTGAGTGTCAAGCTAGCAACTCAGCTTTGTAAAAAAAAAAGTCAAATGCTATGGAAATAGTAAAAATGCCACCTGATGAGCTACAAGGCACAAAAAGAATAGCAAGATCAAGAGGGGTTCCCACAACCTATGGACTCACTTTCATGGACTCTTCATCTCATGTTCTTGATACTTAATGTTTATTTATTTGTTATATTTTCTTTTCTTTTTGTATTTGCAGTTTACTGTCTTTTAAACGGTCCATCTAGTTGTGTGCTATCTTCCATTGATTCTATTGTGTTTTTTTGTATTTACTGTGAATGCCCACAAGAAAATGAACGTCAGGTAGCATATATGCATTTTGATAACCACTTGACTTTGAACTTTTTGTTAGTTCAGGATTCTCAAATTTGCATGCGTGATTCATGCTGTCAGTATAAGAGTGTCCATAAAAAGGTACATTACTGCCTAAATAAATATCAAGTTATACCACGTTAGCCTTGCTACAAAGAGCAATAGCTCTCTATCAGTTTTATTCAGAAATAAGACTATGGCACAACCTTACTACCATCTCCAAACACTGGCAGCAATAACTAGCTTAAATGTTCCCCTCTTGCTCCTGTTCATTGCTCCCAGAGGAAGGTGCCTATATGTGACAGTCTCTCTCTCTCTCCCTCACTTAATATTGCTGGAGGATGGTGCAGTCGTCATGAGCAATGCTCAATTGATGAAGTTTGTGGATTGGACTCTGTTTTGTTTGTGTTTCTGTTCGCTCCCTTTTTTTGCTATTTTGTGTGAACTGAATACTGCAACGCTTTGGGTCTGCTCTGAGCTACTCCAGGGATCTGGATCTGAGGACACATTTTTCTGTCTTGCTGCAATTGCATTGCTTCCTCAGCACTACCTACCCCTCCACCTCGATCTGCAAACTTTGCCACAAAATCATCAATTTTATTATCTAATCATTGACAAACAATGTGAAAAGTAGTGGCCCCAATATGGACACCTGAGGAACACCAACCAGAAAAGGTCCCTTTTATTTCCACTCACTGCCTCCTGCCTGTCAGCCATTCCTCTATCCATGCCAGTACATTTCCTGTAACACCGTAGAATTTTATCTTAAGTAGCTTCATGTGTGGCACCAGATCAAATGCCTTCTGAAAATCCAAGTAAATGACATCCACTGCCTGTCCTTTATCCATACAGCTTGTTCCTTCCTCAACGAACTCCAACAGGTTTGTCAGGTAAGATATCCCTTTACAGAAACCATGCTGACTTTGACTTATTTTATCATCAGTCGCCGAGTACCTTGAAACCTTGTCCTTAATAATGGACTCCAACACTTTCTCAACCACTGAGGTTAGGCTAACTGGCCTGTAATTTTCTCTCTTTTGTCTTCCTCCATTCTATCTGCAATTTTCCAGTCTTCTGGGCCCATGCCAGAATCAAGTGTTTCTTGAAAGATCATCACCAATGTATCAGTTATCTCTTCAGCAAGCTCTCTCAGGACTCTGGGATAAAGTCCATCTGGTCCAGACCTTTCAGTTTGCCAAGCATGTTTTCCTTTGTAATAGCAATGGCACTCCAAAATTTATCTTTTTAATTGTGATAAATATCACACAAACTAGTTATAATGGTCAAATTAAAATAGTAAATGACACACACAAAATGCTGGAGGAACCCAGCAGGTTAGGCAGCATCTGTGGAGGGAACCTATTATATTCCTCTCCTTCAGCCCACTGCTTCTTCCACCTATCACTTCCAAGCTTCTCACATCATTCCTTTTCATCCCCCTTCTCCCTGAACTCACCTATTATCTACCAGCTCGCGCTCCTCCCCCTCCTTTATTTTTGTATTTCCGCTTTTGCTCCCTTCCTTTCCAGCCCTGATGGGTTTCGGCCCAAAATGTCGAATGCTCATTCCCTCCACCTGCTGAGTTCCAGAGGTATCTTTTGTGTGTTGTGCAAGATTTCCAGAATCTGCAGAATCTTTTGTGTCAAACCAAAATATTTTTGTTTCTTCACAAGTGGTAGGATTATTTTTGGGATTATAAAATGGTCACTGGAACAAATTTGAACCTTGAATGAAAATGCTGTGGCCAATTCCAATTATATGTTCATAGTATGTATGCATATCAAAAGGAACATTTTACATCTGGCACAAAGCATAAATGAACAATCTATTTCTATCTAAAAAGTTATCCATTTATGCTTCAAGTCATCAGAATGTAATATAATCTGAGCAATTGCGTACTACCTTCATTGGTATTTTAAACCAATTCTACTTGCACTTCCCAGGATAAGCTGGAAAACCAATAGCACCTCCAGCCAGCACTGCAGTCACTGTGGAAAATGTGGTTACAACAGACCTTTTAAATAGTAAGATGAAAGGAGAAAACAACCAGTTAAGACACATTTCATCAGGAAAATCTATACTTTATTCAATCCACTTCCCCTGCAAAATGGACTGGCATTAAACAAAGCTCTCAATACACTAATGATGGCGTATAGGAGCCAAGTAACTGCCCTCAGCCTGTTCCTTAAAAGCACTGCTGCATTACTTTGCCAAAGTCCACAGAACTTGCCAAATTTGGTCATGCCTGCTTAGCTTGCTCGACTGATTGTGCCAGAAAAAAAATAAATAAGACACAGATGTATTTGAGCTCTTTGTGGTGCCAGTAAAAGACAGTTAATGGCTTTATCTCAACCCTCCCCTCCAGCTGGGCACAGGTGGAGGATAATGAGGGCTCTCTCCCTATTCAAACTCAATTATTTACCAGTCATGATAACCAACATCTTGCACAGACAACCACATTAAGCTCAGCATCAAACACGCACCGAGAACTATTTCCGCTGACAAGCGCTGAGCTTTGCTTACAAACTCAAGTGGGTAATAGTTTTCATTGGCACAGATTTAACTTTTGACATTTTCCCCAATGGCTTCTGCTGAAAGACTTCCTACTGAAATGGCCGTGCAGAAATAATCTGACTCGAATATTTAAGATTCATCACATAATCCTGCCTTTGCTCGTTGTATTGTGAGAAGGCCAGCTCAGTCACCTCATTTTTATTCGCAACTCCACCAATATGAAATTAAATGATGCCAACACATCTGGCAGTTTCAGAACACTGATAATGGATTCCATCGGGAGAAATGTATAATTGTGCTGTGTTTATTTAGAATTAGATGCCAAGGAGAATATCAGAAGGAAAACAAAGATATGAAAAGGCATTGAAACCTAGAATAAAAATTTCTAAGGAAGAATTTAAATAAAGAACGTATAACTACAGATTAACTAAGACCCAAATTACTGAAAGAACGTCTGTACATTCAACACATTAAAATTATGCTCGACAACCATTTTCCTTCAATCAGCACAAATAATACAATCTCAGCTCAAGTCTAACATCCTAGATCTCAGTGTTTTAACGAGTTGGCTGTGTTGCACCACTACAGAGTTTAACACAGATTGTAAATTTTAAAAATCTGTTCAGCCTTTTCAATCAAGTTTCAAAATAACTCACTGGTATTTGCTTGTGTAACTTGCATATGTGCTTATCATCACTTAATCTAAAAGACTAAGTAGAGATGATTTTAAGTTATTTAAAATTTTGTTATCAGTTTATTTAATGCTGTAAGGGTGCAACAGAAATCCAATCAGAATTGCACCATGACAGATATTGGGTACTACTTGTAAAACGATTGTTAACAGGATTATGACAAAATAAATAAATCATCTTTTTGATCTACATCAGCAGGAAAGTACATCGAAGACCAAATGCTCTCCTAACATTCAGATAGATGCTTGCAAAGATTGGAGCTTACATTCTTGTTTCCTTCCCCTTAAACAAAGATTCACCATCCTGCTTCTCATATACTTCAAACAATAAGCAACCAACCTCAGCTTGCAAACAGAACTGAGCACTATTAAAATTACTTTTTACTCTTAAAGTCAGTTGAGTACATCCAGCAATATTCCTATTTTGCCTTGATGCAATTCCTTCTCAAGAACTTGACAATCCTTTTTTTTTGCCCATTTCTACCCAAACCATCAGCAGTTTCCTTCAAGGACAAGTCGTTGATTGCAGTTTCACCAATGAGCAGTCTAAACTTATTTTGCCCAGATGGTACTGAACTGGAGACGATGGGAATTTTGTTGTTAAGTTGCCTGAAACTTAATCCAAATGAGGTTTTTATTTTCTTTTCCAGAAAACTATCGCATAAATAAAACAAAATAGGTCTCTATAACTGATGGATACATAGCATATGAACATGACTATCACCCATTATTTCAAAAACACATCCAAAAGGCCAACATGATCATGATTACAGAGCAGAACAGGGCCATTTGCCCCTCACAGTCCCTGCTAGCTCTGCGGCGTATCAGACAATCAACCTCATTCCACTTCTTTACCTGAGGCCCTATACAAATTTATCTACATTATATCTGTCCAATTTCCTTTTGGAATCTCCTATCATTTTGGCTTCCATCATTCTTAGAAACAAGTGCCAAGTCATTATCACTCATATCTACCTGCCCAAAACCTAAATGCTTTGTGTCTTTGTTCACGTACCATCAAGTTGAGGGAAGACGTTTCAAAAAAAATATTATTGCATCTATCATCATCTCATGCACATCAATCCACTCTCTTCTCAAACTTGTTTCCTCCACAAGCCTCTCCACCTTCACCATGGAGCTCAAATTCCTCATTTCTGGAAATACCCCAATAAACCACCTCCCATCCCTTTCAACAACCTTCACATCCTTAGGTGTGCTGTACATAAATGGACTCTATAATCTGGTTGTCTAACCAAAGCCTTTTCCGAATTCAGTACAGTTTCCCTACTTTTGCGCTCCATATCTGGATTTACGAAACCCCAGACTCTTTGTGTTTTGCTGAACAGTTTCCCAGTGTGTCCTTAAATCTTTAAAGATCTTTGCATACAAATCACCAGGTTTCTCTGCTCCAGCACATTTCTGTACTGTGCCGTTTAGCTTATATTCCCTCCCTTATAGCCTTTATGCCAAGAATGCATCACAAAAGCAAATTTTAAAATGGAATCCTCATCAGTGACCTTAGCATTGACCCTTATGAAACATTCTCTACCATCCATCAGTAGGCAAAATCACAGTTGGCTGTTTTTAGTGCTCAAGCCATTTTTTAAAAATCTGAACCGAACCTAATCCCACTATTTCAAGAATCTCAAAACTGTAAACTGGCCTGATGTAGTACTTTGTCAAATGGTTTCTTAAAATCCATCTAGACAATATCTACTGCATTTGTTTCAACCTCTTATTCATCAAAACAAAATCTAATCGGGTCAGTTAAACAGAATTTGACTTAGACAAACCCATCTTGTCTCTCTTCAAATAACTCAAAACTTTCCAGCGCCGGTTCATTTTTCTCCAATTCTAAAGCTCTATAGAACCAATACATGATGGTCAACCAGGAAGATTCTTGTAACCTGAAACAAGGACATTACATCTTCCCATTTCCATAAAGGTAAGATTATGACATTTCCTGCTATTACCCTCAACCCATCGCCCAGAGAAAAAAAATCCCTGGATTTAAGTCACGCACATAAAATGCTGGATAAAGGTTCCTGATGAAGAGTTTCGACCTGAAGCGTTAACTCTTTAGTTTTTTTCCATAGATGCTGCCTGACCTGCTGAATTCTTCCAACATTTTGTGCTCTGGATTACTCTGGATTTCAGGCATCTACAGAAGATCTTGCATTTTGGATTTAAGCCATCCAGAATCAGGCAACTTACTCAATATAAAAGTAGCCACAGCCTTTTAGCCATACTTTAACCTTTCAATTTGCAACTTATCTTCTTCCAAACCAAACATTTATCAACTACACATTAAATATATCATCTTGCCCTCCACCAAGAATTTGCTGTCTTCTTTGCCCATCATGCACATTTGGGCTCTCTTTGAACTTCAGAAGGAAGGGAGTTGCATACAATTAAAAAGTGATGAAGTGGGAACATGTGAATTCTGTTCTGTTAAGTGGAAGTTAAGTTTTAGAAAAGTATAAGATAGATTCCTTATTTTTATTATTTATTTTGAGATACAGTGCAGTAACAGGCTCTTCCAGCCCAACAAACCCCCACCTCCTAATTACACCCATGTGACCGATTAGTCCACTAACCCATACGCCTTTAGAATGTGGGAGGAAACCGGAGCACCTAAACTCACAAACTCCTTACAGACAGACAGTGGTGGAATTGAACCTGGGTCGCTGGTGCTGCAATACCACTATGCTACTGTGATTTCAAATCTGTTCATGCTTTGAGGTGTTTGTACAGTAACATGAAAGCAATGTATGTACATAGATGCCATTTAGCGAAGTAACCTGACTTTGCTCAACAAAGGCAGGGATTGATTGGTGGCAGGAAGGTGCACATATTCCACCTAGGGTTAAACGTCTATTTTTTCCATCATTTTTGACACTTGTTTTCAAATATAACCAAAAATATTTTCACATGCCCCTCACTTTGTTTTATAAGCCTCACTTCAAACTCTTCTTTATTTTGCAATCCACATATCAAATTAAACATGAAAAAGACTAGAAAAGTCCTATTCGTCATTCCAGAGTATTGCACCGACCATCTGAACAACATTCTCCCAGCTTTCAGAAAAGTAAGACCCTTTAAAAAAAATTCCAGACAGAATCTCCAGCCAAAAAGGAAACCATGTCAGGTTTACTTATTCTAAATCTATGTTAAGTCCATATGTAAGATTTCTGACTGGGACAACAATCTGGCTTTAGAATAACAAACTATTGTAATACTCAAAAAATGTAAAGGGCAAGAACTTCAGTTGGCATGCAGCCAGATCAAATACTGGTGCACAGTGTAAGGCAGTACTGGCTTTTCTGATGCAGTATATACTTTCTCAAAAAAAAGGAAAGATGATGAATAAAAAGGAGGCACCAGAAAATATTATGTTACATTAATTCCAAAGATATACATTGCCAATAAGCTATATTGACCTGAAGACAACTGAATTTACACATAATTTGGCTCTAAACTTCTAAAAGGTATTTTCAAAAATTTTAACCGTGGACTGGAACAAACCTTGAAAGAATGTTATACATCAGTAAAACTGCATGGACATTACCGAAGCGTAAAGTAATTTTACCAACATTTTGCTCTAATTAAATTTAGATAGCTTTTGTTTTAGTTATATTTTCTAGATTTTGTACCCTAAAAATGCAAAATGTGAAAACCAGTTTTTTTTAAAAATGCAGACAAACTTAAGCACAAGATATTCTGCATATGCTGAAATTTAAACAGCAACAAATAGATCCTTTACTCTCAAGGAAGTGATTAAAATATACATGTGCAAGTTGAGGGTTTATCATGCCACATATTTCAAGTTATCGAGCATGGTTATTGCTTTAGCAATCTCTATGTCAATGGTGCTGTGGTTTATCATCAACCCTGTATTTTTAATCAATGTACACCAAAGATCCTCTGCAGAATTAAAAGTGACATGAATGGTTTGGTAATTATACAAATACGTGACCAATAATACAGACAAAAATCAAATGCAGCAAATGTTGATCTTATGTTTGAGTTTGTAATCAGAGTCAAATTAGAAGGCTCATTTTGATTTCTTTAAGAAACCATGATTGGAGATATTTGTCTAGTTGTCTACTGATCATTAAATAAACTCCAGAGGCCCTGAAGAGAATTCTCCAATACGTCAGCAACCAACAGGAGTAGTACTAACTAAACACTGAAGAGGAAATATGTGTAATTATAACTTTTAACAAAATAAAACATCCATCAGGATGAAATTACTTGAAGCAGCCCCAGGATAAACTTTTTTTTAAAAAAAGGGATATTTAATTGCTCTTTTTATTTTTGGGGAGCTAGGGAAGTTTGCACATGGTCCTGTAAAGCAGAATATGGACACTCTATTGAACTATTTCATATCTGCAAGAATATCATTCAACTACTCAGCAATACAAGTTCAGAATTATGACATTTTATCAAACCTACTGAAGTGCATTGTTTTCTGCAACATTCATTAAGAACAAAATACTGGGTCAAAATGCAAGTAGTGTCACGAATAAAATAAAAAGAATAAATTTTTTAACAAACTTACATCCGAACAAAGAGAGACTGTTTTGCTGCCAACCCAGGCGGTGAGTACTTCTCAACCAGAGCCAATGTGCTGAAGCCGAACTTGTGAATTGGCTCATTGGAATCCAATGGTGGAAAATCGCCATCAATTTCTCCATCGTCCTCTGCAATGTGAAGGCAGTAGACATCCACATTTTCGCTGTAATGAAGAAACTGCAAGTATAAGTCCAATCTGCAATGGTCAACTGATTGCAGTGGTCTAGGTCTGACAACAAAATCTCCTGCAGATCAACACAAGCCCGATTGGGTCAGAGAATACATGGCGGGTGAGAGCAAAACAAAAACCTGTGTTTCAAACAAGAATTTTCTTAAGAAAAGGATAACCACCAGTACAGCTAACAGAGTAAGAGCTTACATTTTAACACATTAGCTTCCTGCTCATGTTTGTAAGCAGAAGAGAGACTTTGGCAGAAAACGAGAGAAAACCACCATGCCACTGGTACTTTTGCCAACATATCCCTTGGCGTCATTCGTATTCTTGTCTTTGTAAACGGTATCATGGTTCACAGATTTGAAAAGTAGGAATGCGCAGTTGCTGTTAAACATCAAAAAAGCAATGCTCACCAGAGAACACTTTTTAAAACCTAATCTACTTAACCATGGACAAAATGCTTCCAGAACAGCCCAGTCCAATACTTAATGGTAAGTGAGAATCTTATTTTAGAGATGATTAAACATTTACATTCTTTTGGCACTCAAGTGCAGCAGACAACCACAACATGTGAATCTTACAGAAACATGCTGACAGATGAGAGACAGTACAGCCAGGAAGACAGCTGAAGAAAGCTGGGGCTGGTGGTACAAAGAGACAGAAGCTGTTGCTGAATGGGGAAACTTTCAGTTAAGGAAGAGGGAATACAATTACTATAACAATTAGCCTCTTACTCGCTCTGCGCAAAGGAACATACAACGTAAAACACAGCATCTGAAATTAGAATATACAGTACTGCACAAAAGTCTTCCAAACAATTGGTTTATTGATCATTACAGAATGTCTTTTTGGTGCTTCCAGCTCCCTCCCCTCTCCCTTCCCCTTTTCCCAACCATGATTCCCCTCTCCCTGACCCTTCCCAATCTTAGTCCACAATAGAGACCCATCCCAGAATCAGGTTTATCATCACCCATAAATGTCATGAAATTTGTTTTTTTTTGCAGCAATATATAAAATTACAACAGTACTATGCAAAAGCCTTATATATTCATGTCTATAAATCAGGTGCCGAAGACTTTTGCACAATACTGTATATTATCTTCTATCATGAACACACAAAATTAAATGCTGCAGATGTAAGCAGAACACCAACATAAATTCAGTGGCTGCTTTATTATATACATTTGTACACTTGGTCAATAATGCAAGTATCTAATCAGCCAATCGTATGGCAGCAACTCAAGGCATTAAAGCATGCAGACACTGTCAGGAGGTTCAGTTGTTGTTCAGACCAAATATCAAAATGGGGAAGAAAAGTGACTTTAACATGATTGTTGGTGGTAGACCAGATAGATTGAGCATCTCAGAAGCTGCTGATCTCCTGAGATTTTCAGAGACAACAATCTCCAGAGAATAGTGTAAAAAACAAGAGGTCTTTGGGCCAAGACCTTTCTTCAGGACTGCCTGTATATTCTCTGGACTCACTTAATGATTCTAGAGAAGGGCTTTCCAACAAATTTTTATGCCATGGAACCCTACCATTAACCGAGGGGTCCATGGACCACGGGTTCGGAAGCTGCTTCTAGAGTGTGTTACTACATTTCGTTTTATATGACCTATAAACACTGTCATATTCTTTCTCAATCCTTCCAACCTCAGATCAGTGCCCAAGAAACAAATTTTAAAATGCAGGCATTTGATTGAAGAATATCTTATCCGTTTCAATGGGTCAACCAGATAATGAGCAAAAGGTTTATGCTTAGTTACTGGATGAGACCAAAACAATTAGCAAACATCGAAGTACTCAAACACACTTCCTCTCCATGATACCCATAAAAGCAGTATTTCACCATCATAGAATTTGTTCCATGTACCTAATCTAGCTTTATGTGAATGAATTATTGACAAATCTATACTTGACATAATTGCTATTTTTCTACATCTTTATTGCAATTTTTAAATTAGCTCCAAAACAAATTAAAACTTGAATACTTTTGCAAGAATAAAATTATTTATCCAATTTATTTTATCCATTTAGAAACAGCACAAACAAAATTACTTTTTGGATAACCATCAATCTTCACCAATGCTCTTGAGACCAAGAATAAATATATCCAAGCTGCACAAGTAAGGGTACGTGGCAACTCAAGGTCAAAGTGACCCCAATTATTGAACCTCCATCAACAAAGTCATTTGATCCGACATGCCAGGAAGTGGTAATACAGAGCTGACGTGATCATTATAACATTCCCTGAACCCGAGACCTAATTTCAACAATGAAGGGAGCCTGAAAACTGATAGAATCAGAACATTCAAGCAGTTGGACAAAAGAAAGTCTGACAAAACTTAAGTTTTCATCAATCCCATTTAGATGAACTTGCATTCCATTGCAATCAAATGCACAGTAGCTCAATATGCAAACCTATTACTACAGCGTGATTTATTACTTGAAAATTTCTTCCAGACTGGAGTTCCAGTAAAATAGAATACCATAATTTTGTGCACTGCATTCACTCACATGGTTCTCCAAGAGGAATTCTGTGGTAGGCAGGTTAACAATCACATTAGTGCAACTGCATCTTAAACATATCAACCAAGGTTCAGTGGTAGTATTTTACACCCAAGGTCAGAAACTTGACTTTGTTATCCAGTTTAATATAACCATTGCACAAAGCACAGTTTATTTAAGATTTGAAACCCTAAGTCTTATTTGCTTTCAAGTGCACATCATGGCACT
This sequence comes from Hypanus sabinus, assembly GCF_030144855.1. Taxonomy (NCBI): domain Eukaryota; kingdom Metazoa; phylum Chordata; class Chondrichthyes; order Myliobatiformes; family Dasyatidae; genus Hypanus; species Hypanus sabinus. The sequence continues at coordinate 25,557,067 of NC_082723.1, read as the reverse complement.
TTCAGACAACAGCAGGACAATTCCCAGTTCAGATAGAGAGACTCGGACCAAAACGTCGCCTGTTAACTCTTTTTCATAGATGCTGCCTGGCCTGCTGAGTTTCTCCAGCAGTGTGTGTGTGTTGCTTGCATTCCAGCATCTGCACATTTTCTCATGTTTGAGGACAATTTCTTTGCTCTTTCCCATCGTTATGTTCCAAACAAAAATATAAAGCTCAAGTTTCTCATTGTCATTTGTTGAAACTTGCTTTATGTAAAGTACTTTGGGCATTCACCTGCACTGTACAGAAACACAAAAACATAGAAAACCTACAGCACAATACAGGCCCTTCGGCCCACAAAACTGTGACGAACATGTCCTTACCTTAGAACTACCTAGGCTTTACCCATAGCCCTCTATTTTCCTAAGCTCAATGTAGCCATCCAGGAGTCTCTTAAAAGACCCCATTGTTTCTGCCTCCAATGCCAGCCCATTCCACACACTCACCACTCTCTGCATAAAACACTTACCCCTGACATCTCCTCTGTACCTACTTCCAAACACCTTAAAACTATGCCCTCTCGTGCTAGCCATTTCAGCCCAGGGGAAAAGCCTCTGACTATCCACATGATCAATGCTTCTCAATATCTTGTACACCTCTATCAGGTCACCTCTCATCCTCTGTTGCTCCAAGGAGGAAAGGCCGAGTTCACTCAACCTATTCTCATAACACATGCTCCACAATCCAGGCCACATCCTTGTAAATCTCCTCTGCACCATTTCTATGGTTTCCACGTCCTTCCTGTTGTGAGGCGACCAAAATTGAGCACAGTACTCCAAGTAGGGTCTGACCAGGGTCCTATATAGCTGCAACATTACCTCTCGGCTCTGTGATACTGCAATAGTGACTACACTTAAAGCTAACCACTGGAATTCCTTGCTTTTCTGATATTCTGACAATGAAGTGCAATGTGATTCACTTACTTATGGGCAGGTTGCTATAAAATAAATACTCCACAATAACAGTTATTCAAACACATGTAAAGTTTTTCCCATTAAAATTAAAAACACTTTCAATCATTTTGCATATCTTTTTCACTCAGTTTAGCATCCAGGGAATTGACTGCACTATCAAGCAGCATGGAGAATAATATAACCCAATGACAAAAGAAATGCTTGCATCAAAGCTGGTTTCAACAAAATCAAAGAAAATGCCATGAGAAACCATGGGAAAATTGTTTCTATGAATTGGCTTTTAACTCAACTACCCAAACTACTAAATCCCTGCATGGTCAAGTGCCATGAAGGCATGACATTTTACAACAAAGCTACACAACTCTTTGTGCTTATAATTTAGGTTTCAAATCATGTTTATCTTATTAATATTTTGACTTTGTACCATCCAACAATATTGAATTCAGTGATGTGTAAAATTGACAAAATTATAATATGTAAAAACTACAGGGCCAGAAAATTAAGATGGTGTAAATTATCTTATTTGAATGTGGTAACTCAGATGAAAAATGTCTGCATGCAACTATTATACATCTATATTGTTGATAAAACTTGGAGGGGGAAGGTCAAGAAGTATTAACAATTATAAATATATTGCAAACTCAGCTATCCCTCAGTTTCAGCACAATTTGAATAAAATTTTATTCATCTCTATTTCTCACTCAATTTTCATTTACATGAATCTTATTCAAATATGCTTGCAAACTTTTGTTCTTCACCAAATTGTTTTCAACAAAGTGTTCACTTCTTGCTCTTTCATTGTTGCCTTTTCTGTTTGCCCATCTACCCCCAATCATTTATTTGTTCAGATACAGTGCAGAATAGGCCCTTCTGGCACAACAAGCCGTGTTGGCCAGCAACCTACTAATTTAATACTTGCCTCATCACAGGTCAATTTACAATGACCAAGAACCTATGAACTGGTATGCCTTTGGAACGTGGAAGGAAACCATGTGGTCATATTCCTTACAAAAGGTGGCAGAACTGAACTACGAAACCCTAAACTCCTGTAATAAAGTAATGCCCCTAAATTATGAAAGCTGGAGCTTTGTATAACAACACTTCACTAACCTGATGAGTTTCCTAATAGCCAATCCCTGTTCACCTCCAGCCCCAACCAAGAGCACTCAGCTTCTTATGTGAGACCACACTAGTTCCAACTCAATATGACCCCTTCTCTTCAGAACTCCAACAAAATGAACTACATCTTGGATAGGATAAATCTCCTTTGACACTATCCAGTCCCAGCAAATAAAAGAATTCGCAAAACAAAATACTGGACCAACTTAGGTCAGGCAGAGACCTTTCATCAGGACTTCAATCCTGCCCAACTTGCTGAGTTCCTTCAGCACTTTGTGTATTCCCCAAAGTATCACCTTGACGTGCTTTGGGAAATCTTACTCGAAGACCTAAGAATCGACAAAATGTACAGCACTGGAAGTTTGTCATGTGAACAGTGGAATGTTGTAACACTTGATCCCAGGGGTTCACTGTGAAGCTGCCCCACTATATTGTAGCAAAAGATAAAACAGATCAAGGGACAACTGCACAAGTGCATGGATGTCAGCGAGTTAAACTGGTGCGAAGTTTAAAAGGAGACAGTTTTACAGAGAAGGCATTGAAGTAGACAGAGACAGTAAGAGGGCTTTGGCTCAATGGGACTTCGGTAATAACAGGTCGAGGCGAGGTACATTATTTGTGTAGAACAGAAACAAAAAGTATGTCTGTGAGGCTGGTGTTCTGTATTAGGTGTCAGATGTGGTATGTCCAACAGACACCCAGCATCCTGGATGGCCACTTCTGCGTCAGGTGCGTCGAGCTGCAGCTCCTTAGGGACCGGGTTAGGGAACTGGAGATGCAGCTTGATAACCTTCATCCGGTCAGAGAAAGTGAAGAGGTGATAGAAAGCAGCTAAATGCAAGTAGTCACTCTGGGACCTCGTGAGACAGATAAGGGGGTAACAGTCAGGAGAGAGAAGGGCAAGAGGCAGATACTACAGAATACCCCTGTGACTGTCTCCCTGAACAATAAATTCTCCTGTTTGAATACTTTGGTGGGGGGGGGGGGGGGGGAGAGGATGGCCTACCTGGAGGAAGCAACAGTGGCCACATCTCCAGCAGAGTCTGGCCCTCTGGCTCAGAAAGTGAGGGAATGGAAGAAGGCAGAAGCAATAGGCGACTCTACAGTTAGGGGCCAGACAGACGATTCTGTGGACGCAGGAAAGAAACACAGATGGTAGTTTGCCTCCCAGGTGCCAGGGTCCGGGATGTTTCTGATCGCGTCCACGATATCCTGAAGTGGGAAGTTGAACAGCCAGAGGTCATGGTACATAACGCTACCAATGACACAGGTAGGAGGAAATCCTGAAAAAAGACTACAAGGAGTTAGGAAGAAAATTGAGAAGCAGGACCTCAAAGGTAGTAATCTCGGAATTAATGCCTGTGCCACGCAACAGTGAGTATAAGAATAGAGTGAGGTGGAGGATAAATGCATGGCTGAGGGATTGGAGCAGGTAGCAGAGATTCAGAATTCTGGATCACTGGGACCGCTTTTGGGGCAGGTGTGACCTGTACAAAAAGGACGAGTTGCACTTGAATCCAAGGGGGACAATATCCTGGCAGAGAGGTTTGCTAAGGCAACTGGGGAGAGTTTTAAACAAGAATTGCTGGGGGTGGGAACCAAACTGAAGAGACAGAGGAAGGGGCTGTTGGCACACAAACAGAGAAAGCTTGAGTCAGTGCGAGAGGGAGGATAGGCAGGTGATAGAGAAGGGGTGCGTTCAGACTGATGGTTTGAGTGAGATGGGTCTACTTTAATGCAAGAAGCATCATGAACAAAGCAGATGAGCTTAGAGCATGGATCAGTGCTTGGAGCTATGATATTATGGGCATTGCAGAGACTTGGATGGTTCAGGGGCAGGAAACTGCCCGGCTATAGATATTTCGGAAAGGACAGAGAGGGAGGCCAAAGACATAGGGGCATTGCACTCTTGATCAGAGATAGTGTCACGGCTTCAGAAAATGAGGAAGTCATAGAAGGATTGTCTACGGAGTCTCTGCGGGTGGAAGTTAGGAACAGGAAGCGGTCAATAACTCTACTGGGTGCTTTTTTTTTATATAGACCATCCAATAGTAACAGGGACATCGAGGAGCAGACAGGGAGACAGATTCTGGAACAGTGCAATAATAACAGGGTTGTCGTGATGGGAGATTTTAATTTCCCCTATATTGATAGTCATCTCCATACAGCAAGGGGTTTAGATGGGGTGGAGTTTGTTAGATGTGTTCACAAAGGTTTCTTGACACAATATGAAGATAAGCCTAAAAGAGGAGAGGCTGTACTTGATCTGGTATTGGGAAATGAACCTGGTCAGGTGTCAGGTCTCTCAGTGGGAGAGCATTTTGGAAATAGTGATCATAATTCTATCTCCTTTACTATAGCATTGGAGAGGGATAGGAACAGACAAGTTAGGGAAACGTTTAATTGGAGTAAGGGGAAATGTGAAGCTAACAGGCAGGAACTTGGAAGTATAAATTGGGAATAGGTGTTTTTAGGGAAATGTATGACAGAAATATGGCAAATGTTCAGGGGATATTTGCATGGTGTTCTGCATAGGTATGCTCCAATGAGAGAGGGAAAGCATGGTAGAGTACAGGAACCATGGGGTACAAAGGCTGTTGTAAATCTAGTCAAGAAGAAAAGAAAAGCTTACAAAAGGTTCAAAAAACTAGGTACTGATAGAGATATCGAAGATCATAAGGCTAGCAGGAAGGAGCTTAAGAATGAAATTAGGAGAGACAGAAGGAATTTGATAAAGTACCCAATGCAAGGCTTTGCTTTGTGGATTCAAAAATGACTTGCTCACAGAAGGCAAAGAGTGGTTGCAGACGGGTCATATTCTGCATGGAGGTCAGTGACCAGTGGTGTGCCTCAGGAATCTGTTCTGGGACCCTTTCTCATCCTGATTTTTATAAAAGACCTGGATGAGGAAATGGAGGGAACAGCTAGTAAATTTGCTGATGACACAAAGGTTGGGAGTGTTGTGGATAGTCTGGAGGGCTACCAGAGGTTACTGCAGGACATTGATAGGATGCAAAACTGGACTGAGAAGTGGCAGATGGAGTTCAACTCAGGTAAGTGTGAAGTGGTTCATTTTGGTAGGTCATATATGATGGCAGAATGTGGTATTAATGGCAAGACTCTTGGCAGTGTGGAGGATCAGAGGGATCTTTGGGTTCGAGTCCTTAGAACACTCAAAGCTGCTGTGCAGGTTGACTTTGTGGTTAAGAAGGCATACAGTGCATTGCCTTTCATCAACGGTGGGATTGAGTTTAAGAACCGACAGGTAATATTATAGCTATAAAGGACCCTAGTCAGACCCCATTTGGAGTACTGTGTCAGCTCTGGTCACCTCACTGCAGGAAGGATGTAGAAACTATAAAAAGGGTGCAGAGGAGATTTTAAAGGGCAAACAACGAGGAAATCTGCAGATGCTGGAAATTCAAGCAACACACACAAAATGCTGGTGGAACGCAGCAGGCCAGGCAGCATCTATAGGGAGAAGCGCTGTCGACGTTTCAGGCCGAGACCCTTCGTCAGGACCGTCCTTCGACAGCACTTCTCCCTATAGATGCTGCCTGGCCTGCTGCGTTCCACCAGCATTTTGTGTGTGTTGCAGAGGAGATTTACAAGGATATTGTCTGGATTGGGGAGCATGCCTTATAAGAATAGGTTGAGTGAACTTGGTCTTTTCTCCTTGGAGCAACGGTGGATGAGAGGTGACCTGATAGAGGTGTATAAGATGATGACAGGCATTGATCGTGTGGATAGTCAGAGGCTTTTTCCCAGGGCTGAAATGGCTAACATGAGAGGGTATAGTTTTAAGGTGCTTGGAAATAGGTACAGAGGAGATGTCAGGGGTAAGTTGCTCCTGTTGTTTTTTTTTAATTTTTTTTTTTACACAGAGCGTGGTGAGTGTGTGGAATGAGCTGTTGGCGACGGTGCTGGAGGTTGATACAATAGGGTCTTTTAAAAGACTCCTGGATAGGTCCATGGAGCTCAGGAAAATAAAGGGCTATGGCTAACCTTAGGTAATTTCTAAGTAAACACATTTTTGGCACAGCATTATGGGCCAAAATGCCCTGTATTGTGCTATAGGCCTTCTGTTTCTATTGGAAGGATGTGGAAGCTATGGAGAAGGTGCAGAGGAGACTTACCAGGATGTTACCTGGTTTGGAGAACAAGGTTAGCAGAGCTGGGACTTTTCTCTTTGAAGCGTAGAAGAATAAGAGGGGTCTACAAGATTATGAGAGGCATAGATAGGGTGGATAGTCAGTACGTGTTTCCCAGGGCACCAATAGCAAACACCAGAGGGCATAATTAAGGGAGGGAAGTTTAGGGGAGACATCAGGGGTAAGTTTTTTTTTTACACAGAGGGTTGTGAGTGCCTGGAATGACTCGCCAGGGATGGTGGCGGAGGCTAAAACATTAGGGATATTTAAGAGCCTCTTGGACAGGCACATGGATGAAAAAAAAATAGAGGGTTATGGGGTAGTGTGGGTTTAGTACCTTTTTTTAAGGATTATATGGGTCTGCACAACATGGAGGGCTGAAGGGCCAGTATTGAGCTGTAGTGTTCTATGGTTCAACCAGACATAGGTAACCACGGATGAACACTAATGCTTAACAAAAAGTATTATTTTTAAATGCATGTTCAAGATAGCCAAATATTCAAAGTTAAGGCATGTCTATGAGGATAGGCAAGTGAGATGGGGCTTTTCTCCCTGAAGTGAAGGAGGGTAAGAAGTGAATTGATAAAGGTAAACAAGATATGAGATGTACAGATCCAGTGGACAGCCAGAGCCTTTTTCCTGGGGTGGAAATGGCTATATGAGGAGGCATCATTAAGGGTGACTGGAGGAAAGTATATGAAGAGACATTTTTTTCCCCCACAGAGAATGGTGGGTACGTGGAAAATTCTGCCAAGGGTGGTGGTAGAGGCAGATACATTAAGGACATTTGAGCCACATTTTGGAAGCCATTGTTTTTTTTGTGATACGTCTTTCAAGATTTGCACTTTTTAAACAAACCCATGTATTTTCCACACTCACTGGCAGAAAGCAGTGTATCAGCTAAACTAACTGCTTATCACCTTTATCGTTTTTCATTGGCTAAGCATTAGCACATTACCCACATGATGTAATTGTTTTAATTATGTGGCCTATTAAGTAATTTATCACAAAGGAATTCCCCTCACCCAGAAAAGTGAGATTTTCAGAAGCCCATCTTTATTCTATTGTCTTACACTACTTAGCATTAATTCCCCTTTTAGCATAATTTTTCAGCTCTTGATTTATTTTCCTTAGTATTTGTATAGTTGTTTGTACTCTAAAATAAACCAAAATCTTGGAAGTAAGACTGCTTGCCATTTTTGACTCTTGGAAGAACCTAAAGAATCAGAAATTACAGAGATCCAACAACTCTGCAGCACAACGATGATAGAATAAGAGGGCTATGCGAGAGAAGAGATAGGTTAAAAGGTCAGCATAACATCATGGGCTGAAGGGCCTCTACTGTGCTGTAATGTTATATGTTCTATGTTAAACTAAACAGATTCCAAAAATCAGGAATTGAGGAGGGGCAGGAGAAGTAAAAGTTCATGTCCCAACTCATTTCTTTCCCTTCCTACTCTCCTGAAAAATCATGGCATCTCAGACTTGCTGAGTACTGGCACAAATAACACTAGAGTACAATATTATTCCATTATTCATGTGCTGGTCTGCTTCTAAAATGTGTGGCTTAAATTTGGAATTTTAATTAAATGATTGATTTCTCAATTAATAAATTACAAAGTGCATGCTAATTGTTTAATTGGTCACTTGATCTACAGATCATTTATGAATAAATTGAGTTGATTTACAAAGTTTATTGATTTGACTTGACAATGAATTATTGAACAGACGAACTGATTTGCAATTTCACCAATTAATTCACAAATTTCCACAAATCAGTTCAAATATGACATTATAAATATAAAATATAAAGTGATATGAGACTTGTCATGGCTTACTTCTGCATTAAATAAAACAGATATTGACAGTACATGGATGGTAATGTAAACCAGTTTCAGAATGGCTGATTTTTTAAGTAAATAATTTACAAACAGGCAATATGTTTAATAATTACATTCCAACAAGGAAGCAAAGTGCAACAGTTGCCTATCTAAGGTTCTTTATAAAAGGCATTCACCACTATTTATCTTTTATCTATTCTATTTAGAGATACAGCGCAGAATAGACCCTTTGAGATGCACCACACAGCAACGCACTTATTTAACCCTAGCCTAAACACAGGACAATTTACAATGACAATTTAGCCTATTAACCGAAACATCGTCGGACAGAGAGAGGAAACCGGAGCACACCGAGGAAAACCATGGGAACACTGGAAGAAAGTTCAAGCTTTCTTGCAGAGGAGGCAGGAACTGAACTCTGATACCCTGAGCTGTAAGAGCATTGCACTAATTGCGATGTTACCATGGCACACTTTGCAAGTACCAAGACACTTTTCCCATTCTGTCAGGGTAATTTCACCATCAGCTCCTGTTGCAACTCCACTACAGAAACAGTGGGCGAGACAGACAAGGAACAGCATAGTCAAAACCAAAAACAGAGGAATTCAGCAGATGCTAGAAATCCAGAGGAACTTAGCAGGTCAGACAGCATTCTGTGTAAGGTAACAAACAAACAAGACCCTTCATGAGGACTAGAAAGGAAGGAGAAAGAAGCCAGAAGGTGGGGGTGGGAGGAAGAGGAGGAGAAGAAATGCAAGGTGGCAGGTGACAGATAAAGCTTGGTGAAAGAGAAGATGGATGGGTGGGAGAGAGGATGAATTGATAAGCAGGGAGGTAAAGGGCTGAAGAAGGAATCTGCTAGGAGAGGACAATAGACTATTGAAGAAAGGGGGAAAAGAAGGGGCACCAGAGGGAAGTGATGGGCAGGTGAGGAGGAGAAGGGTAAAAAGGGGAGTCATAATGGGCAATGGAAAAAGAGAGGAGATGGGGTGGGAATTAATACAAGTTGGAAAAATTAATGTTCCTGTCATCAGGATTGGAAGCTAACTAGATCAAATATGAGGTGTTCTCCTCCAGCCTGAGAGTGGCCTCATTGTGGTAGTAGAGTAGGCCAATTGGAACAATAAATCTTTGCATTTGACAAACATTTGACCACATGCAGCTTTTCAAGTATCATCCATCATTTTTATGTTAAAGTTTATTTTTAAGCCTGTGAATTTTGATTTCTATAAAGGATCCTTACTACATCAAGTATTGTATCTGATTGGTGGGGGAAACCACCTCTGCCAGTGATTGTATGCATTTACCTATTACTGCCAACAACAAACACCAAGATAACCCCAATGTTACTCAAGGCAAATAAAATGCGATTCTTTCATTGAACGTCAATACTGGTCAACAGAGAATTAATGGGCAATCCTGTGGAGATAAAGAATGCAGAGTTTAGATGCAAACAATTGATAATTCCTTTCCTCCCAGAGATGCTGTTTGACCCAGTGGGATCCTCAGATTCCAGACTGTTGCTCCAGATTCCAGCATTTGCGGCTTTTTGTGTTTGTACATTTATTTTCAATTTTCCAGCTGATTGTACTTCAAATGTACATCAACCCTTTAAAATGTTTAAAAGATTCTGTATCCATCACACTTACAAATAGTGAAGCACTTTCCGGATCCTCCAACTATCACCAGGTACTAAATTCACATCCAACTTCTTTCCCACACCCCAACTTCTAATTTTTCTACTGACACTTTAAGTACACGCTCCTTGCACTTTTTTTCCCATTATCAAATTTTATGCATCTCAGCCTTTCCTTTTCTAAAATCACATCCAGTCTAGCCAGTACTTCTTCACAGCTAAAATTTTGCAATCCCAGCAACATCCTGGTAAATCAATATTTCCGTTACTTTGTAGCTCTCTCCAAATGCATTACATCGATATTCTCCAGACCAAATTCCATTTGCTATTTTCTATCCACCTGCAAATTCTACAGAAATCCTCTTGCAGTTTACAGCTTCCTTCCTCAATATCAGCCACAGGCAATCTTCTCAAGAGCATTTAACATTAAATCATTGACAAACAGAGAATTATAGGCTCAGTGGCCATTTTATTAGGTACAGGAATGGAACCTGGTGTGTCCTTCTGCTGCTATAGACCATGCACTTCAAAGTTCAATGTGTTATGCATTCGGAGATGCTCTTCTGCACAGCACTATTGTACTACATTGTTATTTGTTACTGTCACGTTCATGTTAGCCTGAACGTGTTTGGCCATTCTGCTGACTTCTCTCATTAACAAGGCATTTTCACCCACAGAACTGCCGCTCACTGGATTTTTTTAAATTTCTTGCACCATTGTACATGAAAATCCCAGGATATAAGCAGTTTCTGAGATACTCAAGCCTCCTTATCTGGCACCAACAATCATTTCACGGTCACATTTCTGCCCCATTCTGATGTTTGACCTGAAGAACTGAACTGCTTGACAATGTCTGCATGCTTTCAAGAATTGAGTTACTGGAACATGATTGGCTGATTCGATACTTGCATTAACGAAGTGTACAGGTGTACCTCATGAAGTAGCCACTGAGCATCGTTCCTCTCAAACATAAGAACTCACCCATACCACTGTCAGCACTAATAAAACGAAAGTTGCTTTTCCCAAGGATCTCATTGTGTTTTATTTTCCAAGTTTGGCATGCAGGACCTTCGCAAAAATTATGCCAAAATCCATGTACACCACATCAAACCCACTTTCTTCATTACCTCTTCACAATATTCAGAATGGAACTTTCCCAAACAAGTCCACACAATCCAACCCTTGCCTGTCCTGATGAAGTTCTCTTGTTTCTCTTACCATGTGTAGCCTGACTTGCTGAGTATTGACTCCATTTTCTATTTTTTGTTTTAGATTTTCACCATCTGCCATTTTAATGTTCTGTAAGAACACTACTCATTTCCCTGGTCAGAAACAATCAACCCACTGGAAAAACCTACACCTCACTCCAAAGCACAACTCAACTCTCCTGATAACAAACAGTTCTTGTCGGCAAGACCATTAACACGCTTGACCTGAAGAATGACCCGAGATGGCCACAGGCAGATTAAAACCAAACCAGTTCCAAGAGAGGCTGAAGGGAACAGTAAGAGTGATTGATTATTTAAACAAATTAAATTTAAACATTGATTGCGATTGGATTAAGCATACCTACAAAGTTCTAATACATGCTGGAAAACAAAAGTCAACTAAATGGCACTGTAACGATACTGGATTCAGAAGAATAGAAAACTTGCACATTTTTTGTTAAGCTAACCATGATTTAATACAAGTATTCCTAACCAAGGGTGCTTGATCCTACAGTGAGGCGTGAGAGAGAAAGAGCAGCAAGGGAAGTAAGAATGAGAAGGTGGTGTGGGCACCCATGATTAATGATGGCTTTATAAAATCACTTGGAAAATTGAAATTCAGTTAAAAAGAAATTGCAAGAATTTAAAAACTGAAAACTGAAATTGCATTTTGCTAGATAGTAAATCCAGAGATAAATCCAGTTTAGGAGCAACCTATGTTGACATCAGGTATTGGCAGGGATGGATGCACAATTACTGAAAGCATACAAGCATATGAATTAGCAGCAAGAGCAGACCAATCAGCATCTCAAACCTGATCTGATTAACAACGTAACTGCATTTTCACCTCTCATCTCCTTGCTTATAATGTACCTAAGAGTTGCAACAAGTGGATTGTTGGGTATTTTTACATTATCACCAAAGTCATTATGAAATAGCTTAATTTGCATAACAATTAAATCCAAAAGATTAGGGGACACAAAGTTCCCGCACACTAAGGAGCAAAAAAAGATGGCGCCAGAGGCTTTGGCAGACCCAGGTGACTTCTTCCAATTTGTCTGCGAAAAAGTTGTTCCTTCTTTTCTCACATCTTTCTCTTCAAGGCTGCTGGGGTCCTGCCGGAGTCCGTGATCTACAGCTGCTGCTCAAACTACAGTTCTCTGTGAGAGGTGCATTTTTAGAATCGCTGTGTGACCTGGTGCTTTAATACCTCCAGCTGCAGTCTGGAAGAATTGTGCCTTCGGGTTGTAGTCCCATGGAAGACCCAGTTCCTCTCAGACACTGCCAACTGAATTGTTGTGGGACAGTGAAACATCAAGACAGCAGGCAGTGTGCACTGCTCTCAGAAGAAGGCTCCTGCACTCAAGTGTTCCTCTCCTTTTTTGATGGTGGGTGAGAGCCTGTTGGTCCTCCAGTCTGAGGAGTTTGAGAAGTGACATGGAGGATTATCACACTGGAGCTGCTGATCCCCACTCTCGTTGTTGCATGAGAGCGGACTCCCTTTCCCTCACTAGTGAGATACGGAAATATTGAGATGGACTGTAATTTTTGATGGACTCTAGATCAAAGTCTCTTTGGGGGCTTGCTATTGCTTTCAGGGTGAGGGGGGCAGTGCTTTTGCCGGTGCAAGTAGGGAAGGGAGAAGGGTTAATGCTTTTGCTGCTGGTTGGTTGAGGGAGGGGGAGGGGACTTTTGGGTTCTTGTGATCTGATCTGTCATTCATTCTTTGGGTGTTTTTTCCCCGTTTTGTGAATGTCTACATAGAGGAAGAATTTCAGGTTGTATACTGTATGTATATGTGTGTGTGTGTGTGTGTGTGTGTGTGTGTATATATATATATTCTGATTTAAATTCAACCATTGAACTACGATTTAAATTGACAATAGTTTTAATGCAGTTGAAGGCAAGTTTCACAACACTTCACACAACTTTCAGAAAACCAGCCGATGGAGAGAATAGGATAAGTGACCAAAGCTTGGTCATAGAAGCATCTTTTTATGAAAAGCCTTGGAAGAAGAAAGACAACAGAGGGACAAAATGTGAGAATAATATTATAATAGCTGAACATGTAGTTACTTTGCCATGGGTGGCTAAGATCAGAGTTACGCAGTGTTGGAATTGGAGATCTCCTGAAAAGTTGCAGAGGAGGGGGATGTTACAGGGATAGGGAACTGCAGAGTGAAAGTGAGATTTAAATGCTAAGATATTTCTAAGTTGAGGTACTGCTGAATCAGGATGTCAGCTAGCAGAAGAATAATTTGAAAACAGAGAGTAAGGATTCAGGCAAATGCAAAACTATCAAAGGTGCAACTCAAGCTCAAGAACAATCAGTTGTTTTACATCAAACTCTCTATCATTGAAGTGCATTGATCCCGATTTCTTTAGAACATTTTAATAATCATTTCAATTTATGCTAATGAATATTTAATGTCAGCTCATGAAATCTAGATGATTTGGTCCATTTACAAGTTCAGAGAATCATTTTGCTAGAAATTTAATTGTCAGACCAGGACAAATTGAACCATGGGTCTTATTGGATTATTTTTCTTATGACTCTAGAGGGCTCCAATTTGTTCCACTGAAATCTATAGCATTGGTGGGACATGCTGCAATTTCTCAACCATTCAACAAAACAAGCAAAGATCATGCACAGCTGACTATGAGAGATAACATGATGACAAATCAGAAGCATTAACGTTTGCATTTTATTTCAGCAAAATTAGTGTCTGAGGAATGATCCATACCTCATGGAAAACATATCCAACATTTTTGAGAGGGCAAAGGCTTATTTTTCTGGATAAAATGATCACAAGAATAAGGTGACCAAGAAAGTGATTGACTATTATGTTATGTACTTTGAGTGCAACCCATTCCTGCAAAACAAATGTACGTCCCCATTAGCTGACTAATATATGGAAAATATTTCTATTGAGGAGTTGAGCGATGATGCTTTCCAAATTGTGACGTGTCATAGAAAGAAAAACAATGAAAATTAATCATATCATGATCAATACCATGGTACACTTCAGCTATCAGTTAGCCACAAAATCAAGGCAAAAGTTTAAAAACTCACCCTTAATTTGGAAGTGTTAGACTATTAAGTAAATCACCTTATCTTCACAACATAACTATCAATTTACAAGGCACAATTCTGCTATGTCTTGCGTTAGTCAGATTTGTGCACTCATTTTTTGAATCTGTGCATTGCTCCTTTTGTCCTGCTGAACATTGCGGGCATGCACTGTTGTTGGCAGAATGTGTGGTGGGTGATACTAATGGGCCGCTCTCAGCACTTCCATACGTTTTGTTGGTAGCTAATGTAAAAGGTAAATTTCACTGTAAATTTTGATGTTCATTTGATAAATAAGTGAATCTGAGCCTTTCAGAGATCTAATTGTTGATTTTGCACATCTTCCCATTCTCCTTTCCTCAAGTATAATTTTTGACATCAGTGCCAAGCCAAGGCCTGCCTGCATATTGCACCACAGATTCCCAAGCTGAAAGCCTCTGGAGACAAAATAAAAATCGACGGATACAAAGAAAGCACATAAAAATACTGACCTTGAAGAAAATCAAACCTAAAATTGCATTATTATAACCTTCTGGTAACCTGGGCAAGTGCATAATCAAAACATTTTGATATATTGCAAAATAAGTCAGAAGTAAAAGGGAAAAAGTAAAACATTCTACATGAAAGAAATAAGGTGCTTTAATTACTTCAGCTTGGGTTCCCGTCCTTCACTGGTGTACTGCCAGCAGAGTAAGCCAATCAGATCTTGAACTCTTGCATTTGCCATCGTTACCACGGTCATTGGCTGCATCTTGTCCTGGCTTGTTTGCATGGGGAGGTAGACATCAATGTTTTTGGTTGCTGTGGTACCTATGTGGCCCTGTGAGAGAGAAAAACAAGCAGAAAAAAAATAAATGGTAAAACAAAGGAATGTTCATTCATGCGTGCACCTTGTATAATCACTTAGCTTTTAAGAATTGAAAACTGGAAAAATACAAAACTGGATTCAAGATTGGAATACAATTGGTTGCTTCACCAAAACATACAATATTTTACATTTATAAGGCCATAATAAATAGTGGCAGATTAAAGAATAGGTTTATGTACATTGAAACATACAGTGAAATACACCACTTGTGCCAATGACCAACACAGTAGAGCCCAGAAGAGTTGCCAACAGAGCATGGCCACAATGTTTACTAACCTGTACATCTCCGGAACGCGGGAGGGAACCGGACAAACGGGAAGATACGTGGAGATCATGCAAATTCCTTTCAGACAGCAGCGGGAAATTAACTCAGGTTGCTGATGCTGTGAAGCAGTACACCAACCACCATATTACCATGCCCAAAGTCCTGACGAAGGATCTCGGCCCGAAACGTTGATAGCGCTTCTCCCTGTAGATGCTGCCTGACCTGCTGTGTTCCACCAGCATTTTGTGTGTGTTGCTTGAATTTCCAGCATCTGCAGATTTCCTCATGTTGGACATTACCATGCCTCCCCCATTTGATTATTTAGCCTTTTGCATCTGCTTTGCCATTTGCTAATAATATAATTTCCCTTTAACTATTCAGGCAGGTATCCTTTTATTCCTGTACTGTCCAGAAATCTATTGACCTTTGCTTGAAGCAAACTGAATAGCCAACCTCTATTGCCCTCTGGGGTTAAGAACCCCGAATATTGTTTGAAGAGACTCTCCTTATTTCAGTCCAAGGTGCTTTACCTCATTTGGAGACCGATGTTTCAAGACTCTACAGCCACGGGAAGGAACTACCCTGCCTGCATCTAGCTTATTTAGCCCTGTAAAGCCTCAAGCTTCAATGAGATCTTCCCTCCTACTCCTAAGCTCTGGAGAATATGGGTTTGGACCAATCTAACTCCCCCTATTTTCTGTAGTGGTTACTTGAAAACAAACCAAACCCACCACTGACTGAATATGAGAGTTGACACTGTATGACACACTTCCAAAATAACTAAGTTCCAAGTTGAGAAAAGTACATTCGATCCTTTATTATGAAACCAGCAAAGACGAACGATCTTATAGCAACATCAGACGAACAAAACTGATTATCTAGCAAAATAATAATAATTAGGGTAATTAAATGTGATTAATGAAGTGTTCCAATTAGTGTAACAAAGTGGTCAACAAAAAAAAACACTCCTAGTTCACCCTCCCTCAACTAAGACAAAGAGAAAATGTACACCTACACAGTCAGCCCTACGCATCCGCGGATTCAACCAACTGCGGATCAGGAAAACCCATTAAGTTCTTTCTCCAGCACTCATTGTTTGAGCATGTACAGACTATTTTTTGTCATTATTCCCTAAACAATAGTATAACAACTATTTACATTGTATTAGGTATTATAAGTAATCTAGAAATGACTTCAGAGTACAGGTAGTCCCCGGGTTATGAATCAGTTCCATTCCTGAGCCCATCTTTAAGTCGGATTTGAAGTCAGAACAGGTATGTCCAGTATTATTTAGCGTCAGTCAAACGTTTTTCTGAGTATATAGTACATATTTTACTTTTCTATGCATATAAACTACTTAAGAAACATATGTATTTCAATAATTAAACCACTGCGTTGCTTAGTAATAAATGTAGCTTTCATCGGGGCAGGGCCTTTCACATGCTCCATTAAAATTGTTCCGACTGTTGACCAACTGTAGCCTAATGCTTTTCCAATAACCGATTGCATTTCACCTGTTTCCGATTGCTTTATTACTTCCACCTTATTTTCAATCGCGATCGTGATTATTTTCGTGAACAGAAACACTACAGATTCAGAGCTGCACCACCAGGTCCGAACGTCCACCGCACTGAGCGTGGTAAATAAAGTCCGGGGTTCCTCTGGGTTCTAAAGACCACCTCACTGAGACAGGTTAAATAAGGGACTTGAGCATTCGCATTTTTTGGTATCCGTGGGGGGTCTCGGAATCAATCCCCCACGGATAAGGAGGGCCGACTGTACTCATTTGCTTCTACCACATCCAACCCATGAGACAAATTACCCATAATAAACAACACAAAAAACAATACAGATAATAAATAGGTGCATGGCTCCTCCACTTACTAATGACCACAGTAAATACAATTCAAATGCAATCTTAATGAAGCTCTAATCTCAGCAAGACACCCTTAGTTTGGTCCCAAATTCACTCTCCATTGCTGTTCACATACCATTTACCTTCCAAATCGCTGGCTGGATCTGTATGCTAGTTTTCAGAGGCTTTTGTACAGGACTCCAATTGCTTTGCATATCAAAATTACTAAACTTCTTTTTCTGTTTTATTTTTTAAAGTGGAAACTTCACATTCCACAAGGACACAGTACTATGCAAAAGTCTTAAACACATTTATGTAGCTAGGGTGCTGAACACTTCTGCGAGTACTATATTTGGAACGGACAGAGTTTGTAAATCTGGCAGGAAGGAACAATTTTGGGAGTGGCAAGGGCAGATCACTGTGGGAGGGGTGTGGGACAGTTGGCAGAGGAAAAGTGCTGGGGGGGTGGTAGTGACACTTTATTCCAGACTGTTGTTTTACCTTATTCTCAGTCAATGCACTGTCAGAAATTGATTTGTATAAACAACATGCAAGACAAGCTTTCACCATCTTTGTACACGTGACAATAATAAACCAATACAAAACTGTGCTAAGTTGTTCATACAAACGACGAATAGCTCGGATTCAAGCATGAATCACAGCAGTAACCGACTAATCACATTCCTACCAATCGAAGAGCTGTTAATCAACTATCATTAAATGCATGTTTGAAGGGACAAGTGGCCAATACCTGCCCCTAATCTGCTGGTAACAGAACAAAAACCCTCAAAAGATAATTGGCAGGCTAGTTTTTTGACCTGGAGTCCTAAACTATGGAATTTAATACCTAAAACTATAAAGGATGCAGACTCAGTCGACACTGTTAAAATGCCAGCTCAAACCCTATTTAACCTTGTTTTGAACCAGCATCTTTGTCTTTTATTTTCATGTTTATTTTTACGCTTGCATTTCATCCCATTTTAAAACACTTTGAACTACAAGTGTCTGAAAGTGTTCTATAAATAAAGTTACTATTAAAGCTGAATATTGGAAATACTGAAAAGGTCGAGCAACATCTATGGTAAAAGACACCACTGTTCCAGGTTGACCACTTTTCAGAGTTGTGATGCCACAGTTGAGATGGGACATGTAAACTGTAGGGAGGAGTAAGAAAACATGGAAAGTTTATGTTAGGTCAATAAAACCTATTGGAATCCAAAAGCCAAAATTTATGGAAGACCTAAGGGATGGCTTTTTAGAGCAGTTCGTGGCTGAGCCCACGAGGGAATTAGCTATTCTGCAATGTAATGCAATGATCCAAACTATATTAGTGAATTTAAGGTAAAGGAACCCATGGGATAAGTGATCATAATATGATTGAATTCATCCTGTAATTTGAGATGGAGAAGCTAAAGTCAGACTTACCAGTATTACAGTGGAGTAAAGGTATTTACAGAGGCACGAGAGGAGAGCCAGCCAAAATAAATTGGAAAAGAACACTGGCAGGGATGATGACAAAGAGTGGAATTTCTGGAAGCAATTCTTAGGGCGCAGGATATATTTATCCCCCAAAAAAAGAAGTAGTCTAAAGGCAGGATGACACAACTGTGGCTGACAAAAGAAGTCAAAGCCAACAAAAAGCCAAAGAGAGAGCATAGAATAGAGCAAAAATTAGTGGGAAGTTAAAGGATTGGGAAGATTTTGAAAACTAACAGAATGCAACCAAAAAAAGTCACAAAAAAGAAAAAAGATGGAATATGAAGGTAAGCTAGCCAATAATATTAAAGATACCAAAAGCTTCTTCAGATACATAAAACATAAAGGGAAATGACAGTAGATATCGGACTGCTGGAAATTGATTTTGGAGAGGTAGTTACAGGGGACAAGGAAATGGGGCAGATGAAATAAGAAAGTATTTTGTATTAGTCTTCACTGTGGAAGACACTAGCAGTATGTCAGAAGTTTGAGTGTGTCAAGGGGAAGAAGTGTGTGAAGATGGCAGTGCTAGGGAGAAGGTCCTTGGGGAAACTCAAAGGTCTGAAGGTAAATCAGTCACCTGGACCAGATGGTGTACACCCCAGGGTTCTGAATGAAGCAACTTGAAGAGACCGTGGTGGCATTGGCAGTGATCTTTCAAGAATGAATTAATTCTGGCATGGTTCCAGAGAACCAGAAAATTGCAAATGTCACTCCACTCTTCAAGAAGGGAGAGAGGAAGTTTTAGGCCAGATCATCTGACCTCAGTGGTTGGGAAGATGTTGGAGTCAATTATTATAGATGTAGTTTTGGGGTACTTGGAAGGACATGATTAAATAGGCTGTGGTCAACATGGATTCCTTAGGGGAAAATCATGCCTGACAAATCCATTGAAATTCTTTGAAGAAATACAAGCAAAATAGACAAAGGAGAATATATTGATGTTCTGTACTTGGATTTTCAGAAGGCCTTTGACAAGGTGCCACACGATTCTGCCTAACAAGGTAAGAGCGCATGGCATTACAGGATAGAAACTGGTATGGTAAGAGCACTGGCTGATTGGCAGAAGGAAAGAGTAAGAATACAGGGAGCCTTTTTCAATTAGCTGCCGGAGACTAGTGATGTTCTATAGGGGTCTGAGTTGGGACTGATTATTTTTACGTTAAATGCCAATGACTTGGATGATGGAATTGATGGCTTTGTAGACATGTTTGCAGATGATATGAAGAGGTGCAGGTAGTTCTGAGAAAGTAGATAGGCTACAGAAGGGTTCAGACAGATTAGGAGAATGGGCAAAGTGACGGCAAAATGAATTTAGTGCAGGGAAGTGTATAGTCGTACACTTTGGTAGAAAAAAATAAAAGGGTAGACTATTTTCTAAATAGAGAGAAAACTCAAAAATCTGAAATGCAAAGAGTCTTGTGAGTCCTCATGCAGTATTCCCTAAAGATTAATTTGCAGGTTGAGTCCATGGTGGGGAAGGCAAATGTGATGTTAGCATTCATTTCGAGAGTACTAGAATATAAAAGCAAGGATGCAATGTTGAGGCTTTATAAAGCAGTGGTGAGACCATACTTGGAATATTGTGAGCAGTTTTGGGATCCTTATCGAAGAAAGGATGTGCTGACCTTGGAGAGGCTTCAAAAGAGTTCATGAAAATGATTCTGAGATTAAAAGGCTTGTCTGATAGGAAGCCTTTGATGGCTCTGGGCCTGTACTCACTGGAATTCAGAAGAATGGGGGTGTGACCTAACTGAAACATTAAATGTCGAAAGGCTTGATAGTGTGGATGTCCAGAGGATGTTTCCTTTGGTGGGGGAGTCCAAGGCCAGAGGACGCAGCTTCAGAACAGAGGGACTTCCATTTTGAACAAAGATGAGGAGGGATATCTTTAGCCAGAGAGGGTTGAATCTATGGAATTTGTTGGCACAGGCGGCTATGGAGGTCCAGTCAATTGCTATATTTAAAGTGGGGTTTGAGAGATTCTCAATTATGCTGGGCTTGAAGGGCTACAAGGAGAAGACAGGAGATTGGAGCTGAGGGGAAAAATGAATCAGCCATGATGAAATAGCAGACCAGACTTGATGGGTCAAATGGCCTAATTCTGCTCCTTTATCAAGGGACAACTGCCCAGGCATGTGGACGTCAGCGAGTTAGACCAGTGTGAAGTTTAAAAGGAGACAGCTTCACTGAGCAGGCGTTGAAGTAGAGATAGACAGCAGGAGGGCTTTGGCTCAACAGAGCTTCGGTGATAACAGGTCAAGGCAAGGTAGGTGAAGAATAGAAATAGGAAGTATGTCTATGAGCCTCCTGGATGGCCACTTCTGCACCAGGTGTGTTAAGCTGCAGCTTGTAAGGAGCGTGTTAGGGAACTGCAGCTGCAGCTCGATGACCTTCGTCTGATCAGGGAAAGTGAGGAGGTGGTAGAGAGGAGCTATAGGCAAGTAGTCACACCAGGGCCCTGGGAGACAAATAAGTTAGTCAGGAGAGGGAAGGGCAAGTGGCAGATACTACAGAATATCCCTGTGGCTGTCCTCCTTAACAATAAAAACTCCTGTTTATTGTTTGGGGGGGGGAAACAGCCTAGCTGGGGGAAGAAGCAACAGTGGCCGTGCCTCTGGCACTGAGTCTGGCCCTGTGGCTCAGAAGGGTAGGGAAATAGGTAACAGGGGACTCTATAGTTAGGGGGTCAGACAGACGATTCTGTGGACACAGGAAGGAAACACAGATGGTAGTTTGCCTCCCAGGTGCCAGGGTCCAGGAAGTTTCTGGTCATGTCCATGATATCCTGAAGTGAGAAGGTAAACAGCCAGAGGTCATGGTATGTACTGGTACCAATGACGTAGGTAGGAAAAGAGAGGAGGTCCTGAAAACAGGCTACAAGGAGTTAGGAAGGAAGTTGAGAAGCAGGACCTCAAAGGTTGTAAAATCAGGATTACTACCTGCACCACACGACAATGAGTATAGGGATAGAGTGAGGTGGAGGATAAATGAGTGGTTGAGGGATTGCAGCAGATGGCAGGGTTTCAAATTACTGGATCATTGGGACCTCTTTTGGGGCAGACGTGACCTGTACAAAAAGGACGGGTTGCACTTGAATCCAAGGGGGATCAATATCCTGGCAGGGAGGTTTGCTAATGCTATTGAGGGGAAGTTTAAACAAGAATTGCTGGGGGGGGGGGGGGGCAGTGGGAACAGAACTGAAGTGACGGAGGAAGGGGATGTTGGCTCACAAATAGAAAAAGCTTGGAGACAGTGCGAGAGAGAGGATAGGTAGGTGATAGAGAAGGGATGTGCTCAGACTGATGGTTTGAGGTATGTCTATTTTAATGCAAGAAACATCACAAACAAAGTGGATGAGCTTAGAGCATGGATCAGTACTTGGAACTGTGATATTACAGCCATTACAGAAACTTGGATGGTTCAGTGGCAGGAATGGTTACTTAGCACCAGGCTATAGATGTTTCAGAAAGGCCAGGGAGGAATGCAAAAGAGGTGGGGGTGCAAAGAAGATCTACAAGGATGTTGTCTAGATTGAGGAGTGTGCCTTAACAGAACAGGTTGAGTGAACTCGGCCTTTTCTCCTTGGAGCAACGGAGGATGAGAGGTGACTCGATAGAGGCGTATAAGATGACGAAAGGCACTGATCGTGTGGATAGTTTTTTTTCGCCTTTTTCCACAGCTGAAATGGCTTACACAAGAGGGCACATTCTTTAGGTGCTTGGAAGTAGGCACAGAGGAGATGTCAGGGGTAAGTTGCTGGGGTTGTTTTTTTTTAAAAACGCAGAGAATGGTGAGTGTGTGGAATGGGCTGCCAGCGACAGTGGTGGAGACAGATACAATAGGGTCTTTTAAGAGACTCCTGGATAGGTACATGGAGCTTAGAAAAATAGACTATGGCTAACCTCAGGTAATTTCTAAGTACATGTTCGGCACAGCATTGTGGGCCAAAGGGCCTGTATTGTGCTGTAGATTTTGTATGTTTCTACCTTATGGTCTTATAATCTAAACTGCAAAATTGTAAGTGATCTTTCCATCTTCTGGCCTCTGTTGGTCAAGGTTACATAAGCCAGATGTTACATAGATGTTACATAAGCCAGGGTAGTACGATATGGAATCCAAAAGAGTGGCAGAAATTGATACAGTTTGGTACTAATGGTGTTGCATGAGTTGCCAGTCAGCATTGAACTCAACATGGAACTGCCTTAGGGACTTCACCTCAAAATTTTTCCTTGGGGTTTACGCAGAGCCTTCCCAATGAGGGGGTATCGCCACAAGGCACCAGAGGTTTGAAATCAGAGTTTTCCTTCTCCTAGATGAGCTGATGAGCCCCATCTGCCCAAAGCGACTGGTTTTAAGGCACCAGTGACCCACCTTTGCCCCTTCTTCTGTCAGTAGAAACAGTTCCTTGGGGCTCAGTCGCTAAGCCCCACATGAAGGCCAGGAGCTGGACTTGGTTGTCAGAAGCTATTTGACAACTGGCAACATTTAACAGGTAGAGGGAGCTTAATCTCACCACCACCCTCCAGGAATGGCATCTGTAAGGAAACGATTGTTTAATTTCTAGATTACAATCACGTGCATCAATTGGATTTTGTCATTAATCAGAAAGACATCACATTAAAATGAAATATAAATAAAGTAAGATCAATCAACGCAGTACAGAGAATCTCTTCCACCAAATGAAAGTGTTTTAAGTGAGGAGTTCAGAATCCTGATTTTCCAATTGGTTATTTTAATATCAGCAGGAAAACATAAAAAATAAATTTTCTGCTTAAAAAGATACGTAAATGGAACACCATTCGTGTGTGTGTGTGTGTGTGAGTGAGATGTTCATGCGACGATACCCATAAAAATATGCAACCCCCCTCACTGCTATCAGCTATCAATTTAAGCAGCAGTGACCTTTGGTGGGTCACAGAAATTGACAGAGTATTTAAAAAATTTTGCATGGAACAGTACATGACACCAGGAACCTCTGCGTCCAACTGAGCCCGTGTGAGCATTTTGATAGAATTTTCCAATTAATTTCAATCCCCTGGCTCTTCCCTTATGGTCTTGTTGATTTTACTATTGAAGTATTCATCTATATCTTGACCTAAATAATAAAACTGAAACTAGTTCCACCATCATTTTGTCCACTCTGTTGCCAACTGCAGCAATACACTGCACAAAGTACAGCCCCAATACTGCCCTTAGTTACCTGAAAACTCTCAGGGGTAGAATGTAAACATTTACCTATAACATTGGCATTCAGAGTCAGATACTTCGAAATGGCATTTCGAATAATTTCACATCTGCTCCTCGGCTCCATGTTACATCATCAACCACAATTTTTCTGCAGTTCTTGGATTCAAATACATCCGAAATAAAGAGGATGCATGTATCACATTTGTTATAGTTTTTCATGTGCTGATTCTGAAATTTATATGAAGCAGTTCTATATTTTTCCCCACAACTACCTTTTTTCATTGGGGGGGGGGGGGGGGGAGATGGCACATTCCTACTAGGAGCCCTTCTGACAGCCCAAAAGCTCAATAAACAAGGAGCTGCAGGAAAAATGTGCCACATTACTGTTCAGCACAGCTAATCAAATGAAGTCTGACTGGACCACAGGGTGCTTCCAGTACAGAAGGATAAAACCAGGTTCAAGAGAACACGACAGTATGGAAGTGCAACACTTTAAAACATGGGAGAGATTTCCAAGAGTTGCTTCAAGCACAATCTGTAAAACAATCACCACGTTTTCTCATCGCTGCTACCCAATCAGCCACATTTTATATCTGAAGTAGTAAGTGAACAATTGTCGGCACTCAACAATATCTACATGATGGTGGACACATGCTGCTTATTGCCTTGTGCACCATTTGATGACTGCCTAAATTAGATGTGACACCCTGTAGCCTGCACAGTATACAACTATTGATATTTTAAATTAGCATTGCACTGATCCACACACTCACAGCAATAAAACAAATCACATCACAATTTCTGAAATTTTAATACTTCCCAATTGTTGATATATGTGTGAATTGACTGAAAAAGATGTTGTTTTGAATGATAACTCAATGAAAGGGCAACATTTTGCACTCAGGGCCCTTCCAAACATTTCCAAAAATCACCAAGATGTCTGTTTTTGGGAACAAATATAAACCAAGTATCACTTAGGGAATATTAAGGTCAAGTTACCAAACAAGGTAAAGATGAACGTCTGCTTAAGTTGTTTCAATGCCAGCCTCAGAAGAGCATGTTTTGCCATTCACATAACGGCACATGAAAATTTCTACAGATGTACTATGGAGAACATTCTAATTGGCTGCGTCACAGTGTGGTTTGGGGGAGGGCGCTACTGCACAAGATTGAAATAAGCTACAGAGAGTCATAAACTAGCCACCTCCATCATGGGTATTAGCCTCCGTATATCCAAGAAGTCTTCAAGGAGCGGTGCCTCAAAAAGAGATGGCATCCATCATAAAGAACCCCCATCACCGAGGATATGCCCTCTTCTCATTGCTACTATCTACTATCAGGAAGGAGAGACGAGAAGCCTGAAGGTACAGAGAGACAGAGATACATACACCCACTTACTGTAATCGACAGTCTTTTTTCTGCATTATACAGCTGATGCAAAGTTAACATATTTTATGACATATGCCACTGATATTAAACCTGATTCTGATGGTGACCTTTACCCCACTTTTTGTGTGAGACTGTTCATTAATGGTTTCTGTTTACTGAGACTGTTCAATTGTGGAGCTTTCAAACCAGCAGTCAGGATACTGTCAATCTATCTGTATGGGTCCCAAAATCACAACAATCTGAACTCATGAAAAAAATCCAAGAGATAAAGTCCTATAATAGCTGTATTGTAGATCGGAATTCATACCATTTTCTTTATTGGACTTCATCAACATTTCTAAAAGATGTTGCACCTTCTTTCCCTCATTCTATTTTGCAAATCTACTAGAACGCACATTTTCTCAAGTCCCAGGGAAAATTATTGCAATATAAAATTCTATTGGTAACACTCAAATTACTGAAACAGGATTCAAATAGTTTCATCACGAATAGGAAACAAAAAAATAACCTTTTCAATATACAGTAAATTATTCAAGCAATGTAAAAATGAAAGTAACAACAGTATGCGTGTGACTCAAAAAATGAGCTTTCATCCATAGTGCAGAGATAAAACCTATGTTGAGAAGATCTAGGCCACATAAATAATTCACAGTTACATGATCTATTCCATTAATGCCATATTCCATACTGATAACACAACATCATTGCCAAGTAATTCCAGGGGTGTTCAAATGTAATTTTTTAAAACTTCTATCTCTTTAAATCATTTTCTAGAAAAATCAATAAGCTTTAAATGTTAAAATAGGATTTTTATCACCATAAGAATGAATTACAGATTCCAAACTCTATTAATCCTCAGAGAACAGGGTGCTCCTCAAAGACTTAAATGTCGATGTAAAGATTTAATCAAATACTATTGGAGGAACATTCTTCAATCCATTATCCGATGATGTATCACTAGATAGAGGTTGCAGGACAGTCATTAATACTCTTGTAAATTACTAAAAAGAACCAAGTATTTCATAACATTCAATTGCTAAACCATTTGAGGAAGCCATTATAAGTTAAAAAGAATTCAAAGTAAATTATCAAAGTACATGTGTCACCATATACAACCCTGAGATTCATTTTCTTGTAGGCATACTCAATAAATTCAAAACCCATAATAGAATCAATGAAAGACTGCACCAACTGGGCATTCAACTACTGTGCAAAAGACAGCAAACTGCAAAAAGAAAAATAATGAAATAATAACAATAAATAAGCAATAAATATTGAGAACTTGAGATGAAGAGTCCTTGAAAGTGAGTCTATCAGTTGTGAGAACAGTTCAATGATGGGGCGATTGAAGTTGACTTAAGCTATCGCTTTTGGTTCAAGGGTAATAACTGTTCCTGAACCTGATAGTATGAGTACCTTCTTCCTGATAGCGGCAGTGAGAAGACAGCATGACCTGGATGGTGGGGGTCCCAGGTGATGGATGCTTGCTTTCTTGCAACATCACTCCATGTCGGCAAGCTCAATGGAGGAGAGGGCTTTACCTGTGAAGGACTGGGCTGTATCCACTACTTTTTGTAGGACTTTTGGTTCAAGGGTCCTGGTTGTTCCATACCAGGCAACAGTCCAGCCAGTTAACATACTCTCCACTTCTGAAGAAGTTTTTCAAAATTTTAGATGTCATGTTGAATATTTGTAAACTCTAAAGTTAAGGTGCTGCTGTGCTTTCTTTGTAATTGCACTTACATGAATATAGTTGACAAAGACTGCAGTTATTTGAATTAAATTCATTTCAAGAAGGGACAAAATATTTTAAACTCGCTTTTTTTGTTCGCAGGAAATATTTTTGTGTTTAGTAAGTAACCATTGGTGTTTTGGGTAAAATCAAGGCAGTTTAGAAACCTTTTACCTTTTTTTTGGATTTCAAACAAAAGTTGCCAATGATTAATCATTGCACCCTTATTTCATGTGATCTTGAAACCATGGTGTTCATAGATTTAAGAAAAACAAATTATTTACAGAACAAATCTTCACAAACACAAGTTGCAACAGTCTAACAATAGACAAATAAACAGTTAAAACGATAAGCAAAAGTATTATTGATGGCACAGTCAGCTATACACTTTAAAAAAGGTTTCCTCAAAAGCATATATCAAAAAGGAATAATAAATTGCAATTGATTGAACTTGCCACCAAAAATCAACTCAGTCTAATAGGGATCTCAGCCCAAAAAGTCGACAGTACTTCTTCCTATAGATGCTGCCTGGCCTGCTGCGTTCCACCAGCATTTTGTGTGTGTTGCTTGAATTTCCAGCATCTGCAGATTTCCTCGTGTTTGCGTTAACTCTAATTAGTCATCATTTAGCACGATAAGGAATTTGGCTCAGTGGAGTTTTCAATCCTGCGTGCAAATAAATTCTTGGGTCTGAACACACACTCAAGTAACACAGAGAAAATGTCAGAGAAACTCGGTCAGTCATGGAGCATTTACAGAGTGGATAAAAAGAGTCTCAGGCCGAGAAGTTGACTGTTTATTTCTCTCCGTAGATGCTGCCTGACTTGCTGAGTTCCTCCAGCATTTTGTTTGTGTTGCTCCAGATTTTGACCATCTATAGTATCTGTTGTGCATCTGAAATTTGAGTGACATCAAAGCTGCTCTTTCTTGGTGAGGACATGAAACCAATGGTTCATCTGCATGTTACAGGGATGAAATGAAACTATAACATTCTGGAGAACAAGCTAGTGAAAAAACCCTCCAAGCATCCTAGCTACAATTATTTTCAATCTACACCGCAAAAAGTAGGTTATCACAATGCTGATTATGCAATGCACAGTGACTCGCCGTTTGCTTACAAAACAGTGAAAACACTTCCAAAGTAATAGGTACAGAATGCTCTGGGGAAATGCAAAGTTCTTTACAGAAAAAAAAATTTAGAAACAGCTCATTTCAGTGACAACCTAACAAAACATGCACAAAAATAGTGCAAAACATGATGAAAATTACTCAAAATGGCAATGCACTTAGAAACCATTTAATGGCATTTACTTAAGTCAGTAAGCTGCATATACATTGAGTGGAATATCATACGTCCTCTGTGCAATGAAATAGGACATGGAATTTAATGGCTTACAGTACACTTGGGGCATTTTCGGCTCACTGTATACATTTAAGAGAAAAATCCTAAATGTGTAGATTGACAATTCACCATTTCACTTGAGTGGAAGAGAATATCGCTAGATTGATTTTATGGGAGAAACAAATCAGACCAAGGATCTACACCAGGGATATTTTAATACTGTAACTGAAAACACCAAATTTCTTACTTAGGGAATATCAAGGACTGAGATTTACAGAGATGCAATCTTTTCAAAGGAGGACTTTATATGAATAGAACAGATAAACAACAAACCAAACAAATCTATCTCACTGCATCAAGATTACTTTTACTCTATTCGAGTCTTCAACATGCACCATGGACAGACTGGCATATGGGGTCAAACAGCAGGCAAGCATCAATGTAGGCTGCAGGACAAATAGTAACAGCAGGGTTAATTGGCAAATAAACAAAGATTGATTTGTGGAAATAGGTCAACTGACCATTTCGTGTAGAGTGGAGCCAATTTACTGAACTTAATTGTATTATTGAGGTTTACGCTCACTGTCAGTGTAGCAAAGTTAAAAGGGCAATCTGCAATTAAACAGAATTTGAAGTTTAATTTGATTTCCTCACCCCACTTACCAGATCTCTAATCCTCAAACTTCAATATCCTAGCTTCTTTTAAGGTAAGTTTCGCTGACCCACGTTAAAAACAATTTCCATAAAATGCAAAGTCAAAGAATAAAAAAGACTAACTTTTGTAGACAGGACTATTGCCACTGTCTATCAGCACCAGCCAATACATTATATACTGCATGGCTGCACATAATGACAAAATTATGGCCAAGGAGAGTAACGTCACTGTCAAATCAAACTAAGTTTGACAGTTACAGAAGGTATGCACATTAATTTAAAGCAATGGTCCTTCACTCAATGCAATTCTTCAGAAATAAATACCCATCTTCTATTGGGAGAAGATCCAATAGTTTTTACTCCCAAATTAAGTAGACTTTTTTTTTGAGTAAACTGACTTGGTGATTGTACAATGGCTGCTTACCATTGTAGCACATACACAATATTGGAGGATCTCAGCAGGTCAGGCAGCATCTATGGCATGGAAAGCACAAATCATCTTTTTTGGGCCAAGACCCTTCATCAGGACTGGAATGGAAGGGAGACAAAGCCAGAATAAGGTGGTGGGGGAGAGGAAGGAGTACAAGGTGATGCGAGTCAAGAGGCAGGTGGAGAGGGACGGGGTTATGAAACAAGAAGCTGACAGGAAATAGGTATGACAGGTAGAGGACTGAAGAAGGAATGTGATGGTAGTGGACCAAGGAAGAAAGCAAAGGAGGAATGTGTCATATACCCATTCCACCACAAAGCTATTTATTGACAATAATACTTGAACCTCTCTGATAGCTACTCCTGCACAATTGAAAGAGAATGACAAGAAAATATTACAGTAACAACCCGAATATCTTCCCAGAAGCACTCAGAAGCAAAATAACTTACGAAGGTACAAAGATATATTAGGCCAGATGACCAAAGACACCATCAGATGATGTAGTGGCTTGAAACGTATTTTAAAGCTTTCACGGTTCACAAAATAATGGTTATATAAAATCCAAAATAGCATTGTTGGTTCATTCTTTCTCACATGGTCGTGAACTTAGTTATCATTCAGGAATGAGAGATTCCCTTTCAGTCACATGCCTCCAATATGCAAATAGAAAATTCTTCAGAAAAATTACATCATGCATGGACAATTTCACAAATCTGGTCCTGAAATATCAATACTGACACTTTGGAAAACTTCATTAGTCATGAAGTAGTAAACAAGACTTTGAATCATTCTTGCTCCGGCTTTCAGCTGTTTACTTAATATCATAGCTGAAATTTATGTCAATTAAAAACTGCAAAATGAAACTGATGCAAGATCCCAGCAGTTCTGTCATGAATCATCCAAAAAGTCAGGGATGATCTTGTCTTTCAGAATCGATCAGGGACTGTCCTTTTTCATTTTTGCCTCCTGCATTTCAATTCTTTCCTTGTTTCACTGAAGCACTAAACTGCTTGTTTGCTTTTCAGCTTGCTCATTTACCATTTACAACTTCTGCTTTCCCCAAATTCAAAAACTGGATTATTCATTCATTCAGTTAATTAATTAATTAATCTCCTCTACATCTATCAACAAGGCACTGAACCCATTTTCACTGTCACAACAGACAAGATTTCTCAAATGTAATGGTTGTCTTGCACTTCCTCTTTTAAGCTGCTCTGCAACTCCACCTTTGGAGACTCAAAATTCAAAGTAAATTTATTATCAGAGTACAGAAACATCACCATATACTACCCTGAGACTCTTTTTCTTGCAAGCATTCACAGTAGAAGAAATACAAAAGAACCAATGCAAAACTGCACATACAGACTGAAAAAAAAAACGATTTGCAAAAGACCAAAAAAATAACTCCACAACCATTAAGCTACCCAATAATTTCGACCTTTTCTGAAGAGATGCTTCTGGTTGTTTTCGGACAATTGAGCATGAAATATCCCTAATACCAGATGTTTCATTGAATAACATTTTTCCCTTCAAGAGTTGCCAATCTTTCTTCTTTCCATTTTATTAATAAGCTTCCACCTGCTGCTCTTTAAACTTTCCTGTTTCTTCCAATATACAAGAGTGGCAAACTCAAAACTTGCTTCCCTTTCACTTCCATCCAGTCTGACTCAGAATCAGGTTTATCATCACTGTTTTGTGGCAGCATGTCAGAGCATTACATTAAAATTATAAGTTAAGTAAGAAATACAAAAAAAAGTAACACAAAAAGAAAGCCAAGAGTGAGGTAGCGTTCATGGTCCATTCAAGCATCTGATGGAGGAGAGGAAAAGGAACTTAATCATCAGGGTGCTTTTATGTTTTACAATAAACTGCTATAGCAAAACAATCAATTCAGTGATAATAAAATCTGATTCTATTTAATATTTTAACTGAGGATATTAAAACAGAATTCTCCATTTTCCTCCACTTTTGACACCATTCAGAAATCTGATGGCACACCTGAATCGTTGAGTGTGTGCCTTCCAGCTTCTATACCTCCTTCCTAATAGTAGCAATGAGAACAAGGCATGACCTGTGCGATGGGGGCCCTTAATGATGAACGCCATCTTTTTGGGGAAATTGCTCTTCAAAGATGTCCAGGATACTAGATAGGTTAGTACCCCTAATGGAGATGACTATGTTCACAACTCTCTGTAGCTTGTTTTGATCCTATCCAGTTGTCCCATCCCTTTATCAGATGTTGACCTAGCCCGGGGGTCGGCAACCCGCGGCTCCGGAGCCACGTGGCTCTTTTACGTCTGTGCTGCGGCTCCCTATTGCTTTGGGAAATAATTGGTTGTGGCGACCCTTTTCCTGGCACATCCGAACCGACTCACAATTAGATAGCCTACGGGGGTTTGCGAGCACAGAGCTTTGGAGCCTCTGCGCCAGGAGGGGCAGGTTGAGGGAGGCTTAAAAGTGAGGCTGAAGATTTCGAATAAAGTTTTTTCCTTCGACTGCAGTTACCGACTCCGTGTCGTAATTTTAGCGCTGCGTGTAGCACACCGCTACATGGTCAGTATTTAATTAAAATGTATTTTATGTTAGTTTGTTAGTTTTTGAAATGTAAATCTAAATTTGAAGATTATGGTGATCTTGTACAATCTAAATAAGACGTTGTGGCGACCCATTTCCTGACACATCCGAACCGGCTCACAATTAGCCAGCGTTCAGGCTAAGGGAGATAGCCTACGGGGGTTTGTGAGTACGTGTCTTTTGCAGCATCCGCGCCCATGGGGGGGCGGGTTGAGGGAGGCTTAAAAACAAGGCTGTTTAGTTCGAATAAAGCTATCTTTGACTGCAGTTTACTGACTGTGTGTAGCACACCGCTACAACGTGTTTTTATTGCTGGCTGTCCAGAGGGGAGGTGCTGAAACGCTTTGTCGCGTGTCTGGAAGAAGTGAAAACTTTCCTGGGCAGCAAAGGGCTCAACTTTCCTGAGCTGGAACAGCCAGAGTGGCTGGAAAAGCTACACTTCATGGTAGACATGACAGCGCACCTGAACACGCTGAACACAGCTCTTCAACGGGGTAAGGACGTACAGCCCTGCACATGTTGGAGGATGTTTTGGCATTCGAGCGCAAGTTGACGTTGCTTGCCAGAGATTTACAGAAAGGCACATTGTCTCACTTCCCCAATTTGAGAGAGTTCAAACAAGGTCACGACATGATAAATTCGGAGTATTTACATTCTGCAATCATCGCAATGCAAACATCGTTTGGGAAACACTTCTGTGAGTTCAGAGAGGAAAAAAACACATTATCCTTCCCGGTCACTCCCCTAAGCATCGATCCATCCCTACTGAATACGACTGCATTGTCAGGTGTGAGTCAACCTGAACAAGTATGATAAATATTTTAATTGCCTATTATTTTACGTATATTCATATGTTTTCATTGTTCAGTGAAATAGTCCTTTTATTTTTCAGGTTGACAGCTGGCTGACGTTATTTTTGGTTTGCTGCTGGCGGCAAATTTAAGTTTGGCGTTTTTCATAAATACAAGAAGGACTCAAATAGACGTTGAGTATTTTACTTAAAAGTAACCTTCAACCCAACGTCTTTTTTTCGGAGTTCAAAATGTTTTTGTTGCATGCAGAAATGTAATTTCGTTTTCTCTGCAGGAGTTCATCAATTTCATAAATGCAACACATTATAGTTTGTTTATACATAGCATAAAGGCAAAACAAAACGTTGTATGCAGTGTTATTTCATTTTAAATGTTAAACGGGTTTTGCAGCTCCCAGTGTTTTCTTTTCTGTGGGAAACGGGTCCAAGTGGCTCTTTCAGTGGTAAAGGTTGCTGACCCCTGACCTAGCCAGTTACAACGCTCTCCATGGTACAGCTGTAGAAATTTGTGAGTGTCTTTGGTGGCATACCAAATCTCCTCAAGCTCCTAATGAATTATAGGCGGCTGCACTGCTTTCTTTGCAGCTGCATCGATATTTTGGGTCCAGGTTAGATCCTCAGGAATATTGAATCCCAGGAACTTGGAATTGCTCACCCTTTACACTTCTGACTTGAAATTCCTCACTCTTTCTACTTAAATATCTTTGACAAAACTAAAACAATCTTAATTACATTTCTATTTGCACAGCATGTCTATCTTTGCACATCAGTTGTTTGTCAGTCTTTGTTTATGTCTCACTTTTTGTAAATTCTCCGTATATTTCTGTAAATGTCTGCAAGAAGGTAAATCTGAAGATAGTATTTAGTAACATATGTATTTTGATAAAAAATTTACTTTGAATTCTTATTTCACCTAATCAAGTATTAAAGCAGACTGAATTTAACTCCGTCAAACTGCTCAGAATTAAATACTACAAATCTAAGGTAAAAATAACTTCCAGAAAACAGTTACTCCAGCTTGGAAACAAAGATTTACTATAAAGTTTTTAACTTCTAAATTTTGCCAAGGTGCTCTTTTCCACAGAATATTTATCAGAACCATGATAAAAGTAGTGGCACCAATAACAGTACTTATTGTTCCTCATCTTACAGCTACTCCGAGGAATACATCTGATAGATACCATCTATTTGAAAGAAGGTGGGGATATGGAAGAAGAAAAAAAGATGGAGAAGCCATTTCTGAACACTTAAAGCTTTGGGAATCTCACATTCTTCTCAAGGGTCCAACAGTGTAGCAATCAGAATCAAAATAAGGTTTATTATCACTGACATGTCACAAAATTTGTTCCTTTGCTGAAGCAGTACAGTACAAGACATAAAATAGACTATAAGTATATACATGTGTATATATATATACACACACACACACACACACACGCACACATATATACATGCTAACAGAGAACTTCACATTAAGACTGGTATACCATAATAAAAAACACACATGCTAACTGCAACCGAAGACATGAGATGACAAAGGAAGGTGCAAGAAAAAGTACGTTTAGCAGTCATGGTTAGATCACATTTGGGCTGCTAAACTCTACTTTTTATTGGTGGTCCCACCAAATGGAGGGTGACTGGCTTTAATTGCACTTTTAGGTTGTGTGGTCACTCATGAGGCCGGTATGGGGCCTGCATATTTTCTCTTTTCCTCTTTCCCCCTCTACCTCCCCCCTCCCCATGTAGAGGCATGAAAAATACATCATGAGGTTGGGAAATATGGTAAGGAAAGTTACATTTGTCACATGTACATGGAAGCAAACAGTGAAATACAGATGGCAGTGGGAATTGAACCCTAACTACTGGCTCTGTAAAGTGTTATGTTAACTGCTACACTGCAACTGCGCTACCCTTGGTAGATTAGGCAGTAGGCTCTCATTTTCATCTGCATATGAAAAGCATAACAGGAACTGGAGATAGTATTACGAAACTGCAAGTGTAACAATAGAATTAAGCAGTTATAAAAATCTGGCAACTATTTTAAGGGGCTTGCCTTCCGAAAAGCCTGAAGAATGATCTAACTTGCGTCTTGAATTTTGTTCAGAAGTTCAACGTGGCAAATGTACAAGTAACTTCTCCATTTGGAGGGATGTCAAAAATTAGAAACCATAAATATGTTCACAAGTAATTAAGAAAATTAACAAAAAATTTTAAAAATTGGAAAATCATATTGAATTTTCCATCACAAGAGCGACTGAATAGCATAAACCCATTCAGGAGAAAGCTGGGTAACTACACAAGAAAATAAAGAATAACGTGAAACAGCTGTAGGTTGAGAAGTTAATTAGATAAAGTTCATCTGACTTAAAGCATTCCAAACCATGTGGACTGTGAAACCTCACTCCACACTATAAATACAATAGAATATACACTCAGTGGTCACTTTATGAGGTACATCAGTGCACCTGCTCAGTAATGCAAATATCTAATCAGTCAATAATGTGGCAGCAACTCAATTTATTAAACATTCAGACATGGTCAAGAGATTCAGCTGTTTTTCAGACCAAGTATCAGAATAGGGAAGAAATGTGATCTAAGTTACTTTAACTGTGGAATGATTGTTGGTTACAGACAGGGTGGTTTGAGTATTTCAGAAACTGCTGATCTCCTGGGACTTTCAAGCACAACAGTCTCAAGAGTTTACAAAGAATGGTGCAAAAAGCACAAAACATTCAATGAGCAGCAGTCCCGCGGGAAACAGCGCCTTGTGAATGAGAGAGATCAGAAGAAAATGGCCAGACTGGTTCAAGTTGACAGAAAAGTGACAGTAACCCAAATGCAACAGTGCTGTGCCGAACAGCATGTCTGAACGCACATGTCGAGCCTTGAAGTGAATGGGCCACAGCAGCAGAAGACCACAAACATACACTCAGAGGCACTTCATTAGGTACAGAAGGTTCTTAATAAAGTGGTCACTAAGTGTAGATAAGAACTTTTCTGAGAGCTCAGGGCCTTTCAACTTCGGCTCCATTCAACAAAATCTGTACAATTGCCTGCTCTTCAATATAGCAATAAACACTGCAAAAATAGTTCAAGGAACCTGGGGAAGACTCTTGTTTTGTTGTAAATCTAGATTGGAAAGTGAAAGCACCTTCATCTGGCGCATTACATTAGTTTCCAAGACCCAATTTGTGTATCTGTAATTGATTTCAAGTACTCTGTAAAAGAAAACTACGATGACGGCAACTTTCAGAAGACTGCGCTGGCATTTTAAAACTGCGCCTGACTAGATGAGTGATCTACTGGACATAGCAATGAGGGTTTGAAATAGAGATCAACTCCCACATGTGGGATGAGAAAATCTCTGGGATTGATAGTGCCATGGTATATTTCAGTCAGAGGTAACAGCAGTTACAGAATAGAGCATACAAATTACATGGGTCCTTTTGCACTGGAACTAGATGACAGTTCCAGCCTCAACAAGTTCAAAGTCAGACAGCACAAAACAGTCAGCCAGAATTGCCCAAACTAAAAGGCACGGCATCCTGACCTGAAACACACAAGAATCTAATGAAACCAGTTACTTTATTACTTTAAATATAAAGAGCATTACTTAGGTACAGATTATTTGTTATCTAAGGTGAAGGAGTTGGTTCGTCACCCGTAAAAGGCCTACACATGAAATTTAACAGTGACAGATAAAGACACTCAAAGCCTTTTGCTCCAACTCAAAACAGCAGCAGCAAGACATCTTAAACCGAGAAAGATTGAGTAAGGTTACACAGAAGCAGTAACTTTCTCGGTTCTTTGACAATCATATCCATAACCAGTAGTACATTCTATTTTCAGTGGGAAGGGGATAAAGATGATGACAGGAGGTGCTCGGGGGAAAAGCATAGGAAGGGGGACATAATGGAAGGACCACATCATCAGCCCAACACGCTGACTATTTCTTTTCCCTTGCCGATATAGTTCAACTCACTGAGTTTTCCAGCTTCTGAACTTAGGAAAATACAACTTGTAGTGGTTTGTGTTCCCTAGTCAATGTTCTTTCTTACATTAAGACTGTAGCATACAATATGTATCTTCCCCATCATGAATTTACATCTATGGGGAGTTAAAAGTAGGCTGTTAGATTGAGACTAAATTACACCTTCACTCAGAAAATATCCTCACCTCCATCAAGTGGATTATTTACACTTTAGAAGATAAAGCTATCCTTTAAAGTTGGATTTTTTCTTTTTTTCAAAGCCGCATTTTACCCTGGCCCCCTTTCTTTACTTCATTAAGTCCAACAAACTAACTCTGGTTCAAGACCAGTAGCGCAATCACTTGAGTCAAGTATTATGTTGTCCCAAGGGATCATTCCCTTAATGGAGAATGCTGTGTGCGACTTCGTTTGACGTGGGGAGGCTGATGCACAGGCAGCAACCCCACAGTCCTTGAATGATCAGGGTCAGGGTCCAGTGGCATGGAGTGTTGAGGTCCTAGTTGAATCGCTTTGTCTGGAACCTCCAACTTGACCTTACTGCTATGAGTGACCCTACCAGTAACTAAACTTCAGACAGCATCGCTAGATGCCAGATGACAAAAGCAGTCTTGACATCAGTTCTCATCTTCCACAATTGAACAGCCTCTGCTAAATGCTTCAGCATCATATCTGACACACATTTATGTTTTGTATCTCTCAAGTTAAACATCTGAAATTATTATCATAGTTTATTGAAACAAGCAGTGCACTCACACTCTTGCATTGGGGCTCCCAATCTATTTTATGCCATGGACACCTACCATTAACTGAGAAGTCCATGGACCCAAGGTTGGGAACCCCTGCTCCAGCACTTTTCAGTGATATACTTTAAGTTAAATTTTGCATTTTTAATGATACAGGCTCTTGAAAAAAATCATGTTAAATTAGTATTAACAATAATCAAATACCATTGGCTTGAGTAGTTTTATGTGAACTGTGGGTCTCGAAGATTCACACCATTTCAAAGTGCTCATCAAAGCTAAGCGAAGAGCTTGATTTCTCAGTAGAACCACCAGATGGAGTTCAGCAGCAAAGGGGTGGGGTAGCCAAAATAGTCTATCTTCATATCTCACCCTGTTCCCCTTTCTCTCCACCTCAGCCTCCAACTATTCTTCTCAGGAATCATTAACAGAGAATTGAACAACCTCCCCATGAAGCAGGCAAGTTAAAGGTCGAGGGAAGAAAAATAATTGGAAAATACCTCCCTCCCCAAAAAAAACTCGAGCTGAAATACACAAATATTGACACTTTCCCAGTTTAACTGATGTAAGATTTCCTTGCAGATCTGGACATTTGCCATAGGTTTCCACTTACTAATTTAAATCATGGTGGTAAAGGGACCAAATTACTAACATTGAGTAACAAACACTTGCTGACTACATGTTTAAAAAAAAGCTTCAAAATATGTGGCACAAAATACAAATTAACATACAAAGTTTGACATCTGCTTGAACATGAAACATCTAGTATTATATTTTTTATTATCAGAGAAATTGTATCACTAGCAACAGAATTCAGTAATAAAATACGAAACTGTTATATTTCATCTGTGTTGGTGTGTTCAGCATAAACACTGCCACTGCATTGCACTACACTATTTTTCAATTAAAAAGGTCCAGATGTTCATGAAGCTCCAGTAGGCACAGACACTTACGAGAAATGCTTTATCTGCATTGCAATAATCACTACTACATCAGTTCTAGGCTGCATTACCATATTCATGATTTTTCAACCTATTATTCCACCCCACCTCCTAACACACCAGTTAATTATACACTATAGCAAACAAACGATCTACTTTGATTGGATATTAGCTTTGATGAAGACTTATTTTTCTCGAACAGGTCAGATACAAACTGGAAGGACTGATGCTATAATGACAAATCATTGACTTGTGTTGATACTTGAGGTATTTTCGCTTAGCAGCATCTCAATACTAAACAGTATGGGTGTTTAGATGGTGAAATTAAAGTATTTTACAAATGTTCAATATTTCATAAGGTGGACTATTCTAAAATTATTGTATTCCATTTCATTATTGTCTATTACTTACATGGCAAATTAATAGGAATTTGTAAAATATGGGTATCATAGCTCTGCAGTGGTAATTAAATAAATAGCCACTGTTTCACAAATCATTCCCTTAATTAGTTTTAAAGACACATCACATAGTCTAGCTTTAAAACCATCTGAAACTCACAGAAGGAAGTGGATGTTACTGCAACAAATCTGTGCTGCTCCATCCCCACCGTCACCAGGCAGCCACAGTTCCCTATAATACCATGCAGCCCTGAGGCTCTCTCACAGTTTTCACAGGTGCTGGAATCAGCTGGAATTCAACTCCAGCTGCTCCGAGAAGATGTTCGATTTAATTATTCTCCGCTTTCCCAAAGGAAAAAGAGAAAATGAAGGGAACAAAAGAGCACAAGAACACAGCCGAAATCCAAGACCGTCTGCAAACGTCCTTGACTAAGATAGTGAAAACAATAATGCCTAATATATACAATAACAATACACACTGATTACAATTACAATAACACACTGATTTTCACCTCAAACATGAGAACATTCCCAGACCTTCCAGTTACAGGTACTAATATTTATTTTCTCATTTGTCTTGTATGATTTTCAAGAAACTATGTCCTGTATAAAGCATTTGACTAGCACCAGAAGCCCTGATATACGACTTTCACACTCTAAGAGCTAGAAGTATGCCACAGAAAAACATTGACAGTTCAATCATTAGAGGCTGCCTTTTCTCCCCCCACCTCAGCAGACCACTTCAGGGTTCATTATATTGTAAAATATTTTAGATTGAAACAGAAGCCAACTTCAAAACCTCCCCTATCATGGCAATGACAGTGCTGAAAAACAGTGACCACAGCTGGACATCACGGGAAAAGAGGCGGCAAAAAGAGGCACCTCAAACACACACAGAATATTCAAAACCAGTGAGTTTTTAATCTTTCCGTCTGTAATGACATCGGAGCCCCTCGAGTCCATTGCAGCCTCATTACATTGTCAGCCATCTGCTATTTGCTACCTTACAAAGCTTATGTCTAATTTTAGCCTTTCTTATAGATTGTAATATAGTGTCCATTATGCAAATTGTTCATTATTGCCACTAGCCTCCAGTTCATCCTGCTTTAAGAATTACAGAGTCAATGAAGAAAACAATTCAGTATTTCACTGGTTTCCAAACATTTACTGTTAAGTCGATTATAATTGTACATAAAATAAACTAGGTACAAAATTCAATGAAATTAATGCAGGACAGAACCCAGACAGCACAGGGTAAAGGTGAGATTTCACATCATGAGGATTTATATGTCAGAATTTCAGTATTTACTTCAGGAAAATGTGGTACCTATGCAAGGAAAGCCAAGGAGTGCAAACCATGAGCTTCATTAAGCAACTATTTTTTGCAACTACTCTGCAGTTACAACTGAAGTTGAAAATTAATTGCATTATGCGTGCAAGAAGTTAAAAACCAGAAGCTTTCATCCTCTCCCCGACAAAGCAGATTTAGATTTCCAGTAGTAGCCATTATACTATGACTACTAAAAGGCTTTCAGATTATTTAAAGACGTCTTCTCTGTAAACTGCAATGCTCCACGGAGTACTTTACATTAAAGCTTCAGAAGAGAAATAGAAAGGTTTAAAGAATTACAATCCTCCCAATAAAAATAATTTTTCTCACCTCAAGACTCAAAAAGCAATGCTTCAAAGCTACAGATTAACATATTTTTGGGGGTAAATCTTCATTAAGGCATGGCAAAATGGAATTTACAAACATAAACCATTTTGGCTGAAACTCAAAATACATAGCTTGAGAAAAATGAGTTGGGCGATGAATTTCGTTTGGATTCGAACTGTCATTTTAAATTCAGCTTCAACCCCACTGGAGCTTTAATCTCGCCTGTCCCAATCAGCCGCCATAGATCTTACTGGTCATTACTGGGGGCTCCAGTACAATTAACTGTGAAGTCAGACAAGCACTCAATATTGGTTAAACTCCAAGAAATCCAGTTTTCCCAGGGTTTAGCCAATCCTGATTGCTCGGGATAACTTTACCATAGTTCTTGTCTGTAACACTGTGCAGAAACTGCAGACTAATTCATCCATTTAAATCATGAAAACAGATTTTTTTAAAAATTTGGGTAATTCTTGCATCAGTTCTTCCTTTCCTCGACTCTTTCCTTAAGAAATTTTCATCTGCTACATCCGCCAATATCTACAACAGAATGTGAAACCATTTCAAACAGCTGGATGCCCAGTTTGCTCAACTATGTGTGTGCGTTCTGCAATATCTTGAATTGCCTTGTACTCATCATTGTCACCAATTAGACAAGAATGAGAGTACTTCAGTAACAGAAGGCAAACAGAATGGAAA
The DNA here is from genome assembly GCF_030144855.1 of Hypanus sabinus. Taxonomy (NCBI): domain Eukaryota; kingdom Metazoa; phylum Chordata; class Chondrichthyes; order Myliobatiformes; family Dasyatidae; genus Hypanus; species Hypanus sabinus. Next base: position 25,516,079 of record NC_082723.1, on the reverse strand, counting down.
CACACTGAACCATTGGACCAGACCAGCTCTGTTCACTCAGAATTTGTATCATACTTGTAATTCAATCACATCCAACTCTGATTCATTGTCAAGTTTGCTTTATCTGAGTATTAATTCTAATATCGTAAATTGGTACATCACATAAAACTGACAGGGTAAAAGTTCCACAGTTTCATTCACCAGTTAGTATTAAGATCTGGCAATATGGAAGTTGCAGATTTGGTGCATGATTTTAAGTCAGTTTACTGGGTTCTGGCCAAGTATTTATTAAGTGTACATGAGGATTTAAACAATAAAAGATGTCAAACTAATATCTGAACAACTGGCAAACAAACTTCTGAGTGACCCACAGGTTTACCTATGCACTGGATCAAAAAGTTCTCCTAAAAGCACTTTTTTAAAAAATCCACTCCTGTGCCTTTCAATCTAAAGCAATTCTAGTTAACCTGGGGAAATTTCAAGCCGAGCTTCAAATGTATTTAATTAAGTCAAGCGTGAAAGGTTATAGGGAGAAGGCAAGAGAATGGGGTTGAGAGGGAAAATTAAATCGGCCATGATCGAATGGTGGAGCTGAGTTGATGGGCTGAATGCCCTAATTCTACTCTGGTCTTATGGTCAAGAACCACTGATAGTTGGTGCTTTCAGAATATCAAAGGGAAATGACAAAGACTGGAAGAAAATGGAAGGCAAAGAAATTATTTTTGCAGCTGTAGAACATCTCTTTAAAAAGCAATGGCAACAATGCATTTCTTGTAAAGACACAAGTTCTTCCCCAAAGTAAATCAACCAAATTAAACCATACCTCAGGTATAAATCCCTGTCCTGCAGCTAAGTCAACAGAGTGAGCAGAGGCAAAAGTTGGACAGTTTTGGTTCTCAGAGTTGTTTAGCATATGTCAAGTGCCCTTCACTGCATATCCCAGACCACTACTCTTCCAGATGGGGGGAGGGGGTGCTTGGGCTCAACTGCCCGGTTTCCTGAAATCGTGGAGACCTCCCAGCAAAAAATATTACAAATGATTACCACAACAGGAAAAGAAACAAACTGAGAATAAAAAAAAGTAAATGCATGGAACTTTATCCTACATGTCATTGCCAGATCAAGATCAATCAAAAGCCTCAGCAAGTAACATCAAACTGTCCTGAAGTGGTACTGGTTTGACAATAACCGGGTTGTATAGCCTGAATAGTACAGTTACACAATTCTATCATTGCAGGACAAGAAAAGTCATGAAAGAATTACCCCAAAACTGATCATAAAGCAAATGCGCACTTAGATTACTACAATGTCAAGACACATCTATTGTAATATACAAGAATGAAAATTATAAATTATAAAAAACACTTAGCATAAAAAGTAGTAACCAAATACACTGGAGATGGTTTAGTCTTACATGCATAGTAATAAAAGATTTTATGCACTTGCTCCTTATTTTCTCCATGATCCATGATAAACAATACTTACTTCTTTCAAATATATTTCACTTGAAATCTATTTGTTGGAGGTCGCAAATCTCTGCAGCACTTGGGAAATTACAGAAGGCACACAATCTCTCAGTGGCAAAAACTCAGGAAAATTCTCGACTCGATGACTCAACTGCTTATTGTTGAAAGGCTTTGGCAGCTTTATTTTTGAAAAACCAAAGTGCAGTTGCAGCACATTTTTCTGCATATAGATTGAGAAATAAAGGAGCATCCCCATGTTTTAATGGTATTTGGATATTGGCAGCTGAAGTACTCTCCTCAGTGAACTATTCTTCAGCAGCTGCAATTTTGTCAAAAATATTTGACAGATACAATGCATTTTGTTAGAGAAAACTTATAGAAGATCCCATAATGGTTCAGTAATTGTACTCGTAGGCACAAGAAAGGTCAAAGTTTAATTCTTATTTAAAGTAAATACAGTATCAGGGATGCCATAATCAACATTCATTCCACCCAAAAAAAAAGGAACAGACTTGCTCTGTAATGAGTCAGGACAAGATTGTAAAAATGCAAACTGAATAATTACTAATCCAATAGGCTCTAGAGAGAGGGGCAGAATTCAGACAATCGGCCCACTGAATCTCCTCTGCTATTTGATCATGGCTGATTTATTTTCCCCTTTCAACTCCTTCTACTGCCTCCTCCCCATAACTTTTAAAGTTCTTACTGATTGAGAAACTATTAACCTCTGCTTAAAGATACCCAATGACTTGGCCTCCACAGCTAACTGTGGCAATGAATATCTAGATTCACCACCCTGAGGTATGAGACTCTCCCACGACTGGAAACATCCTCTCCATGTCCACTCAATCTTGGCTTTTCAATATTCAGTAGATTTCACTGAGATTCCCCCACTCGTCAATTTTTAAAAGTCATATATCGTTCTTATTAAGTAACAGTGTGGATATTACACCTCCGTAAACTTTAATTTCTTTTTCTGAGCCTCAGCTAAAAAATTTAAAATGAATCAAAGGGAAAATGAATTGTGGATGATGATACACTTACTAATCTACAGATCTGTATCTGCAGTTTATAAAAGAAAATAACTTTCAAATCAAATAGGGTCAAACAATTCTTGATTTTACAGTAGGTGTAAAGAGTTACAAAAGATTTAGAAATCATGAACAGATGATACTAGTTCTTTTTGTATTTCATGTTTTCTGCTCAAAGATACAATGTTTTTTAAAGTAAAAAATCTAGCTTTGCGTTATTACAGTTAGTAGATGCAACTGCATCATAAAATCTGAATTATGATCGAATAGTTTTCTCTTATAGTTACCATGATCAAAAGCTCAGAGGAATGTGAAGATCAAGTTAACATCCAATAAGTGAACATATGCTAGGCGATTTATAATACTAATAGTCAACTACAGTGTTGATATTGATTCTAGCAGGACCTAATTCACCTTTAATATTTCATAGTAATCAATCTACTGTCATGAACACTCAAGAGAAATAACATTCAGTCCAAGTCATCAGAATCTTAATATATTGGTGAAGTAATGAAGGGAAACCTTATGCAAAGGAAAAATCTAATCGCACTGTAACAATGACACAAGTTTCTTTTTAAACATTTTAAAAATGTGAGACAATCTAAGCTGGCAGAAATCCTCAGCTTTCAACAAGATGTCTGCTACAAAAACACTAACCTTACATCTGAAAAGCTGCAGCAAAAAAATATATGTGTTTATTATCTGCCATTTCCATTCAAGCCACTTAATTACTGCATGTGGATGTTAAAGAATGTGGCAATGGTGTTCTGTAATAATCAGGTGAATGCATTCTCAGATTAATATTCTGGATCCCAATGTGTTAATTTGATGCAACTTTTCGTTGACAATATGTGATTAACGTGTTCCAGCACTAGCTGAGCTTCTGCCTCTGACAGTTTAAAATGCTAGGTTTCTTTATCAGTATCAGTAGTTGACACGCCTTTGCCTGCTGCTTTGCTAGGACCACCACTAATTTGTAATGAACTTGCTTTTCATGGAGAACCATGATTTTTAAAAAAATTCTGTCAGTGTCATTTCCTTGAAGAAAATTACAAGTTTCTATAGGTATGATTACTGACAAGCATTTATGGATAAGAGGCGCTGCCTTACAAAGAGGATTCTATTTAATAATACCCATTTAAAACTGCTCATTATTAATGGTTGAAAACAACATGTAGAAACTTTTCCAAACTTTAACAGAATCTGCACTGATAGAAAAAGAAACCGAAGTTTAATGAAGTGCTTCAGATGAAAACTAACCAAATTCTCAAACACTTGCTGTGGAAACCAGACAAAATTATAGAAGTGTTTATTTCAGTGCCAGGTGTAAATTAAAGATATTCTGCAGTTTTCCCTCTCTGCCCTATTTAGCTCATTTTTATATCTAATTGGTCAATGTGTAAAAAGGGTTTTTTTTTAAACGTCAACACAATTTGCCACAAATACCCCTTGTATAAAGCAGACATTTGGATGCCTAGTTTATTATCTTAAGAATTTCATGCACATTGAAGAACAAGTAGATGTTTCCAAGAACAAATGTAAAGAAAGCTATACAGATGTTAAAATCTGTTACTCATGATACTGACCATCATCAAAATCAACTATAAATATAGTTCATTAATATCATTAATATCCCTCCAAATTATTACTGAGCTATTGACATCTACTCCAACAACTATTACAGCAAAACTTCAATAATGTTGAAGCCTGAATCCAAGGACACAACACAGATGAGCTACAACAAACCCCAGATAAGCAGATGGAAGAGCTGTAATTTCCCATCTGGCAAGACAATTCAAAAGCTGACCATAAAGACTAACAGAACCATAGATGAGTCGCTTTTTAAGGAGGGTTCTACTCTAAGTGGTAAACACAACTACTTGAGTAAATTTAAACTTGTAAAATGATTTTTGAAGTACTGAAATATTAAAGCTGGCTAATTTGTCCAATTAAGTACTGATCTACGAGCTAGCTAATTTGAAGTCTTCCACAATGTATGAAACCCACATGGCAGTCAGCTTAAAGTAAACATTTTTGGTAGATGAAATGTTGGAATGGAAATGTTTATATCCTGGTGAATCAGAGTGATGTGAATGGGCTTCCATTTTGAAGATGAAGACCTTGTTAAGGAGCTAGTCCACATTGGTCTTCACCATTTACAGAAGACAGAGAATGAGATTAAGCTATGGTTGGGATTGCCACACTGCTTTAAGATCATGTTCCACAACATTGTTGTTTTTATACCTCTCTGGTGTCCCTGTGAGAATGAAGGTTTAGGTTTATATTTATGATCAACTATATAGAAGCTCCAAGTTTCTGAAAAAGTCTCACCAGTTACAGTAAACTTCGCTGACACAAACCATTCATGAGCACTCACTGTGACAAAAGGAGCCAATTTTGATAGAAGGTTCTTCACAACATCCTCTTGGCAATTTGCAAGCACGTGCAGATAACCAATGAGATTTTATAGCCAAATATATCCAAGAAAAACTTAAATCAGAGACCACTTTGGAACTCTCAAATTCTTTTCATCATGAATACAGCTCCAACAAAGATCCAATAAAATCACACAATATTAGTAAACAGTGCAGATGGGCACAATAATTTCATTATAAATGACTCAAAACATTTATCTTTCTGATAAATGGCTCATTATGCTTCAAAATTAACATGAAACAATGGAAAAAAACTAAACTTGCGAACACTAGTCTGTGAAACAGAGACCAGCAAGTCAGAGAGCACAGAAACAGGTGCTTCAGCCCATCTCATCTGAGTCAGCCTGTCTTTGACTATTTGCAGTAGAGGAAACCCCTAAAATTAGGTTATTGCTGCCAAGTTAATAAAAACAATCAAATATATTTCTTCCCTATGAAGAACACAAACAACAGGAGAAAATCTGTTCTTGAAACATTTTCTACAGCAAAGAAACTGAAGGGAAAAGTAATGGAACAAACTGATAAGACATTCATCTGAAAAATAATATTTTTTTTTGTAAGCACTTAAACAACATACCTGATCTCCCCCTTCTGGGATTATGCAGTTGGAATTGAGTACAAAACAAAATAAGAATGGAAAGGTCTCTAAACAGCATTATACAAGACTTCTCATACTGAAAAGGTGGATTCCATCAAAGTAAAATCATGTATCTAATAAACCAAAACAATTCCAGCCCTTCAGACATCAACATCTCTCTAAATTAGGGGTTTGTAACCTTTTTATGCCATGGACTAATACCATTAAGCAAAGGCCCTAGATTGAGAACTCCCTGCTCTGAATTCCGTTTCATTATTCAAGTCAATGTGGTTTGATTCAAAAGTACAATAGAACAGAAAATTACAGAAATGGGCCCTCCAGTCCACCATGACTCTATCAATGACGCTGAATTTATTTGATCCCATCTGCTTTCACGTTATCCATATACCCTGTCTATTCATACATGTCTAAATACCTCAAACAATGGTATTACATCTGCTTCCACCAACTAGCTCTCCTGGTAGCACAGTCCAGGCACCGACCACTGTCTGCATAAAAGGAACTTGGCTCACAAATTTTTAAATAATTTTTCCCTTCCTCCCCCACCTTACACCTGTGTCCTATAGTACTAGTGTTGCCACACTGGGAAAGAGGCTCTCCTCTATGTGTTTCATCATTATATATTCTTCCATCAGATTGTCCCTCAGTTGCAAGGCTCCTCAAATTCAACTTGCTCTACAACATCAAAAGAATTAGGGACCTCACCCACTTCCTTGAGTTCAATTCACAGATATCTCTTCTTTGTCCTCAAGAGGAGCTACCCTTTAAATACTCTCAGGATTCCCCTTAATCCTACTTGCAAAGGACAGGCCATGGCCATTTTCAGCCCTAGTAATATCTTTTTTCAGGTTCTTTCCTGCCTTTTCAAGAACCGTGTCTGATTTCAACTTCCTAATCCTGACTTGTCAATCCTTTTCCTTGTTGACCGAACTTAACAGTAATTCTGGCCTTTCAAAATTCCTGTACTTTGGCATCTGTATCATTCATCATTACAGATTCATGCTGGTATAGAATTCTATTGTAATGGTGTTTTACAGACACTGCCATTTATCTGCCCTTAAACAGCTGCCCCCAATCTACTTTCTCCAGTTCCTGCCTAATATTGCTGTAATTAACCTTCCTCCATTTTTACCTGAGGACCAGTCTTACGTTTGTCCATACCTGACAACTTAATTATCGTTAAGTAATTAATGTTCTTCACTGAAACTTCAATCTCCTGGTTAGGCTCATTCCTCTATGCAAGAGGGAGCACAGCCCCATTCCCTGTTGGACTATTTATACATTGCTTCAAAAACCCTTCTGGATGCACACAATAGTCTGAACATAAGATTTTTTATGCAACCTTTCAAAATTTACTACAAAAACACATTGTGGAATGTTCTCAGTATATGGAGCAACAACTACAGGTAGAGAAGAAACACTGACAATTTTTGGATGATATACTGAGGAGATGTGCAGTGTGCACAAAATGCTGGGGAAACTCTGGCATTTAAATTACAAGGAGACTGGTCAGGCTGCATCTGTGAAGCATCTATAGGTCTGCCTGACCTGCTGAGTTCCTCCAGCACTTTGTGTGCGTTACTCTGGATTTAAAGCATCTGCAGAAACTCTTGTTTAAGATCTGCAACACTATAGCAATGGAAAACTTATTGAGTGCCCACTGCCATCACAACGAAACTGAACAACTCTGGAGTGTGCACATGCAGAGTTAAAAACTGACATCCACAGGTTGCTGTCAGTCATCTGTTCTTCGGCAGCTTTCTGCAATGCCATTTCAAAAATCAGTGAGCTGTTGAATATTTGAAGGTATTCAGTGAACTATTCACATTATCACACACTCTAAAAATGTTACTCTTTACTTTGCATGTTTTTAAATACACAAAGCTATAATTACTGTATTACATCTACTGTATGATCTTATACCTTATTTTGTCAATTGTTATTCCTTCCGCTAATTATTTAAAAGTGCTTTTGGAAGCCTTTTTATTGTTAGTGATCATTCAGCATTTGTCTTAAATCTTGTGCATGTTGCAATCGTGACTTTGAACACTGCCAAAAATATTTCACAATTTCATTCCAAGTAGATAATTTTTATTTTTGGCTTGGACACCACGAGAACTCTTCAATGCACTGGTTCACAGAATTCATCACTACGCCTTGGACATTCTTAGGACACCTTTCAAGATCCACCATTGCTTCACTGCTGAGTAGAATCCAGTCGGGAAGGATTACTCAGAGACAAGTGGCCTTAGGTTTTTCTCAACAATTCAAAGGATATTACTGGACAATGTTTGTTAACTCTCATCTCTTGCAATCAATAATTTTCTCAGAGAAGGTTAGGGTCCATTTATTTATGCATTCATGCTTGGCTTATCAAATTTTAAGTTTTGAGTTTGCACAAGTAGAAAAAATGCTAAAATAAAAATAGCTTCAGTTAAACATTACGTCTCAAAACTAAAAGCCCGTAATGTTTCTGAAGCTGTCATTAAAGAATTTGAGCTTTCACAAAACCTACAAAGCAACCAAATTGTACAACATACTGAAGTTACTCTGGCATTTAAATTACAAGGAGACATCAAATACAAACTCTTAATTTTACCCTGTTTACAGCAAGATTCTTAACATTTCATTATATCAAAAATGACACCAAGATTTCCCTGTCTCTGAATGCTCATTACCATTTACCTTTTAACAAATGCTCTTGAAAGTCATTATCTACATGAAGTCAGTTAAAAGCAAAAGGCATAAAGGTTACTTTAATGCTAATGATGCCTTCACAATATACTCAAGTTAATTACTATTGGAAATTGTGGTTCTCTTTTAATTTAATGGGGAACACTTAACGAAGAATCTGCTAGAACAGCAGAATTGACAAAAATTATTGATGGTCAACAGGTCTACTTGAACAAAGTTAAAGTGTTTTGCTATCAATTGTTATTGCACATTGGTAACTGAATAGACTTTTTAAATGAAACATCTGCTAAATTTTAAAAATTCCACACCTTTTATAAGGGTTTCCTTTCAGGAGTAACAACATCAGTGCCTTATAAAAATGGATTTTTTAATGCCCAGATGCATCAATGTAATTGTATACAAATGTTGCATCAATACTCCCAGGGGTAGAGGAAGTATCTGAACCACTGCACAATCTATTTTCAGAAGCTTATAAGCATAAACTACCAATTCAAGAGTAAACACGAGGACATCTTCAGATGCTGGAAATTCAAACAACACACACACAAAATGCTGGTGGAACACAGCAGGCCAGGCAGCATCTATAAGAAGAAGCCCAGTTGACGTTTCGGGCTGAGACCCTTCATCAATTCAAGAGTAATATTACTTTTGCAGAGTGAAGTCTTGGCAACATGAACTAAGTTGTAACTAGATTAACTGACCAGGTTATTCCTAAATTCAAAGTAAATTTATTATCTAAGTAGGTATACTATGTGCCTCCATATACCACCATATAGTTCTCTTGCAGGTATTCACAGTAAAAAAAGAAATACAGTAGAATCGATGAAAAATTACAAAGACTGGCAACCAGCCAATATGCAAAAGAGGACAAAAGAGCAAATGCAATTTTTTTTTAAAAACAATCAATAATAAATAAATAGATCTGAGAACATGAGTCTGAATTCCTGATTAGGAATAATTGCTGGGATAAAAAGGGCAATTTACCTGATCCTAATGAAATAATGCTAGACTGTTTCAATCCATCCAAAGAGTTTAACATTTCAGACAATAAAATAACTTTTTAACAGTATAGTACTTCACATCTGCACCTAACTGTGTACAACTTTCCTGGACATTACCCAGCTTAACCAAACATGTGCCTGTCTATAAAGAATTATTTATGAAAACTCCATTGAAATTATTAGCTTGTTTCAATTGTTTCTGATATCCTATTTTAGGTTCGCATCTCTACAGAATTTCTAAATTGTTTTTCCAAGCTCATAGAAGATATCCCCATGATCTGAGCAGGCTAGATGTCAACAAGAATGCATTGAACGCCTGACTCAGAGTTGGAGATCTCATTCCAAAAACAGAAGGTTTCCTTGTGGCAATTTAGGACTAGGTGGTTAACATTAAAACATTATCAACAGTGCAGAATAAAAGACCAATAAATTCAAGATGATAATGCAGAAAATGTAAAAGAAACCAGGAACACTCCAACATATAACAGCATCCTACAGCAGTTTAACTCAAATCGGATTACTCATGCATGCACCATCAAGTGGCAAACATGATTCACCAAACAACACAAACAAAATGCTGGTGGAACGCAGCAGGCCAGGCAGCATCTATAGGGAGAATTACAGTCAATGTTTCAGGCCAAGACCCTTCTTCAGGACTAACTGAAAGAAAAGTTAGTCCTGACGAAGGGTCTCGGCCCGAATCATCGACTGTACTTCTTCTTACAGATGCTGCCTGGTCTGCTGCGTTCCACCAGCATTTTGTGTGTGTTACTTGAATTTCCAGCGTCTGCAGATTTCCTTGTGTTTGCATTTTTATGATTCACCAAACTCTTGCTTTAAAATACAAAACATAAAAACACCACACCCTACTATAAATCCAAGCCTCATCCAGTTTTAGAGTCAGAGTCGCACAAATTATAATACAACCAAACCTTTATTACAGATAGGACAATCCACAATAACTGACCAGACATAATATTACAAGATAAATAAAGACAACTTATTTCATAGATTATAACCATTCCAAACACACATAACTTACAGAAATCTGTAAGTGGAAAAACTCCAGAAATATGTTGAATTAAAAGAACTGAAAAACTATGGAACATAAACAATGTATACATTGTCCCAACAGTAATATCTACAACTGGTATCATCCTAATATGCTGAATTGATAGAGGAAATTGAAAGACTATGAAACATGAACATTGTCCCAATAGCAATATCCACAAATGTTATCATTCCAACGTCACTACACAATAGCATTAAGTAATTAAGCCTACACATCAATATTTATGTAAATCTCCAGAGAGTCACAATATTAAACACCAAATTGTCTGAAAGTTCCAAGGAATTGAGAAACGAGTATGCTTGGCTAAGCCTGTACCCCAGGTTTACCACTTTGAGATAAGGGATAAATAAATAAATAATTCTGAGCGCATGGGCTGTAGAATCCTTGAAAATGAGTCTGTATGGTGTGGTATCAGGTGAGTGAAGTTATCCATGCTGGTTTAGGAGCCTGATGGCTGAAAGGTAAACTGTTCGTGAACCTGGTGCTGTGGGACCAAAGGTTCTTGTAACTCTTCCCTGATAGCAGAAGCATCCTGTGAAACAAATTTTGCCTGTGTGCCAGTCACATGACCTTAGCTTACGCAGTATCAGCCCTCCGAATTCTGACAGCAGGACTGACAGCACACTGCTGTTGCAAGCATAGTGTGGGCTGATGCTGGGTTGATTGACCTGTCCATTCCCCCCCAAGAAAACAAATGAGCAAAGTGACTCAAATTTATATTATTCTCCCTCCATATTCAGTTCTTCTTTTCATATTCCAAATAGTTGATGTGGCAGAATATTCTTCATCTGGCTTCCCCCAGGACAAAAAAGACTCGAGATTCATTGTCCTTCTAACCATCCTTATTGGCTATCACGTGTACAAAATTACGGGAAATTCTGTCTATCTGCCCATATTCATTAGCACTGAACTTTAGATGCTAAAATCATTTTAACCTACTTGCATTAATCTGGCTGGATTCCAATCACAGCATAGCACTGAAAAGGCACCGGGCTAACCCACTGCGCCGACTATCCCATAAATTGATGCTTTAATACAATAACCCACCATTCAGTCACAGCCATTCTTCCTGCATTAATTCCCCCCACAATAGTAATTGGGGTTTATAATCTATTCACAACAAGAAAAATAGCAGAAATTCAGCAAGTCCTTGCAGAGTCCCCGATACCGGCATCTCCCTTAAAAAAACAAGTTAGAGTTGTCAATTTCTACTCGGAGCTGTGGAGCAGTTTGCCGAGACTAATCGTAGCACCAAGAGGAATCCAGCAGCTGTAATGAGCTCCAAGATGTTCCAAGATCAGGAGCAGCATCATTGAAACCCATGCTATTTTCTCTACAATTAGGCTACAATAAAGGAAGAGCATTCACAATGTCACAGGACCGCAAGCACTGAGAACATTTGTGCTGCACCTTCCCTTTGAGAAGCAATAAATACAGCGATGTCAATAACATTACTGTTCCCTTTGAAGGTAAAGACCACTTAACACCACTATCAAATTTTACCATCTTCTGGGTGGCATGGGGGGTGGGGAAGAGGGGTGAGGGGCTGACTGCCCTTTTCAGTTATAATTAGCGCAATATCAAAACCTCAGCAGCCTTAAGATTGCTGTTTTGATAACAGATTAGCAGTTTAATTTAAAACAAACGCTGTAAACTTCAGAAGAAACAGCAATGATTGGCCATAAAAATTCAGCGACATTATAACAGAGTCAAAACACAACTATTAGTCAAAAGCTCAAGCGATTTGAAAAATTGTAGCAACAGTTCTTCTATTTAATAGAAATTTATAAGACACTGAAGGCTCTGTCAGCTCACACTGTATTTCAAAATATAATGAAATGTCTAATGTGCATAGCATTTAAAATGTCAAATCATTTCATTAACACAGAAGATAATGATAGCAGTAATAAATTAGGCAAAGGCTGTATCAAGCCATGAAAGACTGAGCTAATTATTTAGTGTAAAATCTTTAGGATGTTTGTGTTTAAAGCACAAGCAACTTCCACAGCATAAAGCTATTATACACCAGATGAAGACGAGCTAGTGAAATTTTATCTCTGCTACGGCTATTCATAAATCTTGTATCTAATTTAATTCGATCTAGTAGTTGCATCTGACTTGCTGCACCGCAATTTGATTACTGCAACCATACTTTTTAACCGCTGTCAGGAAAGACAGTACCTTATGTAAACATCTGCTACAACACATGCCGGCTTTCTAAAGCACTGGTGTTAAATCAAGCTACAAAGATGAATCTTTATTCTCTATACGAGAATGGATTTTCAATGAGATAACTAAGTGTTGCTTTGCTATACCAGAAAAAGTAGCAATGTTTCTACTCAAAAAAAAACACCACAAATAGAGTGCAGAGCAAAAGCATTTAAAAATAAATTCTTTGGATATGCCTTTGTGAAAGTAAATGCATGTGGATATATCAAAATGGTACTTAAACTTCATAAAAAGAAACCCAGGTCACTTCAGAACATTGCTAAACTAGCCTTAGTAAGGGCATTACAGTTACAGTGATTGGCATAATGCTTTGCAGTGCTAACAATCAGGGTTCAGTCCCTGCCACTGTTTGTAAGGAATTTGTATATTCTGCCATGACTGCATGCAGTTCCTCTGAGTGCTCTGGTTTCCTCCCACATTCCAAACAATGCGTTCAAGTTTAGTAAGTTGTGTACATGTTATGTTGATACTGGACATATGTCGACACTTGTGGGCTGCCCCAGCACATCCTTATTGGTGTAAATGGCACATTTCCTGTATATTTAAATGGATATGTAACAAATAAAGCGATGCTTTCAATTCTTTCACCTCCACCTGGATATATCTTTTCATATACCTCTTAGATGTTAAGATGAACTACTGACCTCAGTGTACCCAAAGATGATTCTGCAGTGCCTTGTTTGGTAGCTCTATATATATATACACATACACACACTTATTGTAGCTTAATGCACTGCGTGAAGCTTTGATCTATCTTGAACAATATGCAAGACACGTTTTCCACTACATATCATTTCACATGCCAAGAACAAATCCACATGAACACTGAATAGCTTGGTTTTGGTCCATTGGTTTTTATTTGCCAAAATTCCCTGTATTTGAAGTTTACATTACAGTAGAAAATAACAATTGCTTTTACCCTAAGAAAAAGGGGAAAAAACTGCTAGTGATAATTTGTCAGAATTCTACACGTGCATTTAGAAAGATTGGGGAGTGGGGGGAAAAAAAAAATCAGGATTTTGCCAAGTTTACTCAAGTTCTTTAAAGCAATGTGCTGCAGATAAGGCAACCAGTAGATCCACCACACTTAGATTTACACAAGGTATTTGATAAGGTTTGGGGGGGAAGAGATGCATCTCTACCAAAGGACGCTCAAGGCACTCCTTCCTCCACTAACCCGCAGGGAACCCTTGGGCTAGGTGTACGACCTGCTTAGCCTTTTCCAACCACCCCACCCCACCAGATCAGGGTCATGGGAGCAGGTGGTAGATGGTCATATGAGCAGCTGGTGCAAATCATAAGTCCTGGAAATGCAACCACTGACACAAGGCAATCTCTGAAGAATATTGACAATAACTGCGCTCATCTGCTTTGTAAAGACACTCCTTAGAAAAAGGCAATGGCAAACTGCTCTGAGATAGGATGTTACCTTGAAGTTGTGTAATACATTGGTGAGGAAGAAGAAAAAAATTGCCAAGAACAAGCATGGTCAGAGATAGATAAAGAAATAGGAACAATAACATGAAGAGGGTCTTCTTCAAAGGCAGTAATCCTTGCAGATTAGGTATGGATGTAAGACCATGATCATCTAAGTCATAAAACACAGCACATGACGATTATGATGATGATGAATTGGTAAGGTGCTATATAACAGATGACGGCAGAACAGATGAGCTCATGCGATTGTAGTTAATTATTGGCATGGATACAATGTTACCAGGTCACTGAAACCATGGCAGGCATAAATGGATCTTTTGCTGGTTGGCAAGTTGTAAGAAGTGATGTGCTGGGGTTTCAGCATTTTGAAATTTATATAAATGACTTCAATGAAGGCAAGCTTACTAAACTTGCTAATGACACAAAGACAGGTAAGAAGGTCAGAGTTATACAGCACAGAAACAAGCCCTTCAGACCAACTTGCCCATGCCAACCAAGCTGCCTACCACAGTTAGTACCATTTGCCTGCATTTGGGCCATATCGATCTAAAGCTTTCCTATTCCTGTACATATCTGAATAGCTTCAACATTGCTTACTTGTTCTGCGCATCCTCTGTGTGCCCCTTAGATCCCCATCATGTCAAGAGAATAGAAAGCAGCTACAATGGGGAAGATTGGTTAACTATGTGGCAAGTGGAGAATAATGTAAGAAAAATGTGCATTGTGCAGATAAATGGCTTCAAGGAGGAAGGACCAATATTCCTGTGGGGAAGCCCGTTTGCTCAAGTTGGATTTCAAAGGACATTCAGAAGGTGGTATGGGCTTTCATACAGACCATGAGCCCAACGTGTGAATTAAAGACAACTTGAAGATGAGCTCCAAGTTATGTGCACATTTGGACTGGGTTAACAGTAATGGGCCCTTTTTTTTCCATTTTCTTTTTCCAACTAATTGTTCGATAGAGCTGAAATTTGTAAATATACTTTCTTTATAACTGTATGCAGTGCACAGTCTGTTAATTCTTGCCAACGGGCAATTGGATGAGGGCAATAATTACACAGTATTCACATTTCAGGGTTCAAGTGGGCAAGACATCCCATCCTCCAGGTTTGGTGGGATCCAAGACATATTGGCTCAAGACATAAGAAGTCTGAGAAAGGTGGTTTTCTTATGCTGAGCCTGGTGGCTGTTAGCAAGGCACAAACAAGTTCCACCTCGAGCGATACTCGGAAAAAGGGGTTTCATCTTCAAATGGCAGTGGAAACAAGATCGTGTATTTTTGAAGCATTTCATTTCTTGCCAGGCAAGAGAAATTATGGAAGGCAGGTAAAGATCAAGAGGTGCAGATCCAATCAGATTAGCCACAATCTTGTAACAATCAAGTACCGCAAGTATAAAAGGCAAGTTGGCCTACTCCAAGTTTATTTCTAACAAAGACAACTAATTAGAGAACAAGTGAACTTCATTTACAATACAGATCTGTTTATATAGTGTTCACCAACAGTTCTAACAATGACATTTTCAAAATACATTGCAAATATTGTTAGTACAATTCTTCTTTCTGAACACTCATTTAAAACTACCATGGTATTTGCACATTTTATAATTTTCCTGGTTAATAAATTAGTACAAAACTGCTTGTTCCTTCCATTTTAAACTTAAGAAATGGAAGATTTCAGTTTAGTGTTGTGAAACTTGACTTCTATGTATTCAGTTAGATTTGCACATTGATTCTAACATTTGCAGTCAATTTAAAAACACAGCCATCATTAGGTCTTATAGTTACAAAATGTTGCAGCACAAAACAAGTGGACTACAGTATTCAAAGAAAATGTAGTTAAAATTGGAAGACAAGGAGGAAGAACAAACAAATCAGATTAAATATTAAAAATCACCAAAACATCAATCCTCTAATTCTCCACACAGCCTGGTCAGTTTTCAATATTTACTGCCTTTATTTTTACTTGTCCTTTTTGCTCTGTCAATTAAACTCATTTGTATAGCTTTCTAACTCATATGGTAAAGAGTTTTTATACAGATAGAGCTTTTACTTCTGATGACAGCAATAGCTCAGTTTCGTTTGTAGTTCTTGGGGATAAATGACACAGACAATGGAATTTCTCGGCACCTCGCAGTTAAAGCATATTACAATGCACATCAGCATTTTAGTTTATTATCTATTATAACTGAACAGAATTTAGCACAAGATGTAATAAAGTTTTAAAAACACAAAATATTATTAAAACAAAGATCCTGGTCAAAATCAAGTTTATTGACACGTGCATGACTACGTGTGCACAGATGCAATGATAAACTTGCTTGCAAGCTGCACTGCAGGCACAAAGCATCAGATAACCATATAACAATCACAGCATGGAAACAGGCCATCTCGGCCCTTCTAGTCCTTGCCGAACGCTTACTCTCACCTAGTCCCACCAACCTGCACTCAGCCCATAACCCTCCATTCCTTTCCTGTACATATACCTATCCAATTTTGGTTTAAATGACAATACCGAACCTGATTCTATCACTGCTACTGGAAGCTCGTTCCACACAGCTACCACTCTCTGAGTAAAGAAATTCCCTCTCATGTTAACCTTAAACTTTTGCCCCCTAACTCTCAACTCATGTCCTCTTGTTTGAATCTCTCCTACTCTCAAAGAAAAAAACCTATCCACGTCAACTCCATCTATCCCCCTCATAATTTTAAATACCTCTATCAAGTTCCCCCTCAACCTTCTTTCTTTTTCTATCTTTTTATTATTATTAATAACAAAATAAAATTGGTATATAGATAATGGGATTACAAGCGTACATATTTCAACTAACTATAAAAGATTAATACAATGATTACAGTATAAATGAGTATTCATACATCATAAAAGATACAATATACAATTAGACAAGGCAAACCTAGGTGTATCAATATAGAATAAAAAGAAAAAGGAAAAAAAAATCATTATGCAAAAAAAACTAATCTAAAAATCTAATAACTAATAGAGAATAAAAAAACAAAAAAGAAAAAAAGGGAAAATAAAAAAAGAGAAAAAAAGGGCTGTTTATAATATCTCACAAAAATACAAAATCATCAGTGTCGTCAACTCCTATCCTCTTGACATATATGAAATCAAAACTGGAAAATCAAATAGGCCTGGAACAGGGTCCTATTACATCATATGAAAATATTGAATAAATGGTCTCCATATCTTTTCAAATTTAGTAGAAGTGTCAAATACACCACTTCTAATTTTTTCTAATTTTAAACATAACATAGTTTGAGAAAACCAATGAAATACAGTAGGAGGATTAATTTCCTTCCAATTCAACAAAATAGCCCCTCAACCTTCTATGCTCCAAAGAATAAAGATCCAACTTGTTCAATCTTTCCCTGTAACTTAGGTGCCGAAACCCAGCTAACATTCTAGTAAATCTTCTCTGTACTCTCTCTATTTTGTTGACATCTTTCCTAAAATTCGGTGACCAGAACTGCACACAATAGTACAGTTAGATAAGTAGCATAAAATAGTTCACATATAGGAATCTCGAAATATAGATTATAATTTTACCACATCTCTCCCTAGCCCCTCAGCAACCATCCCATATCTCTCTGTCCAAGGCAAAAAGCCCTGCACCTCTTTCCAAACCTGTTATTTTATTCCCCCTCACTACAGAAAGGAAATGGAAGAGCTCGAGGCCTTATGCCAAGCAAATAACCTTTTCCTCAATGTCAACAAGACAAAAGAGATGGTTATCGATTTCAGAACTCGCACCACTCACACCCCTCCTACATCAGCAGCACAGCAGTGGAAACTGTGAGCAGTTTCAAACTCCTGGGAGGGCACATCACACACAACCACTCATGGTCCCAGAACACATCCTACAGTCAGGAAAGCTCACCAATGCCTCTACTTTCTGAGGAGGCTGAAGAGAGATCAACTACGCACATCCCTAATCACATCATTCTTCCAGATGCACAGTCCGGAAACTGCACTGTGACAGCCAGGAAGGCTCTACAGTGGGTAGTCAAAACTCCCCAACTACTTAGAGAACAAGCAAACTTCATTTACCAGCCTATCCACCATCAAGGGCATTTATACAGAATGGTGCTGGAAAGAGGCCAGCAAAACCATGAAGAATCCCAACTACTTTTTGTTCATGGACTTTTTGCCCACTCCCAGTGGAGAAGAGGCTGCATAGCATCAATACCAAGGCAACCAGACTCAAAAACAGTGACTTTCCCTAAGCAGTAACCGTAACTAACACACTCCACATCCCCAACCACCATTACTTTTATCATTGCTTGTCAGTCACCTTATAGTATCATTTCATGGACATGTGTGTGTGTGCCCTTAACTTCTGTTCCAGGGCACTGTCATGACAAGCTTTTTGCACTTTGACATTAAAAATCTTGAATCTAGAATCTGATCTCCTCATAAATTTCAGATTTTAGTTATCTCCTCCTGATCATACCTTCCCCAAACACCTTTGTTTTTGAGCAGCCTTTAACCTCCTTCATCCTGCAGCACCATGTTTTCTGTCATTAAATACTTTCTGGCCTCCTTCCTCTCCATCCCTTTGCCAATTCCCTACAAAACGAAGCTGATGAGAGAGAGCATGCTCTCTTCTCAATGTTGCTATCGGTAAGAAGGTACAAGAACCTCAAGACCCACACTACGAGGTTCAGGGAAAGTTACCACCCTCAACGATCAGGCTCCTGAACCAAAGGAGGCAACTTTACTCAACTTCACTCACCCCAAAACTGACCTGTTTCTACAATCTATAGACTCACTTCAAGGACTCTTCATCTTATGTTTGATATTTATTGCTTATTTTGTATTATTATTTTGTATGGTTGCTTTTTGATCTTTTTGTATTTGCAGTGCTGTCTTTTGCACATTGGTTGTTTGCCCATCTTGTGTGTGTTTTTTCATTGATTCCATTGTGTTTCTTTGTATTTCAGATGAATGCCAGTAAGAAAATGAATCTCAAAGTGGTATATGGTGACATATATTACTCCAATAATAAACTTACTTTGAACTTTGATTTCTAACGTTTCCTTTTTCTGATGAAAAATCATCAGACTTGAATTTTTATTCTTCAGGTGTTGCCTCATCTGATGACTATTTCCAGTCTATTTGTGATTTCCCCCCCAGACTGCAGCATCTGCCGGATTTCTCTTCTGAACAGGTAACACATTTGTCCAAGTTGATTTTTCAGTGTATTATAAAAAATTGGAGCTATGTCTCTATCAAAGGAGGTGCAAGGCTCCTGAGATTTTTTACACAGTACTGTATCTACTAAACGTTTACCAAAATTAACAAAAACTCCAGACTCGCAGATATTACTGTTTCAAGGGCAAATAGAGGATGGAGATGGACGTCTTTCCACGATGAGATTCAAACTGAATCAAAATTAAGCCAAGCAAAAATTATATAAAACAGCTCACAGTACTGTGCAAAAGTCTTAGGCACCTGAGCTATATATACACATGTGCCTTAGTACAGTACGTCCTTCAATAAAGCACCAGCTTCAGATTTGGAAGCCAACTCTAGAAAATGTAAAACAAGTTCAATTGTAAGACATTTTTTACTGTAATTTGCAAGAAACAATTGAACTCTTTCAGGTTAATGAGTAATCACATTTATTGTAAAGCCACCTTGGAAAAATATAAGCTTAAGTGGATCAGGATGTATAAATCATAGCATAACTGCTACCTCTGATGGTACCCTGGGTTGCCATCAGAATTACATCTTCAAAGATACAAGGAAATAGCAACCAAAATTCAATCCATAATGTGCTCAAAATATGGTTAAAAAGCCACAAGCACTCTGCTAAAATGTGAGCAGGTGGGCATTTATGCTCTTGGGAAAAGTTTGCAACATCATCACAAGCCATTTGCCCACATACAATGGAATGAATTATATATTTTCTTAAATATCCAGAGGGCCTTCAACTTGCAAATTTAATGAAAACACAAGTGATTCTACAGATCTGGGAATCCAGCGCAACATACACAAAATCCTAGAGAGACTCAGCAGCAACAACAGAGGGAAATAAATAGTCAATGCTTCAGGCCAAGACACTTCATCAGGACTGGAAAGGAAGGTGGAAGATGCTACAATAAGGTTGGGGGAGGTGAAGTAATACAAGTCTGAGGGTGAGATATAAAGTCAGGTGTGTGGGAGAGGGGGATCATGTAATAAGCTGGGAGAAGATGGGTGTAAAACGGATAGTGCAGAAGGAATCTGATGCAGAAGAGTGGACCAAGGGAGAAGCACAAGGAGGAGAAGTGCCAGGGGAGGTGATAGGCAAGTGAGGAAAAGATGTATGGGTGAGGGAGCCAGAGTAGGGAAATGAAGTGGGAAGTGGGGGGTGGGGGGGGGGGGGAAGAAGAGAGACAGGAAGAAAAAAAATTACCAAACATTGGAGAAATCGATGTGCATGTCATCAGGCTGGACAGAATACAAGATGTTGCTTCTCCAACCTGGGATTAGCTTGATCGTGGCAGCCATGGGCCCACATGTCCAAATGGGAATGGGGAGTGACTTGCAACGACTGGCCATCAGGAACAGATGCTTTTTGTGGATGGAGCAAAGCTACTTTACAAATCTGTTCCCCAATTTATTTCAGGCCTCACCACTGCAGAGATACCTGCTCCAAAGGGAGCAATCCATGTGTAAAATGGAGGGGGGTGGTGCTGGTGAAGACAGAAGCCCTATTTGGTTTCTGGGTCACATTGAAGTTGGTGAAAGTGCTCAAGTCAGTGCATCAGTTCTCCCAATTGAGAAGGTTCATTCAAATTAAAGCCACATGAGCAATCATATTTTATAGCTAGTCTGTTGCAATGCAATGGTTTGCAGACTAAACCAGATATCATTGCCCAAAGATTAGTGAACCACATGGATTTTATGACAGCTCAGAAGTCTAAAGATTACCTGCTGATGTCATTGTTGTTTTATCAGTGATTTTCAGATTTACTAAATTTTAATTCTCAAGCTGCTGTAGAGGATTGAATATCTTCTCTTCACTTCACCCAATCCTTCCCCACAACCAATTTTTGGTCTACATCTCTGTAATATTAGCCTAGTAAATTAAATGCTAGCCAAATGAACTTAAATAATATTACACTAATTCACCACCCCAGTTCAATTTGGATAAATTTTGTTGCTGCTCCGCACTTCAATTTTTTTTAATATATATGTTATCTGTACCAAAGTCTTCATCCACAATCCTAAACCTATTTCAGTCACTGTTATCTTTGTGATTTGTCACGGGGAAATCATAAAAGGAGTTATTGTAGCTTGCCTCCACCTGCCAGTGAATACTCCCTGCAGTCCTGACCCATTTATAAAAGCAGAGTTAAGGGTTTTGACAGATGGTTACAAAATCACTTCTCAGTATTCTCAAAATATTTCAGCAGATTACTGCCCTCTTCAACTCCAAAATCAATCTCAAGAAAAACTCAAAAAGTTTTCATTTTGGTAACTGTAAAAATACAGGGCAGGAAACTCAAATTATATAGTAAATGTCTTTATGAACTACAGAATTAAACTGAGCAAAGGTACAAGTTAATTAAGACACTACAGTGTCACAATGGAACTTTGGATTGTAGTCTCTGCAAACACCACATACACAAAAATGGGCCACACAGTGACTGATACAAACAATATCAACAGGATGGTCTGCAACAGGATGGAGCAGATTCATATTCAAAATCTCAATCAATGACCATCTGTATCTTTATTGGGAAGTCAGTAACATTAGTCATGGAGAAGAAATGTAAGCAAAGTGACTTTGATCATGGAACGATTATGGTGCCAGATGGGGTGGTTTGAATATCCCAGAAATGGCTGATCTCCTGGGATTTCCATACAAAACAGTTTCTAGGGTTTACAGAGAATGGTGCAAAAAAAAATCCACTGAGTGGCAGCTCTTCATTAATGCGAGTGGTCAGAGAACAATGGCCAGTCTGATTCAAACTAACAGGAAGGCAACCATAACTCAATCATGCATAACAAACAGTGGTGTGCAAAACTGCATTGCTAAACACACAACACAATGAACTTTGAATTGGGGGTGAGCTACAGTAGAAGACAATGAATACACTCAGTGGCCACTTTATTGGGTATTGTGTCATAATAGTCGGACATCTCATTCTCCATTTGTCGTCAGATAACAGTCATCAGCACAACTTTTATCATTTTATTTCTTTAATAGCCAGAGATCTTTCAATTGCTATTTTAAATAAACAGTGACTAAGCCTCCACAGCTGTATAATTCTTAAAATTGAGACTCTGCATGAAGGAATTCTTCTTTTGGAGTATTGTGTAGTTTTGGAAACCTAGTCAGACGAGAGATGTAGTTAAACTGGAAAGAGTGCAGAGATTATCGAGAGAGTTGCCAGGATTCAAGGGCCTGAGTTATAGGGACAGTCTGGCCAGACTAGCACTTTCTTCCTTGGAATGTTAAAAAAAAGGGGGACACTTATAAAGTGTTTAAAATTCTGCGAGACACAGATAAAGTAGACAGTAACAGCTTTCCGCCCCGCCCCCCCCACCCAAGGGTAAGGAGGTCCAAAACATGGGGCTGTGGCAACCCACTTCCCAGCGCACTCGAACCGGCATTGAGGCCGGTCCCAAAAAGGGCGCCAAGTCTGCTTCACCAGCAAGGGGAAAAGCCCGTTTGCGGGACGGGACTGTGAATATGCATGCCCAGGGAGGGCAGGAACAGGAAGGCTTTAAAGCAAGGCCGCGAAGTTTGAATAAATCTCTTTTTCAACTGCAACTCACCGACTACGTGTCGTTATTTCAACGCTGCGTGTAGTACACCGCTACAGATTTTGGATGAGAGAGCAAGTATTTACAAGGGATACTAGGGTCAACTTCACCCACACAGAATGTCGCGAGTATATGAAATGACTGGCCAGAAATTGATTAAGGCATGTGCAATAGTATAATTTGTGTAGTATCTGGTTAGGCACACTACATGGAGGAGAGGAGCTGGAGGGATGTGCCTTGAATGCAAGAAATTGGGACTGGATTGCTGGACAACATGGTCAGCATGGACTCATTGGGCTGAAAGGCTGTATTTCTCTGTGACTAAGTAAAACCTCCTGTTTATTGGCATCAACAACTTTTTTTAAATAAGCTCTTAAAAGTAGTAAACTGATAAATAAAATACTCAGTTGTGTGGTTAGAAACTTTGTTTAAATATTTCTAAGCTAAATGTCCATTTTTGTTTTAAATTTTGCTCATCTTAGGGTTTTTAAACACATTACTTAAAAAAACAATGCCTAAATTGTTACAGTATCTATCTTGCTGTTTACCTCTGCTAATTTTTGTTGCTTCTCTCTATAGATTGAAGTTACAATGAGGAAATGGAATACCTGAAAAGAATTAAAACTCAAAGTGCTAAGCCAACATACTTAACGCAAGTTAATAAGAAAAACAGTTATTTACTGGTGTTCTGTGATTTGGAGGTGACTTTTGAGTTAAGGAGCAAGAACGTCTACCAGCTTTAGCATCTCATTTATTACAGACCATTTCCTCATCAATATTCTCACACAATGACCTTAAATTAAAGGTCAGCTTAATAATTGAACATTACAATTGGGAGACGATCCAATAAAGCTTTAAAGACTGTACGATAATACGATAATACACCAAATATAATTACTGTACAGAACCACTGTCACACTTTCCAGACTGGCTACGTAAAAAACAACCATTGTCCATTCAAGTTGCCTGATGTGGCAAAGTTTTGCATCACTATTCACCACCTACTGCCATTTGATTATGGAAGATCTAGTCAGGGAAAAAAAACTAACTTTAGTAGTACCGATCTCAGAAAGGGCATGACCTGAAACAGCATTGGAAATCAAAGCCAAGTCCAACAGTTCAATCAATCAAGATAGCGGACAAAAATATAAGTGAAACATCCATTTTATAAGCTTCAGTTCAGCAAGCTGCTGGCCTAGATGATCTAGATGTTCTGGTTCTCAGTACTCCGAAAATCAGCTGGTGCAGGACTCATCAATATCAACTGTCTCCGTCAACTGATATGACATAGAACTCGAAGGCAGACAGGCAACAAGTATGATATTATTTCCAACATTGAAATAATCAAGTCAGTAGTTTTGTCAAGGAAGACTGAAGATGTGATTTTCTTAGCACCTCTCTGCAATTAGAAATTATATTCTCTTACAAAAAGTTGATGCTCTCAGCTTGGAAGCTGACAAGGAAGGGGTTAGTTTTATCTTCTGTAGGCACTGTTATCCAAATAAAAATGTTTTGTGTTTAATTATCATTCTACATATTTGGAACAGATAGTCACTCCTATGCAGTAGCAGGAGAATGTTGCACTTTCAGAGATGGTGTCAACATAAAACTAAACCCCCATCAGCCTTTCCTTCTCACAGTTGGATGGCACTATTTTAAGAGCACCGTTGTCCCAATGTTGTCTCCATTTACAACAGACATGCTATGAGCATTGCAAATGGGCAGAGAAACGTTTAATGTTGATCATCTTCCAAAGAGAAATAAAAACAATTAAATAAGTTATCAGGCAACGCACACAAAATGCTGGTGGAACGCAGCAAGCCAGGTGACATCTATAGGAAGAAGTACAGTCAATGTTTCAGGCCAAGACCCTTCGTCAGGACAGATTATCATCTTCTGTACTTACTGTTTCATAAAGCTTTTGTCAATAACAGACCAAGAAAGGAAAAAGGCTCTTGGTCCTGCATACATTAAAGTCATATAAACCAATTAATGTCTGTATCAGCTACTGGGAAATATCTGAATTAGTTATCAGCACAGTGTATTTGATAAAGATTCATTTTTATTCAACCTCTCAGCTATCTCAAGTTGAATGATCACCTACCCTTCTAAAAATATATTACAGTATGAATGGCTTCAACCAATATACACCCGTCATAAACTAAATATCTGCAATTAAAGATAAAGCTGGTTCAGTTTAATGTAATTGAAGCATACCCACATGTATACCACTAAAAGAAACAACATCCCTCCAGACCGAGGTGCACAACACAGTAAATATAACTCACACACATAACATGTGAAATATTACCAGAAATAAATCAATGTGTACTTACAATAAAAGTTAAAAAGTAAACAGTATAATACTTCTGGTGCTTCATACATTAAAAAGACCTGGGTGGTGGCAGAGAGTGTAAAGACATTTTATCAAGAAATTCTGAAGTTTGATTATAATCTGATAGCCAAAATGTTATTTGTGAAAATCAAAAGAAAACTGTACACTCAAGTATGACATGATCCTTATTCCTTAGCTAAGTGCATTTACACATTCTTGTTCAAAATGCATGCAATGGCATCAACTTAAATACGTGAATGGTTTATAATTACTGCTGTTCTAGGTAGCAAGTGGTTTCAAACTGATTACTTGCACTTCCAAAGAGTCATCTTCTCCACTCTATACTTTTCCTTAAGTTTAATGACAGATATTTTCCGTGTTCAAGTCTTGCCTATTGCTTTGGTACAACAGCATGCAATGCTAACTGTTTTCTCAACCACAGAGCCTAACCGCGTGCTGCACCTATCAATAGTTTCTGTATCAAAGATTAGAATAATCACTTTATCTAATGTTAAATATGCCAAGTTGATTCTGCCATTCTAACATATACAAGCTTACAGCTCCACATAATGCTTCCTTGTTAATTTTCAAACTATGTCTGCCAAAAGAGAAATTACATTCAGCTGGGAGGACAGTCAACATGAAAATTAATTTTGATGCTTCAAAAAAAAAATCAGCCACTCAAAAGGATTATGAAAATAGGAGAATAACATCAGGTGCAAAACAACCAAGAGGAAGAACACAGCACACTTTTGGGACATTGAACCAAGAGTAACTAACAGCACAAAAACAGGAGGACATGACATAGTGCATGCACTGAAGTTCCCCATTTATCCATTGAATCAGTACCAATTCCATGCCCAGTGTAATTGCATCAAAACTTCTAGGACTTCTTTTTCCTGTGATAACCTTTCTTCAGAAATTTCTTGATTCATTTTCAAAAGCAACAACTGATTTGCACCAATAAGCCCATGAATTCAGTTTTCAAATTCCTTAAATATTTTCTTTCCACCTAATTGTGCTTTTCATACTTTGTGGGTTTTTTTTTGCTTATTATAACATTAACCAGGGGAGATGATCTTTCAATTTTTTCCCAAATCATTCTCTGTAAGTTTTTGAAAACAGTTATTCTAGATGGAGAAAATAATACAACTGTACTTCATGGATATCTAGCAGTCAATATAATGGAGTCCCATCTAATTAGACAGTTCCAGGATAAACTGCTCATTATGTACATCACAAAATAGGATCATTTTTAGATTAGCCAAATTACTGCTGTAGATGGAAATGCAACCAAGTTACCATGACAAATTCATCCGTTTTTGATATTATTATCCAATCTAATTAATGAACATTTAATATAAGGGCAGGAAATTAATTAGGAGAATCGAAATAACCACTGGAGTTGTCTTTTCTGGATCAATCCATTAAATTCTTGTGCTATTCACTTGGAGGGAAGCCATCTTCTCCAGCTAGCATTATTAAATACAATGAAGTTTAACAATATATGGTGCATAGGTGCAGAAATCCTACTTCAGCAGCTGTTATACTCTGGGAAAAAAAACATTATTTTGCAATATGAACAATTCATTCATCCATTATGTGCTGTGATGTATGACATGGGCAATCATGGTCTTAACCATGACTGTTCTTGGCAAATATTAACAATCAGAATCATTAAAATCTATAAGCTCTGATTTCAGTATACACCTCTGTGTTTCAGTCAATCAATGTCATCAACATAAATATTACAAATTCTCAACCTAACAAAAGTGGAAAGCAAAGATTTTGTTAACACTTCATAATTCCAAAATGCTTTTAAAACCCATCAACTAGTATATGTTAATTGCTTTTACATTTATCTTAATTTTCACCATGGGCTGTCTAATGTGGAGTATTTCCCATATGCTCAAAAACAAATCTAAGAGAGCTGACTCTATCAACACTTGCAAAAAATTAATGCTACTGCAATTAGCAGCCTTCAAGTGATCCCCTCCCCCATTCCTTCCACTGTTTCATCATAAAATCACAAGTTAACCTATATGAACTAGCCTAATTCCTCTTCCACAGACTGCCTGTCAAAAAGCAAGCTGTCTAATCCCCACCACTTTTTTCAAAAGCTCCTGTTGTCAAACTTATTTGTTTGTAGCTACCTTTCCACTGCTCTTCTCGCACTTCTGTGCCGGGTCATTTACAAATACACACAGGCACACAAAATGAGACCAACTACAAAAAAAAGAGACCACTAAGTTCCTACCTTAATTTGACTTTATGAACAGAATGATAATTGTCTCATTACACTCTTCAACGCAACTAAACTGTATGCATCATCAAAGTATTTCATCAAAAAGCAGCTGGAGGCTGAGGCAGATACATATGTATAATTCCGGAATAAATACTTGGTAAACAACTAAGGATTTAGGCACCAATTATGCACATTCCATTTATAATATTAGCTTTCAGCAGAATATCAGGCAATGTACTGCAGGAAAAATGCTTAGAATAAATATCCTTTCATCTTTAACAATGCACTTCTCAAGTGACATGGTTAATTCATCACTTTAAATTACTATGATCATCGGCACCAGACCTGTAACCACTAGTACACACCCTGCAGTAAAACAGCTGAAAATTCTCAGGAGATGCAATCCAACTTTCAAAACGACCAAGTGTAGATTGGTGTCCACTGACCCCTTGAAGTTGCCTGGGTGCATAGCCACACAGTAACTGAAATACCCTATGTTGCTGTGCAGCTGGAATTTTCTTTTATATGTTAATACTGAAGTGTCAGGCAGTTTTCAAGCCGTGTAAAAATTTCCTGCTCAGAGCAATGGTTGGCACACTCAGATGTAAAAAAAATTTAGGAGGGAACATTTAGATGAGTTAGTGTGGGCACAAGATACAAAGTTGTAGCTTCAAATAATTCACATCAAAGAAATCAGAATTCTAAAAACAAATTCAAGTAATATGAGATGTTATTAAAATAGGAAGCAGTGGTATTTATGTAAAAAAAGATTTGAAAAAAAATTCTCTCCCAGATCAGCAACTCCAAATTAGAGGTCTTGAAAGCATTGCAGGCAGCTGCTCCTGTAATTCTATTAGATCTAAAGGTGAAAGATGATACTGCATTTAATTGAAAAATGGTGGCACATTGGGTTACAGTGTCATTTTCAATATGGGAATGCAGGGCACTGAGGTTATCATCACACCAAAAGAATTCTGTGCACATCACCACTGCAATTTCTGGGCTTTACACACAGTAACTATGGGCAAGTTCACACAAACAAAAAAAAAATGCACTTCTTGTGCCTGCTTTGTTTCTCAACAAGGTCAAACAATGTCTTAATATCCTCACCACCTTCCTGTACTGATTCCATATTTGTTGATTTCCTGCATGGCCAAAGCTATCAAACATTGGCTTCAATATTTGTTTAGTCAGTAACTTAACTTTCACAGAGAGTCTGGTTACACATCTTCTAACATCTACTGCACCTTTGACCAGCCACTGGACTTCCAAGGTGAATGGTCCAGAATTCAAACCCAGCCAGGTCCCAGCCTGGGCAGCAGCAGTATCTGTGTGAAGAAAGGCCTGGCAATCTACTTCCATATCTTGCCATGAAAACCCTTTGGACAACTACACTGTCCATAGGGTTGCTGAGTCGACAGTGATGCGATGGCACTCTACAACAAAAACCGCACTGAGATGAATAATTCCTTCTAATCTCTACCCAGAATGGCTGCCTCTAAACACCCAGCTGAGGAAAGCAGAATCAGAAACAGTTTTATTATCACTGACGCATGTCATAGAATGTGCTGTTTTGCTGCAGCAATACCTAGAATATACAAGTTACAATAAGAACATACAAAAATGAACAGGCTCCACATCTGTTAAATCAGACCTTTTCATTTTTCAGAGCTCAAAAGGACAATGCACCCCTCTCCATCACCCCCTTCTTCATCCTATCCCCAATTGTGCCAGGTTCAATCGGCTGAACCTTCACTGCATTTCTTCTAATGCAATTACATTCTACCTCAGGCTCAGAAACCTGGCCTTTATACATTAATATAGAAGCAGACATCAACTACATTTATTATTTTCAGAACTAGCATTTACAAAGACTTCCAAAGCAAGTCATCAGATCAAGGGAACCTATCACCTTTCAATCCCATTTCGCTGATAGTTGTTCTTGCTCATGCTTAATTCTTTCATCCATCCTTGACCTGTTGTGCTCCATTTCTTCTGGCATATTTTCTGTGCCTTCATACTTCTGGTTAATTTCTTCATTCCACAGGAGAGACTTGTATCTTCACGATGCAACAAAGAGATGATCTTGGAGATTCACAATATAGCGGAGAGGCGATCTCACAGAGACGAAGGAACAGTTACCGATGTTTGCAGCTGTGGAGTACCTTTTCCAAAGAGTCCAAAAAGAGCGAGATTTCAGAGTAACTGACAGGGAATATCCCTTTCACCGAAATGGGTCACCACACAACACCCGAGACCATGCAGGGGTTAACCAAACGTGTGTGCCGCAATCCAGGTATGGACTATATGAAATGTCAGTCACATTCGAAATGCACAGAGTGCTGCCGGCTAACCCAATCCCTTGGGTTCATTCGAAGCCTGCACTCTCACTCTCTCTTTCTGTCAATTCCTTAACGACTCCTTACCGAGCGGCTCCTGATTTCTGGCAATCAGTCTGTTTCTTTTTTTATAACGTCGGTATACATCATCAAGTGAAGCTTAAAGAAATGAAATTACGGATCCCCAGCAAAGCAAAACAACTACATCACACTTAGTAAACTAAACTAATATCATGTGAGATCCACAGGAATTGAAACTGTGGACCCATAACATTTCTCACGAGATAATTTTCAATCTTGCAATTGATCCTAAAATGTTCTCCATCTTCAAGCTTGCTGCTCCAACATTTTAAATCTTTTAGTTGATCTAATAACATTTTTACATGTCAACCAAGACTGCACCATATTTTCTGTTCAAGGACTAGAGGGATCTATTCATTTAATCTCAACTCATATCAAATTTTTATGTTAACCATACCATACATGTTAATGTAGTTCCCTAAATTTCCATAGCTAATTTGCAACTCGTTCCTTTGTAGCTTACTCTGTTTACATTTAAAACTCCTGTTTTCAATTGAATAAAATCATTTGGCTTCTTTGAAATAATCACTCTCCACCTAAAGTCTCTCAAATTGGTGCCGGTGAAGCACAAACAAAACAATAAATTATTTTGCAAACACGAGGAAATCTGCAGATGCTGGAAATTCAAGCAACACACACAAAACGCTGGTGGAATGCAGCAGGCCAGGCAGCATCTACAGAGAGAAGCGCTGTCGACATTTCGGGCCAAGACCCTTTGTCAGGACTAACTGAAAGGAAAGATCATTTAGGAAAGGAAAACTATTTTATTAATCACACGTTCTCCTTTAATACGATCACTGCAATCAATAGCCTGTAACCTCCCTTTTGGAATTAAGCTTTTAAGCTGCCTGTATGACCTTGCATTTTTGCAATGAGAACTGAAGTCTCAAAGGAACAGGACTGCTGCAGAATGGCATGTATGGGCCAAATTGAGGTAGTGTGGCCTGGGCCCAGGAGCAGAGAGTGAGCCAATGTTTGGCTATTGCTGGAATGGACTTGAAGACGATTCAGTGCGACAGAACCAGGTAAGACGAATGGAGGCGAGGCAGAGTTGAGGTGGTGGGGCCTGGGGCTGAGAGTGAGGAAAAGCCCAAAGGCTTGACTAATTTAAGTGCCGGGTCAAATTGGAAAGGTTGGGTACAAACTGAATCAAGGTGGGGGGGGGTGCTGAGCCTGAAAGTGTATTGAAGCAGCAGTGCATAGATCTGAGAGCAAGGACAAACTGAGGTCTGGACAATTTAAGTGTTACTCCACATTGAAAAGGTCAGGGTATTGGAGTCAGAGGTGAAGGACAGGCCAGTTTGGCTTGTTGCTCTGCAATGTTTATTCATCCATGTGTTGAACTGAGGCTGTGGCCTGCAACTAATGGGTTCCTGAACCAGCTGCAATGATGACTGGCTTCGTAACTGTGGATTCACTTTCATGAACTTCATTTCTGAATTTGCCTGCTTTTATTGTTGGCATGAGTTTTTTTTTCCAGCACATTTAGATGTCGCATGATCTTTTTTTTAAATGGGTTCTATTGGGTTTCTTTATTTTGTGGCTGCCTGTAAGGAGACCAATCTCAAGCTGGTATATTGTAAACATCCTTTATAATAAAGATACTTTGAACTTTATCTACCATGTTATAAACTAATTCTTTTACTAGACTTAAAATATCCTCTTTACCTTGTTGGTGCTTTCACACACTTCACATTCATCCAAGACACTCCCATCAATTTGTGCTGCACACTATTACTGGACATTTGGTCTGTCCTAATTGTAAGAACACACTGGATTTCTAGCATCTACAGAATCTGTGTTTCCGATCTGCCGCTCTTCTGTGAAGCCTCCACACTAACAGTGTTCATGGGTTGAATGTCTATTTAGGAATCAGATGGCAGAGGGGAAGAAAACTGTTCCTGAATTGCTGAGTACGTGCCTTCAGGCTCCTGTACCTCCTCCCTGGTGGCAACAATGAGAAGAGGGAATTACCTGAGCAATGAGGGTCCTTAATAATGGACACAACCTTTCCGAGGCTAAGCTCTTTGAAGATGTCTTGGACCCATGATGGAGTTCACTATTTTTACAACTTTCTGTAGCTTTTTTTGATTCCCTCTCCCTCCCACCCCCAACCAATAACAATGAAGCAGCCTGTCAGAATGCTCTCCACTGTAGATCTGTGGAAGTTTGAGTGTTTTATGTGACAAAATAAATCTCCTCAAACTCCTTACAAAATATAGCCACCATCTTGCCAGCTTTATAGCTGCATTGAAATATTGGGACCAGGTTAGACCCTCAGAGATCTTCACACCTCGGTACTTGAAGCTGCTCACTCTCTACACTTCTGATCCCTCTGAGGATTGGTTCACATTCCTTGTTTCTGATTCCTCGATGAGAATCAGTTTGTGTTCCGTGGGTCAGATGCTGCCTGACCCACAGACTTCCTCCAGCATATTGAGGTGACATTTTCATGAACTAGAACGACATAAAATTCAGACATATACATGTAGTTTTGATGCCCTTGGGTTTCCATGTTAGATTTCAGGGGTGTGTTGAGTGCTCATGAAGATATCCAGAGACTGACTACAGGTCACATTACTGGTAGAACACAAAGCCAATTGTGTCTTGAAGATGGAGAGACAAATAGGTTTTGATTAATCAAACCGCTTTATCTTAGATAACATTGCAATCTTCTGTCCTGTTGCAAATTATCCATCAAGCAGAATGCAGTCACAATGAGGACAGAGGAGTTTCTGGGAGAAGTATCAGGAAGCAGATTCAAAATACAGTATTAGGCTTTTGAGTTATCCTGCTGGTGAGGGAGTCAATCCGGCTATCAAAATGGCTATTTTGACATAAGGGATGGGAGGTGGGTGAAATTAATTACCAATTGTGAGATTATGACTGAAAAAAATGAGCATATCTACCATGGACCTTACTAAAGATCAGTATGGTTTATACTTGTCTGATAGATATTACTTATCAAATCAGCTTTTCATTAGACAATCATTTCATAATGAAATAAAACATAATTGAAAGCACAATTACCAGCAAATATCTCAACCTTTGCTCCACTTCACAACAATCTCCATTTCATAAAATGTAGCTTTCTAAAATTGATGTAGAAAATGCCATTACAGTGTGAATGTACTTTAATCTTCTGATGAAGTCACAGATGAATGAGATGATTATAGTTTGGTCTGGAATATTTCAAAAGGAGAGCCTCAGAACAATGTGCAGGTGAGATGTAGAATATCCTTTAAACAAAAACAACTATTTTCTGTATTCCACAAGACTCCAGCATCTGAAAGTTAGCCCCACGGTATATGCTGACTGATGAATAAATACCAAGATGCTATTGCCTGACTGAATAATAAAGTTATAAACAGGACAGCTAAACAAGGCATGGTAACAGGAAAGAATCAAATTACGGTACAAGTTCAAAATGGAAATTCCTGCTATAACTCTCACCAAAAGATGAAATGCCAGAGGCGTATTTGACATTTTTTTTCTTGATGACTGCATGCAGCCTCTTGGTCAGCTAAGTACAAAATGATGATTATCTTGGAAACCATGCTGTTGAGAAAAAGGACATGATTGGTTTAAACCAGAACCTTTCCAGTGTCTTTGTATGGGAATGCAAAATGATACCAAACACTAGGAGCCAGAAGTACAGTACTATGCAAAAGTCTAAGGCACATATATATAGTCTGGCTTCCTAGGACTTTTGCACAGTACAGTCGGCCCTCCTCATCCGCAAATTCAACCAACTGCGAATCGCAAAAACCCAGAAGTGCTCTTCCAACACTTGTTGTTGGAACATGTACAGACTTTTTTTTCTTGTCATTATTCCCTAAACAATGCAGTATAACAACTATTTTACATAGCATTTACATTGTATTAGGTATTATAAGTAATCTAGAGATGATTTAAAGTATACAGGAAGATGTGCATGGGTTATCATGGATTGGGATCGAAAAAAGTCGGAAGTCCTCTTACTAAGCAAGTTGGAACAGGTACATCCAGTATTATTTAGCGTCAGTTAGTCAAACGTTTGCATTCGCATACAGTATATATTTTACCTTTCTATGCATATAAAACACTTAAGAACGTACGTTTCAGCGCCGGGCTCGGGAAGTTCCCAAGTTCGATTTAGTGACAGATCGCTATGGAATGCGCTCTTCACCGTGCCAGGTTGATGTGGAGGAGCAAAAACCCAATAATTAAACCACTGCGTTGCTTAGTAATAATTGCAGCTTTCATCAGGGCACAGCCTTTCTCACTTTATCCTTTAAAATTGTTCCGATCGTTGACCGACATAGCCTAACACTTTTCCAATGACCAACGGCATTTCACCTCTTTCCGATTGCTTCATTATTTCCACTTTATTTTCAATCGTTATCGTGATTATTTTCATGAACAGAAACACTTTGGATTCAGATCTCTGCCACTAGGTCCTAATGTCCATCTCACTGAGACACGTTAAAAAAAGTCTTGGGTTCCGCTGGGTCCTAAGATCCACCACACTGATACAGGTTGAATAAGGGACTTGAGTATCCACGAGTTTTTGTATCCGCGAGGGGTCCCGGAACCAATCCCTTGTGGATAAGGAGGGCCGACTGCATTGTATTTGTCAACACGGAGCAGAAAGCCACTTTGTAACTCTGGTGAGGGCAAAGGATGTTGGGAATGTTGAGAGTGGAACACCACAGGAGGGGTGTGGAACAGGTTGCAGGAAGAATGCCAGGAGTGGGAGGGTGGCACGGGTGCATACACACCCAGTCCTGAGACGCTGGGCAAGGTCACTTGATTCCAAACAATCAGTTTATTGATTACAGAATGTCTGTCTGGTGCTTCCTGCTCCCACCCCTCTTCCTTTTCCCAGCCATGTTTCCCCTCTCCCTGCCCTCTACCCACCAAGCTGACAATAGAGACCCATATCAGAACTGGGTTTATTACCACTCAAAATATAATGAGTTTTTTTTGCCGCAGCAGTACAGTGCAATACATAAAATTACAACAGTACTGTATCAAAGTTTTAAGCAGCCAAGTTGTATATATTTGTGTCGAACTTCTGCTAGTACTGTTAATCTCCTGTTTTATTTGAAAAAGCAATTAATAATTCAGTTCCCTTATTTATCCCTTTCCAGAATGAATAAATGTTTGAAGCGTTACTGTTTCTACCAACCTCTTGAGCAGTTCATGCCATCTGACAGAAACTGGCTTCATGTGAAGCACATGGGGGGGGGGGGGGGAAGAGAATGCCTTTTCATTCTTCGAGTCTTTCATGAATGCTGACATTTCCATCAAATCTTCCTAACCGGAAGAGCAGAGTTTGTGCAGATTGGTAATAACTACTCCACTCTGCTGACAATCAACACTGGTGCACCTTAGGGAAATGGGCTTATCCCACTGCTACTTTTTACACCAATGACTTTGTGGCGATACACAGCTAAAATGCCAACTATAAATTTGCTGATTGTTGGCAGAATCTCAGATGGTGATGGGAGGACATACAGGAGCAAGCTATACCAGCTAGCTGTGTGGTGTTACAGCAACAACCTTGCACTCAAAGTCAGTAAATCCAAAGAGCTGATCATGGACTTTGTAAAAAGTAAGATGATGGAGCGCATACCAATCCTCAGATGGATCAAGGTTGGACAGAGTGAGCAATTTCAAGTTTCTGGATGTTAATATCCCGAGGGACCTAACCCAACATATTGATGCAGCTAAAAAGAAGACAAGAGAAAAGCTATAATTTATTAGGATTTTGAGGAGATTTGATATAAGACCAATAGCACAGAAGCAGAATTGGGCCATTTGGCCCATCGAGTCTGCTCCACCATTCAATCATAGCTGATCCTGCCTTCCCCTCCTCAGCCCGACAGTATAGGTATATTAGATAATTAAATTAAATTAGTGCTAAAACAGAAATAAAAAAGCAGTAAGGTAGTGTTCATAGGCTCATGGTATGTCACATAAGACAATCAAATTTCTGCAGATGTATCATGAAGAACATTCTGATGGCTGCATCACCTGGTGGGAGGGCAGGCTACTGCACAGGATCAAAGTTAGCTGCAGCGAGTTGTAAAATCAGTCAGCTGCATCATGAGGTACATTAAGGTTGCATCCGTAGTATCCAAGACATCTTCAAGGAGCAGTGCCTCATTGTACCATCAGGCAAAAGGTACAGAAGCCTGAAGGTACACAATCAACAATTTTAGGAACAGTTTCTTCTCCCTGCTATCCGATTTCTAAATGAACTTTGAATCCATGAACACCACCGCACTACTTCTTTAATCTGTTTTTGTACAACTTATTTAATTTTTTAATATACATATATCCTTAATGTCATTTCATTTCCCCCTCTATTATGTATTGCATTGTACTGCTGCTGCAAAGTTTACAAATTTTGTGACATATGCCAGTGATATTAAACCTGATTCTGAAATCCTATCATCACTTTTTCTGCTCCAAGAACCAGATCAGCTTCTTCAGTTTATTGTAACTTTCCTTGAGTCTTCCAACACAGCATGGTCTTGTTGCTTTTCCTGGTGCTCACAACTGAACACAATATTCCAGCTGAGGCGAAATTGATGACTATCTATCATTAACTTCTTTTAATTAATATTCCATTTCCATGTTATTAAAAGACACACTGAATTTCAGTGGATGACCACAGACTTACTGAGCTGATATTAAATCTATTCCAGTGCACATTTCTATACATCATGGGTAAACATTAGAATTAATGCCTGTGTGCCCAAGTCTTCAGAATATTTGCAGAAGAGCAGTCACAAAACACACCTCTGCAAAATGTAACAGTGCTGCTCCCTCCAGTCTCTAAATAAACTTTTCACTGATACTCTCTGCCTATTGTCCCTCAAATTTGCGTCCCATCTGTCAAAGATGTTATTTTGTTTACTTTCCAGCATTCTGTCAAATATGCTTTGTAAGTCTGCTCGAACATCAGACCTACTTATACTTAAGGCCACCAACTTCCTTTAGCTTTCCTTGTGTTGTGCTTGCTTTCTTTTGATATTAACTCAAACCTTTTCTCATACCTGTCCTGACGAAGGGTCTCGGCCCGAAACGTCGACAGTGCTTCTCCCTATAGATTCTGCCTGGCCTGCTGTGTTCCACCAGCATTTTGTGCGTGTTGTTTGTATTTCCAACATCTGCAGATTTCCTCATGTTTGCCCTTTTCTCATACTTTTACTTCCCCCACTTTTTAAAAATCTGTTCAGTCATTTCTTCCAGGAGATTTCAGGAATTAAATTTATAGCAATAAGTACAGCACATCATAAATTTTTCAGCCTCAGATGGGCCATCTTAAACATCATTTGAAATTAATAATTCTTAACAGTAACTTCAATGTCAATTAAAATGAGATTCAAGAACTAATTTTCTGTAACAGTGAATAAAACTCAGATCTTAAAGTGAGGTTGTCATTCAGTTGTCTGAATTCAAATAGATGGATTCACAGGTTTTAAAAAAATACATTTTGCATTAAATTACTATTATCCAACTGATCAAAGCAAAAGGCATTAACAGACCAAATTCAACTTGCCAAAAATATAATAAGACTAAGAATTTTAAACATCTCATTTACACCATACAGCTTAATCTGCTTGAGGACATGAATTACAAACAAGCTACAAGCTCTTAATAATACAATTACATTAGATCCCTTCAAACTTGAACATAGTAAAAATATCAACAAGTTATCACAAAGATTCATCTGTTCTGAATAGAGTTTACCAAAATCTTACGCACTATGCCAAGAATAAATTGAGCAAAAGAACTTGTTAAATTGCTTAACTTTGTACATGTGCATTGGTAAAGATGTTGTGGAACACTTGATTCCACCACAGCAATATGTTCAAACAGAGCCAGCACTGCACAGCAGAGAAACAGTACCTTCAGCCCATGTCAATGTCCACCATGCTCATTCATAAAATTCCCACTTATCTGTATTAATTCATATCCCTCTACATCCTGCTAATTCAAGTGTCTGTCGAGGTGCCTCTTACATTCCCAGCTCCACCACCATCTCTGGCAGCTCATTCCTAATATCAACCACTCTGAAAAAAAATTACCTCTTGAATTCCCTTTAAATCACCTGGATTTGACCGCAAACCTACATCCTTTAGTTTAATCAACCCTAATATGGGAAACAGACACTGGCCATTTATCCTATCTATGCCTCCCGATCTTACATACCTCTGTCATCCTTTGCTCCAGGGAAAACAGAACCTACATCTCCAATCTCTCCTGATAACTCTAGTCCCTCAATCCAAGCAATGTCCTTGTAAATCTTTTCTACACACTCTCCATCTTAATCACATCTTTCCTGTACTGTGGCAACCAGAATTACACACAACACTCAATGCATGAGCCAAAGGCAGCAAACATCCCATAGGCCTTATTAAACATTTCATTTGCCCGTGGTGTCAATTTCAAGGAGGTTTGTACTTGTACCCAAGATCTCTCTCCTCAACACAACCCAGAGCTTTGTCATTCACAGAGTATGACCGTGGCTGTTTTTACTTAAAAAAAAATGCTTCACTTCAGATTTGTCAAGAGTTAAATTCCATCAGCCTTTCCCTTGCCCACATCAGTTGATCTGGATCCTGTTTTAACTTTCATTGTCCATTATACTACTAATTTACGTGTCTTCTATACATATACTAATCATGGCATGTGCAGCCTCACCCTAATCAAAGAGTGTGCTCTGATCCTTGCGTCACCCTCTCGCATCCAGGCATTCCATCAGAAATAAAGCCTCTGCCTCAAACCACCAAACCAATTTTGTATCCAACTGGTGAGCTCACATTCTAATCTTCAACATCAATCTACCATATAACAGCCTTGAGGTCCATCTCTTACAACCTTTGTGATCACCACTTCAAAAACAATTTAAATCAAATTTGGGAGACGTGATCTTCCATTCCCAAAGCCATGCTGACTATCCCTAACCAGCCCCTGCCTTTACAATTATACATACATCCTGTCTCTCTGACTCATTCATCCCTGCAGCCCTTCTGAAATAAAGACAGTGTTAGCCATTATCCAGTCTTCTCATACCTTGCCTGGAGCCCAACAGTTTCCTTCCTTGCTGCCAAAAACATTCCAGAATACATCTAGTCAAGCCCTGGAGATACTGCTACCTTTCTGCACTTGAAGAACTCCAACTTCTTCATAATGTTGATGTGCTCTAGGATATCACTGTTCCCTCCCCTGAACTTTCCAGCTTCTGTGTTCTTTGCCATAGTGAACTGAAGTATTTAAGTCCTTGCCTATTTTTTGTGACTTCACACAGAGTACCAACTGATTCTTATGTGTTCCTACGCTCTCTAACTACCCTTTTACTCTAAAATATATTTATAGAAATTCTAGGGAGCCTCCTTTATCTTAACCAATCTATTGCCTGCCTTCCTTCGTGCTCTCTTACATTCCTCACCAATGGGTTCACTTCATCCTTACTACCTATCCTGAAATATCCCTCTTTTTTCCCCAACCAGATACTCAATATCACTCAAAGATTTGCTAAACCTGTCTGCCTTGCCTTCCCCAAACAGAACATGCTTCCGCTAAAATCTTCCCATCGCACATTTAAAATCATCCATTTACGACATTTCACTCAGAAACAGCCTATCCCAATCAACTTTTGAAAGATCCCTTCAAAGTCAGCCTTCATCCACTTTAACCCAAGCAGCAATCTCATCTTGCCATAACCATATGGAAACAAATAGAATTATGGTCACTCGTCCCAAAATGCTCCTCCAAAGAAATGTCACCAGTAGCATGGCCTCACTGCTGCAGAGGTCGTCAAGTAGGGGCATCTACATTTCTTCAGAGAAGTTTCCTCAACAAATTCTACTCCAATTTATCCATTAACAGATGCTGGAAATCTCGAGGAACACACACAAAATGCTGGAGGAGCTCAGCAAGACAGGCAGCATCTATGGAGGGACTAAGTAGTTGACATTTTGGGCCAAGACCCTTCATCAGGACTGAAAAGGAAAGGGGAAGAAGCCAGGAGGTGGGAGGAAGGGAGGAATACAAGCTGGCAGCAGATAAGCAAAACACAATAGAACAAAAGACACGTACAAAACTTTTCTCATCAATCCTGAAGAAGGGTCTTGGCAAAAAAATGTGGACTATATTCATTTCCATTAATGCCTCCTGATCTGCTGAACTCCTCCAAACATTACAGTAATCCCAGACAACTTTGGGGAAGCTAGTATCTCCTATTATATACAAACCTATTATTCTGACAAACATCCCTAATTGCTCAAACTGTATGCTTCTTGAATTCCTGCTGTTTATTGCATAAACCATTTATTTCTAAGTGTCACCCATTTAGCCTCGCTGCACATTCCTCTTAGGGATATCCTCCAAGTACTACAGTAATGTACTCCATAAACAAGTAGTACAACCTTTCCTGCTCCCTCACCATGCCTTTATGACACTGTACAACTGGAACCCTAAACATTCATGTGCCAGTCCTGCTCATCCTCCAACCACACTTCCATAACAGGCAAAATATCACAGTCCCATTTGCTGATCCACTGCTCGCAATTTAAATCTGTAACTTGTCTAACTTTAAAAACTCATGGCAAAATCTGAAAATGAAGTGTGCTTTCCAGGTAAAAGCACTAGACCAGGGGTCGGCAACCCGCAGCTCCGGAGCCGCATGTGACTCTTTCATCTCTGTGCTGCGGCTCCCTGTGGCTTTGGAAAATAAATGATGAGTATTTAATTAAAATGTATTTTATGTTAGTTTGTTATTTTTTGAAATGTAATTCTAAATTTGAAGATTATGGTGATCTTGTACAATCTAAATAAAACGTTGTGGCGACCCATTTCCTGGCACATCCGAGCCGGCTCACAATTAGCCAGCGTTCTGGTTAAGGGAGATAACCTACGGGAGTTTGTGAGTACGTGTTTTTTGGAGCATCCGCGCCCACGGGGGGAGGGGGGGAGGGGGCGGGTTGAGGGAGGCTTAAAAGCAAGGCTGTTTAGTTCGAATAAAGTTATCTTTGACTGCAGTTTACCGACTCCGTGTCGTTATTTTAGCATTGCGTGTAGCACACCGCTACGACGTGTTTTTTTTAATCACTATTAATATACGTCACCACTGCCAATGCCTGACACCCGCCAGTGCGCGATTTCTTTTAATTTTTCGATCCAAGGTAGACAAACTATCGAGTAACCTTCAACCCAACGTCTTTTTTTCGGAGTTCAAAATGTTTTTGTTGCATGCAGAAATGTAATTTCGTTTTCTCTGCAGGAGTTCATCGATTTCATAAATGCAACACATTATAGTTTGTTTATACATAGCATAAAGGCAAAAAAATGTTGTATGCAGTATTATTTCATTTTAAATGTCAAACGGGTTTTGTGGCTCCCAGTGTTTTCTTTTCTGTGGGAAACGGGTCCATATGGCTCTTTCAGTGGTAAAGGTTGCCGACCCCTGCACTAGACCATTGATCTAGGCTGATTTCATGTTGATATTTTCAAAACAGTGTTTAAAGTCCAGGGAACAGTTGACAGAAACAACACAACATAATTCAGTTGTGTGAACATTACAGCAAAACTAAGGCTTCCTTGTTAGGCCTCAGAATCCATATACTTCTTAAAATCAGCAGTGCTTAAAATTCGCCACAAAAATATAAGTCCATAAGTGCAAGACATTATAAGGACAAGTTTCAAAAACAAAACTGCAGAACAGAAATTGCAATTAAACAGAGAAATCTGGAAATTAATGTTACTGATTACCTACTTTTCCACAAAAGTCTCCTCCAATATCATCATCACAAACTGAACCAGTATGAATACCAATTATCTACTCTCACTCAAACGCAATGGCCTCTACAGGACCAACCAAAGGTATTATTGTCTTTTTTACAATTGCAAGACATTGCTGGACATTAAGAATATAAAGAACTGCAGGTCTATTCCATTAGCAAGTTACTGGTCAGCAGAGGAGCTGGACTTGGTGTGGTCTGGTACAGAGAGGTATCAGAGTTGGTACTCCGGTGGCAAAGAGGGTATGCAGTCTAAAAGTGAGTGGTCGTCTTACTAGTTTTTCTTGTGATTCCAAGACCCTCTTGGACACTGGTAATGTGGAATGCAACAAGTCCACTTCACTGGTCTACTGGTGGCACGGGAGCTGCACAGCCTAAGCTGTAGCACAGAATAGGCCTCATGCCTGTTACAGCCACCCAGGAGTGGTGATGTCAGAAGTGGTGTGTTGTGGCATCCATGCTGGCTTTGGTGCTGCCCTCCAGGGTTCCCTCAGTTGAAGATGAGCTGCATTGTGTTCGTCTGCAGCGTGCTGTAAACTTGTCCTTGCCAACAACATCCATGGACTCAGGGACTTGGGTTATATTATACTTTTTTGTGTCTATATGTTTTCTCCCGATTTGTTTAATGTGTACAGTGAAACAATATTACAAAAAATAAGAAACATCTTGGGAACCAACGTTGGCAGTGAAAACATCAATAATTTCAGCTATGCGGAATTCACTGTGTTAATTGCAAGTACGGAGGAAGAACTACAAAACTTAATTGATATAGTTGTTGAAGAAAGTGCAAAAATGGGTCTATCAATTGCAAAAAGACAGAATGGATGGTGATATCCAAAAAAAATGAAAATTCTATCTGCAGGCTGAGAATAAATGGGGGAGACATAAAACAGTACAGAATTTTTGCTACCTAGGAAGCTGGGTGACATCAGATGGCAGGTGCAACATGGACATCAAAAGACACCTTTACGAGAATGAAGTGTATACTGAGCAATACTAAACTAGGCATGACAAGCCGCCTCAGAGTACTGAAATGTTACATTTATCCAGTTATGTTATATGGCTCAGAATGTTGGACAATATCCAGTAACATGAAGAAATGAACTGAAGCAGCAGAGATTTGGTACTTGAGGAGGATGCAAAGAATATCATGGTTAAAACAAATATCTAACGACGATGTCATGAACAGCAAGCACAAAAAGAGAAATAATATGAAATCATGAAAAGACAACGTGACTTCATCGGACATGTGATTAGGAAAGAGGAGTTAGAATGCACAGTAATTATGGGAAAGATTGAAGGGAAGAAAACAAGTGGAAAGCAAAGACAAATGATGATGGAGACAGCAGCCAAAGAACTGGAAATGAATACCAATGAATTGATCCACTTGACCTGAAACAGGAGTGTGTGGGCCATGACAAAGCTCAAACTGGGCATGGCACCTGATGATGATGATGATAATCATTTGTTTACTGCTATCTTATATGTGCTGTGTCTAACTATTGGTACTGTGTTTTGCACCCTGGTCCTGTTTTGTTTGGCTGTATTCATGGGTATTCACGTATGGTTGAATGACAATAAACTTGAATGAGACAATTGCAGTGCTCCAAAGAGCACTGAGGTCATTTCTTACCCTCAGCAATTAGGCTCTTCAGCTTTACAGCTCCAGCAATCACCAATTAGAGTTAGAATATCACTGCTATCTATAACAACTTTGTATATTCTCCCCATGATTGCACGGGTTTCCTCCGGGGCTCCGGTTCCCTCCCCAGCCCAAAGGCATACAGGCTTGCGGGCATGCTGTGATGGCATTAGAAGCATGGTGACATATGCAGGCTTCCAGCACAATCCTTGATTTGACATTTCACTATCTGTTTTGATGTACATGTGGCAAGTAAAGCTAATTTTTCTCTTCAAGAAACCTTAAGGAAAGCTTGTCCAGACAGATTACCTTAAATCCAATACAAAAACAGCTT
This sequence comes from Hypanus sabinus, assembly GCF_030144855.1. Classification (NCBI taxonomy): domain Eukaryota; kingdom Metazoa; phylum Chordata; class Chondrichthyes; order Myliobatiformes; family Dasyatidae; genus Hypanus; species Hypanus sabinus. The sequence goes on along the minus strand of NC_082723.1, from coordinate 25,472,589 downwards.
TTAACTTGCATACAGTACATGCACCTTAAACAAGACTGGTCTGAGCTGACACTGCCAACTGATGCATAAATAGCTTCTTTAAACTTTGCCAGTCTGCTGCTATGGAAATCCTGACCCACCCAAAGGATGTGTGACATCACTCTGCCCCCAACCATCCTGGAATTGCATTTGCTGTTCAGCAGTGCACTAGAAAGTTAAGCATAAATGAAATTAAAACTGGATGACTGTTTTTGCACCTCAAGAGAGTTAACAACTAAGACCACATGTGGAATAAAGAACTGACTGGAAACATGCACATTTCATCTCAAAAGGGAAAATAAGTATATCTGAAATACTGTGCACATTCATATAAGAACAAACATGCAGTTCGTGCAATGCTATTACGGCTCGGGTTGTTCCAGAGTTTGGGATTCAATTCTGGTGTTGTTCTGTCAGGAGATTCTGTATGCCCTCCCCGTGGAATGCGTGGGTTTTCTCCAGGTGCCTGGTTTCCATTCACAATTAAAAAAATCATACTGGGTTACTGTGATTAGGTTAGGGTAAATCGGGTTGTGGGGTCGCTGGGCTGATGTGGCTTGAAGGACTGTATTGCTAAATAAATAATAAAACTAAAACAATATAAATACTGGTCCTGATTTGCTGCAAAGATAAAACATATATTTCTCCTTTACTTAAAACATTATTCAAAACCCATGTACGTGAAAGCAACTTCAAGTAATGCTGAAATTGCTTTCAGCTTTTCCTTCCAGGCTGTTCTGTTTTATGTCTTCTGTGGAGCAATCAAGGGAAATAAATGGTCTGTCAAGCACTTAGAAACTCCGTTATTTATGAACTCTTTGTGCTATAAAATGACCTCAAAATTAAATACAAACCTTAATACATGTCTAAGTGAACTTTTAAATTGTATACCTAAGCCATTAAAAAAACTGATTAGTAATTTCTGAAGCCAGAAAATTATTGCGTGAATTGTAAATTATTGGGAAATATTTCAAAACAATAGGTTTTAAAATAGACTAGAAATTGAGTTCTTGTCTCTTTGTAACTAGCTGATAATTGTTTAATGACTGGTCATTCAGCAAACTTGTTATCAATGTTGTGAGGTACCAAGGATCGTTTTGTCAAAGGGAAGCTCACACCATAGACACAGCAAATTTTAACTGCCAACCTTAAAGTGAGAATTGAGACCTAATGCTTTACAACTTTCACCATACTTGTGTTTGAAATCATCTTGAATAGCAAGTACTGTCAAGTGTTGAATAAAACCCCTCAGAACATTTGCTGCATTATTCATTAACTATTAAGCTTGAAACAGTTTGAACTGAGTTGAAAGGCAGTAGATTATTCAAAAGTCATTAAATAACAAAATAGTTTACAATTGGTGGGGTATATACACAAAAAGTCAATTTTGATTGTGAACTCATTATTTCCATCATGAGAAATATTCTGCATTGTGGCAGAAAGGAAGGCAGAAAGGGAGTCCAAACTGACCAATGGATCACTGGCTACCTGCCATCAAGGACATATAGACAGGAAAGTACCAGAAAAGGGCCAGTAACATCATAAAGGATCCCACACACCCTGTTCATGGACTGTTTGTCCAGTTCTCATCAGGGAGGAGGCTACATAGCATCTACATCAGGACCACTAGACTCTAAAGCAGTTACTTTCCCCAAGCAGCAAGGCTGATGCCAGCTATCTACTAACCCACCACTACTTTATCATTACCTGTTAGTTACCTTATGTACAGACATTCCTGTATATAGCATCACGTTATGGACATACTACATAAACCACCTTAGGTACTTACAGTGTTTTTTTTTAAATTGTTGCGCTCTTTCATCTTATTGGGAATGTTTTGTGTTGCCTGCACCAGTTCCTGATTAACAATTATTTAATTCTCCTTTACACTCGTGTACTGGAAATGACACTGAACAACCTTGAATTTTCAACTACTTTCAGAGACTCCTAGAAATCATTATAATCTTTTAGACAGGAAATTTCCTGAGACTTAGTTATTCAACTGCTCTGCTTCATAAAGATGAGTCAAGTCAGCAGGTTCACCAAAAATAATCCAACACTCAGCTTGTTAGCTTTAAAGTTAATAAATGGCCTCCTTCAAAAGTAGTGACCAACAACAATCTTGATTCATTGGCACAACTTTGTTTAATGTACCAATGGCATATCTAATAACATATAAATTGTGAATTTCAATTCTGCACTCACCTTGCCATCAAATTTGGAATACTCATTAAATGGGTTGTTCAGCTGCTGTGGACAATGTTCAAGTCGTACAGAAAGCACAGATGATGTTGCAGTATTCAGTGGTTTTGTACGGAAGTCCTTCTTTTCAAACAAGCAAGCTAGTTCTTCAGCTGAAATAAGGAAGAAACACTGTTTAATACTTGTTCACTATAAAGCAAATTGCCCATGAAGTTTAAAACAAGTCGTTCTCAGAATCACGTTTAGTACACTAGAATATGTCATGAAATTTGTTGTTTTCCAGCATCATTACTGTGCAAAACATACAAAACAACAATAATTTACAATATATATTTAAAAATTAAATCAACCTAGTGTAAAAATTAAGCCAAAAATAGGTAGTTTTCATGGGTTTAGAAAACTGTTGGCAAAGGGGGAGAAGCTGTTGCAAAAATGGTGATTTCTATTCCATGGTCTTGAAGGCGATGTGCAAGTAAAGCTCTGGTGCTTTAAATGCAACAAGTGAAAATGGACAATGCTTACTCTTTTCAAGTTCACTGCCTTGAATCACAAGCCAGACAATGAATTAAAGGCACTGAAGCACAATAGTGTGAAACCATCAAATAAATGAACTTCAAAAAAACAAATAAAAATAAAAGTGAAAGTAAAGGCTTGCAGAGATAATTAAGATCCAAGTTCTATTCAAGCAGCAATAATAGTGGTTTCCAAAGTCAAGCTCAACCATAAACTTGCTATAACTTTCGCCATAGACGTTTAACTTTTATCCCTTTGCATAACTCAAACATTAGCAACTTTATTTCTCAGAAACTTCAACACAGAATTGAACCTTAATAGAATTTATGACATACATAATTGGACAGAAAAGCAAGTGCAGTTAAGTGCTCATTTTCTCAACTCATATGCATTCTTTCTTTCCTAAATTAAAATGCAAGGTTTTTTTTTTAAGTGCACCATCTTCATTCAGTATCTTATGAACATTTTTAAAAGAATCAAGCATGACTTAATGCATACCATGCATCTGCAATAATGCCATTCAACATGTTTCATGCTCTATGATCACAGGATTTCTAATGACTATCAAAACAGACACTGCTCTCTACAGGTTGAGAAAAATAGATAGTAAATGAGCTTTGAAATGCTGGGTATTTTGAAATGCTGCTCTTTGATATTATGAACTATCAATTGTATGCACCTAAGCAAAATAATTAGATTCAACTGATGACTACAATGAATTAAATTAAAGATGCAATCTTCTGAAACTTTGCCACGGACAGACTTTTTAAACTTCCTCTTAAATATCACATTTTCTTCCAAAATTTTTGGTTTGGAACAACATTCAATCAATTGCCATTAACTTTGAAAGTAAAAAAAAACACAAGTACAGAGTGCTTTGCAATCCTGCCACCTCTGTAATTACTATCCAATGAAATTAACTATTTCGATATGCATACAAAAATCAACACAAAGTGATCTTAATCAAAAGCATCTGAACCATTACCCATTGCAAAGGTTTTTCTCTCAACCCATACACTGAAAAGATGCTACAAAATTGCTTTGCAATATAGACTATTCACCAAATTAAATTCTCAAAACAGAACTTCAGATTGAATTTTTAAACAGCATAACCACATACTATATGGCTCAGAATGTTGGACAATATCTAGTAACATGAGGAAATGAATTGAAGCAGCAGAGATGTGATTTTTTGAGGAAGATGCAAAGAACATCATGGATGAAACGAATTATCCAATGAGGATGTCATGAACAGAGCAAGCACAAAAAGAGAAATAATGAATGAGATCATGAAAAGGCAACGTAACTTCATTGGACATGTGATTAGGAAAGAGGAGTTAGAATGCACAGTAATTATAGGAAAGACTGAAGGGAAGAAAGCAAGTGGAAGGCAAAGACACATGATGATGGAGACAGCAGCTAGAGAACTGGAAATGAATACCAATGAATTGATCCACTTGGGCCATGACAGTCAAAGCTCAAACTGGGCATGGCACCTGATGATGATGAACTACATGCTGCAATCAATTAACTTAACAAGTTTGTGTTTAAGCTTCATTCCATGTTCCAGCAACACTTTTTAAAATCAATATACAGAATCATTTTAGTTTGAAATATTATTTTAAAGTAACTTTTTGAGACTAAAATAACGGAAATATTCAAGTCAGACACGACAGTTTAGGATCAAGTTACATACAACAAACCAAAACATGTCTTACCTGAAAGCATAGTGTTTCGTTCTTTCCACTGAACATTTTTACATTTAATCTGATTTTGTCGTTCTTTTCGTAATCGTTCAAGCCTTTGAGCTGCAGAGAGGGGAAAAAAAAATTCAAAAACCAAAATCTTTGTCTAGGGAAGTCAGCAATAAAAGTGTCATAATGAAATATAATTACACATCTTAAATGGGTATTTTATATTGTATTATAACTATGTCAAACACTCATAAATTTTCAAAGATGACACCACAGCTATGCAAATACCAACAAAATTCTGAAAGTGTCCATGATTAATAATTGAATTTAAAAGACATAAAACATTAATAGAGCTCATAAAGAGTTTCAACAGTGCAGGGAATATTAAAATGTAAAAACATGTGTGATTAATAATCTAGTTCACAACTATAAATCATTAATAATGTTTCTTCCCGAAATGTTAATGGTTAGTAAAAGTCAATTGACTATCAGATTACAAGGAATAAAATTATTACCTGGGTTTTCTTAAACTCAAAAGAAGTGAACTTAATTTCTTGTCCAGTATTTTATTATTTTAATGATCAAATTAAAATACCAAAGGAATGTGTCTCAAATATAGTATGAAGTGAAAACAAATACTAAATCCTCTTTGAATTTGGACCCGAGAAGTGTAGTAAGTTTTACTCATCTAATATTGCACCCACGATGTTTTAACTTTATTTAAGAGAAGCCTTCAAACTGTGCATCCTCTCCCATAATATACATTGTCACCTGTTTTTGATGATGGACCATCTATGGTGCCCCATCATTGAAATGTCCCAACAACCTATGAACTCACTTTCAAGGACTCTTCATCTCATGTTCTCAATATTTATTGTTTATTTATTTAATATTATTTCTTTCTTTTTGTATTTGAACAGCTTGTTATTTTTTGCACACTGGTTAAAAGTCCTAGTTGGTTTAGTCTTTCATTGATTCTATTACTTATTATTTACTTTTTGAGATTAAGCACAAAATAAGCCCTTCCAGCCGTGCCACCCAGCAATCCTGACTTAATCCTAGTCGAATTATGGGGCAATTTACAATCACCAATTAACCTACCGACTGGTACATCACGACTCTGCAGGAGGAAACTGGAGCAACCAAAGGAAACCCACACGATCATGGAGAACGTACAAACTCCTTATGTTTCCTGTACTGTAAAGCATTATGGATTTATTGAGTACACCCGCAAGAAAAGGAATCTCATGGTTAAATATTGTGATGTATGAACTTTGGTAATAAATTTACTTTGAACTTTGAATTTTAGAGGGAGCCCCGTCCATAAACTTGCCTGATATGAGATATCAAACCGTACATTGAACTGCAGAGTTTAACTTGAAGCCCTCAGGGAAAATTACTTTTTTAAAAAATCTCGTTTGATACCATTGAGAATATAACAACAAATTCTACCAAATAGTGTAGAAATACAATTTTAAATCTCATATGATTTAAACACTATATTATGCTTTTAAAAACAGCATATTATTTCCCAAATAAGGATGTTATTAAGATAAACATACAGTTGAAAAGGGGTGGAGTGGGGTGAAAAGAGCCACAAGACAAATCACTTGCTATTCAGCTGCAAGCCCAAATCCTGCAGGGAAATAGTAAAGTGTCTTTTTCAATAGCGAAACAAGTGTCTTCTTGATCTCGAGATACAACATGCCACAAAACCGTGATGTAAACTCTCCCCCACTCAACCACCTACATCCTACAATTTCTGGCAATATTAAAAATGGCAACTTTTTTCAAACTGCACAAGTTAATCATCCCCATTTGTTATAAGGTTATAGATAGCCTAATTTACACAGTTGCTTACTTTTAGGAGAAGCAAAATACTAATTCTGATTTAAAAATTTTACTGCAAAGAATCAGGATTACAAAGCATTTCTGCTCAATTATGGCGATTAATTCATTACAGACTAAATTCTTCTTACTCACCCAAGATGCATTTAGGGTTTTACCTGTGTTTGATCGTCTCCGAATACCAAAATCCCAGCTTGAGGTAATGTCAACTGATTGCGAGTAGTCATAAACCTGAGTTTCACCACTCCCTTCTCCCTGCACATTTGTCCTGAAATTGCTGGATACAGGAGCATACATTTTCTCCATATCAACATCATGGTCAATAAGAACCATTTCACACATCCCTGTGTCATCACTTGTGACATGTGACTGACGGATGTGAGCCAGGATAATAGCAGGGTTGTCCAGAAAGGCCATTCTTTTGATGAAGCAGCTTCTTTGAAAGTTATTTGCTCTCTTCCATGTTACATCCTGAAAGGTGAGCTGAAAGACAAAATAAAAAGATCTACTGATCACAAAACAAAACTTTGACAAACTTTTCCTCTGCTCAACCATCATCAGATTGGTACCTTTCAACAATATAGAGTTCCTGTGATAAAATACTTCACAATGTCAGACTTGAAAAATGCTCTCTATAGGAAAAAAAACTGAAAACTGCATACTTTAATGCTTGTGTACTTGTTTTACACAAACACAATCTTTTTAAGGTAGTTCCTTTCTGTATCGAAGATGACTTAAGCTGTCTTACTTGTCCTCCAATCTTGACAGATCTTGAAAGATTCAATGTGAATCAAATCATCCAGCGTGGGGTGGCCATTGCACAACACAATCTGCTAAAACTAACTTCTAAGTGGCAAGGTGTTCATTGACTCTAGATTAGGCTTTACTACCATGACTTTACAAGTGCATACATATCAAACTGTTTACTTGCTTTGAGCTCTTCCCCCACCATCTGCTTAGAGCAAATTGGTTTGTCATTGTTAGTGCGTACCAATGTACAGTGAAGTTTACTTGCCAACCACACATCATCACTTCACCACAAATGTTCCCCAAGCACTGAACAATCTCACTTCTTGTACCATTCTCACAGGAAGGTCACGCTTTTAAAAAAAAGCTGTCTGAGCTGTAGTACAAGTGGAAGTACAGAACCCCATGTCATCTAATTGCAAGACACAAGCGACTGGGAACCATATCACAGTCAACAGGATGAGGATAGATGGTTCTATGGTATTTTTTGAACCAATAATTATAACAATAAATACTTCACTATGAGGATTCTTTTGGCACAGTATCTTGGTCCAAAACTGATCTGGAAAATTTTCAATGAAAATTCAGAAGCAACATGACAAATTTTGGAGAACACTCAAATATACTCATATTAACACTAGGACAGAACAAGGAAGAGGAATAACAGACAATGAATGTACACAGTCAGATATAACTTTAAAAATACATATTTTTAACCAAATGGATTCAATACTCCACAAGAGGATATGCAATTCTGATGAGCACAACCCTCTGAATTTATATGAAAGCACAACTCAGAAAAATGAAATTATCACTACATCTACAACTGGTATCATCCCAAAGTCACCACACAATAGCATTAAGCAGTAAGGTCTAAACAGCAATTTTTATGTACATCTCTAGAAAGCCACAACACAAAACACCACCAGAATAGTCTGAAATTTCCTAGATTGAGAAATGTGTGTGCTTGGCAGTGCCCATACTTTAGGATTTACCAGCTTGAGTTAAGACAAATTAAGAATACAAAAATAGTTTATTTATAGAGCACTCTTCATACAAATGATATAGTTCAAAGTGCTTTACAATGGGATAAAGTGCAAATATTTTTTTAAAAGTACCAAGTAATGTTCGTTTAAAGATTAAATAAATAAATCTTCAGTCCTGAAAATGGGACTCAGCTCAAAACATTGACTGTTTATTCCTCTCCATAGGTGCTGCCTAACCTGCTGAGCTCCTCCAGCATCTGTGCGTTGCTTTAGATTTCTAGCATCAGCAGACTTTGTGTTGAACAAGTTTTGAGCTGGCATTTTAAAGTGTCAACTGAGTCTGCATCCCTTATAGTTTTAGGTATTGAGTTCCACAGTTTAGGAGCATAGTTTAAAAAAAAGCTGATCTGCAAATTGCTTCAGTGGGAGATTGTTTAAATTTAAGAGCCCAACAATGGAAGCAGACTTGAGAGCTTGAGCAGGAATATGAAACAAAAGCAAAACAGCTCCAGACCACTGAAAGCTTTCAGGCAAAAAAAAGGGGAACTTCAAAACCAATTCTAAAAGATACAGGAATCTAACAACAATGTTCTGAACAAGTTGAAGTTTGTCAATAGATTGTTTTGGATGGCCAGTAAAAAGCGCTTTGTAGTAATCTAGACTATTCGATGTAATGGCGTGAATTAGTTTTCCAGCATCATTACATTACAGAAATGGATGTATATTTGCAATATTTCTGAAGTGTAGAAATACCAATCTGGTCACTTTATTTTTGTGGGATTAAAATTTAATATCTCAATCAAGGGTAACACTCAGGATAATTATTTCTGATTTTACATGAGGAGCCAAACTCTCATTTATCAGAACTTTCTCTCTTTTGGCTTTGGGACCAACTAGAAATATTTCAGTTTTATCTTCATTTAGTTTTAGAAAATTATTGCTCATCCATCTGTTTATCATACTATACTAGAAGTCAAACAAGATAAGCTTTTATCATCCTCAGGCTCGACAGAGGTATATAATTGTGCGTCATCTGCAGAACTATGGAAATCAAGTTTATGCTAATGACGTCTCCTAAGGGGAACATGTACAAGGAGAAGAGTAGGGGAGCAAAGGGCCTGTTTCAATGATGTATGACCCCAAAATCAAGGTAAATTGACCCTCCAGGCAAATAACCCTTGAGAATGGGGAAAGATGTCATTGTGCATCATCTTATTTATTGTTTTGCTTGGCTAATGTTCTCAGATTGGTTGCAATTGAACCAGTTATAAATACTGGTTCCCAAGCACATGCTTGGAGTTGATTTTCCAACTCTGCAGTGTTGAGCATCAAAACCATAATTTTTTAGACCAGTGTGGGTGGAAATGACTGCAAATCAAAGACTCTGCAAGACTTGCTTATCCTTTCCAGATTTTCTATCTATCAACACAATTGAATCGGTCAGTGGCTCTGCTTTCATCACATTAAGTCAGAGAAGGCAATGACCATGAGGGCAACCGTACCAATTGTATATTAAAAAGATAAACTTAAATAGACATTAAACAACAGAAATTGGTCATTCATCTCAACTGGCTCATAGTAGTCTTCATATTCCACAAGACTCCCTCCAATGCAATTCTGTTCCCATAATGACCCCACATTGCTCAGTTCCCATCTCCCTTGAACTCCGGCAATGCAATTTCCTTCAACCACACAAGGTGTTTGTGAGTTTCAAGTTCTCATTAACCAAGTGACATTCTGCAAATTTGAATACTTTAAATACAATAAAATGGACTCTTGACCTCACTAACTAACTTGCTGTGAACTTGCACTTTACTACATGCCTGCACTTTCTCTGTACTCTAATACATTATGCACTCCATTATTGTTTTACATTGTATGATCTTAATACACTACCGTAATGAATTCATTCATATCAACAGCAGGCAAGTTTTCCATCAAGTACAAATGACAAGAATAAAACAGTACACCAATTTATTTAGAATGAAGTTTAGTATCACTGGTGTATGTCATGAAATTTGTTGCAGCACCAGTATATTGTAATACATAATAGAAATGAAATTACAGTAAGAAATTTTTTAAAAATTTAATTGAATAAGTAGTGCAAAGAGAGAGCAAAAAAAAATTGAGGTTATGCACATAGGCTCATTGTCCATTCAGAAATCTGATGGCAGAGAGGAAGAAGTTACCCCTAAAGTGTTGAGTGTGGATCTTCAGGTCCCTGCACCACATTCTTGATGGTAGCAATGAGAAGAGGACATGTATTGGATGACTGTAGTTCTTAATAATGTATACCATCCTTTCAAGGCATCACCTTTTGAAAATGTCCTCAAAGCTGGAAGGCTCGTGCCCATGATAGAGATGGCTGATTGTACAATTTTCTGCAGATTTTTTCCAATTTTTTTTAGTCTTCCCCTCCATACCAGGCGGTGATGCAACCAGTGAGAGTACTGTCCACTTCACATCTATAAAAATTTGAGTCTTTGGTGTTATTAAAAAGTCTCCCCAAGTTCCTGATGAAATATACTTCATTTCTGCAGTCCATCAAGGAGGCGTAAAAAGGAGATCAATACAAACATCATGTCCACACTGACCATCGAGTATCTATCTACACTTACTCCACTTACCAGCACTATGTTTAGGCAATTCAAGTGTTCACTCAGGTTCAAAGGTTCGTTTGTTAACAAAGTATAGAGCTCTGAAATTTTGCTTCTCCAGATAGCCACAAAACCAAGAAAGAGCAGCACAATCATCAACCCCAAATCCCTCCTCCCCACACAACAAAAGAACAAAAATGGAACAGACACATCGACCCCCCCCCCCAAATCACCCTCGCCTGCACAAAATACAAAAAAAAACCATATTATGGGGGGGGCGGGGAGAGACAAGTCCACAGTCTAAGTCCACATCCAAAACGCAGAAAACCTGGGCAACATTCTCTCTCTTCATACCAGAGTGATCTCACCAGTGATAAAAAGACAGACTTCCTTCTCCGGAGCAAAATAATCTCACCAGCGATAGAAAGGAAGTCTTCCATCTCTGGCAGCAGAGCGACCCTCAGCAATAAAAAGGCAAGCAGCCGACACTTCAATTTCTCACGTCACTTTAAGGAGCGAACAATGGAAGTTTTACAGCTCACAGCCTTCTCGCCACAAAGTTCCCACGTGTTGCCTCTGCCTCCTGGAGTCCCTTCAGAGACTTCAGAGCGTTGAAACAACCAAATTATCTCCAACCTGCAAATCACAGGTTCCAACAGTTCCAGAATCACATTCTGGACAAAAAAAAAATTTAAAGACATAAAGTGAAATATAGGGTTTTCTGTTCTATCCAGAAGATGTCCACCAAAGGAATGTTCTATGCAGGTGGAACGGAAATGCTGAGAGAACCTGCCTCCACTATCAGCGAATTTTAGCTTGCAACTATCGTCTGGGTAAAAAGAATTCTTTCTACGACTCCCTTTGAATCTTCTACCTTTCACCTTAAGCCAATGCTCTCTGGTCTTTAGCATAAACTACCACGTGAAAGGTATCCAAATTACCAACACCTCTGAACTTTGTGTACCTCTGTCAGGGCTCCTCAGTTTCCAACACTTCAAGGAAAACAAACCACCAAAGGAAAACCAAGACAACTCAATCAACCTCATAAATGAAACACAAGGAAGCATCTTGTTCTACATTTGCAACAGACAACAAGATTTTTTGCAGTAGAGATTGAATGGTACATTGTTGGCCACTATTCATTCAAAGTCTATCTTTCTGAACTGAAGTCCATTTGTTCACAGACTGTAGCATCAATTTCTTCATGACACAAGTGGTTTTGCATACTTCTTTCTGCTTGGATGATTTGAAAAACCATGAAACAAACATGCAGTGATGGCAAGGCGATGGATCAGATGACCACAGAGTAGCCCGCCAGCTTCATAAAATCAACAAAATCCAGAGTGAAACCTTCAGCCATTTGCATTCAGTTTCAATTCATGCCAGAGTGCAGGAGGGAAGATTAAAAGCAAGATTTTGAGCATTGACAACTCTTGGCTTTCAGCAAATAAAAAACACTTTGAAGAACAATGACCCTCAATGACAACAATGAAAAGTACCAGATTCCCACATTCACCTTGGCCAACTGATGATTTTAAAACCAGATTACCTGATCCTTTGTCATACAGCTCAACAGATCTTTTATTATCTTATAACTCCCAGTATAACTCCTTATAACTCAAGGAACACATCAACTCAAAAAGCATGAAATGACACATTCTTCACCAATTTAAGAGCAAATATCATATCAAGGGATGCTAGTCATGCTTTCAAGAGGTCCTTCTTGGTCTCCATTGGTCAGTCAATCGTGGGATGTTGCATCTTAGCTGTGTGATAAGCAAGCCAGGGCATTACGATATGGAGAGCAAGCAATTGCCCATGCAGTAGGCTCCCCCCTCCACATAGTTGATGAATTGAACAGAAAGGCAGAGACCAATACAGTTCAGCACCAGAAACATCATAGGAATTGCCAGTCAGCATTGAACTCAACGTGGTACAGCCTTTTGGAATCCAACTCCAGTCTTTTCCCTTGGAGCTTACTCACAAAGGCTTCTCCACGAGTGAGTAAAGTCGTAAGGCAGAAGGTTGAGATCAGTTTTCCTTCTCCCAAGTGAGCTGCCGACCATAGCTAATGAGCCCCACCTGCCAAAGCGACTAGTTTTAAGGCTCCAGTAACCCACCTTTGCCCTTTGTTTGAGTAGAAACGGTTCTGCCCACCTTAATAGCTTAGCCAGCTGGCCAAATCGGGCCAACCCCGAGCACACTTCCCATCCGTGCCGGGTTGAGCATCAAGCTCGCCACTCGGCCTCGTAAAAAAAAGATCGAGTCAGGAACGTTCATACTATGACCCGGTTAATCCAAAAGGAGACCAATCCTGACACCACGCACCAGACTATCTGGTGTGACACACAAACAAAAAGTAGCTTAGCCACACGTGAAGGTCAGGAGCTGGACTTGGTTGCCACAGGCTATTTGAGAGGAACACCAGTGGGAGCATTTCGTAGAAAGTGGGAGCTTATTCCCACTACCTTCCCACACCACCAAAACTAAAGGAACTAAAGTATAACAATCTAAAGGAACTAAGGGGTCCTTAACTTTTAAAACTCATAAAGCAGAAAAAAAACCTGACTGATTGTTCACAAGGAATCAATTCAACATGAAAAACCAGAGAAGAACTACCACATCAAATCAACATGAACTAATGACTTTTTCCAATATAACCCTAGTAGAAAACTGATATGATGGTAACTCGTTATCCACAAAATAGCTGCTTATATTCCTAGAGGCAAACCATGAAGACAATTCCAAACAATTTAATTAACTATGAAGCACTTCAGAATGGTGCTAATGCCATGAGAAACGCAACAGAAAGACAAGATCTTGCTTTGGCATGGCAAAAGCAAAACTGTATTTGCAGAATTACCTTCACAAATCAATCAAAGATGACCCAAGCTCACCGTGGCAGGATACTGCAACTCCTCCGACATCATGATTTGCATTTTATGTCCTTTTCAATTAAGTGTTTTATTTTTGACAAAAAGCAAGCTCTGAACATATCAAAGTGGTTCTGCAGATCACTGAAACCTTACATCTCGCCTGTGTACCGCTCCAAATGTATTTTTAATTCTCATTCTCTTTCATTCATTTCCTCTACTGGACATCCCGGCAGGAAGTCAGAGGTTTTAAAATGAAAATCAATGTAAAAACAATGTGGGGGTGGGAGAGGGTTTCTCTAGTTACAGTAATACACATTTACAACACTCTTTACTGTCTCCACTTCAGTTTCCAGAAAGCAAAAATCATTGTTTGCAACACACTTAGTTCACACTGAATTCTGCCAAAGTTTAAAAATATCCAGTACTGCATCTGGTAAAATTTACTCATAATTCACGAATAGTAAACACCAATTCCAGCTCAACAGTGTAAATTCAGTGACATGGCAGTCCTACATAGAACCTCTTGAATTCTTATAAACTCAATGTTCACACAAGTCTTCAGTGAGCTACTGAACAGATGTTTCTTTTTAAAAAAGACAACTTTTTCCTTTTGTCAGTTCTGGTCGCCTCACTATAGGAAGAATGTGGAAACCATAGAAAGGATGCAGAGGACATTTACAATGATGTTGCCTGGATTGCGGAGCAGGCCTTATAAGAACAGGTTGAAGTGAACTCAGCCTTTTTTCCTTGGAGCAACAGAGGATGAGAGGTGACCTGACAGAGGTGTATAAGATAATGAGAGGCACTGATCGTGTGGATAGTCAGAGGCTTTTTCCCAGGGTTGAAGTGGCTAGCACACGGGGCACAGTTTTAAGGTGCTTAGAAGCAGGTACAGGGGAGATGTCAGGGGTAAGTTTTTTTTTCAAAACAGAGTGGTGAGTGCTTAGAATGGGCTGCTAGCGACGGTGGTGAAGGCAGATACAATAGGGTCCTTTAAGAAACTCCTGGACGGTAACATGGAACTCAGAGGGCTATGGGTAACCCTTGGCAATTTCTCAGGTCATGTTTGGCACAGCTTTGTGGGCCGAAGGGCCTGTATTGTGCTGTAGGTTTTCTATGTTTCTACTGTCACACTGCACAGAGAACATTATCCAAATGCACCACATGGAAAGCACAATTTCAATAAATTTTAGATTTTATTCGTGCTCAATGAATTTTTCCAATGAGAACTTCAAATGTTTTCAACAGCTGGAACTTAAAATTTAGAGTTAGGTGCTATTTCTGGTTCTGACCAATTACTTACATTGCCTTGGTTTATTTTGTTCGTGTAGCCCATCACTACATATCAACTTCCGTAGCCAAAATAACCCTACTCTCACCAAAACTCCACAAAATATCAAGCAGGTACCACTAGGAAACATCAGGGTATATCTGACCAGTGTATCCATCTAATTCAACTGGAATTCAACTGTCCGATAACTCAAATAATTCAGCTTTTACTTTGCTTTCTTGCTGCAAACTTAGGCTACATCCACACTAGACTGGATAATTTTGAAAACGCCAGTTTTGCATAAAAATGATAAGTGTCCACACTGTGTTTTAAAAAATCTCTATCCACGTTGAAAGGGAGATTTCAGCGAATCTCCTCCTACTGCGCATGTGCAGGACGCATCTACCAAAAACAAGCATGTTTGTTCAGTTACAGACTAGAAAAACTTAAAACAACGGGCAGCTGTTGGCTTTCGCGCAGGAGGACTTAAAAGTTGAAAAAAACAAATACTGAAGCGTATGGAGGCAACTGACAGGGAGTTCACGGACAGATTGACCCGGCTGACGACGAACATTGAAAAACTGATGAACTCTGTTGCATTAATAAAGCTCCTTGTTAAATGTGTAAAACATGTCTGCATCAGTATTATCTTGTATTTCCACACAATGTGACATTAGGCTGCTACACATCTATTGTCAGAGAAGTACTTGCATAAATAGGTAAACCACCTTCATTCGAGCAAGGACAAAAAACAGGGCAAAGTTGAGTATACTTATTTATTCAGTAAGTTCTGAGTCAAAGTATTTGGCAAGTACATTTCTAACTCTTCTGACTTCAGTCTCGTTGCTGTCTGTTCTGAAATTGTTAGGTTGTGTTCAAGAAAACAATGAAATGGCGCGCTGCCGTCTGACAAGAATTTTTAAATTTCTCCGGTTACCCCTTCCACACTGATCTGCTGAATCGGTGTTTTCAAAAACACCCACCCTGGAGAGCTTTTCTGAAAAGCTCCGGTTTCAGGGGACGAAAACGTCATTTCAGTGTGGATGGAGGGTAAAAACGAAGAGACAAAGCTTCGGCTATGGATTTATCTGGTGTTAGTGTGGAGGTAGCCTTAGTACCCACAGAACAGCTATCAATCAGGAAACGTCTGTAATTTTTATATTTTATGAACCTTAAAAATAATGTATGTATACAAAAACTGTTATATTGCATCCTGACCAAATTTAAGACAAGTGCTAAACAAAATATACTGGAACAATCATTAACCCAAATAGGCCCTTTCCCCTACACAGAGTTGGAACAATCCACATCTGCACCGTTCAATTCAAGGCAGAAAGACGCATACAGATAAAAGTAAACTCCATCCACATTGTTAAAATGTAAATATGAAAAGATTGATCCAAGTGGTGGGTTCACTAAGGAAGAGAAAATAAGAGTATTGCAAGAATGTGTTGGGCACCCCAGAGCACAAAGCCCTGACAGCTGAGATCAAGCCACTGATCTCTCATTGGGGGTCAGAGGAAAGAAAAGGGCAAAAAGAATGCACAATACATCCAATCTACCAGACTAACATGAAGTGCTTATTAAATGAGGTCAGACTGCTGGCAGGTGGATTCATGCATCCTCAGGCAATTATTGTCCATTTAAGAAAGTTCAAGCATGACAGCAGGCATAATGCTCAACCTTATCTGTAGAAGTGGTTGTAGAGCTTGGGAGAATTGTTAACTTCAGTGGAGAGGGTTTAGAGAAGAACTGCACACAACTCTCGGCCAAAGCTTGAGAACTACATTGTTCAGGAATGTACAGAGATAAAAATATAATCATGACTGGAAAATTTTAATTCTGAGAGGATATGGGATAACCTGTGAACTGTTTCCTTGGAAAAGGGGTTGAGGAACTTGAGATTGTAAGTAACTGATCTAAGTATTTGAGTAACTTTTACCAGAAGCTGGACAAGCATCTGGAAATGACTGGCTCTAAGTGTGGCAAAAACAAAAATCTTATTTAAATAGCACTTGCAAATATACCTTGAGGAACTTCAAACTGCAAGATCGTGTGCTGGAAGATAGGAATAGTTAACCATTTTCCCCCACTTGACAAGCTATGGGCTAAAAAAAACTCCTTCTGTGACACCATAAGAATTCAGAATGTTACACGGAGAAAGTTTCCAATTTTGTGCATTTGAAAGAAAATGAGAAACAAGTTAAAAAAAATTTTTTAGGTTGTGGCTATAGCTGTTGTTTTAAGAAATATCTTGAAGAGGACGAGCAAGAGGAAGGGGAAATTGGGAATAAAATACAAACTGTGTAGAACACAAGCCTGGGAGAAATTCTGTTAGATTAAAGGATTTTACTTTCTGGTGATGGAGTAATTTGATCCTCACAGGGATTGATAGCAATGAAACCTAGACAAAGTGATTCAAACTACTTACAACATTCAATATGCAAGGATACAACACAAAGTGGGTGGTGACATGGAGATAAATCTCTACCAAAGGAGGTGTAAAGCGCTCCTTCCCTCCACTGGCCTGCAGATCACCCTTGGGCAAGGTGTAGCACCTGCTTTGCTGCCCACCGCACCCCCACCCCCGCATCCCAATCAGGGTCACTTGAAGCCATGGAAGCAGGTGGTGGATGGACATAAGAGCAGCTGATGCACATCACAAGTACTAGTTAAGCAACCACTGATGCCAAGCAGACAATTTTTGCAAGTATTGATAATGGCTGAGGTCACCCTTATTGTAAAGGCACTGCCCAGAAAAAGGCAATAGCAAATCACTTTTGAAGAAAAAATTGCCAAGAATAATCCTGGTCATGGAAAGACCATGACACAATGGCCATTTTGGCTGAGATCTCCCTATAGTGCAATAAAATTTCAATATTCCACCAGATCAACTTCACTTGCACTGCCTTTAATCTCACCTGGTTCCCCAGCAAACTGATGACATCATTGCATCATAAGCAACACCTGGAAGAAACAAAGCAGCAGCAAGTACACTGGATGGAAGGCTTCAATACAGACAATTGCTTGCTAGTACTGCCACACACCAAGTTTGTTGAGACGTGGGGGCACCACAGTGAGGCAGTAAGAACAATGCCATTACAGGGCAGGGCGTCAGAGTTTGGAGTTCAATTCCAACGCTGTTTGTAAGACATTAGCACGTCCTTCCCGTGAGCCTGTGGGCTCACATTCCAAAGACATATCAGTCAGTAGATTAATTGATCATTGTAAATTGTCCCTTGATTAGGTTAGGGTTAAATTGGTGGATTGCTGTGCAGTGCCACTTGTCGGGCTAGAAATGCCTGTTCAGTGGTTTATCTAAGAAAAAGAATCAAATGAAGGACACAACTGCCAAGCTGGGTCTGATGCAGGAAACAAGTAAACCATGAATGATGAACCTATTTTACCAAAGTTTAATAAGGATTGCAGAATAGTATGACAGGGTAACAGCCTGCATACTTAAAGGAATGAGTTGTCTGCAATACTGTGTAAGCTAAGTAGCACAAAGAGCATGCAAGAGACATGCCAATTAATCTTGCAACCAATGGCTTAGAATAAAACACTGTTGCCCCACCATGTACAGTGGGCATTTAAACAGTTAATTGAATATGATATCACCAAAAACATCCCGACTCTCAATTCTGGCAAGATGCAGTTTATGAGAACTAAAGGTCGAAGCACTCACAACATGTTCAACCAGAGATGCCAAAATATTGATCCATTTTGGCTTGATCTGGAGATACCCATCACAGAACCTGGGCTCCAGCCAATTGATTTATTTCATGTGATATCAAGAACTGGGGATATCAGCTGCAGAACTGGAGTCATGCATTCTTGAACTGTCACCACCTCCAATTAAACTGCTCACTACTATTACAACATTGGCAGTGTATGGAAATTGTCATGTGTCCTTTACAGAAAATGCAGGGCAAATCCAATCTGGCTATTGGCCACCTCATCTATTCTCAATCAGTAGCAATGTGACGAGAGGCATCATCAGCTGTGCTATCAAGTGACATTTATGCACAATTGCCCAGTTTGCAACTTGCCAGGCTGACTATTCACAGACCTACCTGCAGCCCAAGTGCAAACATGGACCAAAGAATGGCATTTCTGAAGCACTGTGAAGCAGCACTTCACTCAATGTGACATCAGGAAGCCCTGGTAAGACCGAAGTCAATAGGTATCAACTAGAAAAAGACCAAATGGCTGAAGTCATCACTCACACACAGTAAGATTAGAACAGTGGGTAGAGGTCAATCACCTCAGACCCTGGACATCACTGCAGGAGTAGTTGTGTCATCAGCCCAGCTCCAATGAACTTCCTTCACAAGATCAGAACAGTATTTTTTAAAATGTTTGCACCGTTACAACTCCTGAACACTTGAAAATGTTTGTTGCAAGTATGCAGGAAGACTAAAGCAGCATTCATTCCAGGGGCTGCTAAGTAACAAACAACATAAATGGGACCAGGCAGAGCTACCTCCAGAGAGGAATTTAACCACCCACACCTTCCATTCCACAGCATCTTCAAGCCTCCTGATTTTGAGTGTCATTACTGAGTGGAAACTCAATTGGATCAGTCACATAAGTATTGTTGCAACCAAAGCAGATCATAGGCTAAATATCCCAATTTAGAAATGAAATTATTATAAAGATTAGCTTTATTTGCCACATAGCATTGAAACACAGTGAAATGTGCATTTGTTGCAAAGCAAGTCAGTGAGGACTGTGCTGGAGGCAGCCCTTAAGCATCACTATGCTTCCAGCACCAACACAGCATGCCCACTACTTACCAACCCTAATCGTATGTCTTTATAACATTGGAGGAAACCGCAGCACCTGGAGGAAACCCACATGGTCATGGACAGAAGATACAAATTCCCTGAATGGTATGTTTTGCAATTTGGCAATACTGTCATTCCTTCATTGTTTCTTGGTCTATTTACTGCAAATCCCAAATGTCAGCACTGCAGGAGTACCTTCACTGGAAGTTCAGTAGCTCACCAGCACTTGACAGAGACAATTACAAAAGGGCAACAGATAATGGCTTTGCTATTTGTGCCATGATTACTGAAAAAAATTATAACACTACTTCAAAATTATTCCAATTCAGGTAACTGCCCTAAATCTATTATGCCTGGGACTTTCAGCCCACCATGTATATAAAGTCAGGAGATAAACCATAGATTTTTATTTTAAATTTATCATAATATTGATACTGGGAGAAGTTCTCATGAGCAAAGTGAAAATTCTGAAGTAAATTTGAATCAATGAAGGATGCTCGACAGCTGTGGCTGGGTCTAAATGCTATCACCGCTTGTCCGCCCTGTTGATGCAGTCTTTTATGGTTAAAGGATTTTTGAGTATGCCTGTAAAAAATGAACTTTGGGTTGTATATGGTGCCACAAATACTTTGATAATGAATTTACCTTTAACTTCAAAATTAGTTGAAACCTTTTTTTTAAAAACATGAAGAAATTCAATTTGGAACTTCACAGGTTGGTATCAAGGTCTCCATGTGATTACGAACACAACTTCTGGGGAAAAAAATTACAATAAAAGATTCTAGAACAAAAATGCATACAAGTATGTGAATTGTCACAACAAGAAATGAAACTAATTCCATTTACAGGCCAGCAGAAAATAACCATAGTATGCTTTTAACTCTATTAACAATAGTGAGGTACAGATGAACTACAGGTAAAAGATCCAAGAAGGAAACTATAACTTTGAAATGTTTCTCTGACATCTGGAGTTGATCATACCAAACTCCAGGACATGAATTTATTCCCAGAAATTTCATTCTTCAAAAGGCCGGCTATATTTAACAAAGCAGATGTTCATAATCCAACTATCGCTTACCAAGCTATATTTTATCAATTTTTGCCATTTTCAACACTGATATCAACAGTGATACTATGAACATATTTTAATTGAAAGACAAAGAGGCAGAAAAATAGGTTGATCACAATTCTGAGGTGCAAAAAGAAAATCTCAAGAGTTTGGAAAAAAAAGATTGCAAGCAAGCAGTGCTTATATGAGAAATGGGGCATCAATACAAGTCAGTTAAGTTTAATACACCAAAACTGAAACATTTACTTACTTTGTATTTATAAATAGTGTCAGAATCAGAATCAGGTCACCAGCATGTAATGTGAAATTTGTTAACTTAGCAGCAATTCAATGAAATACATAATCTAGCAGAGGGAAAAAGATGAACAAGTAAATCAATTACGTACATTGAACAGATTTATTTTTTTTTAAGTGCAAAAACAGAAATACCGCACATTAAAAAAAAGTGAGGTAGTGTCCAAAGATTCAATCTCTATTTCGGAAGGATGGCAGAGGGGAAGAAGCTGTTCCTGAATCACTGAGTGTGTGCCTTCAAGCTTCTGTACCTCCTACCCATTGTTAACAGTGAGAAAAGGGCATGGTCTGGGTACTTTGTAGGCTAGTGCCCAAGATGGAGCTGACTAGATTACAACCTTCTGCAGCTTCTTTTGGTCCTGTGCGTTTGGCCTTCCATACCAGACAGTGATGCAGCCTATTAGAATGCTCTCCGTGATAAACCTGTAGAAGTTTTTGAGTATATTTGTTGACATGCCAAATCTCTTCAAACTTCTTTATGACTACATCAATATGTTGAGACCAGGTTAGATCCTCAGAGATTTTGACACCCAGGAACTTGTAACTGCTCACTCCACATCTGATCCTTCTATGACTGGCATGTGTTCCTTTGTCTTATTCTTCCTGAAGTCCACCATCAATTCTTTCATCTTACTGACGTGGAGTGCCAGGTTGTTGCTGCGGCACCATTCCACTAGTTGGCATATCTCTCTCCTGTACGCCCTCTCGTCACCACCTGAGATTCTACCAACAATAGTTGTATCATCAGAAAATGTATAGATGGTAGCTGCACAGTCATGTGTACACAGAAAGTAAAGCACTGGGTTAAGCACACATCAGAGATGCACCAGTGTTGGATCATCAGCGAGAAGGATATGTTATCACCAATCCACACAGAATATGGTCTTCCGGTTAGGAAGATGAGGGTCCAATTACAGAGAGAGGTACAGAGGTCCAGGTTCTGCAACTTCTCAATCAGGATAATGGGAATAATAGTATTAAATGCTGCGCTACAGTCGATGAACAGCGTCCTAACATAGGCGTTTGTGTTGTTCAGGTGGTCTAAAAGTCATGTGGAGAGCCACTGAGATTGCGCATGCCGTTGACCTATTGTGGCGATAGGCAAACTGCAATGGGTCCAGGTCCTTGCTGAGGCAGGAGTTCAGTCTAGACATTACCAAGCTCTCAAAGCATTTCATCACTGTCGATGTGAGTGCTACCTGGAGATAGACATTAAAGCAGATCACATTATTCTTCTTCGACACTGGTATAATTGTTGCCTTTTTAAAGCAAATGGGAACTTCTGCCCATAGCATTGAGAGGTTCAAAATGTCCTTGAATACTCCTACTAGTTGGTTGGCACAAATTTTCAGAGCCTTGCCAGGTACTCCATCAGGACCTTCTGCCTTGTGAGGGTCCACTCTCTTTAAAGACAACTTAATATTGGCTTCTGAGACAAAGTCATCAAGTGCAGCAGGGATCTTCACATCTGTAGTTGTCTTTTCCCCTTCAAAGCGTTGAGATCATCTGGTAGTGAAGCATTGCTGCCATTTATGCTATTGGGTTTTGCTTTGTAGGAAGTAATGTCTTGCAGACCCTGCCAAAGTTGCATCTGATGTCGCCTCCAACCTTGTTCAAAATTGTCTCTTCACCCTTGAGATATCCCTCCACATATCATAGCTGGTTTTGGTAACAGGCCACATGGCCCATCAAGGCTTCACTGCCCAATTACACCCATGTAACCCATTAACCTACTGACCTATACGTGTTGGGATGAGGGTGAAAAGCAGTGCACCAGGAGGAAACCCACAGGGTCAAGGGAAGAACGTAGAAACTCCTTACAAATTGAACCTGCATCACAGGCACTGTAATAGCTTTACACGAAATGCTACACTATCATGCTGTCCAACATAACAGTGACCATAAACTATACATATTCCCACGTGAGGAAATAATGGAGCTGTAGGAAATAACTTAACTCTTCCATGGACAGTCCAAACAGGTTGTGAAAGAGGGTTGGCATGGTGCTTGCAATTCCAATCAGTAAAAACCCTGAGCTACAGAAATGCTAACAGAAGCCCCTGGGAGAGGAAGGATCTTTGCTTGGCGGACGGAGGACTCTGGCGAACTGCTATCAACAGCCTGAGCCCATCACCTTACTGGAGCTTGAGAGAGAGTAAATAACATGCAAAGCTGGATCTATTAAACCTTATTCACATGGCATCATCGTCTCCCAATCATGTCACTTGAAAAGGACAGACAAGATTGAAAGCCCACAGAACGTAAATGTAAATAAAGGAGATACCCCTTTCAAACAACTTAAATACTGATTTAGTACAGATGATACAACACCTACTAATTAACAATGCAAACCAACAATTCAGGTTGTGGAAAATGGAAATACTCTGTTTTGGTATTTATGCAAACATTCAAGTGTAGAAGATGCAATATCGTACAAGTAAATTACATATTCAACATATTTGTTTTCCTTGAAAAGCTCTGACAGATTGCAATGTTAGTTAAATGCTGCACATGTAATTTTCTTACTGCTTATTATGTTGACAATCACCACTATTAAAATGTACAATTTCAACACAGCTGACAAAAAAGGGGGTTAAACAACTGGTATGACTATCCTCCAGATAACAAGCTGCATACTCAAATATGACCAAAAATATTGTTGGAAACATTCGACAGGTCAGGCAGCTGATGTAGAGAGAGAAAAGGCTGTAGAGGAATAAATAGCTGCAAGCATATGATATCTACAAATGAATGAGGAAAACTTGTCCATGTAAACTGAATTAATAAACCAGAATGATAAAGTGAAATATTTTTAAACAGAGCTTTTAACAAAGTGGTCACTTAAATTCCACAGTCAAAAGGAGTTAAAAATGAGTTTTGTGCACATAAAGATATGCCAGATCATTTTAATACAATCACTCCTTGATCCACAGTCCATCACTGAACACGTACCAGGGAAGAACACAAGTAATTCAATTTAATTCAAGCATACCTCTTAAATAAATAGATTTTTTGATGGAGAGCTTTTTAGAAATAATTTTGGCAGGTTTTTTAAATTTCAAAAAGCACTGGGTATCAAAATTTTTCAAATCTGTACGGATATGTCAGACCTTCAAAGCATACCGGATCCCATGAAAAAGTAAAGCCACAGTTGAAGAACACAAGTTAGTGTTGTTTAAAACAATCTTGCAAATTCCTTAGTTGAAATGAAATAATGGAAGTCATAAATAATATCAGTGCTACAAAAGTGCAGTGACAGCTTGGAGCATGTACAGGTACCTTCCAGTGTGAAAATAAAGGGAAAAACAGCTTGAATGAAAGCTAACATAAAGCTGTGAATTAGGCTGCATGGGAGCTGTTTCAGGCAAAAACACATATCATGAATTTCTGAGCAACATACACACACAAAATGCTGGAGGAACTCAGCGGGTCAGGCAGCATTGCTGAAAATGAATAAAAAGTCAACATTTTTGACTGAGATACCTCAGGACTGGAAAGTAAGGGGGAAAAGAAGCAAAATCTACAACTCTTAGTGGCAGCTACAGAGTAACATGAAATCAAGATCTGAAAGAGTATGAAGAGAATAGCTTGCTTTAGATTGCAGAAATTTTTAGCTTATTCAGTAATAACTTTTTCAGGAAAAGGTAGATTATATTTGTGGAGTTGACTTCTAAACAGAGGAGGGGGGCTCAAAGAAACCACCCAACACTTAAACCTGACTTCAATCTTAAAATATTTATGAGGCAATTAAAAATGAGCTGTCACAAATCCTTCTCAAAATGCAGCATGGACTGAAATGCTCATGTGTACAACTAATCTATGCTGAGCATCATCTAATGTTCTCTTTACAAACAGAATATAATGTGTAATGTTCATTAGATTAAGTCAGCTCAATAACATTAAATCTGCAGACATCGATGAGATGGGGAATTTAAAAAACATTGAAAGGGTGACCACAATCCATGTTAATTTCAGGTGAGGAAAAGGACCATGGCCAGACATTATCAAAATGATAATGCAACTTCTATAGCAAAGAAGCTCAATGAGAAATTGAGGATTACATTTTCACAAACTTGGAACTCTTCCCCAAACCAAAATAGATGGCACACAGATGTTAAAGACAGATGGCTGACGAAGATCAATTTCTGTTTGTGACATTTGTGGAGAAAAGAATGTGTAGTCAGTGTGAGTACTCCGTTAGATTTTGATAAAGCTTTCAATCAGATGGATAGGATCAACTTCAAAGGGATGTTAAAGAATGCTCTGTGAATCGAGGAGATAGTTGCTTGATCTCAGCTCAGTGCGTGGTGCAAGGAGCAAGGAAGCAGATAAAGAACTGGAATCGTCATCACCCGTGGGGTACAAAATGTATGCAGAAGCAATTTTAAGAGAATTCCTTCATTAGACAGATTAGAAGGTAACTGTCAATCTTCAATTTATCAATCACCTCTTGGAATCAAGTGCCATGAATACAACTGTAAGACAGGCACAGAATTAGGCTAATCAGCCCATTCCAACATGGCTGATTTATTATCCCTCTCAACTTTATTCTCTTGCCTTCTTCCCTGTAATCACTGATGCCCTGACTAAACAAGAGCCTTCAATTTAAATATACCCAATGTCTTGGCCTCCACAAGCATCTGTACAACTAAGTTCCACAGATTCACTACACTAGCTAAGGGAATTGCTCATCTCTGACCACTGGTGTACTACAGAAGGTGAAGACCTAAATCATGCAGCAATTTAGAATAAAAGATCATTCTGGACAAAACCAAAAAGTTTGACAATTCTTGGATTGCAAATGAAAAAAGTTAAACAATATTTGAATACTAAAGGACTGTTGGATCATGCAAGATGACTTAACTTAAATATCAGGGAAACAAATTTGTGATGACAAATGAGCTATGGCATTTAGTAGTGAAATAATGGGAAAAGTTACACGAAGTTCAAGCTGACAGAACAACTGAGGAGTCAGATCTGGAGTATAATCATGAAATGTGAATTCTTCAAGATCAGAGCTTGAGTCAGTCAGCTCAAAAAAGATAAAGACAAGAAATCAAAAAGAAAATATCAAACAAGACTAATACAGGCCGTCCCCAGGTTACGAACGAGATCTGTTCCTAAGTCTATCTTTAAGTCGAATTTGTAGGTAAGTCGTAACAGGTACATACGGTTTTTATTTAGCATAAGAAACACTCCCAAACCCTTGGATTTAGGGAGCAATACACAAGCAATAACGTTAGTCTAACCTTCAATGCCTTATGCCCTGGTGCACTTTTTCCTCTTTCGAAATGCAGGTCCTTTCAAGCATTTGTTTCCAAAATAAGCCAGTCTCATCTACATTAAATGTTTTATCTGGCTAATAACCTCCCTCAATAATTTTTTTTTCAATATTTCAGAAAAATAACTTGCAGGATTTACATCGGCACTTGCTGCTTCACCTTGCACTTTAATGTTATGTAAAATTGCCCTCACTTTGAAACAATTGAACCCCTACTCGCAACATATTCTTTATCACAATCACCTTCACTTGCTGCACGTGCAGCTTTTAAATCATTGAAAAGGCTTTGAGCCTTTTCTTGCACTAAAGTAAGGCTAATAGGCATATTACACTGATTTTGAGTGTCTAACCAAATTATCAATAGCCTTTCCATTTCAATAATTAAACCACTGCGTTGCTTAGTAATAATTGTAGCTTTCATCAGGGCAGGGCCTCCTTTCACATGCTCCATTATTCTCACTTTATCCTTTAAAATTGTTCCGATCATTGACCAACTGTAGCCTAACACTTTTCCAATGACTGATGGCATTCAACCTCCTTCCGATCACTATTATTTTCACTTTATTTTCAATCGTGATCGTTTTCCTTTTCTTTGATGCATCACCAGCACTTGCATCAGATTTATGCTTTGGAGGCAAGGGTAAATAAGAGAAAATTTTAAGTCAAATACAAAGTTACACACTCAACAGTGTTAATGGCAACGTGATCCGACTTTAAATGGCAGACTGTGTACTCCTTCCTCGAGCTGCCGAACCGCTGAAGCTGTGCAATGTTTTTAATATAATAGGCTTTATGCCTATTATATGAGTTGTCCGTTAAGTCAGACGTTCTTAACCCAGGGACTTACTATAAGTGATTGATAATACCATGAAAAGTTTGATTGAAAGCAAAAGCAAAATCAGGTGCTTACAGGCTGAATAGAAAGGAAAACAAAAGGGGTAAAAGGAGAATGCTTGTCGTCAAGTTGCAAAATGAGTAAACTGAAAAGTCCAAGTTGTGCAAAGAGGAATTGAGAACCTGAGGCATCAATAAATAATTACCTGAAATAAAAAAAGGGTGAATAACTGATAAGAGCAGATGAACAACTTTCAATAGAGGAAACTATACAAATAGTTGAAAAGGAAAACACAATTTCTGGAATCATATGAAAAGTGCAGGACGTCAGACAAATTGGATTCCTTTCAGAAAAATCTCAGTACTAGAAGATTAGGTTAAGTTGTCTTTTTTGGAAATATTATTATTCAGCAAAGACACACATGAACACGACTTTATTCTTGCATCTCAAGGCAGGTACCAAAAATACAGGTTCGGATTGGAACTTAAGAATTTTTTTTCCAAGTTAGGGGCTGCAGTTAACTGCAAGCTTATTTATTAAACTAAAACATCAGATAAGAGTCATGAAAATCAGCCATTTCCTTGAATTTTATCACTTTTACACAGAATCAAGATAGAGGTTGTGTCCGAAAGTAACAGTGCATATGATTTAAATAGTAAAAGCTGTCCAGAAGAGCTGAACCTCACTCATTTTATTGTTGATCATATTTCTGGATAGTTTTGACCAACCCATTCACAAGTTTAAGATTAAAGTCAAAATCTACTGCATCACTGGAATTTTATTAACTGTTCATTACACAAACCACACTATGAATTAATATGTTTACTAGCAAAACATTTGTAAGCTTGTAATTTATATCATTTGAGAAATACTAATGGCATTCCTTACACTAAATTTCCAGCTGATTTTTACAAATATCAGGTCTTTCCCCACCAGAAGCGCTGGATGAACGCAATCTGCTGAGGGCCAGATCAGGGGCATTCAAGTCTGGCAACCAAGAAAGTTACAAGAGGTCCAGATATGATCACCAGAAAGGCATCTCATGGGCAAAGTGGCAACTCTGGATTAAACTTGAATCAATGAAGCATTGATTCAATCCTTGACAGCTGTGCTAGGGCTTGAATATTATCAACTCTTAGAAAGCAAAATCAAGCAACAATGACGACAACAGGGCTTCACTTCCAGATGAGCTCAGTGACTTCTATGCTTGCTTTGACCATCGATACATGGAGGAGACATCCCACAGCCTCCGATGATCCTACAATTTCAGACTCTGTGGGCAACGTGCAAGCACCCTTCAAGAGCCGGGCCACTTGGGGTACCTGGCTAATGACCTGTGCTGATAAACTGCTGGAGTGTTCACCCAGAACTTTAACCTCTCGCTTTGGCAGTCTGAAGTAGTACCCACCTGCTTCAAGCAGGTTTCAATTATACCCAGTGCCTGAGAAGGACGTGGTAACCAGCCTCAATGTTTTTTTGCCCAGTACCACTTATATCCACAATGAAGCGTTTTGAGAGATTGGTGATGAAACACGGCATCTCCTGCTTGAGAAGCAACTTGGATCTACTCCTATTTGGCTACTGCACAACAGGGCCACAGCAGATGCCACCTCCTTGTCTCTTCACTCAACCTTGGAACATCTGGACAGCAAAGATGCATACATCAGGATTCTCTTTATCGACTGCAGCTCAGCATTCAATACATCTCCTCAAAAATAATCAATAAGCTTCAAGACCTTGGCCTCAATCCCTCTTTGTACAATTGGATCCTTGACTTCCTCACATGAGGAGTCAAGTAAACTTGGATTAGCAACGACATCTCCCCTATGGTCTCCATCAGCACAGGTGCACCACGAGGGTTTTTGTGCTTTGTCCCCTTGTTCCAAGTTGCTGAAGTATCTCATTGATTCTATTGTGATTATAGGATTTATTGAGTATGCCTACAAGAAAATGTATCTATGAGTTGTATTCGCTGACAAATGTACTTTGACAATAAATGTATTCTGAACTTTGGTGTATGAGGATTTCAGGTAACACCAACGCTCTGGTGAAGATTTCAAAACAAGTCAATTTAGAGATTTTCAGGTGATAGTTTAACAGAATGGTTAATCATTATTTTTAAACAAATCAATACTATAATGAACAATGAATGCTCCCAAATGCAACAGCTTAGAGGTCTTGAAAAGGTTGCATTTCAGACTCAAAAATTGCCACTACCCCATCGATGCATCAAATAAATGTTGGCACCTTAATTGTGCTTTTATAACATTGTTAATGGTTTGTTAATTTACCTCCTACACTGTTATTATACTTCAAATGATTTAATGACTGCCAGGGGAGTATGCAACATATGCATGAGCTTTATCCTTCAGCATTATTTTCAGTTCAAGTCATACATGCTTCACCTCCTTTTTGTACATGAAGTTCTGGATTTTCATGTGACAAAATAAGAACAAGATCAGGGATTATCCAACACCAGAAAACAACTGCTGATACTTGGTGTAAATCACAGTGGATCGGGAAGCTCTGCTGCTGATATTGGGTGTTACACAAAAATTTTCCCACAAGAAAACTGTACAAATCCTGCCCCACCTTCTAAAAGCAACTCTTTCATATTGGGCCAGAAGCAAATGCACCTTGTTGCTAATTGAGTGTCAATTCCTGGGGAAAGCATTTTCCCAGCAAAAGGAAAATGTGAAAATGCAATCTCGACTGCAGGACAGGGTTGACTGAGGGACACTGGGTGAAGAGGGAGGTTAGGGAGGATTACAAACTCAATAATGAAGTCGAAATTTTGGCTTTCTGGAGAATAAAATATTTTGGTATTTTTTCCAATACGAAACAGATGTTTCCACCTTACAACATCAAGACCCAAGATTTTATTGTGATCATAAATTCAAATCTCACTTCAAAGTTTTACCTTCAACAAAGATAACTGCAATGTGAGGGTGTTCTTTTTAACCGTGCAGAAAGTAAGGGCATTCTGTCAGTGAAGTCACAATACTAATCTCATAATTAGCAGCTTAATTAGGTAATTATGGCTTTGCAGGGGATGCCTAAATGAAAAATGACAACACTGTATCACGGTCACCTACTTATACAGCAGTTGTTGTATTTTTACACTTGTGAAAGGAAAACAAAAATCAGTACATTAAACAATGATCTTTCCATGGCTTTTTCAATTCATCACTGAGCACTACAGTTCATTTAATATAAACCCAATAATGTGTATAAACTATTATTTTTAGTGTGTCTCCTTTAAGAATTTCTCTCCCAAATCCTGGAGAAATATTCCAAAGTAGCTTATGCCAAGCATTTCAATTCTCGAACATTTTACAGACATAAGAAAGCTGAAAAACTGTGCAGCAATTTTATTTATTTAGATACTGAGGGGAACAGGCCCTTCCTCCAATTTAAGCCACATCACCCAGCAACCTACCTATCTAACCCTAGCCTAATCGTGGGACAATCTACAATGACCAATTAACTTCCTAACTGCACATCTTTGGAGTATAGAAGGAAACGAGAACACTTGGAGGAAATCCTTGCAGCTCACAGGGAGAATGTGCAAACTCCGGAATTGAACTCCGAGGTCCCGAGTTGTAATAGTGTCACGCTAACTGCAGCGCCTTGCCTTTACGGTCTTTACAGTCATTTGTTAAATGAGATACCCATTGTAAGGAAAAATACTCAACCAGTTTGCACACAGTCCCATAAAATGGAGATTAATTGCCTCAGAACTGTGGTTTACTTGACCATTTCAGAGCAAAGTTAACAGTAAACAACATAGGATTTTTCCCCATCAAGCACAAATATCCAACACATCTTTAGTCGAAAGCAACAACTTCCAAGACAATAACGGAATTGTGTAACTGGTCACTACAACTGTATAAACCGATGAAGTGGGAGAAGTCCACTCAAGCTCCCTCAACCATAGGACTGCAGCATGTCTGATTGTAACCTCAAGACCTCTTTCTTGTCCACATTCAGCAGGCTTTCAAAGATACATGATCAAAAACAGTCCTGTCTTCTATGGCTTAAGAGGACTGACACGCTTTTGCACCCTGCAAGGTGGTGGTGGTGGTGGTGGTGAATGTTTGCTAATCAAGGGCAAAGAAAAAAAGCATTCAAAAAAGACAAAAATACTCATGAACTGAGAATGTAGTTGTCTGCTGTCTAAAACTACAGTACTGACAGTTAAATGGAACATCAGAACAAAGTGATCAGTACTTACTGTACATTTTCAGAAGTCATACGAAAGGTTTCTAAAATAATCTTTCAGTCTCTCATTATCCTCTATAGTAGATCAGTACCAGCACCATGAACACACACTGATGCCAAAACACATTCCACTTAAACATTTTCTTTCCCCATTTTCTTCAAGAGCATTACCAGGTCAGCCAGCACAACAGGGGGTAAAATAAACACCTAGTTCTTCAAACTACATCATGTACACGTTGAAAACAACATAAAAGCTGAAGTTTCACTTACATTTCCTAAAATTAGGTGTGCAAACTTACTGAATTTTTTTTGTTTACCTTGAAAGAATTTGGAATTCTGACACACATGAATGATCAACAACCTTGCAGACAATACAAGCAAGACTATGGACTTCAAAGAAAAAAAGCACACACACACACCCACCCACCCACCATATTGACCCAACAATAATGATGAAGCCAGCATTTCAACTTCAGAGTAATTAAGTGGGACAAAGAAAGTGATCATGTTGATGATAAAGCTGTTGGGCCAGAAGCACAAGGGTCAATGTTGCTTACTGACTCATTCAGCTTCACCTGGTGGCTTGAGAGGAGAAAAGGGGGTCTTTTTCTGAAGTAAAGGGCATGGTGATGTTGATATTCAGTTTGGTCATTTCAAATGCCAATAGATTTGATAACAGAGCTGAATATTGACAGACCCTGCCTGCTTACAGGGGTTCCCAACCTTTTTTATATTATGACCCCTATCATTAACTGGTTGGGAATCCCTGTTGAAAAGGGATTATTTTTGTAATGTAGATTCCAGCCTAATACCATTTTTGGCAAGGAAATCTTTTGGCAGTTAAGTAACACAAGGCAACATATAGCAATTGACTACTCATTGTCCGAAAACATTAAGTAAATGAGAGTTTTGTGTCAAAACTGAATGCGGTTTGTGCTGTAAAAAAACTACGTTGACATCTGCAGAAGTAATGAACATTCACCGGAAATATCAGACTATTCAATATCATGTTAATCATCCTACAATATGGCACTACAACCTGGTTGATGACAAAGGTACAGAGAAGAAACTCAAGAAATTTGACATTGCAGTGACTGCATGATCAACATCAGTTAAACAGATTGATACGAATATTTACTGGAGAAAGAACAAAGTCAAAATGCAAACTCAAAGCAGTACAGTTGGTGGGATCACTTTCTCAAAAAGTGAAAATACCCAACCACTGGATCAAGTATAAAAATGGGAGTCAAACTATGAAGAGAAGCATACAAAACCAACAGTAACTGAGCAAAATATGCAGAGAAGGTCCTCTTTCTGTTGACATTGTCTGTGAAGAGGAGCACTGGTAAACAAACTAAACAGATGTTCTAGAAATTACTACAGCTGGCTGGACCAATGCACTTACCTAATGAGTCACTGTATGTGAAATGGAGGGCAGACAGATGGGCAGTTAAAACATACTACAGGATCCACAATAAATGTTATTGTCATTTCATTTGATGACAAAAGAAAATTAATAGTAGTTCTCTCCATACCTTGGAGATGGTCTATGCACATCAAATTCTATTTAATTCCACAGCAACAGTTCAGACTAAA
Source organism: Hypanus sabinus (assembly GCF_030144855.1). NCBI lineage: Eukaryota > Metazoa > Chordata > Chondrichthyes > Myliobatiformes > Dasyatidae > Hypanus > Hypanus sabinus. The sequence goes on along the minus strand of NC_082723.1, from coordinate 25,439,755 downwards.
CTTTATCAAATACTGGCTATGTCCAACATCACAAATTACTCCAATCCCAACCATGGTCTTAACAATTCAAATTTCAAAGTAAATTTATTAACGAAGTACATAAATGTCACCATATGTGACAAAGTACATATGTCACTATATACAACCTTGACATTAATTTTCTTGCAGGCATACACAGCAAAAGAAATACAACAGAATCAATGAAAAACTACACTCAGGAAAATGACAACCTATGTGCAAAAGAGGAGAAACTGTGCAAATAGAATAAAAACACCAAAGATATCGCTAATGGACCAAACAAAGGAAATACAATGATCAGTTTAGGAACATAAAAAAGGTTTATACAGGACATTGAAGCTAAATTCAACATACCAAAATGTCACCAACCCTAACACAGAATTATCAGTAAACACAGATAATGAACTTTTGGTCTAATCTGGTCAAACAGGGTGATGCACAATCAAGCAGCAATCTGGAACAGGGAGCAAAATGAACACACTCACGCAATTGGAGACAAGCAAACACCTGCAGTTACAATGGATATGCAGTTTGAAAAAACATCTACAACTGGAAAAATATAAACATGAACTTTGAATTAGGTAAGTGCAGAACATTAAACATAAGGTGCAAAAGGACGGGTAGAATATAAAACACAGCAGCAGGATACAACATAACCGATGGATGAACATGAAGCTAGGACACCAACAAGCAAAGAAAATAGATCATAGTGCAATAAATGAAAAATTCAACAGAATTTACATCAAGGCTCAAGAAGATCTGCCAAACAGAGCTTAATATTAATAGTATAACAAAGGCAATAAACACCTTTGCTATACCCATATTGATGCATTCTTTTGGCATATCTCGGACCAAAAACAATCTGGAAAATTTACAAAGAAAAATAAGAACTGAAATGACAAATTATAGGAAACGCCATGGACACTTAAATGTTCTAAGATTACCATTACCTTGGACAGAAGGAAGAAGAGGAATAATAGACAAAAAATTTACTCGTCATTAAAAACTAAGGATATAATTTCAACAACAGGATTCAGCACTCCATGCAAGTACACACAACTGAACGTAAGTGAAAACACAACACAGAAAAATTAAATTATCATTGCAGGAGCAAAAGTTAAGCAATGGAAGATCATGACCATCCATGGAAGACATCCCCATGATCTGAGTAGACTAGATGTCGACAAGGAAGTGTAGAACGTCTGGCTCAAGAGTTGAAACCCTCTTCCCAGAGACAGAGGGTTTCCTTGAGGAAAAAAGGGGCCAGATGGTTAACCAAAAAAAATTATCAAAAATACATAGAAAAAGACCATCAAATTCAAGACAATAAATGCAGAAAATGCAAAGGGAAACCAGAAACAATCCAACACATTACACCATACTGCAGCAGATTAACTCAATCTGATTACTTACACAGGCACAATCAAGTGGCAAGTACCATGCACCAAACTCTTGCTTTAAAATATAAACTTGCAAAAGACACTATACTCTACTGTAAATAAATACAAGCCTGATCCAGTTTCAGAATCAGAGTCATGCAAATTATATTATGACTGATCCATTATTACAGATAGGACAATGTGTCTGGACATAATAATACAGGAAAAAACAAGCAAGAAATTAATAGATATAGTCATTCCAAATATACATTACATACAAAAATCAGTGAAATACATCAGAAATAATAAATTAACAGAGGAAATTGAAAGATGATGAAACATGAACGTTGTCCCAATAGTACTATCTACAACTGTTACCATCCCAAAGCCATTGCACAATAACATTAAACAAATAGGCTTACACATCAATTTTCATGTAAAGGTCCAGAAATCCACAATACTAAACATTAACAGAAAGGTCGGAACATTCCTAGCAATTGAGAAATGAGTGTGTTTGGCTATGACCGTACCTCAGGTTTTACCAGCTTGAGCCAAGAAAAAAATTAAAATAATGACCATAAAGTAGTAACACAGGTGGGAGTACCCCTTATCCAGCTGGAAGTGTTTTGGATCTTGGAATATAGAATGGCAATGCTTGGGATGTCCATCATTTTCAACTCTGAATTGTGCTTCCTGCAAGTACTCCTTGTATTGCACTCGTTCATTATATTATGTACTTAACAGTAAAGATGATCACATACAATTAACATAATAAAAATGTGTGCAGAGTAACAAAGGCCGCTCACAGAATCAGGAGAGTACCCGAATCAGCTGTAAACAACAAACTAAGACAGACTTTCAGTCTCCACCTCTGATGCCATGTTTTGATTAAAAGGTTACAGTACTCTGTATTTGTATTTTTAAGATTTATGTAAGGTATAAAAACAATCAACATTGTAGACTTGTTCTGGTGCTAGATTTTCATGATCAGCACACTTTAAAAACTTGATGCCGTGCCTTTTCTTAAATTTCTGCAATCAACCTGCTTTGTGCTCACAATTACCTTCAATTTTCAGTTCGTTGTGGTTGATCTTTGCTTGATTCATGATCAGCACACCATTAAGCAGCATATGATCATTACGACATTGTCGACACACGATCAAGATCTTCATTTTTTATGCATTATTTTTCTACTTTTCCATTAACTTCTGGTCATTACACATGAGGTCATTTCTCAGAACAGTCTGCGATACACAAAGTTCATCGTTTGGGAACCTTCCCAGCGTCTTGTGCAATTTTCCATTTGCAATGTCATGTCAGCACTCAAAAAAATTCAGATTTTGAATAAGGGATATACAACCTGTACTGAGGACATGAGCTGTAGAGTCGTTGAAAGTGAGCCTGTAGGTTGTGGATTCAGTTCAGTGCTGAAGTGAGTGAAGCTATCCACACTGGTTCAGGATCCTGATGGCTGAACGGTAATAGGTGTTCCTGAACTTGTTGGTGTGGGACCCAAGGTTCCTGTACCTCCTCCCAATGGCAGCAGTGAAAAGACAGCATGGTCTGGATGGCAGAAGGAAATCTATAAACCCTAAAGATTCTAAAAGCTAAACTGCTGACATTATGTTACATAGTACTGAAGTCAAACCATCTCCTGATAAATCAAAAATCAAAGATAACAATGGCAAGAATATGCAAAGAAAACAACTGTACTACCACCTGTTAAGTGTTGCACTAGTCAGTACGCTACCATGACCTGTTTTATGTTTTGTTGTTCAAAGACAAGTGGCGAGCCAGTTAGATTGCATCTGCTGTAGACTTGCAGCAGGTCCATGTCCTTCCCCTTGCTTATGCAGGAGTTAATTCTAGCCATGACCAAATAAAATGCATGCAAGTTTGACCAAGCAGCAATGCACCTGCCCTTCAAATTTAGCCAGCTGTATTTATTATTCTACTATTTCACTGGAGAAACCAAGTGAAAAACAGGTGAGTGCTTTACACAACTTTTTGTAGTGTGTAAGGGGGTCCCAAGAGCTTCACTTCAGGTTTAATATGAATTTTCCCCACTATCTTAGTTTCTTTCATCGAGGTGCCAACTGGTCAGCTGAGTGTAGTCAGCAATGTTTTCTGTTTTAACCAGAACTGCTATTCAGTACAGGGAAATTCTAAGTTAAGGGAACCCAGGGGAAATAATGGCTTTAATCATTGCTAAGACAATGATTCAACACTTCAAAATCATGGCTCCATTATCCAATGTGTTTTGGGAATAGACAACAAATGGTGGCCCTGCTGTCCACATCCATAATCACAAGAAAGAAAAATCAGAAGTAACAAAACTTCAACTCTGGCCTAGAATGCCAATCTGCATAAAATAGACAATTAAAATTTAGACCAGATATACTGGAATCATTTACATCTCACTGCTAAATGGAAACTTCATTTACGAGTACAAACTCCTGATGTGCATTATGCAAAACTTTGATTATCAGGTATAGAGGGGAATAAGCCTGGATAGACATCTGGAGACGTTTATTACTGTTAGCAAAACAACTAGCTTTTTTTTGCTTTGCATCTGTCCAAGTAACCTTACATGAAATGTTACATTAAAGACCAAGTTATTCACCCCAAAAGTTGTCTAATTGTACACTTGCTCCAAGTGCAAGTCCTCCCACCAAAATTTTCAGTAATCTGAGTTCCACCCCCTACACCCTGTACAGCAAACATATACATTGAGAAGTTTCAATAGAATGCAAATGAAAATAAGCAATTAAGTTTAAAATCATCACCAACTTGCATTTGTGTAGGACTTTTAACATAATAATACAGGCAAAGCCTCACAGGAATATTATCAAATATTTAATACAAAACTACAAAAGGAAATACTTAGGGCAGATATCTTTTGCTGAGAGTTCAGAAGCATCTTGAATTTGAGAAAGGAAGGATAACCGGATTAGTAGATTCAGGAAGGAGCACCTGGCTAACTTTAAACATGACAGTTAACTGTCATTTGATGGAAGTCAGGAGTGCTTTGATGGCCTGGAATGGATGAATGCCCATATCACTAAAGAAAAAAAAAATCACAGTAAGTATTGGGCAAGGCCACTGACAAAACTGAAATAAAGGATGAGAATTTTATCAACGAGTGAGGTATTACTTCAAGTTGATCAGTGCACACACGCTATTTGCATTAGGAGCTGAATGAATTCAGGGCAAAGTTACGGTAACCTCAAATTACTGAGGGTAGAACATGATTGAAGTGATAATAACAAGTAGAGATAATAAAGACAAGACAAGAGAATTTCCGCAGGTAAGCCAACACAAGGTCAGGGTTCTCTAAACAAAATAGAAATGGGCTATTCAAATAATATGATATGGAATTAACTCAGGCAGACAATATGGATGAGTTGGCCAAAGGGCTTGTTTCTAAGCTGCATTATGGAATGACACTCTCAACAAGTTCAATACACCAATGCAACAAACTTGCTGGTTCATTCTCAAGCTGCAACAATGAGGTGTGATAGACTATCCAGCTCTGAAATGGAGTTTGTGCCTGGTGTTTAGGACTTCCAGAAATTATTTTAGTTCATTCTGTTCATTCAGCAGTTTCTAGAAATTTCTGTTCATTCAGCCATGAATGCCAAACAATCAGTCTGGCAACTTATACAGTGCAAAGGTCAAGGCAGGTGAGATCAACATTGCCAACCAATTTGTGGCCACAAGTGTAGTTTGACATGAAGCTGCTGAATAGCAGTATATCAATAGAGGGCAAAGGACCAGTTTCAGATTCTCGACAAATCTAAAATTTCAGGCAGTCAACTCAAATAAAGTGGAGTTCCAATCTTGAAAGCCGGATCTCATTTGTACCTCAGAATGAAAAGGCGATGTGCTATACTACTTCATAGAAGCTGTTGGATTGATCCAACTGTCACCTGGGTTAGATGCTCAAGCAAGTCCAGAAGTCAAAACACAAAGGTCAAATCCACGATCGGCCAGTCCTGGGGTCTCAGCCAGAAGGTCAAACCCATGATCAGAGGGTCCGAGGGTGAAGTCTGAAGTTGAAGGCCCAAAATCCACGGTTCTGAGAATCTGAGGATAAGGAGGTGGCCTGAACTGGGATGGATACTTGTTTGTGCATGTTAGTGGGTAGGTGTTGCAGAAGGGGACTTGCTTTGCCATTCTGTCCTGTTTTGTTGCTGCTGCTTGTGTTGTTCTGCAGATGATGTGGACACATTAAGTTAGCACTGGAATGTGTGGGAATACTTCTGAAAACTTCCTAATTTACGACAATAATCCTTGTTAATTACTTACTCTTAACATATACAGAAGATTCCAATTAATAGGGCCATCAGTTAATCTGGGCAGCCATTTATTTAGGACCATTAGGCAGCAATGAATTTGCTTAAAGAACAAAAGTCAATCAAGAAAATAGCTGGGATTCCTTTTGTTTGTTTGAGACACTGCTGCTTAATTGGGACAGGAGACTGCTGTCAAACAGTGTCTAATGGTGACTGTCAAGTGCACTTACGTGGCCATTAGACAATACTGAGCTTCAAGTGAACATTTTTTAATCATGTAAATTGGTTTGTGTTCAAACAGATGCAATTTTTGTCACTGACAGTTGGTCAGAAATAAGCAGCAAGACAATTCAAAACTGTTTTGTTCACTGCGGCTTCTCGCATTCAGGCTTGGAGATGCCAGGAAACAGCCAGGATTGAAAAATGCAACTACTTCACTACTTCAACAAATTAGGAACTATGAAGTATTTTAAGGTATCAACAATCATCTTGAATGCTACAATAAAAATAAAGATTTGGAGAATGCAATTGCCATCATATTGTGCAAAGAAGTTCATTAACTGCACTGGGAGTTAATTTACAGTCCAAATAACCCAATAGTTTTATAGTTCTGTAGTACTATTGGTAGTGTTCTAATTTGTTTAAATACTTTTAAATGTACTTCATTTAAATACATAATTACTCAGTTAAACAGTAGTTTGTCTTTTTTGTCTTCTTGGGTATTTCCATGAAACTTTAGCGAATTGGGCCAAAGTATGCTGGTCCTGATGTCTCCCAATTAACCGGACACTGTATTTCTACCAATTACATCAGAAGATGTTAAATGGAAAATTTTTAAATCAAAATCAAGCAACTGTTAAGTGATCTTTAACAAGATAGCTTGACAGTCCCGACTTCTGATATTCACAGATTGAACAAGTCAAGTATTATTTATTGGGCAAATGCTGCTGAAGTGCAAATCCACAAGTTCCTTCCCATTCCAACGTCCCACTGAATTGAACATTCACTTTTTCCATACAAACCTATGTTTTGACACCCAGAAGAACTCAAAGAGTTCAATTTTTCTTCATTTGAAGCGTCACATTTCCCCATCTTTGTTTGTTAAAGTAAATTTTTGTGTTTGATCATTGAAAAACTACTTCCTTCATAAAACATCTTTAATCAGCAAGTTCTTGTCGCCTCCTTCCCTCTATATCAGGGGATCTCAACCTGGGGTCCATAGCATAAAAAAGGTTGGAACAATGTTTTGATCCTCTGATCCAAACCTTATAGGTTTTTATTCCACATTCTTTTTACCTCCACACAATATCCGTTGACCACTTTCATATTCTCCCAAGTTGCACCCAGAAATTGTTTTACCTTCACCTTGTGGAGAAATCGGATTGTGCTTCTCATTTCAAGTCATTTCATCTTTTTGGTGCTGCTCACTTACTTTAACTGCTGTGGTTCAGCATTTTTTCAGTGTTACCTGTCTTGAAGTGTTTCTTCTCAGGCATGTTACCACACAATGAAATATTTTTGACCATATAGCTCTTGCAGAACTAACCAAAAACAGGAAATGAAGAACATAGTCATGGGAACTTGTTTCTCAAACTTACTGATTGATATTTATCCATCTGTTACTGATTCACTGAAAAATTGTCAAAGCAAGTGAGCTGTCAGACTAACACACAGCAAAATGCCCAATGGCTTCAGCAGGGTTAAACATAATTCACTACAAATCGCTTCTTTTAAAACAAGTTGCAGGAAAAGATCCCATAAGTGAGTGGAACTGTAATTATATATTGTAATACCTTTACATAGCTATACATCATATCCCCTTGTTTGTGAGCCTTAATAAACAGAAATAAAGTCTTAATATACATGAGTATTCATTACAGTACTAATTATGTACTTTATATACATAATTATTTAGTACTGTAATAAGTATATTAAGACTTTTGTCATAATAGTAGCCATGTGTGAATTTTCATAACAGATCAATGATTCTGTTAAACAATTTAGCAATATGTTTTAGACTCAATAAAAGAAAAATTACAGCTGTTACAACAGCTAGGCAATTGAAGTAATAGTAACCTCATATGGCTTACTTCACTTGTTTTTGTGCCTTAGTACAAAAACAGAGCAATCTGATCAAAACACTCATATGCAGACACACTGAAAATTTCCAAACTGCCTTATTATTTTAAAATTCTTAACTCCAAAGTTTCTGAGCTACAATGAACCTGTAGTAAAGTTAAAATTTGCAGGTTGGGATGGAACTTCTATTCACCTTTACTGAAGTGGAATGAAAGAATTGGAGAAGACCAGAAAAAGGAGTCTCTATGAAGTGGGCACCAATAAGAACTTGGAACAACATGCAATATTGCCAATACTTCCCATTCCTCAAACCCATAGACCCAAGACAAAAATATAATAGAATAGAATCAGGCTTCATATTACCAGAATATGTCATAAAACTTGTTGCTTTGTGGCAGCAATACAAAGCAAAAAAAAAATTATATTCAGTAGTAAACATAAATAAGTAGTCAAAAGAGAGGGGGAAAATACTGAAGACATGCTCACGGGTTCACTATCCATTCAGAAATCTGATGGAGGGGTACAAGCTGTTTCTGAAACATTGAGTATGTGTCATCAGGCTCCTCTACCTCCTTGATGAAAAGACAGCATTTCCTGGGTGATGGGGGTCCTTAATGCTACCTTTGTGAGGAATCTCATTTTGAAGGTGCCCTCGATGCTGGCAAGGCCAGTGCCCATGATGGAGCGGGTTGAGTTTGCAACTTTCTGCAGCTTTTTCTGATCCTGTGTCAAGGCCCCACATACCAGATGGTGATGCACCCATCTGTCAAAATTCGCAAGTGTCTTTGATGATAGACCAATTCTCCTCAAACTCTGAAAGAAATATAGCCACTGTTGTGTCTTCCTTGCAATTACATCAGAACACTGGGCCCGGGGAGATCCTCAGATGTCCACACACAGAAATCTGAAACTGCTCACCCTTTCCACTTTGGATCCCTCGATGAAGACTGGTGCATATTCTCTTGACTTCCCCTTACTGAAGTTCACAATCAATCCCTTGGTCTCACTGATGTTGACTACTGTTGAGTACAAGTTGCTTGCTGTAACACCTCTCAACTAGCTGATCTATCACCTCGTCACTATCTGAAATTCTGGCAACAATAGTTCTGTTATCAGCAAATTTATAGATGCAGTTTGAACTGTGCCAAACCGCACAGACAATGTTGCAGAGAGAGTAGAGCAGTGGGCTGAGCATGCATCCAGTACTGATTATCAGTGAGGAGGTCATGTTATTTCTGATCCACACAGACTGTGGTCTCCTATTATGGATGTCAAGGATCAGTTGCAGAGTGATACTGTGCCTTAAGATTTCTGACATAGTTTTAATGATTCTCAACCATCTGATAAAATTCCTTCTCTTCCAAAAGACTGTCTCTAAAAAGAGAAATAAGAGCATAAGCAGCTGTCCCATCAAACTACCTCAGAATCTTGAGTTCCAGGATAGCTTGCCACCCTTCCAAAGTCTTTCCTCATCAGACAATCTTCTTATAATCAATTTTTGTGATCTGCTTCTGAACTGCCTTCAATGCAAGTATATCCCTGCATCAATAAGATCAAAACTCTAAGCAGTATTCTATACACATTTCAAAAACTGTCTTTACAAATGTCTCTGAACAAACAGTGATGTTAATGGGCTTCTGCTCCAGGAACACACTGTTTTTCAATGCTGTTAAGAGACTTGACGTGCATTTTCTTATGAGCATTATCTGATGTCTGAAGTTATGAAGCTTGCCTCTTCTGGAAAACCCAAGAAGCTGTGCCAAACACCTTTAGTCTATTCTGGTAACAACATAAATCATTTTGTTCTTCAACTTGTTATCAGCATAAAAACCTTTCGGCTCTTATTCCAAGTAAGTAATGTTTTCAGGGATATCTGTGGAGATAGGAAAACTGACTTTGGAACGGGAATGCTGATTGTAAACCTCAGCCTTCCATTTTTTAAAACACAAGTAAATGCTGACTGAAAATAGAAAAACTATATTAAGCAGCCATATGCCATTGTGTTAACAAAGTACAATTCTTTACTATTAATTCAGGTTATTAATGAGTTTCATTCAAGGATAAGAATTTACTCGGAACCAATTAGAAAATTGGTGCTTAGCAAACAGAAAAACAAACATGAATAGCAAATAGAGAAAGCAATACCAAACCCACCTCAACCACATGCTGTCAAGACTGACTTTTATCCAATATACGAGGTATATGCAATAAACTCAACTTAACAGAAAAGCATTTCTGATCTATAGGGAGAAAATCTTTGGTAACATCAGGTCAACTTAAATTGCAGATTCAGTATTGCCTGTGGTGCAACATGTTGAAACAACATTACTGACATTCTGGCCAAAAGCTGTCAGGAAGAGCAGCAAACCTCTCAGTCACAATGAGACCTTACCTTCTATGTAAACTGCTAATTTTAACTTGCTGCACTGCAACTTCATCTCCACATTTGATTTTAAAAACAGATCCATTCAAGTCTGTTAATACTCCAATACTAAGAAACCGCAGGCATCAACGAGAGACTTCACTTCACCAAACCTCAGACTTCACTTCGAGAGTTGCCAAACATCAGTACTCCCACATTTGTGCCAAGCACTTGGACAATCCCAGTTCCCTCTCTAGGAGCTTATTAAATGACACGAAGCCTTGGCCCTGTTAAACATAACCGATGTAAAAAATGGAAATAAAAGTGCTTTGGCCTATTTAAGAACACAGAATGCACACTTCCACTAAAAGGTGTATTTCTTCCCTAAATATCCACCATACACCATTTTTAGAAGTCAATTCCCTAAATATATGAACATGGATGCCAATAAGTTCATTAATAAATACAAGCAAGATCATTACATGCTTCATAAAAAACATTGTGCAACTGAGCTTGCAAAACAAAGAATTTGCATTCATCAGTACAAGTAGTGGGGCTAGATAAACTATTACTTGTTACACAAAACAACCCTGTCGAACTGCATGGCTCAGCTTAATACATGTACAAACAGTCATAATATATATTTAATTCAAACTATTTTCTTTAAACATAGTTAAAACATAAGCAAATTACTTGCTGTGGTTCACTGAACCTTTGTGTTGAACAAAAGCAAATCACAACCACAATCCATTCAAAAGGTTCAAAATAACGACAAACCAAGAACACCAGAGCTAACAAGAATTTTTTAAAAAAGAAAATAAAACAACTTGCTCAAACTTGTTGTTGGGAGTCCTTTCACCTACAAGTTAGCTTCAGAAAACCAAGCATTCGTTGGTGAAAAGATGATTTGCAACAGGAAAGGGCTAAATTATAGGAAAAATGGTTAAGCTTCAACCATAACAATTTTTTGCATTTCAAACGGTTACAACATTGTTTTCTGTTGTAAGCAAACCTTAAACCTTGAACACATGCTGTTTTTGGACCTGACACCTTTCAAATGAACAGATTCAGGCTACAGATTAAAGGAAGTTTACAATAAGAACTGCTTATTCCCATTGCCAAGACGAGAGGTTTTAAGCCCAATCTTTTAACCATTTCAACTAATTTTCACAGAAGCACCACTGAGTGTCCCCTAACCAGCTGCATCATTCTCTGGTAGGCAAACTACAAGGCATCCGACAACAAGGATTGTGAGGACTGCTGAGGGGATCAACTGGGTCTCTCTTCCACTGATTCAAGATACTTACAAGGAGTACTGCTTATTGTCAATGATCCCTCGTATCGTCCAAGAATCTCTTTGACAATCTACCATCAGGCAGGAGATATTACAGAATTAGGACACGAACTGTTAGGATGGGAAACAGCTTCTTCCCCCAGGCCGTGAGACCACTGAACTCCCTGTCACTACCCAGATCTCAACACGAATTAAGAGATAGCAATGATATACTGCATACTTTTTAAACTTGTTTGTATGTGCACTTTATTATTTAGTAATTTATTTGGGATAACATTACTTTTTTCAGTGTGAGAGTTAAGCATACTGCGTTGTGCACCTTGGACGAGAAGAACATTGTTTCCTTGGCAGTATACATGTATATGGTTGAAACAACGATTTCAACTTCATTAATTTTGAGACAATTAAAGTAACATCAATTTGTTTTTAAGCAAAAATTGCTACTTTTTCAAAAGATGTTGGTACAGCTATTCAATCTCAGAAAGACAATATGAAGCAAGGTTTCCAAATTAGCAAGCAAAATAGCACATTTTAAATGCCAAGACTTAAAATGCACAGGGTTTCATGTGCAGATATGCAACGACATGTTAGATAAGGACATTTTATAGTTTAGGTTCTTGGAGGAACAGATTGCAACAAGCAAGTGATAAAGCTGCACATCATTTTTGTTGAAGTATGTGCAAAGATCTGACAAATGCCTTACTGCACAATTATAAAAGTAATGGAAAATGAGTACAACCAAGATACACAAAGACACTACCATGGATGAAAATTTTCAATTATAAACAGATTTATTTTTTCACTGAAATCAACATTTCATGACATCTTCAATACTATTATAAGTGCAGTTAAATTCATCCACTGTTCATCAGAGCTCAAATTTTTCATTAGTCAAAATGTATGGATTCAATTCACACAAGGCCTAGACAGCTTTCCAAATTCCAGTTATCTGTAAACTAAAGAAATCTTTTCTTAACTATTGGAATATCTCCTGTGTGCAAACGTAATACAAGAACCTATTTATAAAGTCCTACTTTGATACTAGGCCCAGATTCCATCAGGCACATACAAGAGTTTAACGTGCAGAATGAGAGGTACCTTCAAAAAGGCACCGACATTGTGAAGCTACATCCAGTGTACTTGCATGCTAAACACCAAATGCAGCAGACTACAAAGCTAAGCAGTCCCATAGTCCATAGATTAGAGAAAAGCTATGTAACCCTACCACATCCAGTTGAGAATGGTGGACAATCAAGCAACGAATGGGAGGAGGTAGCTCCATGAACATCCCACCTTCAGCATGGAGGAGACCTGCATACAAGTGCAAGAGACAATGCTGAAGTATTTGCATGCGTCTTCAACCAAAAGTGCAAGTGGATGATTAATTTCACCTCTTCTTGAGAGTCCCATCGTGAATGCCCAGCAAGTAGCTGAGTGCATTAGACACAGCCATGTCCAATGTGGCTTCCTGACTGTAATGAAAATCTAGTTACCAAGAGTAGTACCCCAAGCCAAACTAATCTTGTTGTTATCACGAAGGCCATTGGTGAACCTCAATCTGAAAAGACAGCCGGGGGTGGGGGGAGGAGAGGAGAAGGGTGGAAATCACAGTAACATCTGCTCAAGCAATACACACAAAATGCTGGTGGAACACAGCAAGCCAGGCAGCGTCTATAGGAAGAAGTACAGTCGACGTTTCAGGCTGAGACCATTCACTGACGAAGGGTCTCGGCCCGAAACGTCGACTGTACTTCTCCCTATAGATGCTGCCTGGCCTGCTGCGTTCCACCAGCATTTTGTGTGTGTTGCTTGAATTTCCAGCATCTGCAGATTTCCTCGTGTTAACATCTGCTCAACCCATGTTTGTTCTTCAACAGAGAAATGAAAATATATACAGTGGATTCCAGTTAATTGGGGCAGCCACTTATTTGAAACAACTCTTAAGGAACAAAACTAATTGAGAAAATAGCCAGAATTCCCTTTGATTATTTGGGACACTATGGCACTTGACAGTGACAGGCAACTGTTGCCATACAGTTTCTAACTAGCATTCAAGTCATGTGCACTTGTGTGGCCGTTGGACACAATGTCATGCTTCGAGCAAAGTTTTCAAATAGTATTAGTTGTGTGTGTTTGTCTTCAACAAGCAGTGATTTTAGTCACTCATAGCTGGCAAGAATTAAGCAGACAATTCAGAACTGTTTTACTCACTGTGGTTTCAAGCATTCAGACCGGGAGATGCCAGAAAAGGCCAGGAGTGAAAATATAGCCTTCAAGTCAGGAACCATGAGGAATTTGAAGGTATCAACAATAATCCTGATTGCTACAATGAAGATGAAGATGAAGATTTGGAGGATGCAATCATCAACAGCATTGTAGGAAAGCAGTCCATTATATGCATTATTTGTCCATGTTCATTTACATGGCACTGGATGAATTCTTCCATCAATATTAGAAACTGCAGTTTTATAGTATTATAGTACTCTAATTTGTCCTGTATTTCATTAAGTACACAATTTGTGAAACAGTTAAATGACAGTTAAAAAAAAGTTTTTAAAAAAGAAACTATTTCCATGAAACTTCAGCTAATTGGGTAAAATTGAACTGGTCCTGATGTGCCCCAATTAACTGTAATCCACTGTATGTAATTTATACCATGACTCTCACCAACTGGTAGTTTGAATTGTAAGAAAACTCTCCACCATCTTGCTGCAAACACTTTTTGCAGCATTGTGCACGGTCCAGAAGTTACAACATGCACTTTGTTTTGAGTTTTAACTGCAAAAGTCAAAATTCTTTCTCAAGTAAGCACAAGAGATTCTACAGATGCTGAAAATCCAGAGTTCTAAAGATTTCTACTATGGAGGGAAATGGGCAGGAAAGATTACCACTTTCAGAGCTCAGGACAATGTTTCCCTGGTTTGATGCAACAATAAAACCAAAGGAAAACAAAAAGTTCCAGATTTTCTTCATTTAAAACCCTGACTTAGTCAGCAAATTGGTACATCTTAATGTTATCAAATTAGAACTCACTTTAGGCATCTATGGATCAGCTTGTTCTGCTGCAACAATTCAGCATTACCTGAAACACAGACCATAGTGTCTTTTCACACCTCTCCTCACCATTTCCCATTCTTAACATCCTGTTGATTGAGAAGAGAGCACACTACTCCACCAAATTCACAGCAGCTGCCTGAGGGCATCCTTGTTCATTTTACACAAAATTCTTCTCACATAAAATTAGCAGCAGGAAACTGAGGAATCCAGGATTAACATGCATTTCAACACCATCCAGCTCCACAACAGCACATCTATTACCACCAACACTGCACTGAATTGTAAACACTTTAAACCACTTTTATAATGCTGTTTACATTGTAAATACATACTGGTATTTATAAATATTTTCTGCCATATGCATACTTCAACCTCTAACTTAATATTTTATGTAATTCTTTATAATTATTGATTTTTTTGTTGCATGTCACACCCTGACCAACACCACAGCGTACTCCTCATACATGTAAGTGTGGATGGTGAAGAAAGTTGACCCTTGCACAACCTATTTTCATTTCACCATTGCCTACAGATCATTAACGTACTTGACCAGCAGATAGGCTGGTCAACAGTTAATTGCTAAATTTGTAATCCAAAGATGCATGTTCAAATCAAATGACACCACGGTGCAACTTCAATTCAATTAAAGCTTCATGAAATGTGAAAGCAGTGACTTATAAAAAATTAAAAACTCGTACGGTACACAACTGCCATACAAGGAAAAATAATCTGTTTTCCTTAAACAAAAGAAGATCTGCAGACGCCGGAAATCGGAGCAAAACACACAAAATGCTGGAGAAACTCAGCAGGCCAGGCAGCATCTATGGACAAAGTTTTGGGCATCAATGTTTTGGGCCGAAACCCTTCAGCAGGACTTTGGCCCGAAATGTCGACTGTACCTTTTTCCATAGATGCTGCCTGGCCCACTGACTTCCTCCAGCATTTTGTGTGTGTCTGCTCTCCTTCTCCCATTTGGACCAATATGTGATATCAGACCTCGCTTGTGGTTCCCACAAATGCCTTTCATCATCCAGCAAGCTGCTGCTCATCATTACTGTGGGATGACAAGGCAACAGCTTTCCACCGACAAATTCTCAATGGCAATTTGTGATGGATAATGAGTCAGGGTGGAGTAGTGGTAGCACAACGCTTTTTAGCACAAGCAACCCGAGTTTGATTCCCGCAGCTACCTGTAAGGAGTTTTTACGTTCTGCCTGTGACCGCATGTGTTTCCTCTGGGTGCTCCGGTTTTCTCCCACAGTCCAAAGACGTACTGGTTGGTAGGTTAATTGGTCTTTGTAAATTGCCCGTGATTAGGCTAGGATTCAATTAAAGGATTGCTGGACAGTGTGGCTCCACAGGCCAGAAGGACCTATTCCATGCTGGATGTCAATAAATAAACAAACCAACCGTGGACTTGCCAGCAAATCCCATGCTCCGGCAGATAAAAAAAACTTGACCTGCATGAATGACTAGCAGTCCTATCTCAGGAAACCAAAGCTACAAATACTATCCCCTTGCCACCATTTCCATATCCCTTTCCAGCTTCAGACTCAGACTTTAGACCAGTCACAAATCTAACAACAGGCTGAGCTTCGCATGTTAACACCCTCCTCATCACAAAGACCGCTTACATCACCTCAGTAAATACATCATGACCAAGCATTTAAGGCCAACCTGCACCCAAGATCTTCACCCCAAGGTTATTAGATATGAATACTCCAATTCTCTCAAACAGATTCCCACCCACCAGAAACATTAATTGATCCAACATTCAACTGCCACCCTCAGTGTCAAACCCTTGGGGAAAAATGGAGATCCCGAACATTTCTCCCATTCCTAGTTGCATGCAAGGCCTTATGGGTTGCAGCTACTCAAATACTTGAGGTAAAAAAATGTTAAATGCAACAGATGACTTTTGCTGACTCCTTCTGCAGTCCACTCACTCCTTTAATGGCAATCATGAGGAAATCTTTAAATTAAATCTCAAGATCTTTCATGCTTCACCAAGCTTTCAGCATCTCTCAATCACATGTTGATTCAGAAACACAAGATTCTGCAGCTGCTGAATATCCAGAGTAGCACATACAAATATGTGACATACGTACTTTGATAATAAAATCTACTTGGACTTCGACAAATTTTCAAGGAACGGCAGGTCAGGCTGCATCAATTGAAAGGTGGTACTTTATTAAGAGTCAAAAGAGTCTTTATTTAGAGTCAATGTTTCGAGCCGAGACCCTAAATCAGAACCGGCCGAAACATCAACTCTTACTTAATTCCTTTCCCCAGATGCAGCCTGAACTGCTGAGATCCTCCAGCATTTTGTGTATATTTCACATCTTAGTTTGATGTCAACATTAAACTCAGATGAACTAAAATGTGCTTTTCCATGAAGATTGTACCACCTATCATTTATTTCATAATTGATAATTTCCATAATATTTAATCTATATTCCTGTTTAGAGGGATAAGTAAAATTAATTACAGAAACAAACAGACTGCCCAGCTTAAAGTGGCCACCATCCTTGCAATTTTCCAACATAACAGGTACTCAGAAATTAACAAGGTCATAAATCACTCTTACAGTAGGGATTGTGTTGAAACAAAATCAGTGGCTCATGAAGTATCAAAATACATATCACAGATTTCCCGAAAGCCTGTGCAGATCCACAAAGGGTTTACAACATTTAAGTACAGTTCCTGCTCTTTAGTTGTGCACATTGGATTATCAATCTCACACACCCTTATCCAGGTAGAACTTCACATTTTATTCCTTGTGACGGAAGAAAGCTTTAATATTGCTGTAAATCCAAAATATTAGACAATGTTGGAAATTAGGACACAGTGAATGTGTGACCTCTGATTAGATCTCAGTTACGAGCTGTTGTTGTATAGTTCCAGCATGTTCCATTTTCATTGCCACTCGGGTAGAGCATCTTGGATGTAAACAAAACCCCCAAACACAATATCAAATCACCAACATTACAAGCTGACGCAAAGAAACGAAACCACAAATGACCTCTTGGTGCGGTGTGTGCAGTATCCTTCAACCCGAGGCCGGCTATGAGCCGGGAGCCCCCTCCCTCCCCGGCCACGATGTTGTTTACTCCTACACAACCTCCAACGTGTGCACAGCAAGTGACTAATCAATTCGGCACTGCACTGCCTGCCACGTCGGGTTAAAGGCCGTGTTAGGTCTGCCGGCTCCGTGCTCTTCTCCTAACAAGGAGGGGTGTGTGCGCGAAAAGAGAAAAACAAACTTGGGGCCGAGTTTGGTCCTGCGGACAGGCCGGTGCTGTCACCGCCGCCGGCAGGCCGCTGTAAACAGACGGTGCTGGGCGGGGCTGAGAGCTGCCCCAGGCCTGAGGCCTCCACCGAGGAGGAAGGGGTGGCGGCGGGGCGGGCTGGGGTAGGAGAGAGGAGGGAGAGGGGTGCAGGAACCTACCGTCAGCCGCAGGTCTCGGCGCCGTAGGTCGGGCTCTTGGAACACGTGTGTCACCTGTACATCGCCGGCGCTGCCGCCTCCCCGGAGCCGCGTCTCTATTACCCACCGCCCAAAGGACGCATCCACCACCGGCTCCAAGATGCGCCCCGCCCGCCGATCCCTCAGCCGGCGCCGCAGCCTCACATCCACCGTCCCCCTTCTTGGCTGCTGGACAGCTACGGGCCAAGCCGCGCCGGAAGACCCGCCCCCTAACAGAATGAGTGAGGGCAGCGCGAGCCCGTCAGGACCAACCCCTCGGGGAAAGACACTGCCGATTGGACACTCGCCGTTTGAGCTGAGGTTGAGTCCAGACCGGCAGCCAATCAGCAGAGAGCAGGAACGGCTCGCGCTGAGCACCAGCAAGTTCGGATGAGTGGCAGAGCTCCGGCTGCCAGCAGGCTCAGGTGAGCGGCAGCGCGCTGATGCGCAGAGCTGCATTTGTGTGGCGCCTATACCATCCGGATACTTCAAGATGATGCAAGTCGCTTTCCAGCCAAATATGTACTTTTAAAGTGCTGGAATGCAGCAATCATAACAACAGTATGATGACCGGATCATCTATTTCGATGAAAATTAAGTATTAGCCAGGGCTTCAGATAAAATGTTTCTGTTTTTCTGTGAAAATGTCCCACTTAATGTAATGCATCCACCTGAGAGAACAATATTGTTTCAACTTAGTACTTCCTCAGACAAGCAGAGCCTTCAGCAGCCCCCGGGGGGAGGGGAGGAGGAATGCCTGTCCACCTATCTTCTCGTCAGAAGTCAAACATCCTCGTAAGTCCTTGAGTCAAGGAAATGCTTGATAACAGTACAAATATGTAGACTGGACGCCGCTGTGAATGTGAATTGCACTGTTTTGCATTTCGTGTATTTACTTTTTAGGAATAAAGTTTATTTTTTAAAAGAAAACTTCCTCGCACAGTAGATACACAGAGATTATATTTGTGTATGATCTGCTTTGAAATAGTTATAGCCCAAAGCAGAAAATAATACACCTCAAACAATATTTGGACTGTTAGATAATGCAAATGCTATGTTTTATAAATGAGCATAAAACTGAACTCAGTCAACAAACAGTGGACCATACATCAAGTCTTTATTCCTCTCTATAGATGCTGCCTGATCTGCTGAGTTCCTCCATCATTTTTATGTGTGTTAATTCCCTTCCTGTCTTATTATTTTTATTGCACTTTTATATTCTCATTTAATGTACCTGATGATGAATGGAAAGTTATTGCATTACTTTTAGGTGAATCATTTTCAAAATTAGAATAAGAATTTCCAATATATAGCTTTTTTTTTCAGTAAATTCACTGAGAAGGTAGAATGAAGAATTTGGGACTTGATCAAAATGGGCTGGGTACCGACCTTCCTCTGATTACTACAAATCCACCTTCTAGTTTTCAAGAACAGGTAGCGAACGGAAACTGCCCATTCATGCGTTGAAAATGGAAATAGAAACTTGTCCAGAGTGGTGGAGAGTGGGCTTCTTCACACCCATTCATCTGAAATTATTTTACAATCGTCAGGGTCTTTCGAAAAATATTTCAGAGCTGCAGTGCTCCTCGAGGAGAAATCTTTTCAGTCAGAATGAGATGGTTGAGAGTCCTGATGAAGGGTCTGGGCCTAAGAGATTGGCTCTTCATTATTCTCAATAGATACTACCTGACCTGCAGAGTTCTTTCAGCATTTTAAGTGGTACTCTAGAATCTGTAGGATTACTTGTATTCAGAGGTCAGAAAAGCCATTTTTAGAGTGCAATAGGTGATAGAAGCAGTGGAGATAGCTTCCATGGTAGACATAATTATTCGTAGTTGTTCAGATGAAACATCACCAAACTAAAACATTAACTCTCTCCATCAATGTTCCCTGGCGTGATTTGTCTTCCTTGGATGTTGGTTGTTTGCCAGTCTTTGTTTATATATATGTAACCCCTTGGGTCGCCTCAGGCTCGCTCAGCTCATTCTCGTCTAGGGGGAGCAGCCTTCGGCCCCGCCAAACTGGGTAATCAGCTGGTGTGGATGCTGTGTGATGTCCCCGCCTCGCCCAAAAACAGACAGTACACCATATGCGATTAAATGAGTACAATTTATAAAGGTTACTATAACTAAGTGATTAATAATGATACAGTATATATGAAGAAACAAACAAAGAAAAGGCGCCAAACTTATCAAAGTCCAAACCACTTCGTGCACAACCATTGGAGCTCAATTAGTGAAGTCTTCTGGCCACCATTCGATCCCCTCCGAACTCCTCGACTCGCAGCTCAGGACCCTCCGAGTGGTCAACCTAGCTTCATCCCCCCTCCTCAGAGTACCTCCTGGCCTCGGACCCCCGCTTGGGGTCCGTTCCTCGCCCAGCTTACAGCATTGCATCCTCTCTCTCTCTCCCTCTGCCCAAAAGCCCGTCAACAAAAACTTACAGACTCAGAAGAAAGAACATTAACCCCATTTGGTTTACAAAGGAATACAATTCTCATTATCAGTAAATTTTAACCCAAACAAGCTTCCAGCACTCTCTCGCAACAAAGAAACATTCCTGCTTTTAACAAAACAAAGAAACCCTTTCCCAACAGTAACAAAGAAAAAAAAAGAAACCCCCTTTACATATATGTAACACTAAGTTCAGCTAGCAGCTTAATATAGGGGATGATAGCCCCTGGCCTGGCCAAACTTAAGAAATCCAATTTCGGTGGATGCTGCGCAATGTGTTCCCGATACAAATAAGTACCATGAAATAACAAAGTACACAATATGCGGTTAAATGATTGAGCTTTATAACTCTTAATTTGAATATATGGTTAAATAAACAAAAAAAAAAGAAAAGGGCCCATTCTCATGAAACTGTCTAAAGCGCAATGTTGGAGCTCGCTGATAAGGATGTTCGTCCACCATCAACCTCCTCTGATCATCACTGACCTTCGTACCCTCACTCCAAGTCCACTCTGTCCGTCAGTCTACCAACTCTCCCCATTCGCGCCTTTTCTCCTCATCTCTCCCCGCTGAAAGACCGCGAATTCCCGGCTTCCAGACACTCAAGAAAGAACAACATCCCACTCATTGGCTAACATGCCTCATTATCTCTAGTCATAACCTAAACATTGCTGCTACAGAGAAACCATTACCTCAGCGGAGAAACATTACAGAGAGGCCATTACATCAGCAATGAAACCTTACAGTGTGTTACATATAGTTTTTTCACAAATTCTATTATATTCCTTTGTATTTTCCTTTCCTTTAAATCTCTGCAAGAAAATACATCTCAAGGTAGTACAGGGAATTCCACTTAATTGGGACACATTGGGACTGGTTCATTTTGGCTGCCTCAATTAGCCAGGGTTTCTTGGAAAAATTAAAAAGGTACTAAATTGAGCAACAAATTATATATTTAAATGAAATACAGATCAAATTAGAACACTGCTAATACTACTACAGTACTATAAAACTGTGTATTAGTTCCTAATACTCATCGATAGAGGAATTCACCTGTGTCATGTTCTTTTGACTGCAAATGAACAAAATTAGCACAGACACCTGGTGGAAAAAGGTTCAAAGGTTCTTTTATTATCAAAGCATGTATCCATACACAACACTGAAATCGGTCTTCCCAGATAGCCACAAAACAAAGATAGAACATGAAAGTCATTCATAGAGAATGCCAAGCCCCACCCCAACACACGCACACACACACACACACACACACACACACACACACACACACACACACACAATACCATCTCGATCATCGATCCCCAAAACTCCCCTATTCCCACATAAAATGGAGCAGGAACATCAACCCCCAAACACCCTCCCCTCGCACAACATAACGGAAAAGGAACAGACAATAAAAAAACAGAGAGTACAGAAACCATAAGTCTGAATAAAGTCCACAGTCTATAGACACAGTAGTCCAATCCATAAACGCAAAGCCATGATACCATCCTCCGATATCACTAACATTCATTGAAAGAGAGGGACGAGCACAGAGGACTACCCATCTGCCACAGTGAGCCATACAACAATAGGCCAGTTACAGATTCCTTCTCCGGCAGTGATCAAAAGGCAGGCAGTTGGTGCTGAACTCTCAGTTGCCTTCGTCTCGATGTCTCAATCTTCTTTGACACTTCAATCAGCAATTAATCAATGCTTTAACCGGCAAAGTTTTGTATAACTTTGGCTTGCACCTCGTCTCGAAGCTTCTTCTCTTTGAGGCTGTCCAAGTACGCGCTCGTTTCCTGGAATCTTCTCGGAGCAGCCAGGCACTGGGTCTCTCAAACAATCTCCAAACTGTAAATCACGGGCTCTAACAGTCCCAGAAACACAGTTAAGGTGAAAGACTATATAAAAGAAGGAAAAAGGACATTTTTGTGAACTTTCTGGAAGATGTCAACCAAAGGAGCATTGTATATTGTGCCATCTTAATGAACTGCCTTCATACAATTCTGCCAAAAATTGCAACCGCCAAATCTTTATTTTCATTGTAACATTCAAGATCATTGTTGATATTGTTGAAATTGTTTTATTTTCACTCCCAGCTGTTTCTGGCAACTCCAAACCCGAATGCCTGAAACTACAGTGAATAAAACAGTCTGAATTGTCTTATTTTAAACACAAACATATGCAACTGGTACTATTTATAAACTTTGCTCTAAGCATAGTGCAGTGTCTGACAACCATGCAAGTACACATGACTGACATTAGTTGGAAACTGTTCGGCAACAGTCTTCTGTCCCAATTAAGCAGCTTAGTGTCCCAAATAAACAAAGGGAATCCCAGCTATTTTCTTGATTTGCATTTGCTCTTTCAGAGTTGTCCCATTTCAGTAGCTGACCTGATTAACCGATAACCCAATTAACCAGAATCTACTGTATATAGTGACATATAGTATGTGTACTTTGATAATAAATTTACTTTGTCCTGCAAAAGGTTCCTAACATTTACTGCTTAGTGACTTTCTGACTAAAAGTTCAAATGCCCTTTTTGGGAAAGAACTTTATACCCCACTAGGTTATAAAAGTAAGTAGAGAGTTCTCTTCCAAAAATTTAATCATTGATGCTTTGTAGGCAGGGAGCAGAGAATCTTACTGTTGCAAACATTTATACAGATCTTCAAGAGTGCAATGGATCCAATGAAGCAATGAAGAACATCCAATGAGACTGCGTTAGAATTTCATCCTTGCATTGTCAAATCCAGGAGATGGAAGTGTTCTTCCAAGGTATTGAGAAGGATGTTCCATCACGTTAGCTCGGTTTGCATTGAAAATTTATTCAGGCTCGATAAATTATGAGTAAGTCTACTCCAGTGGCCACTTTATTAGATACACCTATCTACCAGCTCATTAATGCAAATGTCTAATCAGCCAAACATGTGGCAGCAATTCAAGGCATAAAAGTATGCAGACACAGTCAAGCAGTTCAGTTGTTATTCAGATCAAATATCAGAAGGGGGAAGAAATGTTATTTAAGTGAATTTCACTGTGGAATTATTGTTGGTGCCAGATGCTGTGATCTGAGTATCTCAGAAACTGCTGATCTCTTGTAATTTTCACACACAACAGTTTCTGGAGTTTACAGAGAATGGTGAGGAAAACAAAAAAAGGCCTGTTCTTTGGGAAAAAAGTGCCTCGTTAATAAGAGAGATCAGAGGAGAATGGCCAGACTGGTTCAAACTAACCAAAAGTTGACAGTAGCTCAAATTCCACACATTACAATAGTGGGGTGCAGAGGAGCATCTCTGAACACACAACATATTGAACCTCGAAATTGATCTATTACAGCAGCAGAAGACTACAATCATACACTCAGTGGTCACTTTATTAGGTACAAGAGGTACCTAATAAAGTCACCATTGAGCTGAGATCTAACAAAGACCACCTGAATCACAGTTCATTGCCCATACACATTAAGGAATATCAATAACCAAGATATTCAAATCCAATTTTAGATACTTCACAGCTTACTTGGGACGATTATCTCCTCAGGGAGTGTGATGAAGTATGGTCACTGACTTGTGGCATTTCCTGTTTACTTTTCCTCAGCCGATGCCTGGGCTGCAGATTCTTTTCTCCCAAATTTTGGAATCTGATTTATGATCACTGACATATATCATTGTTCTGCAACTGTCAGAACGCTCTCCACCTGACATCTGTCGAAATCTGCAAGAGTCTTTGGTCAACACATCAAATCTCCTTAAAGTGTAAATGATCAACTAATGTTCCACAGCCCCTCAGCAGTTTTCATACCCCATTCCCCCATGCTCTGCCATTTTACGCTCACACTCCACACCATTGACTCCGCATATTTCACATGATCTCCTTATGGCCATGAGGCTGCTGCCTAGAAGTGTTCCTCTTGCCAAGAGTCACCTTGTCACCTGATCATTTCCTGTCAGAATCACCTTACCAATACTTTATATTTACTTATTTTATTCCAGCTCTTTGAGGTGCACCACCCAGCAATCTTCCACTTTATTCCTCGCCTAATCACAGGACAATCTACAATGACCAATTAACCTACTGGCTGATACATCTTGGACTGTGGGAGGAAACTGCAGCACTTGGCGGAAACCCACGCAGTCATAAGGAGAGTGTGCAGCCTCCTTACTGGCGGCAGCAAGAATTGAACCTGGGTCGCTAGTACTGTAAAGTGATGTGCTAATCACTACGCTATTGTGCTGCCCCTCCTGCACCTAATGCTACTTAATGTATACAGTCTACGTACAGTATATGAGCTAATCTTATGTATACACAGCCTCAGTCAAACAGTTACTTGTACATTGTGTTTTATAGATTGCTTCTATATTTATATTTGTTGTGTTTTTTTGATGTTGCATTGGATCCAGAATAACAATCATTTTGTTCTCTTTTACACTTGTTCAAATTTAAAGTAGATTTATTATCAAAGCAAGTATATTTCATCATATATACGACCTTGAGATTCATTCCCTGGCAGCTGGTGGTGTAGTGGTACCTGCACCGGACTTCATGATGAGTGGACCCGGGTTCAGATCGGCCAGTTCCTTGCACGCTTTCCATCTGTGCTGGGTTGACATCAACCTAGAAACCTGGCATGATGCTCAATAAATGGCCAACACAAGGTGCGGAAAGCAACAACAACAATTCGCAGCAGAACAGAGAAATACAATGGGATCAGTGAAAGCAGACAGACAGACAGACATACTTTATTGATCCTGAGGGAAATTGGGTTTCATTACAGTTGCACCAACCAAGAATAGTGTAGAAATAGAGCAATATAAAACCATAAATAATTAAATAATAATAAGTAAATCATGCCAAGTGGAAATAAGCCCAGGACCAGCTTATTGGCTCAGGGTGTCTGGCACTCCAAGGGAGCAGTTGTAAAGTTTGATGGCCACGGGCAGGAATGACTTCCTGTGACGCTCAGTGATACATCTCGGTGGAATGAGTCTCTGGCTGAACGTACTCCTGTGCCTAATCAGTACATTATGGAGTGGGTGGGAGACATTGTCCAAGATGGCATGCAACTTGGACAGCATCCTCTTTTCAGACACCACCGTCAGAGAGTCCAGTTCCACCCCCACAGCATCACTGGCCTTACGAATGAGTTTGTTGATTCTGTTGGTGTCTGCTACCCTCAGCCTGCTGCCCCAGCACACAACAGCAAACATGATAGCACTGGCCACCACATAGAACATCCTCAGCATCGCCCGGCGGATGTTAAAGGACCTCAGTCTCCTCAGGAAGTAGAGACAGCTCTGACCCTCTTGTAGACAGCCTCAGTATTCTTTGACCAGTCCAGTTTATTGTCAGTTCATATCCCAGGTAATTGTAATCCTCCACCATGTCCACACTGACCCTTTGGATGGAAACAGGGGTCACCGGTGCCTTAGCCCTCCTCAGGTCCACCACCAGCTCCTTAGTCTTTTTCACATTAAGCTGCAGATGATTTTGCTCGCACCATGTGACAAAAACGACACACAAAGACTGACAAGCAACCAATGTGCAAAAGAAGACAAACTGAACAAATACAAAAAAGTACAAATAATAGTAAATGTTGTGTACTACTAATAGTGAAATTTGTGCACTGATGACAAAAAGCAATTTTGAATCTCGGATCTCAAGAAGCAGGCAGCTGAAGCACGAGGAGGAGAATAACGTAAGGCCTATTTAAATCTTGTTCAGGTGGATGAACTACACATTGCAGAGTCGGCCACACCGGTAAAATAGACAGAGTATACTGGATGTATTAGATGGCTGTCTAGGCATTACAAGGCAGTAATCTGATAGAGGGATTCATTTGACATCATAAAAGTGCTCTTGAGGTTTATTTGTCAGCTGAACTCCAAGATTGCATTACTGCCCTGGATACACACAGAGCAACTAATACTATGTTGTAAATGTAATTTACTTCTGTAGCTGTCTGGACAGATCTCTGCTGTAAAGGAGGCAATTGGGTAGGTTGCTCCCAGACCTTTCTGCAAAGTCATCTTTGACTGATCAGGCAGGATATCAAAGTCTGGTTTCCCCCACACCACAGTCTCACATTATTAGGGATTACATCAACAACCCAGTTAAGAGGAATGGAACTTCAGCATCTAACTCGAAAATGCTGAGCAGTATTAACATGCCAATAACCTCGACACGCGGACTTCTGAAGTTAAGGAGGTGTGGGGAGGGCCCAAGAGAGTTGATCAGTTATTATGACTCCAGCAGAAAATGGGATTGAATTTGGGAAGGAACAGCAAAACTCTCTACATAAAGTTTTTAAAAAAACACTATTTACTTCCTCTGCACAAAATGCTGGAAGAACTCAGCAAGTTCAAGTTTGTGATCGGATTGTACATACAGTATATACAACCAAATGAAACAACGTTCCTCTGTACCATGCTGCACCCACAAAACATATATCACACACAGCACATAAAGCAAAATATTATCACAAATTCATTTGCAGTGTAATGTAATATGTGACGGGTGACAAGTATTGTTCATGATAGAAACTGTTCTACATAATTCACAAACACTGTCATTGAGATGTTGTGTTCACTTTAAGAGACAGTAAGTGTCTGAAGTAATGACATAAGTGTAAGACAACAGCTTTTCATTTGTTCATAACAGAAGTAAAGGGCTGTGGCTATGCTTAGCACATGAAATGACTCTTGCATGTTTCATTCAAAAAATTCTCCAAGTTAATAAAATATAATTCAAAGAGCATGTTGTGTGCATCTCAGGTAAACAGTAAAGAACCAGACAATATATATAGGGGGAATAAACAGTGACATTTCAGACCAAGACCCTCCTAAGGAGCCTTGATGAAGTGTTTCTTACTCCCCTCCATTGATGCATTGGGCCAGAAGGGCCTGTTATTGTGCTATATCTTTGAATTAATAAAATCAAAAGAATTTATTCATCTAGAGCACTGAGGGATAGTTTTGATGGATGTGAAAGGAATGGACGTCCCTCAAACCTCTTCACTATTCGATGAGAAAAGGGCTCATCTGTTTCCTAGCTGCATCTATGTATCCTGTCTCCACATTCGTTGATACAATTGCCAAACAAATACAGTGGATTCTGGTTAATTGGGACACATTGGACCTGTACATTTCGACCCAATTAAGCGGCTGCTCGAATTAGCTGAAGTTTCATGGAAGTAGTTAAAAAGCTATAAAAAAGACAAACTACCATTTAACTAAGTAATGAATTGTGTTTTTAAATTAAATGCAGAACAAATTAGAACATTACCAATTACTACTACCGCAGTATAAAACTGTTCCTAATAGTTATTGACAGAGGAATTCATCCAGTTATGCAGCCATGTTCTTTTGAATGACTGTAAATGAACAAAATGTGCACAGACAGCTTGTGCAGACAATGGGCTCCCTTCATACCCATGCTCCAAACCTTCATTTTCATTGCAACATTTAAGATGATTTTCAATTCCTTCAAATTCTTTGCAGTTCATAACTTGCTGAAATACTGAAAACAATTTCAATTTCACTCCCTGCCATTTTTGGAATCTCCAAGCCTGAATGCTTGAAACTGCAGTGAGCAAAACAGTTCTGAATTGTCTAGCTGGTTAATTCTTGCTGTCAGTGACAAAATCATAAGAGATTGAGTGTCGATGCAGGGAGGAAGCTGCAGTTCCCAGAAGTGGTGCAAACCACACTTTGACTAGACATCGTACTGCGGTCCACCAAAGACAAAAACATCATACTGGTGGAGCTCACAGTACCATGGGAGGAAGGATGTGAGGAAGGCCCTGAAGTACCAGTCCTTAGTCCAGGAGTGCAGGGACAAAGGATGGCAGATGTGGCTATTCCCCATGGAGATAGGCTGTCGAGGGTTCCCAGCAAGATCAGCAGGGAGGTTGCTGTCTGCGCTGGGCCTTGAAGAAAAAAGCCAGAACCAAGCAGCTCATGGGATGGGAGGGGAAGCAGAAAGAGCCTCTTGCTGGAGATGGAGCAGGCGAGAGGTGTTGAGCTGGAAATCAGAAGCAGATGGTTAGTGACTTGGCCACCACTGCTGACCCGCCTACTGGAGAGTGCAGAGATCAAGGGTTGAAACACTCTATGAAGGTTGGGCATCACCTGATGACTTCTGTCCCTGGCCAAAGGCTACTGTTACCTCATCGTAACTGAAGAGAGCACCCCGATGCATAATGCAAACTGCTTTTTGAATACAAACACAAGCAACTGATGCTATTTAAAAACTGTTCACTCTAAGAACAGTGCAGTTTCTAACAGCCATGTAAATGCTCACAGCTGATGCTAATTAGAAACTGTTCAGCAACCGTCTCCTGTCCCAAGTAAGCGACATAGTGTCCCAAATAAACAAAGGGAATCCCAGCTATTTTCTTGATTATTTTTAGTTTTTGTTCTTTAAGAGTTCACCCAAATAAGTGGCTGCTGCAAATAACCGATGGCCTAATTAATTGGAATCAACTGTAACTATCAAAACAAACAAACAAACAAAAAACAACAGAAGCTAAAAACCTGAAATAAAGACAGATGTGATTGGAAATACGCAATATATCATGGAGTATCTGTGGAGAGGGAATCAGCTTCAGGAGGATAAAGTTTCATGAGAGCGAGGCAAGTGAGAAAATAAATGTTTTAAGTTGTAGAGGGCTCATTGTCGGAGATTAGAAGGAGCAGAATGGTGGCATAACAGTTAGTACAGCACAATGCCAGTGACCTGGGTTAAATTCTGACACTATCTGTATGGAGTTGGAGTCTGTACATTCGTCCCGTGACCATGTGGGTTTTCTCCAGGTGCTCCATTTTCTTCCCACATTACAAAGACATATGCGTTAGTTGCTTGATTGGTCATGTGTGTGTGATTGGGCAGCATGGCCTCATCGAGCTGGAAGGCCCTGTTACTGTATTGCATCTCTAAAAAAAAACAAAGGAAATGTCTGTGAATTGCAAATAGAATCAGAATTGGTTTATTATTGTCTCAAGTATCAAGATGGAGTAAAAACCTGTCTTGCATAGTGCTCATACCAGTCAGATCATTATACAGTGCATTGAGGTAGATCATGTTTCAGAACACTCCTGCTATAAAAATTCTCCCTTACCATAACCCGGGGTTTCCAAAAAACACCAACATCAGATAGGTGGAATATGCATTCCTCAGCACTTCTCACTAAACCCTTCCCCCTCAGTCCTTCTCACTAAATCTTCCTCTCTCAGTACCTTTCACTGAACCCACCCCCTTGTTGTGTATTTAATATATCAGTAATATTGTAAGTATCTTGTTTGATTAAACATCCTTTGTAGTCTAAATAATTCATTCTGGTTATAAGTACGAAGTACGTGGATGGGGCAAGTCATCACCCCACCACACGATATGTACACTTCTCGCGAAAAGTTTTCTGGGCTCCCATCTTTTTCTTTGAATTAGTTTTGCGTTTTGGAGTTACAAAACTTAACAGTGGTGATGATGAAGTTTTAAACAAGCCTGAGATGACTACCTACTTGTTGAAGCACAGCAAGATGTTCGAGTTAAAAAAAGCGCAGTGAGATGGTTGAGTAGTATGTTTTTTTCACAAAAGGAAAGACGATCAAGTTTTAAAATAAAGGCAGAAAAGAAAATAATTTACAGGTTCATAAACAGCAAGTACCAGGTGATAATAATCATTTTAAAAAAGAGCAGAAATGGCTGGCTATGTCAGGAAGATTGACACATTTGATTACAACAGATAACTAGAATATGTATTGTACACTAAAATAATTGATCAATATTTTAAAGCAAATGGAATAACCAATGAGAAACAAGTACCAGTTTTGCTGAGCACATTGGGTGGAAATGCAGTTTGCTTAGAAGTTTGACACTCCAACCAAACCAGCTGTAATGAGCTTTGCTGACATCGTTAAAATAATGCAGGATCGTTTAGAACAGGGGTTCCCAACCTGGGGTGCCTGCACCCCCAGGGGGTGCGAGATGAAATTTCAGGCAGTGCGACAAAGAGTGGCTTGTGTCCTTGAGTGACGAGTCACGAGTCATCACTCAGCGAGCTGCCAGTGTGCCTTGAGAAGTGGTAGTAATGTTTGTCCCAAGCACACTCCAGTCTCCCGCTGCCCGAGTCAACGTTGAGGATTCTCATCAGTGTTACCTGGGAGTTACACCTCAGAGATGAGGAGTCTCATCAGTGTTAGCTGGAAGATAACATCTCAGAGTTAAAAATAATCTCATAATGTCAAAATCTTTATGCATCCCGAATCAACCATCGAGTAACGACTTCACAATAAAACCAAACCCGCAGACAGTAGGTAAATTATTCAATTATAAAATTTTAAAAAGCCGCATTTTGATAAAAAGCGGCTGAAGTCATTCATTCGTATTTGTCTCACTGCATTAAAGAAGTTTTGAATTTCAAAGGTTTTTTCTCTTAAAAGGTTTTTTTGTTGAATCATTGGTAATTTTGGATTGTGTTAGTTGAGGAGGTATCATGGTTCGCACCAAGGACTTTGAATCGTGTGATGGGAGTTCATACCTCCGGTAATCATTGGAAATAGGTGTGTAAATTCAGTAGAGGGTAGCCTAATAAGTTGCGTCGCGTCCCCGTAGCATTTCCACCTGACAATTTATCTTGGCATAACTGCAGATAATATCATAATATAATATTCAAAAGTGTATTTCTCATGATACTTTGCTATAGGTGTGTCTGGTTGAGTAAAGTGGTCATCCCTGACTTAGTCAGATAGTTTTTCTCATATTAGCTTATATTTTTCTCTTTACCTTTAACCCTTCATTAACCCTTCATCACATCAAAAAGAAGGAAATGGAATGATGACTATGTGTGCTTTGGTTTCACTTGCACACTAAGAAACGATGGCTTGCAAAAACCCCAGTGCATTCTTTGTAGAGTTGTGTTTTCCAACTCAAATCTGAAGCCATCCAAGCTTCAAGAGCACTTCAAGAACAAGCATGGTGGAGCTGATGTTGAGGACATGATGTTGGGTCATTGAAAATCAGAAGAGCTCGTTTTGATTCACAAGGAACTCTTCCAAAATTAGGTTTCGTTTCTGTTGAAAAACCACTACTTCTTGCTTCATACCAAGTGGCATATAAAGTGGTCAAATCCAAGAAGCTCCATACAATTGCGGAAGATCTCATCAAGCCATGTGCACTGGAAATGGCAACAATTATCCTGGGCAAAGAAGCAAGAAAAAAATTTGAACAGGTGCCCCTATCAAATAATGTCATTCACAACCGAATCAGTGATTTGGGTGAAGATGTTTTGGACCAAGTCATCTCAGATGTCAGAGCTAGTCCTCTTAAAATCTCTATTCAGTTGGATGAGTCAACTGATGTCTCCAGTTGTGGTCAACTCATCACATTAGTGAGGTATGTCAATGATGGTGCTGTAAAGGAAGATTTCCTGTTTTGTAAAGATCTGAAAATAAACACAACTGCAAAGGATGTGATGCAGCTGGTGAAAGACTTCTTTGCCAAAAATGATTTAGATATCAAAGTCATTGGTTCTGTGTGCACTGATGGGGCACCTGCAATGCTTGGAAATAAATCTGGCTTTTCTTCATTGATGAAAAAGGAGATTCCAGACTTGCAAGTTGCCCATTGTTTTCTTCATTGGCATACTTTGGCATCAAAAACATTGCCTCCAAATTTGAAGAAAGTCCTTGATACTTGTGTGAAGATCATCAACTGGATCAGGGGCGTGCTTTGAACCATTGCATCTTCAAATCATTTTGTGAGGATCTGGGAAGTGAGCATTCAGTTTTGCTTTTCCACACAGAAGTCCATTGGTTGTCACGAGGACAAGCTTTAACCTGCTTCTTTGAACTGCGGGAAGAAATCAAAGTTTTTTGGAGAACATGAATGTGATCTAGTTGGGGCAATGGAATCACAGGAATTTGCCCAAATGCTGGCTTACTTAGCTGACATTTTCACTCGTATGAATGACCTGAGAGTTTCTCTTCAAGAAAAAGGGATAAACATATTGAAGGCTTGTGAAAAGTTGAATGCCTTCAAAGAAAAGTTACGTCTTTGGGGTCGAAGGATGGGAAGAGGCAATCTCTCACTAGAAGAGATGGTTGATGATGCTGGATCCATAACTCCTACTGTGCGTGAAGAAATTGTGGCTCATTTGGAAATGCTGTCAGAAACGCTTGATGGATATTTTGCTGCCGGAGACCTGAAGATTTCAGAAGAATGGATCATGAATCCATATTCCTACAATTTGGAAAAAACGTCAGATAATGAAGAGCTGAAGGAAGATCTTATTGATTTGCAGACAAATTGAGCTCTTGAAATGCAATTTGAAAGCAAGACTTTGGAGAAGTTTTAGTGTGCAGCACTGGATATGTTCCCAAGACTTGGTGGAAAAGCACTCCGTGTCCTCACTCCATTTGCAACAACATACTTGTGTGAATCTGGATTCAGTTCTCTTTTGTCAATCAAGACAAAATTAGTAACCACCTGAATCCACAGGCAGACCTGAGGATTGCAGTCAGCAAGAAAGTTCCACGTTTTGACAAAATCATGAATGAGAAGCAGGAGCAAAGAAGTCATTGAATTTTATGTTCACAATTGGGATTGATTTTACTGTTTACAATTTTTTCTGAATAAATTAGAATCGAATTTCTCGATTTATATTTGCATTTTATGCACTGAGTTAAAAGCTTATTTTTTTAAGTTCAATTTGTTCACCTGCAGAATTGTATGTGGTTCAAAAATTAGAAATTAGACTTCTTCATCTTCAAATGTTATATTACTTTTGTAGGGGGTGCGAACATTAATCAAACATTTCCTCAGGGTGTGGGGCATAGAAAAGGTTGGGAACCACTGGTTTAGAACCAAAAAAGCATTGTTGATTATAGAATGCTTTAAGTTTCATAAGTGAAATCAAAAGGAAGGGGAGTCCATTTTAGCATACATGGCTGAATTGAAGAGGTTATCTGAGCATTGTCAGTTCAGTAATGGGCTTAATGATGCACTGAGAAATCGTTTAGTTTGTGGAATCTTACTAGAAAGCATTCAAAAAGGTCTCCTAACTGAAGCACAACTTACATTTAAAAGAGTAGCAGTGAGATTGTTGTGTTAATGAGATGCAATTGAGTTACATCAAAAGTGAAAGTGAGAGTGAACAAAATTGCACCATACAGAAACCTGCCTGGCTGGACAAATTGCATTACCATGATGACAGGGGCTCACATACACCAGACCAAGGCAGGTTTGAAGGCAAAACTTGCAGAAAATGCAACAAAGTAGGACACTTCGAAAGAGTATGTCAGGCAGTCAAATTTGCACACTGCACAGGGAAGAGAAAAAGAACAAAAGTTAAGTTGTAGCTTCAAAAAGAGCACTAATTTGCATGCTGTTGATGAAAAACCTGAAAAGGCTGAGAGTGACAAAGGACTGAGTAGCCTTTAGATTTACAGTGTGAACTAGACAATAGTAATAGACAAGCAATATGGCTTGTCAGAAATTAATGGAAGATTAATTCAAATGAAGTTGGTCATTGTCTCAGTTGTTTCAGTCATTCCACAAAATTAGTTTGAACAGCATTTCAAAGATACTAACTGAAGCCTGCAGATATCCAATTAAAAACTTATACTGGAGAAAAGATAAATCCTGTGGAAATGACATTCGTAATATTGAAATACAACAATCAACAAGTTGTAGTTACATTGGGCTTGTATGTGGCCAAAAAAAACAGGAGGGCTAGCTTTATAAGACCTTGTGTGGCAGAGACAACTACAATTTGATTGGAAATCCATTCTCTATTTGCATGCCCATCCCCTGTAATAGAGTCAACTGAAAGTGAATTAAGAAGGGTACTGGATGATGCGTCACCTGTCTTCACATTATACACAATGAACCATTGTTCAACAGAGGGCAAATAGGTGTTGGTGCCAACCTCTGTACTTCTGGTTAGAAAGCATGTTGGACCAAGGAAAGACCAGGTTGCTCAGAGGGATTGTGAAAGTGATGAAAATAGTGGTCCTACTCCAACAGTTTTTATGGTCAACTTATGTGAGAAAGCTTCTGATATATTAATCAGGCAGTTACTGTGAAATATGGCATGGTTTTATGCTGGAAGAGAGTTCAAGAAACTTCAGGGAAGTTGCAAGCATTCAGCTTTTACAAAATCTATTCTGTGTGAATTGCATGAACTTCAAGTGGGAGACAAAAAGCTGCTTGGAAAAGTAAATGCAAATATCAAAGCCCAGCTGGAAGAATGGAAGGACAAAAAGAAAGGAGTCAATGGAGATTTGAAATCAGAGGATTCATCATGTGATGTTGTGGATGAGAAAACCAAGAGGAGAGATAAGATCGTAAAGGGAACAACAGAAGGATTAATAAGAGAATACTCCAGTGAACTAAATGCACCTTCCCAAGATGAAAGTGTAGATCCTAGAAAGAAGATAAAGAAAGGCAAGAAGTTGAAAAGAAGAGGAGAGAGAAAACAAATGAGAAAGAGAAAGACATGTAAGAGGGAAGGAATGTGAGAAAGAGAAAGAAAGGGATTGAGAGTGGGATAAAGAAAGAAGCTGGGACCGGGAGAGAAGCAAGGATCAAAGTAGATCCAGAGAGAAAAGGAGAAGAAAGGTATCCAGAGTTGTCAGAACCACTTCCTGCAGTCTCAGAGTCAACCTCTACAATTACCACGGTGGACTTCCCAGAACCAAATATTGTTTCACTGCCACAAATCTCTCTTGTCTCGTCAGGACAGATGTTATCCCACAAGAGTAAGAAATCCTCTACAGCAATTAAATATTTAATCCTGAAACGGACAATTTAAAATTAACTGTGCTGTGGACGTGTATATAGTAATTGTATTATATTGTATACTGTTTATATAGTTGAGATGGATTCTACATTGAGTTGGAATTTAGAGCTAAGCAGGGAGGAATGTTGTGTCTTTAATACATCAGTAATATTGAAAATACACAGTATTGTTTGAGTAAGCTTTCTTCGTTCTTTATATAATTAATTATGGTTAAATATGCCAAGTACTGAATGGCATATATCATCACGCCACCTTGTCATACATATGAGCCTTGCTTCAAGTAAAAAAACAAAGTTAGGCTTGCATTTCAGACTCTCCATTTTTCTTTAAATTTTATGTTTTAAACATAACACCTCTCAGTACTTTTCACTAAATCCTTCTCTGTCACTGAACACTCCCTTCTCAGTTCTTCTCTCTAAATCCTCCTCCCTTTGTCATTAGAGCAGGAAGAATGTGCAGTTCCTTCGTCACTGGCTAACTTTACGTTGTCACTCTGTCATACAACAGTTTACCGAGTGTTTCATAGACGATTTGGCATTTGAATGTTCCTCAACTTCTGTTTGAAAAATGAAATATCTGAACATCTTTAGAAAGATATTTCCCCAAAAGAACCCTGCTGAGAGTGAATGGGTTCCTTCAAGTTTATGCAAGAGGTCTTAATGAATCACACACCTAGCTCTATACTTAAGGAGTCAGTGCCTCATGGATTATTCTATTATAGATTTATTGAGCATGCCTGCAAGGAAATGAATCTCAGGGTTGTATATGTACTTTGATTATAAATTTACTGTGAACTTTGAACCTTTCAATTGAAGTCAATTTTGTACTAGGTACTTTGACAAAACACATGCCTTCATTGAATAAAAAGTGATCTCATCAAAATGACAATGGAGTGAGAAAGACACAGAAATAACATTGATTACATTTTTACGCAATTTATAATGGAGACCTCCAGTGCAGCAGTTGTAGCATAACATTTATCTTCATGTGATTTTTGACTTCACTTGTTCATTTACGTGTGGTTTTGAAGCTGTACTTTAAGATTATTAACAAGCTTTAGTGGGGATTATTATCCAATAAATAAATGATTAAGTGCAGAGAACATCCATTATTAAATCTAAGGTCAAGAAAACAAAATTATTGTTGAACAATGGTATTGATAAATAACTCAGCGTCAAAGCCTCCCAATATTCTGTAAGGAAGATGACTTTTATTGTGGGAGACAGCTGGTTGTTTAAGATAATGTGATAAGGCTGGCTGGATCTGTTACTTTCAATATGACGGTGCAGTTGGTCACAGCTCTCTGGGTATATGTATTGCATGCTGTGTTACACACCCAAAATGCTGGAGGAACTCAACAGGTCAGGCAGCATCTACTGAAATAAATAAACAGTCTGTGAATGACTATACTTACTGTGTTTTGCTCCATTGCCCCAGAGGAATGCTGTTTCCTTTGGCTGTATACATGTGTATGGTTGAATGACAATTAAAATCTGAACTTGAACTTGAATACTGAAAAACAAATGTGTGAGTTTCAGCAATTGTTGGTTTGGTCAAAGTATAGTATAATTCATTTCAACATTGTGGGAAGAGAAATTCGCAATTTTATAGCTCCGGGCTGTGAACATTGGACACTGCTAGAACTGTTTTGTTCATCTGTGTTATCAAATGAGGCTCAGGTAAAAACCACAAAGCTCCCAATGTTCTCAGCATTCAAGCTTGGTCATCAAACAAGGTAATATGTGATGGCCATTGCAATTAGTATTGGTATTGGTTGAATTTTGAGGGGAAATTTCTGAAAACGCTGTTCATACCATCAGGTTGGAGTCTACTCAGATGGAAGATGAAGTTTTGCTCCTCCACCTTGAGTTAGGCCTCATCGTGGCAGTAGACGAGGCCATGAACAGAATGGAGAGATCAGCAGGTCAGGCAGCATCTG
Source organism: Hypanus sabinus (assembly GCF_030144855.1). Lineage (NCBI taxonomy): Eukaryota > Metazoa > Chordata > Chondrichthyes > Myliobatiformes > Dasyatidae > Hypanus > Hypanus sabinus. The sequence goes on along the minus strand of NC_082723.1, from coordinate 25,402,611 downwards.
TGGTGGGAAGGAGGCAGTCGGGACCCCTATCACCCAGGACCTGCCCTCTTCTCATTGCTACCATCCAGGGTGAGGTACCGGAGCCTGAAGACACACACTCAATGTTTTATGAATGGCTTCTTCCCCTCCATCATTAAATTTCTGAGTGGACAGTGAACCCTTGTTGCTCCCCTTTTACAATAATTTATTTTATTTTATATACATATTTTTATTGTAATTTATTGTTTTTTGTATTATGTATTGCAATGTACTGTTGCTACAAAATAACATAGTTCGTTACATATCGTTCGTTCGTTCATTATGTACCTTATTGTATGACATAGGTGATCATGGTCTTTCTATGACCATGATTATTCTTGGCAATTTTTTCTACAGAAGTGGTTTGTCATTGCCTTCTTCTGAGCAGTGTCTTTACACCAGCCATTATCAATACTCTTCAGTGGTCACATAACCAGGACTTGTGATATGCAGGACTTGTAGAAGTTTGATTGAGCTTCACTGAATACACTGTCCTGGTTCAACCATGTTGCTCTGTTTATATGCCATAGTGCTCTTTGACTCTATGACTGGAAATCTGCAACACAAACATAAAAAACATATATTGCAGCAGCATCTGTTGAGAGAGAAGCAGAGCTCAGTTATGACTTTTCAATTTTCATTCGTATTTGTAGCAAGCTATTGATCTGTAATGTTAATATTGATTCTCCCTGCAGTCCTGTCTGTCCTGCCATATATTTTCAGAGTTTTCTGGTTTAATTCTGAAATAGTTAGATTTGAGTAATTTGCATAAATTCTCCACTTTGTCCTTCAACATTACAGTCTCCAGAGATGGACAAATGTCTTTGTTTGCAGGAAGGAAGGAAAGCCCTGTTACACTCGGATCTCTGAGGGTCCAAGGAAAGGCTGCGAAATAGATTAATATCTTTTGGACTGTGACCGCACATAACAGACTCCCAGCCTATAAATATAGAAAAGCATCTGACCTGTACCTTCTCTTCAGCAATTGAACCTGGCCTCCAGTAAACACAAGGGGCACCGTGTTTGTAATCTTTTTGCAAGGGTCACATCACAATGGAGACTTTGGTCTGAGCTGGGAAGAAAGCTATTGTAATCTTTGCCACAGGAGTTCTCTTATTGTGACTCAGTGTGCAGACAATATCTCTAAAATGTTTCTAACAGGGATAAATAACATTTATTCACCATCAGATCTCTGAACGGACCATAAACACCACCTCAGTTTTTGCACTACTTATTTGTGGTTTTATATAGTTGTTATTGCAATGAAGAGTAATTATTTTATGTATTGCGCTGTACTGTCTCTGCAAAACAACACATTTCACAGCATACGCCAGTGACATTAATCGAGAATAGTTGCTAGCCCTCAACTATTAGGCTCTTGAATAAAAGGGGATAACTTCGTTTGCCCCATCATTGAAACATTCCTACAAGCAAGGATCTCATATTCGCATTATTTATTGCTGTTTATTTAGATTTGCATTTCCACAGTTTATTGTTTTGCATTCTGGTTGAACACCCTAGTTTATCTTTCATCGAATCTGTGAAAGTTACAATTTGATAAATTTGTTGACTAGGCCCACAAGAAACTGAATCTCAGAGTTGTACGAATATGGTGACAAACATATATTTTGATAATAAAATTTACCTTAAACTTTAATAAACTTGATTCTGGTGCTGATAATCCTGGGCAACGTGTTACATAGCGGTTAGTGCAATTGCTTTACAGCCAGTGATCACCGATTGGGGTTCAATTCCTGCTGCTGCCTGTAAGGAGTTTATACGTCCTCCTCATGACCAAGTGGATTTCCTCCAGGTGCTCCGGTTCCCAAAGACCTGCAGGTAAGGGTTAGGAGGTTGTGGGCGTGCGATATTGGCACCATAAGCATGGCGATACTTGCAGACTGCACCGAGAACAATCCTCACTGATCTGATTTGACGCATTTTACCTAAAATTTTGATGTTTTGATGCACATGTGACAAATAAAGCTAATCTTTATATTTAATCTATAACCTCATGTGAAGGAAGATTGAAATCAAAGTTACATCAATGTATTCATGCATTCTGCTGTATTTCATTGATGTTTTTGAATATATGCATTGAAAATTACGGCTTTAAACAGAGATTTATCTCATTGAGTCAAAGGCTTTATGCTTTGAAAACTAACTGATTCAAGATTGTTTAATGTCATTTCTAGTACACAACTGTAAAGGAAAAAGAAATAATTGTTACTCCGGATCTGATGCAGCACAAAAAGAACAATACAATAAGATGACAAACACAACAATAAAAAATCAGTAAATATAAGTATGTAAGAGAGTTCATATATAGAGATTGATCGTATGTCCATAAAGTGACGCTGGGCACAATTACAGTACAGGCTGTCTTCTGGCCAAGTGTGGGGACAGACTTCTGTATTACCCTGTGTGTTAATTGACAACGTCAGGCATTTTTTTAAAGTCATAAAATACCATAACTGTGAGTCATGCTGAAAATGAAAAATACACAACCTGAGAAGAGTTTTGGGGAAATGCACGATATAAATTATTAATGGCAGCAGCTGGGAGAACATTTCAAAAACACCAAACATAAATTCTGAATAATCAAAACTGGGTGGTGAAGCAGTGAGAAGATGTAAATTAAAACTTGGGTACTGCTTCGATCGTAAAGGTCCATGGGCAGTGTTGCATCTATGTAAATTCAGCTGGGCAATGAAAATAATAAATCTGCCCAACCTCCAACACATTCAGTAAATTATCTTAACTCAATTTGCATTCTGATATGCACCAACTATTTTCAGAGGTAACTCTGGAAAAGGAAGTTGACAGCAGTGAAAGTAAATTGATTTGGGTGCATGAAAAGAAGATGCCATAATACTTTGTGGACTACACAGTATTTACGAAGCTCTGGAATCTCATTCCCCAAGATTTACTGCCTTCTGATATGCAAGTCTGTCCACCCACCATCCATAAAGTATCTTCAAAAATACTGCAGCACTGTTCAGGAGGCTGTGCTGGGAACCATTGACATTTATCAAATTTTTTTGTGTGTTAAACAATAAGACATAGGAGCAGAATTAGGCCATTCAGTCCATCAAGTCTGCTCCTCCATTCCACCATGGTTGATTCATTTTCCCTCTCAAGCTCATTCTCCTATCTTCTTCTGTAACCTTTAATGCGCTTACGAGTCAAGAACTTACCGGCCTCCACTTTAAATATACACATTGACATGGCATCTTCATTGGGTTAATGTGAGAGGGACATAAAACCATAGAACATGAGGAGAATTAGGCCATTTGGCCCATTGAGTCTGCTCCACCATTGCAACAGACTCAATTGAATTATTCTACCTCTCAATCCCATTCTCTTACCTGCTCCCCATAACCTTTGGTGCCCTGACTAATCAAGAACCTAACACCATTTGCTTCAAATATACCCGATGACGTGGCCTCCACAGCCATCTGTGGCAAAGAATTCCACAGATTCACCACCCTCTGGCTGAAGAAATTCCTCCTCATCTCTGTTCTAAAGGGATGTCCTTCTATCCTGAGGCTTTGTCTTCTGGTCCTGGCCTCTTCCCACAATAGGAAACATCTTCTCATATCCACTCTATCTAGGCCACATAATCTTCGATAGGTTTCAATGAGCTTCCTCCCTCATTTTTCTAACTCCAGCAAGTACAGGCCCAGGACCATCAAATACTCCTCAAATGTTAACCTTTTTACTCCTGGGATCATTCTCATGAATTTCCTCTGGACCCTCTCCTATGCGAGCATACAAGGTGCCCAACTTTTAAGATGGTAGTGGTCAGCTATTAATTGGTAATTTGTTTATTATTGAATTGTCACAGATACTGAGATGGTTTTTCTCAGCATGCTATCCGGAGAGATCATTCCATACATAAGTGCATTGAGGAACAATAAAATGAAAACAAGTGCCATGTTTTGTAACTTCAAAACATTAAATTAATTCAAAGGAAGACACACGAGTTGGGGAATGCCTGTCTGACTTCCAGTTTACTTTAAGCGAGACACACATATGTCACATGGAAGCAATTCACATATTTATAATATAACCCTTAATGATTTTATTTAAACAAAGAAGAATGCTTAACCAACCAATGTAATTTATATATAATGTTGACTGTTTATTCATTTCCATAGATGCTGCCTGACCTGCTGAGTTCCTCTGGCATTTTGTGTGTGTTGCTCTGGATTTCCAGCTTCTGCAGAATCTCTTGTGTTTATCATCATCATCACCAATTTAGAATATTGTAAGAGCCTTAAATTCCCTCAAAATGTTGTTAGTCACCTAAATTGTTGATTTGCTGAACAATGTTAAGAACTGAGAAAACAGCCCTAAGATGAGCCAAATTTAAATGGAAAAATTTCAGTCTGATTCATAAATCATGCACTGTGCCAGAGAATATTACGACAGGGTTATTTTTTCTCCAAAGGTCCTCCTGCATTAAGTTTCCAAAAAAGGAGGTCATGAGATTGGAGAGATGGCAGAGTATTTCCCACATGGAGGATCCTACCATAGGTGAGCTCTTCAGTTTTTCTCAGACATTCTGCAACTACAATGGACATGTTTGTTCCAATTGTGTTCTTTCTTGTAACATTTGTATAATTTGTGATTAATTTATGTTTTATTTGTGAATGCTGCTTATTTTATTGATTTTTTAAAAATTTAGATATACAGCTTAGTAACTGGCCCTTCCAGCCCAAAGAGCCTGACAAATTACACCCATGTGACCAAGTAACCTATAAAACTGAATGTCTTTGGAATGGGGAGGGAACCGGAGCTCCCGGAGGAAACCCATGCGGACACAGGGAGATCGTATGAACTTCTTACAGACAACCATGGAATTAAACCAGGGTTTGCTGGCACTGTAGTAGTATTATGCTAACCGCTACGCTGCTATGTCTCCTTAGGTATACAATGCAATGTGCCTGCGATGCAGCTGCAGATAAATTTTACATTGCACCTGTGCATACATGTGACAATAAACTTAACGTTGAATAACTTTTAATGACAGAAAACAGAAGAAAATAAATTGGAAAGAAAATAGCTTTTAGTGTTTGCTTTATAATTTTATCTTATGTGGATGAAAAACTGCCAACCTTCTCATTTTCACACCACATTTGTTGCTTGGTCCGTAAGCTATTTCCAGCATTTTTGGTTTATTTGACTATTTTTCACTTTCTCTCATAATTTCCCCTGTAAGTACACTTGTAAAATAAGGTACCGCACTCTGATCTTTATAAAACCATAAGAAATCAGAGCACAATTTGGCCATTTGGCCCATCGAGTCTGCTCTGCAATTCCATCATGGCTGATCTATCATCCCTCTCAATCCTGTTCTCTTGCCATTTCCCCACAAACTATGATGACACCCTGATTAATCAAGATCCTATCAACTTTAGCCTTAGATATATCCAATCACTTATGTCCTTAATCTGGGGAGAGGAGGAAATCCCAGTGGATATCAGGGAATACTGGAAGCCATCTTCAAGAAAGGAGACAAGTCTGACCGTGGGAATTGCAAAGTGATCCTCCTTTCTATCTGACACAAGAAATGTCTTTGCAAAAATCCTCACTCAATTCCTTCCATGAGCTTAAGAGTCTCTCCCAGAAATGCATTGCAGATTCCATGGATCAAGATACAGTACATAACGGATCTGATTTCCACTCCAGTGTGACTCCATGAAATGTGAAGAAACTCCGTGAAGCTCACAATCCATAGTGAGATAAGGGAGAATACTATAAAAGACTTCCATTCAAACAGCACCAAATATTAACTGTTTATTCCTCTCCACAGGTGCAGCTGATCCACTGAGTTTTGTGTGTGTTGCTCTCGATTTCCAGCATCCGCAGGACTTCCTGTGTTTATGACAGCAAACTGTAACGCTGGAGGAACTCAGCAGGTCAGGCAGCATCTATGAACAAGAGTAAACAGTCGACGTTTCAGGCAGAGGGTCTTCTTCAGGACTGAGAGGGAAGGGTGGAGATGCTGGAATTAAAAGGTGGGGGAAGGGGAAAGAGGCCAGCTGAAAGGTGACAGGTGAAAGAATGTCTTTGCAGAGGAGAGTCAACAATAGGAGAAAGGGAAGGAGGAGGGGACTGGGGAAGTAATTGGTCAGTGAGAAGTAATAGGTCAGAGTGGTGAATAGAGGAAGCGGGGGGGGGGAGAAATTTGTTCACTGGAAAGAGAAATTGACATTCAAGCCATCATTTGGAGGGTACCAGTATCAATATAAACTTTCCAGCATGAGAGTGGCCTCCTCGTGGTTCAAAAGGAGAACATTGACCGACACGTTGGAACAGGAATGGGAATGGGAATCTAAATACTTGGCCTCTGGGAAGTCCCATTTATGGCAGATGATGTAGAGGTATGGAGGAATTTATGGACTTCTTCCATACTTATTTATTGAAAATGTAGAATAAATCCTCTGATTTAATCCTATCCTCATAAGGGACAATTTATGATGACCACGTAGTCGCACGGAGAATGTACAAACTTCTTACAGGCAGCAACGGGAATTGAACCTGGGTCGCCAGTGTTGTAAAGTATTGTACTAACCATTACGCTACCATGCTGCTCTGATTGTTTTGTGGGGTTTGTGTGTCCTCGACTAGTTATATGTTATCCTTAATCAGTAACTCATAGTTCATTGTAACTCATCGTAGTGTAGCTGATAGTGTAGTGCTTTGGTGCACCAGTGATTGAAAGGTCAAGGTTCAATTCCAGCCACTGTCTGTAAGTACGTTCTCCCCGTAACCCTGTGCATTTCCTCCAGAGCTCTTGTTTCCTCTTATATTCTGAAAGACTTATGTGTTAGGGCTAGTAAGTTGTGGGCATGCTATGCTGATACGTGCAGGCTGCCCCCAGACATTCCTTGAACTGTGTTGGTCGCCCATGCAAACGACACGTTTTGGTGTTTCAGTATACATATGACAAATAAATCTAATCTTTATCCTGATTTTTTCCTTAATTCACATGTAGATAGAAGGAAGATGGAAGGAAACTATTTTTATATTTGGAAAATTCACTGTCTTTATAGGCGGGGGAGGAATCCTTTGGAGATGGGGAGACAACGTAATTTTCTGGTTTATTGCGTAACAGTGGTGGAATGGGCTTGATATGATTACTCAGCTGGGAACTGGCAGGGATTCGATGGGTAGAGTGCTTTCCCTCTGTGCTGATTCCATGATTGTGTGACCCTTTTCCATCCCTCTATTGATGCCCAACCCTGTATTCCAGAGGGATCACCGACAGCATGACTCTTAAACCTGATGTTAGGAGGGGAATGACAGAAGCAGCATTGATTCATCCTTACAGAAGGTTCAGTGACACAGAGCAGTTACCAGGTTACATCACCAAAGCACTGTTTCACCACACACTTAATATATTCTGACAGCAATTTTAGACAAGGTTACTTTGTTGCAATCAAAAGCTTTTTAAAAATTAAAGATTAGCTGTATTTGTCAGCTGTGCAGTACATTGAAACATCAAAACATGTTGTGAAATGCGACGTTTGCGTCAAATCCAATCAGTGAGGTCTGTGCTGAGGCAGCCCACAAGTGTTGCCATGGTTCCAGTGCCAACATTGCATTCCTACAACTCACTAGCCGTAACACGTGCATATTTGGAAGGTGGGAGGAAATTGGAGCACCGGGAGGAAACCCAGTCAGTCAGAATGTGGGAGGAGATCAGTTCACCCAGAGGATACCCACACAGTCAAGGTGAGAATGTACAAACTCCTTACAGACTGTGGTGGGAATTGAAGATGGGTCAGTGATCGCCGGTGCTGCAAAGTGAAGCACTAACTCCCATATTACCGGGCCACCCCACTTGCAAACAAAAACTATGTCAAATATCATAAAAAATTCCAAACTTACTATCCTGCATGCCCAATTGATTATCTTATTCTTTCTGACCTATCTGGAGTATTGATCCTTCATCTAAATTTCTCAATGAAATATCGGGCCCAGAAACGTTTCATTCATGCAATTTTAATTATGAAATATAGTTCTGCAAAGGAGCTTAAAACAGGTATTTTCTTAACAACAGAACAACTGTTTTTAATTTGCTGATGGTGTCAGTGTAGTGGTGTGTTTGTTTTCAAGCAGACGGCTGTCCTCTGAAGTCCCAGTGCACAGTGTATCTCGTTGTTGTCATCGGTCGTTTCAGCGATATCAATCATTAGGTTGTGAACATCACCCAGGGATAGGAACTCTTCTCACTTGTACATATGAAGGGCTAATGAGGGCCTCTAATGAATGTTTTATGAGGATACTATTGAAAAAGCACAATATGTGTCCCTCACCTGCAGCTTGGGTAAGAACACAAATGTGACTATTCCTTTGTGGAACATTTTTATTCGGGGAAAATTGTGGTAGCTAAACAAAATGGCAGTTCGATCAAACTCAGCCGAGCTTGAAAGTAAACAAAATCACCACTGGGGTTATCTCTTAATAATTTTTTTGTTTGTGCAGCCAAAAATGTGGACACTTCCATTGTGTTTATTTTTTGTGATGTAGAGTTGTTGTTGACCCAAGACACATCTCGTATTCTAATAACAGGCAGTGGTGTTTCGGAACCGCGGCTTGACCATTGCTCACGGAGGCAGTGAGAGCCTCAGCAACGTGGCAACACGGTAATTTGGTTCTTTGATTGTGGCCTTCAGGAAGGAGAGGTCCACAAGGAGAATTGACCAGTTCTCCTCAGAAGGTCAGCAGTGGAAAGAGTGAGCAGCTTCAAGTCCTTGGACGTCAACACCTATTTAAAAATACAGCACAGTAACAAATCATTGAGGTTCAACAAACCCGCTCTGCCTAATTACACCCAGGTGACCAATCAACCTACTCACCCACACGTCTTTGGAATGTGGGAGGAAACTGGAGCACCTGGAGGAAATCTGAGCGGTCATGTGGAGAATGTACAAACTCCTTACAGACAGCGGTGGGACTTGAACCCAGGTCGCTAATGCTGTAAAGCATTGCGCTGACCACTATGCTATGGTGCCATCTCAAATAGATTAATAGATCTCTGACAATCTATCCTGGGCCCAACATTTTTGATGAAATGACATAGAAGACACACCAGCAACTATACGTCATGAGAAGTTTGAGGAGGTATGGTAAGTCTAGCAAATTTCTCCTGATGTACTATGGAGAGCATTCTAACAGGTTGCTGCCTAGTATGGAAGCACTAACACAGGGTCGGAAAAAGCTGCAGAGGGTAGTAACAGTCAGCTCCATCATGAGCACCTGCCTCCCCTCCATAGAGGGCATCTTCAACAGGCATTATCTCAAGAAGGGGCATCTACCATGAAGGACCCTCAGCATCTAGGACATGCCCTCTTCTAATTACCACCATCAGAGTTCCTCACCAGCAGAAATCTTTTGTCATCTTCTTCCTCCCTAACATCAGATTTATGAACAGTTCATAGACTACGAACACCACCTCACTATTTTGTTCACATTTTGCACTATTTTTATTATATATTATTGTTATAATTTGTCATGATTTTTATGTGTTGCACTGTTTCTGCAACAAGCCAACAAATTTCAGAACACATATCAGTGGTAATAAACCTAATTCTGTTCCTGAGTGAACATTTCCCGTGCTGATGAACTAAACAATAATCAAGTAATGACTGAAGTAAAGCTGACTGATCCTAAACATAATTGTAGTGTACGTTTTATAATGTGCACTGAACATTGTACCATATTTTTTGTACAAATGCTAGAACTTTATGTTTAATATTCCTCTGGATGGTTTTTTGCATTTAGACCATAAGCCATCGGACCAGAATTAGGCTATTCAGCCCATCGAGTCTACTCAGCCATTCAATCATGGCTGATATATTATCTCTTTCAACCCCATTCTCCTGCCTTCTCCCCATAACCTTTGGCACGCTTACTAATCAAGAACCTGTCAACCTCTGCTTTAAGTATACCAGAAGATTTAGTCTCCGCAGCCATCTGTGGCAATGAATTCCATAGATATTCTGGCTAAAGACCTTCCGCCTTATCTCTGTTCTGATGGGACCTCCTTCTATCCTGAGGCTTTGCCTTCTGGTCCTAGACATTTCCCACAATAGGAATCATCCTCTCATGCCCACTCTATCTGGGCCATACAATATTCAATAGGTTTCAGTGAGATTCCTCCCTCAATTTTCTAACTCCAGTGAGTACAGACACAGGGCCATCAACACACTCCTCATACGTTAACCCTTGGGAACCTCCTCTGGACCCTCTCCAATGCCAGCACATCCTTTCTTAGATAAGGAGCCCCAAACTGCTCACAATACTCCAAATGTGGTCTGACCAGTCTTATAAAGCCTCAGCATTACATCCTGTTATTTGTTTAAAATAATATATCAATTAAGACTTTAATTGTTACAGACAGTAGCCTGAGAGTATTAATTTATAGAAAAAAACATCCATGTACCTGGCCTGTCATATGTGCAGTGGTATAGTGTTTACAATATGGCAGGAAAGTGAAACTGGCAACTGGCGTGAGGATGTGTATTTGTAACATGCCTTCATTTACAAAGAAGTTTTAGAAAACTAACAGAAGATGGACTTTGACTGTTAGCAATTAAAACTTGAGTGATGAAAATGCACTCGATGGCCACTTTATTAGGTACACCTGTACATCTGTTTGTTAATGCAAATATCTAATCAGCCAATCACGTGGCGGCAACTCAATGCTTAAACGCATACAGATGTGATCAAGAGGTTTAGTTGTTGTTCAGAACAAGCATCAGAATGGGGAAGACCATCATCAGGTTCATGAACAGTTAATAATAACCCATTACCATCAGACTCTTAACCAGAGGCAATGACTTCACTCACCCCATCACTGAACTGATTCCACAACCAATGGATTTACTTTCAAGGACTCTACAACTTATTTTCTCAATATTTATTGCTTATTTATTTATTGTTAATATTTCGTGTTTTTCTCATTTGGTAATTGCAGTTTGTTATCTTTTGCCCATTGGTTGTTTGTCCGTCCTATTGGGTGAGGTCTTTCATTGATTCGGTTCTGTTCCTTGTATTTACTGTGAATGCCTACAAGAAAATGAATCTCAGAGTTGCATATGGTGACATATATGTGCCTTGATTTACTTTGAACTTTAAAATGTGATCAAGCGATTGTCCGTGGAATGATTGTTGGTGCCAGATAGGGTGGGTTGAGTATTTTAGAAACTGCTGAGATACTCCTGGGATTTTCATGCACAACAATCTCTAAAGTTTACAGAGAATGATGCAAGAAACAAAAAGCATCCAGTGGGCAGCAGTTCTGTGGGCAAAAACACCTTGTTAATGAAAGATGCCAGATGACAGGCTGGTTCAAGCTGACAGGAAGGTGACAGTAACTCAAATAACCATGAGTGACAACAGTGGTGTGCAGAAGAGCATCTTCGAACATACAACACATTGAACCTTGAAGTGTATGGGCTACAGCAGCAGAACATGAACTTACAGAAATAAAGTGGCCACTTTATTAGGTACCTCCACTGAGTGTAGGCAGCCATGTCACAAGCAGAAATAAATATAAGATAAAGTTCAATGGAAAAGCAAATGGATTTAGACCATCAAAGATGATAAGAAAAATAAAACACATATCATCTTTAGTGGATGTTAGAAATATGTCCATATGATGTACTGCTTTACAACATGAAGTTATTGAAACATAGTCTTGGTTTAATTGGTGGTGATAATCTATGATTAATTATTGCAAGATTCTATGCTGATTAGATGCTGATAATTCAGATGCCTCAGTTGGACAACCCACTCTAATGATTTAATTTCAATTTAAATCTGTTTCTTCTCTGTGGCTTTGAAACTATTGAGTGTTGAAATACAGTTCCAGCCTCCTTCTGAACCTTACCCAGATGTTCTTGTGTGAATGGGACAGTGAACATGTTGGTTGAATGCCCAAGTTGTTGCTGCTTTTCAATAATTCTATGATGGTTATTATTCTATTGCGGATTTATTGAATATGCCTACAAGAAAATGATTCTCATGGTTGTTTATGATGACGTATCTGTACTTTAATAATAAATTTACTTTGAACTTTGAACATACTCACCCTTTGGATCCATCAAGGTTAATTCCATAAGACAATAAAGACATGGAAGCAGAATTAGGCCATTCAGCCCACCGAGTCTACTACACCATTCCATCATAACTGATTTATTATCCTTCTGAACCCCATTCTTCTGCTTTCTCCCTGTAACCTTTAACACCCTTACTAATCAAGAACCCATCGACCTCTGCTCTAAATATACACAATGATTTGACCTTCACAGCTGCCTGTGGCAATGAACTCTACCACCATCATCTGGCTAAAGGAATTCCTCCTCATCTTCATCTGAAGGGACGTCTTTCTATTCTGAGTCTGTGCTTTGTCCTACAATCCACGTATAAGTAGTCAGTAGATCTCCATCAGAAAAGGTCATCACTAGAATAGTTTGCCCCACTGTAAGCCAATGTAGAATCAGAATAAGTGATTTATTATCACGGAGAATTTCAAAGTTCAAAGCAAATTTATTCTCTAAATACATATATGTCATTATACCTAACACTGAAATTCATTTTAAGGGTATCCACATATAAGAAACACAATAGAATCAATGAAAGATCACACCAACAGTGCAGACAACAAGGCTGCAAAACGCAATAAAGTGCAAATATAAAAATAGAAAAATAAATAATAATAAATAAGCAATATAAATATAGAACATGAGATGAAGAGTCCTTAAAGGTGAGTATCTTTTGCTGATGGCAGCAGGAAGAAGAGAGCATGACCTGGGTGGTATTGAGGGGTCCCTGATGATGGATGCTGCTTTCCTGTGACAATACTCATTTGCAGATTTGTTGTTTTGTGGCAGGAGTACAATGCAATACACAGAAAGGTTACTTTCAGTTACAATAACAAATATTAAAAAATGTTATGCAAAAAAAAGAAAAAAGTGAGGTAGTGTTCATAGTCTGTTTTGAATTCCGATGAAGCTGTTCCTAAAACATTAAGTGTGCGTATCTTCAGGCTCCTATACCTCCTCTCCATGCCATGAGTCCCCATATCCTACAGGGGCACAATTGAGAGCATCCTGACTGGCTGCATCACTATCTAGTCTGGCAACTGCACCTCCCTTAATAGCAGGACTCTGCAGAGAGTGGTGTGGACACCCCAGCGCATCTGTAGATGTGAACTTCCCACTATTCAGGACATTTACAGAGACAGATGCGTAGAAAGGGCCCGAAGGATCAATGGGGACTCGGGTCACCCCAACCACAAACTGTTCCAGCTGCTACCATCCGGGAAACGGTGCCGCAGCATAAAAGCCAGAACCAACAGGCTCCAGGAAGGCTTCTTCCACCAGGCCATCAGACTGATAAACTCACACTGACACAACTGTATTTCTATGCTACATTGACTGTATTGTTGTGCATACTATTTATTATAAATTGCTATAAATTGCACATTGCATATTCAGATGGAAACATAACATAAAGATTTTTACTCCTCATGTATGTGAAGGATGTAAGGAAGTGAACTGAATTCAATTCAATTCCCTGGTGGCAGCAATGTGAAGAAGGCATGTCCAGGGTGATGAAAGCCCTTCATGATGGATGCCTCCTATTTGAGGCATCATCTTTTGAAGGAGAACTTGATGGTGAAGAGATGATGCCCCTGATGGAGCTGGCAGTTTTCTCCAATCCTATGCATAGTTGTCTCCATACCAGATGGTGAAGGAACTGGTCAGAATGCTCTCCATCGTGCATCTGCAGAGATTTGCTGGTGACATTCCAATTCTCCTCAAACTCCTAATGAAATACAGCTGCTGGCTTGCCTTCTTTGTAATCGTGTCAATATGATGGGGCCAGGTTAGATCTGGCCGCGCCTTGCTTTACGTCTCTACCAAAGGAGGTGTAAGGCGTTCCTTCCCTCCGCTAATCTGCAGGTTACCCCCGGGCAAGGTGTAGCAGCTGCTTAGCCTGCTGATCAGGGTCGAGAGAAGCCATGGGAGCAGATAGTGGATGGTAGTCTGAGCAGCCAGTGCATATCACAAGTCCTGGTTATGTGACCACCAACACCAGGCGGACAATCTCTGAAGAGTATTGATAATGGCTGGGGTCACCCATCTTGGAAAGACTCTGCCCAGAAGGAGGCAATGGCAAACCACTTCTGTAGGAAAATTTGGCAAGACCAATCATGGAAGAGCATGCTAGCCCCTGTCATATGACATGACATATTATGATGATGATGACACCAATTTAATGCTTTGCACTGCACAGCTGCTGCAAAACAATCAATTTCATGTCACATCAGAAAGAAAAATAGAGGGCTATGCAGGAGGGAAGGGTTAGATTGACTTAGAGTAGGTTAAATGGTTGGCACAATGTCATGGGCTGAAGGGACTGTACTGTTTTATGTTCCGTATAAGGTGTATAAGATGCTAGGAGACATTGATAGAGTGGACAGCCAGTCCTTTTTCCTTAGGTGGAAGTGATTATTACAAGAGGGCATAATTTTCCAGGGGCGGGGGGTGGGGGGAAGACTGGGGTAAGGTTTTACACACAGAGTCATGGATGTGTGGACTGTGCTGCCAGGGATGGAGGCAGAGACAGGTACATTAGGGAGATTTAAGAGACACTTGGATAGGTATTTGGATGAAAGGAAAACTGAGCGCTATGTGGGACGTAAGGATCTGATTGATCTTGGAGAAGGTTAAGAGATTGGCATGACATTGTGGGCTGAAGGGCCTGCACTGTGTTGTAATGTTCTATGTTCTCTGTATAAGTCAGTGATAATAACCAGGTTCTGAATCTGGGAGGTCAGGATGAAATTGAAGAAGTCCTGGCCACAATCAGCCAAACATATTCTGGATTTGGGGCTTGCAGCTGTGGAAAGAAAGATTTGTAAATGTCTTATATAGATAAATCAAGTAACTACAGATCAGTCAAGTTAACCTTGGCGCTGGGAAAGTTCTGGAAACAAGCTATTTTTTGGACAAACGTGCAATTGATTAGAGAAAACTGCCATGGATTTGTTAAAGTTAAATCATGTATAACGAACATGTTAAAGTTTTTTGATTAAGGTACAGCTCAATTACAAGCAGTAATGGAAATGTACCTGATCTGGTACATGGACTTCTGAAATGTATTTGATTAGATGTCAAATAAAAGATGTCATCAAAATTGTGGCCTCCATCAGTCAGGGTTGACCATGGGTGTTTATCCGGCAGTTTAGATATGCTAGTCTGGGCAGTACAATAAGGAGAGCAAGCTCCACCTCTCCACACGCATGATGAACGCAGATGAATGACAGATACCAATACAGTCTGGCACCAGCAGCATCACGAGTTGCCAGTCAGCATTGAACTCAACGTAGGTACGCTTTTTAGAGACTCCAGCTCCAATTTACTGAAGTTTTCTTTGGAGTGGGTAGAGCTGCAAGGCAGCGGGGGTTTGAGATCAGAGTTTTCCATCTCCAGGATGAACGGCCAAACGTAGCTGACGAGCCCCATCTGCCCAAAGCAATTGGTTTTCGGGTGCTAGTTACCTGCCTTTGCCTCTTCTACTGTCAGTAGAAATACTTGTGCCGGGCTTAGTAGCTAAGCCACATATAAAGGGCAAGAGCTGGACTTGGTTGTAAGAGGCTATTTGAGGCGCATGTCATTGGGAACATTTGAAAGGTGCTGGGAGCTTGTCTCTGGCTATAACAACCCTAAGGAACCATCATCAAAATTGAAGGTGACGGAATAAGAGGGATTGTAGCTGCATTAACAGGAGATTGGTTAGATATGGGAAACTGGGAGCTGTAAAAGATGTTGGTAAGGCCTAATTTGGAGAATTGTGTGCAGTACTGTTTGATGTTCTATCAGAGAAACCTTGTATGGTCCATCTGGTCCAATGAGATGGACTCTTGACCACACAGTCTATCTAGTTATGACCTTGCCCCTTATTGTCTGCTTGCACTTTCTCTGTAACACCTTATTCTGCATTCTGTTTTACACTGTACCTAGGTATATGTGACAGTAATAATAGATCTAGGAGTTTGGAGCTACATAGCCATGTAAAGTGTCAGGGCAGGTTGAAAATGTAGTTAAAGGCATTCAGGGCTCAGGGATTCTGAAGTCAGGATGAGTGTTTAGGAAGCCCTGATTGGGCCATAGTTGGAGCATTTGTTCACTTTTGGACTTGACACTTCAGAACAGACATACTTTATTGATCCTGAGGGAAATTGGGTTTCGTTACAGTTGCACAAACCAAGAATGGTGTAGAAATATAGCAATATAAAACCATAAATAATTAAATAATAAGTAAATTATTCCAAGTGGAAATAAGTCCAGGACCAGCCTGTTCGCTCAGGGTGTCTGACACTCCGGGTGTCTGACACTCCGAGGGAGGAGTTGTAAAGTTTGATGGCCACAGGCAGGAATGACTTCCTATGACACTCAGTTTTGCATCTCGGTGGAATGAGTCTCTGGCTGAACGTATTCCTGTGCCTAACCAGTACATTATGGAGTGGGTGGGAGACATTTTCCAAGCTGGCATGCAACTTGGACAGCATCCTCTTTTCAGACACCACCGTCAGAGAGTCCAGTTCCACTCCCACAACATCACTGGCCTTGCGAATGAGTTTGTTGATTCTGTTGGTGCTGCTCGAAGTTTTTGGGGAGGGTGCTGAAGAGAATTATTAAAACGATTCAGGAGCTGTGGGATATTGGTGGGTGGATAGATTGGAGAAGTCTGGACTCAGGGAGTCATGGTAGCATTGACACCATTACAGCGGCAGTAATTTGGGTTCAATTCCCGCGATTGTCTGTAAGGAGTTTGTATGCTCTTCCTGTCACCGCGTGGATATCCTCCAGATGCTCGGGTTTCCTCCCACATTCCAAAAATACACGGGCTTAGCAGGTTAACAGCTCACACGGGTGTGCTTGGGCGGCTTGTTACGGTGCTGTTTCTCGAAATAATAAAAATAAATATCCAGTAATCTTTGGGAGAGAAGTGTCTGTGAGGGGATCTGCAAAAGGAAGAGTGAAGAGTGCAAACGGAGGCGCGAGAAATTGCGCCGAAGCTGAGATCTGGATGACAGGATGTTGGAGGAAAGAAATTTATGAACTGAAGGAACACACACGGAGCGAGTGGTGGTCGGTACGACTACGACATACAGAAGGGAGCGAATAATTACCTTAAGGAAGGTTTGTGGGTTCTGAGAATGCAGGGAATAGAGGAATGTTTTGCATTGAGTTCGTACACATGGTCCGAGCTGGGTCTTCCGATCTCCGGGTTTGGTCGGCGTTCATGGGCGAGTCGATTTTCCCTTTGGACTTTGAAGACCATCTTATTTCCAAAACTGGATTTTGAAACCACTAGCCCAAAGGCTTACGTCCACAAGGCTGAGTTTCACATCTTTTAACTTGATTGATTGAAGGCAACGCTGCCTCCACGTTGACTTGAACGACACTGTGGGTGGTTTTACCGCCAATTTTTTTCTCTCTGCCTTTCATTTCGGAGTGTCACTGTCCAGTATTCGGTGTCGTATGGTTCTCATCAATCGTAACACTCAAACTACTGCATGCTAAAAAGGACAGAACCCCGACACGAACTTAATACTTAACATAATTCTTTTAAAGTGAAATTAACGTCTTATTGCACAAACAAGTCATTTTAAGCATCATTGGGATTCAGATGTGTCTTTTACCCAATGGAATCTAAGATGAAGCCAGTTTACTTCTTGTATTAATACCCATCTTTTTCACTCCTATAAAGCTATTAAGTAAGTTTTTAAGTGTGTTGTTCACTACTATTGTTCCCTGAATGTCCGCGTTCCTTTTTTTCTCTCTCCTCGTGTGTTTTCGCGACTTTTTTTTAAAAAAAATTAAAATCGACGCCACCGTATCTTCATTTAGCTTCAGGATAATCACCTCCTGGTGGATGTGGCATTGAAAAGAAGGGAGAAGTTCATAGCCCCGAGCATCTGCCTCTCCCAGTTGAAAGGAGATATACTGAAGATGGGGACGAAAGGGGAGAATGTAAAGAATGAAACGGGAAAATAAATGAATGAGGAAAGGATGTGGAGTCCGGCTGCGGTTGGGGGCACCATCTGAATGATACTGCTATACCAGTGGTACCTGTCCACTGAGTTCAGTGTTGCAAACGACAAACGAGCGAACAATCCTACTGAACGGTTTGCACTGCGGATTATTATCACAGTGAACAACTGTAGGTATTTACACAACATATATTTATAAATCCCCAAAATGTGACCAGTAAAATTCCTAACTGCGACCTTCCAAGCTGTAAGGCAAGAATATCAGTTGTGGCAAAAACTTGCTTGCGACGCTGTCGGGACCTCAACTGGCTCTCGATGCCGCTAATTATTTAGACACTAGTTAAAAATAAGGGGAGAATCCATAAACCGTGTTACCTGGTGCCAAATTAAATAGAAATATGAATTGGAATCAATTATCAGTTGCAATGGAGCCTAATTGTAAGTTCGAAAATTCGGGCAAAGAGAAAGGACATTTTCAAAGCTTCGTCTTCCAATATCGAACATTGCTTTTATTACAGGATACAGAAGCATTAAGTTTCAAATGATTTTCAGAGACGGCTCATCCCTCGTCATAATATTGTTACTCGCAAGCCAAAATAAACGAGTCTGTTTTACACCATGGAAGTCAAAGAATTATATCTATAGCTAGCAGTTCGTTTAAGGAATCTCATCAACCGTGTTATTCTTTGGTGCTGTGAGAATTTTACATGGGCTATATACAGGCTTATTTTAATTAAAATATCGAATATGACTTTAGTAGAAAGATTGATTTTACATGCATTTAACTAAACAATTAAGAACCGAAATTATAAAATACTTATGATCGGAAACTCGAGAATAAAAAAATGGAAAGTCTCTTATGAGATGTTACATACAATCATTCTGGTGATGTGTGATACCTTGAAAATATTAATTTGATTTAATTAAAACAAAGTCTACGATACAGACTAGAAATACTGAATTTAATACGTATTGTTGAAATCTTAAATTCTCTTACAACTTGGTTAAAGTGTCTTGTCAATTACCCTGCATTGAAATACCATTAATGAAAGACCAGGCTTCCACGGACGAATAAAGCTGGTCATGTTCGACAGACCATCAATGGGACACCGCTATTAGAGAATCAATGAACTACATACCAAGTGAACAGAAAGCTACATACTCTGCATTAAAAATGGAAGAACTACAAGGATTGTAAATAAAACTGATGCAGGGAAACAAGGTTTTCAACATTCAACATATACAGTTGTAAATTGCAATAATTTGCAAATAAGTATCACATCTGCAAGGTTTCGTTGATTTCTGAGATAATGCAGCTTTGAAAATAATGCAATGCAATGCCTCGCTGGTTCTCCAAGGGGGCAAAAACATAAAACCGTGCAGTTTCGGTAATAATTTAAACATCCGAGCAACTTCGGAGCCTTTATATTTTCCGTGCGTGGACATTGAGTTGTTGCTCGGCTGCCGATAACCGCACCGCGGCTGAGAGATGGCCACCAAGCAACAATAGAGCGCTCCCAATAAAGTCGTCTGCTGCCATGGTAACCCGCGGCCCAGCGCCGCGTGCGGGTGACGTCAGCGTACGGAAGCTGGGGGGGTTGTTCGCCCCCTTTCGAAATGAGCCAATCACAAGTTTCCGACCGTTAAACACAAACCCTCCCCCTCCTCCCCCCTTCCACCCCGTGAGCTGAACTTGATACCGCCGATCGACGTCCCGCCTCCGCCGCCTCACTATTGGCTCATCCGGCCGAGAGCGGCTGGCGATTGGGCGAACGCCAAGTTGTCCGTCAGGCCGAAGAAGGCGGGAGGGGCGCGGCTTCGTGTCTTGACGGACGTCGACGGCGCCGGGGAGGGAGGAGAAGGGGTCGGCGCGAAAAAAAACATTTCCGTCGAGTTCAGGGGATGGATTGAAGAAAAAGAATAAACAGAGGAGGGAAAGAGAGAGAGGAAGAGAGAGAAATAAAGCAAGGGGGATAAAAGTGTGTGGGAGTGACAGGGATGAGGAGTGACTGTGCGGCCGGGCAGTGAGTGAGGGGCATTGCCGTGCTCCGACCGCTCTCCCCGCCACGGGCCGCCCTGTCGAGCGAGGGCGGAGTTTGCATTTTATATATATATATATAAATATATATATATAAATATATTTTTTTCTCTTTCCCTTAAACTCTGACACGTCTGCAGTGAGTGAGTGGCATTGGCAGTCTGTCAATCCCTCACCAAAGCGGCCATCAAAAACATAAAGAGTTGGCTCGTAAATTGATCCGGCGAATCATTTTTATGATCTTTTATTATTATTATTTCCCCTCTGTCTTTTGAAGAGGCAGCTTACTTTTGGTCTTGTTTCTGTAGAGGGTTATTTTTGAGGCATATCTTGGATTTTTTAAAAAAATATATATTTTTTCTGTGTTTTTGTGACAAGTTTTTTTTGGGGGAGAAAAACAAGGAATTGAAAGCCAAAGCAAGTGCGGTTTCCCCCCTCCCCAGCCCTGCCTCTCCCTCGGCTCCAGCGCTACCTGTGCTTGATTTATATATAATATATATTGTTTTATATATATAAATTTCTCCCGTGTGCTGCTGCGGCAGAGTATGGACGATCAATCCAGGATGATGCAGACTCATCCCGGTGTGAGCTTGGCTGGACACTCGGTTCAGGGGGGCATGGGGCTGCCTCCACATGTGCAAGGACATGAAGGTGCAGACGGCGACGGAAGAAAGCAAGACATCGGGGACATCCTCCACCAGATCATGACTATCACCGACCAGAGTCTGGACGAAGCACAAGCAAAGTTGGTGGCCTTGCAAAAAAAATATATTTTTTGTGTTTTTTTTAGCGCTCAAATTCGCCGCCATATTTTTGACTTTGAGTGCTATAAATCTTGTTAATTACTTATATTTTCTCTCTTTTCCTTCTTTCAACCCCCCCCCCTTTTCCCCACTCTCTTCTGTTTGCAGGAAACATGCGTTAAATTGCCACAGAATGAAGCCGGCCCTGTTCAGCGTCCTGTGCGAAATAAAGGAGAAAACAGGTAGAGCTCCCGGTTAATTTTAACCCACACTGTGTGATACTTGTGCAGCCTGAACTCCGGCGGCATGTGCACCGCCATCTTGATTTCTCTTCCTCCTATTTCATTTTGCCCACTGTAATAATGCTTCACTAAATTTAACAATTCATAACGGCGATGCTAAATGAAATGTGCATTAAAATGCTCGTATATCACCCAGAACACATCGCCTCTGGCACCCACAATAGAGCCGCCTTTGGCGCACTTCGCTCAATGCGGAGCAGAAAAAGTAGCGGCGTGTGTGAGATTTTGCATCACAAACTAAACTATAGTCGGACTTTGAATCGGGGGGAAAATGACAATCATCCCAATATCTGGAGCAGAATGGCAGTTGTTTTGTTTGGAACGGGTGGTTGATGTGTTTTTGCAGTAATTTGCTGCGATTGCATTGAATAGGAAATGCTAGCGCTGGGTTTATTCGGAGTTCAAGGCTTTGGGAAATTGGAACAAAATTCCTAGAAGCAGTCGCTTAGAAATGCTTTATAAGGTGCACAACAATTGTAAGAAAATGTCTTTTAAGTACACAATGGCATCTTGGACTGAGTCGCTTTTAATGTAGATAGTTTCTTGGACAGTCCAGATTATCTATGTTAGATTTTCAATAGGATATGAACAAAATCTCGTGTATAAATGAAGATAAGATTTAAAGCACTGCAATCCTTGGGTTGTTTTTGCGTATCGGTGCAATTAAATATTCTGGATTTCTCGCGATTTAACTTTGAGAAGATGTCATAGGCTGCGACTCTGGGTTTAGTTTTAATCTTGGAAGTTTTGATTTGTGATGCGCTTTGCTTTGGGACCAAAATGATGATGGTGCGGGAGTTGGTTGTGTTGGAGCTGATTCCGCCAAGCTCTACTTTCAGGGCTCAGGAGCCCTTTTTTACCCTGAGTAACATTCACTTACATTTTCGCTGCTTGTTGTCAAGACGTTTATTTGAGGTTTAACTTGGAGGTTTAGGTCGCATGACAAAACCCCCAAAAAATCAGAGAGTGTAGGGTGTGGGGAAAATCTCCAAAGTTTAAGGAACACATTTCAAGCGGATTTTGTGGAATAAGTGGGATATCCGTGTGAAGAAATGGACTGGCTCCTCTGATTTAGAATTTCTGTTCTTTTTCTTGTACTGAAGTTGCTTTGAAATCGATATTTTCAGGCATCATAAAGTAAATCAGATATATTTCTATTGGGATCTTTGTCCGAATGCTGGTCAGGTTCTCATTTGATACACAGTGAAATAAGAAACGCGATGAAACTGAGCAGGTCTCGTGTTTTCCACTCTGCCTCGGTCTAACATCAGATTCAACATCCTGAGTGCAACCTTGCATTCTGCTAGAACATTTGCACTGATGGTTTATTGTTGGAGCTCTAGTGTTTGGCAGGACTTGGATAATAGCAAATCCGAGATGATGACAAATATTTCCACATGTGTGGTATTCTATCCCGAGTGATGACATTTCTGACGCGATTTAAACGGGATTATAGAAACCTATTTTACTCAGGAGGTTTCTTTATCAGTTTTGCTTGCATTTGTCTTTATAAAGGGCAGAACTGTTGTAGGGTTTGTGCAGTCACTTCTCCAATAACCCACGAAAAAAAGTTCGACGGGAGACGAAAATGCCAGGACTAATACTGCAGATAAAATGTCCATTAAGTTGTTACCGAAGAAATAATTAAATACATGACTTGTATAAATGGAAAATAACAACTACAACTGCTCCATACATTTAATACCCTTAGCATATTAAATAATAGTCAAATACATTTAGCGTGAACAGATGGCGTTGCCAAAAGAATTAATAATTCTTTGGCCAGATTTTAAAAATTCTATTGAAGATTTTGAAAGCTAACAATTTATTTCAGCACTTGGCGAATATTTTCTTTCTTATTATTTTTGACTTGATAACTAGGGAAGTTTGTCATTTCTGGTTAGATTGCTACATTTCCATGCCTGGTTTTAAAAGTGGCTTATCCTGTGATCCACACACATACAACACATACTGGCGATATGAAACATTACCATTTCAATCGCAGGTTGAAGAGCTTGTTTCTTATTTTTAGGCACAAGTCATGAAACGTCGTTTAGTTTTAGTTGGTTTAATTGCGACCAGCACTTTTGGATGGCTGTCATAGTTTTTCCTGTTTTGCAAACGTCTACTTCGGTTTATAAATGTATCTCTTGAACTTGTTGTCTGGGTTGACTTCATCTGGACTTCCATCGATTATATTAAGGCATCTTCTAGACATCGAAAGTCCATTAGAAATTGAGTATATTTGAGATAACTCGATTGCAAAAGTCGGCCCGATTGTATGCATTCCTTCACTTTACCACAAGGTAGCAGGCTTTTTCAGAACGATCTTAATCCCTCACAGGTTTTAAGTTATTTTTTTCTACCGATCAATATTTTTTCTCAATTATCACATTACACAACTGATTTGGAAACAAAGGCTGCCCGCATTTAAATGCGGCGCAATACAGTTAAGTGTTTCGTAGAAGCATGGCAGTCTGGCCTTTTGTTGCAGCGGGTAGTATTTTGAATGTATCAGCATGTGTATTGGTTTAGAGCCAACGATTTAAATGAAGCATGGCATTAGACGAGTTCTGAAAATACTTGTATCAGTTTTCTTCAGCACTGGGCATAACAGATTTTTTTTGGAAATGCTGAAAAGTTTAGGTTTCTGCAAAATGTCCGTAGGGTGCACTTTGAGAGTCTTTCCCGCTGCTTCCATTGCAGAATTTTCTTTCTTGTGGAGACGCAAACCTCTGTTCAATTGACAGGCTCGATTATTGCAGGATTTTTTTTTTGGTTTCGCCACAAACCTACTGACCAGGTTATCCTAATTAGAGCACTGATACCGTGCATTTCGCTTTGATAACCATGGATTTATATTTCACTGAGGCAGATTACTGGGATGTTTGGCTCCATCAGTGTCAACACCACCAATGCAGAGAGATTAGTATCTTTGAAATTAGATTGTAGAATTCATGCCACATTGTACTTCTAATGGTCCCTGTAGTAGCTGTTGAAATGTACTTTAGGAAACTAGAAATGTGAGTAAGAGCAGTTTTAGAAACATTCTTAAAAACTTAATAATTTCTTTAAATGAAAACATTGTTTTAACTTTTATTGATGTATTTCTGGTTCTTCATCGTTACTGCATTGACAATTTAGATTATATGAAGTCCTCTATCCTTGTTTTTTATATGCAATAAGAATATGTCGAGTTGCACGTAGTACCTGTTTGATAAAATATAAGCTCTCATAGTTTGTTCATCTGTTTTTTAAATAGTTTTCACTACCATAATGTTAAAATATAACTGTTTCCCCCAACCCAGAGTAATTCATATATTGTAGGATCATAAAGATTGTTTAATTTCTAATGTGCTATGGTGTCAATTAATTTATTCAACTGTTATCTTAGTAGTTTTTTTCTATTAAAGTTAAAAATACTGGGTAAAATGCACTGGAAAAATACATGGACAGATGTCAAATAAACTTTTAAGATATACTGCCAACTCGACTGAAAAAAGTAAATGACATTGATTTGCTGAAGCTGTCTAATGGTGTACTGATGGTTCACCAGATTTGTAGCCATTGTGAGGCTTATAAGCGGAACAGACTTGAAGAAGATCATAAAACTTAATGAACTCCTAGGCTGCAGGAGGTTTCCGCAGGGGGAGTAAAAGGGCTGCTTGGCTGGTTTGGCTGGTTGCTGAATTCTTTATGTCTGAAGAGAAATGAAGAAAATGATCACTTGTATCCAAGTTTTATTCTCTTGTACTATTTTGCGACTATTTTGTTCATGCAAACTTTGATTACATGGATTTGGGTCTTCATCCTTCAGTTTCACCTGCAGATAAAAACAAGATGTGATTGATATTCAATGCAAACATGATGTATGGAATTAATTCTTTTATTGTTTGTATATTAGATTGTGACAAAGCAGATGCTGCTCTGCTGTAATTGCTACATAATGTGGTTAAATGATGCTGTCTAAATTGTGCACCTAAATTTTTATTTTCAATTTGGGGATTCTAACTTTGAAAGTTGAAACTTTTGAGTAGTATTTTTATTTTTCATAGACCGTTTTCATTAACTGGACTGTACAAACTAAAAAGAGGAAAACAGAACATGCAACATTAAAATAATGATTTAAGGATTTGTGTCATTATAGATTAAATTGATCATGCTGAGGAACAAATAGATAATTCAATAGCATTGGTAATGAAAAACACTGCCCATTTCCTTAAAGCAGTCAGCAGTAAGGTCCAAGAGTAACTTAGCTTCTTTAGGCAATGTATTAAATTGTTGACATTAATATTTTCAAATACGCTGTTGTAATGTTAGCAATTGGGAACATATTTGCATGTTTTAAATAATCAGATGAACACCAATTCAGAAATAGGTAAAATGCGTTAGAATATCTAAAAAAAATACCTTGATCCAAATTCGTACAAATTGATAGCAGTGTTTTTTTTAAATAAATGGAAGCATCGTATGATCATTGTGGATGGCAGTTATTTTTGTTCAAGTTGAGAAAAAACTGAAATCGCCATCTTAGCACACTGATATGCAGCATGCTTGTGGAGCATTCTTTCTGATTATGCTGAGTTTTTTGAGAAATATCAGTTATTTAAGAGATTAATTTGTGTTACTCTTAGTTGGTACTGCAAACTTGAACTGAGAAAAATGTTCATTTCACTCTCAACTTATTGTTTTATCAAGAGATCAGCATTCATGAAATTGTGTAGCTCTGCCAAAGTCTTTTTCCATTAGATGCTGACCTCTTGTCATGGTGGCTCTTATTCAATAAACCATTCATGTCTTTAAGTATGAATTTGGTAAATAATTCATGTCAATATTTAATAAATTTTTAACTTCTGTCAGTGCTCACCTTTATTGGTTTGCCAAGTTTGCTTGTTTATTCCAGCTAGCTGATGGATTGGTCTGCCTTTTCTGTGTTGTGGTCACTTGTTTAGAATAGATGAAATTTGTTTTATTGAAGTTGGTATGTGAGCTTTACAAAACCAGTTAACTCTTGACTGGCCATGTAAGAACTGATTGATTTATTTAAGGTTGCGGGGCATATTTTTTATTACCTGGTATTGATGTTGGTGGTAGAGTCCATTGAAAAAATATAAATAAATGCATTTTGAAAATAGTTTGAACAAAATGATAAATAGAAAATTGTGGTTTTCTAGTCTATGCAATTGTACAGTAAACACAAAAGCTGATTTTAACCATTAGTGTGGTTCATGTCTAAGTGTAAATTTGAGCAGTAAAGTAATTGGAGAAAATATATTCTATTTTAGGTGGAATGTTTTCATCTCATTAATTTAGTTTTTAGAAATGTTTTTCTTCTGTGTAGCTTGATTTTTGTTTGGATATCCAGATTTCATTTACAATAAGAATAAAATGTTTTGATGTTGTTTAATCATCTTGTAATGATCAAACTCTATTTGTTTAACAAATTTTATAATTGCAGTTATTATATTTAAAATTCAGTTCTCAGAATCTTTGATTATAATATATCAAAGTTGGATTGTTGATGTGATTCATTAAAATGTAAAATAAAATTGCAGTGCTGGGGTGTCAGTTGGAAATGAATTAACTGCCTTCTGGTGATTAATTGATAAGTTATTGAGTTACTCTTTGAGGACATATTTAAAGTATTTGGCACCAATGTTTTTTGGAATTGTGGAGGGTGTTTCCAGTTTATTTATAAAGCTTTCTGTGCTCCCATAAATCTCAGCTTTTGTGGAGTCATATATTGAGTGTAATTTTCTTAAACGTCACTGTTTCCTTATTTTTAATGTATAAAATTGATTTTCTTTGTTTCACTTATTTCATTATGATCTCAAATAAAGGTCCAGAACTTGCATATTTTCTCTAGTTACATATTTGATATGAAATGATATGATTCTTGGAGTTCCCATGTTTCGATTTCAGAAGAGAAGGAAAAGAGCATTTCATATTTTGTTATCAGTGAAAAGTATTCTGTCTTTGAATTTGGATATGTTTAATCAAGTCACTTTGATCCTCTTCTATGGAGTACAGTAAACATTGTGTTTAAGGCTGTGGTAGGATTCAATGCACTGTTTGTTTAGTACACATTCAAAGCTCCTATGTCAATTTTGATGCTTCATTACTGCTCTAATTCATGTTCTGTTGCCCTTAGTTGTGTATCTTCAGATGAATGCTACTATTTCGGACTGGGCACATCCAAAGCTTTGGGGTACAGGATGCCCAAAGCTTTGAATGCACCAATGATGGTTTGTTGCATATCTAATTGCACAAACAAAACAAACACTAGAATACATTTTAGGTCTTGAGCTGTTAGTGTGGCAATTAGCATATGGATTGGCTGAAAAATGAAGTCGAAATGAGCTAGGGTTCATCCTTGTGACGTTAATGCATTGCTGTGCAAGACATCCAGTCCTCATGCAGCCAGAAAGATGTACTATTTTTATGATGAATGAATGCATCCAGAAATGTGATTAATTGTTCCAGTAATCAACAGTATGTTTGATTTGCCAAACTAATCGATTGGCACAATTTTATCTGCCATGTAATCTTTTTAAAATTTGTTATGTGGCCTTTATATTTTTAAAGTAACATGTCTTCATGCCAATATTATTTTGTTTTTCCATTTATTGTCCTGATTTGGCTTGCAAATATTTTAAAATCAAAAGTGAAGTAAACAGTGGCTTGCATAAAATTTAAATCTTTCAGCCTTGTTCGGGTCAGTATCATTGTGGGTTTGTTCAGTATAAGTGTTTGGATAGAATAAACAGAATGAATGCATTTGCAGTGCAAAGTGTATCTTTGGTTTTTTTGGACTTCTTGGCTCGCTCCTAACTGCCATTGTGAGCCTGGAGCAGATTTTCCCATTGCTAATGCCCTAGAAGTATTAATTCACTTTGATATGCTAATTAGAGGGCATTATGCAAGAAATGAGATTAAGTGGCAGCATGAAGCCATTTGCCTGTCAGTAAATTGAGCGGTTTAGCATCAGGAGGAGCTTTGTTTTTCAGCTTCCTTTGGCTTTGCATTTAAATAAAATTGATGGAAGACTTGCAGAAGATGTAAGAACACTAGTCTCTTCCTTTAGCTTGTATTAAAATAGTATTTTAAAAACCCTAATGCCAGCAAATTTAAGTTTGAATATGTTTGCAGATTTTATACATTTAAAAAGAATTCTGCTTCTTTGACAAAATACATGAATAGCTTTGGTTGTCTCTGGTTTTTAACCCAATGAGCATAACATATAATTTCTGTAGGGCCTTTAAGTATGAAGAGTTTAACCTATTTCATTTTATGTATTAAGTGTAATGTTCTGTGACCTACTACCATGGATTTTTGTTCAATTTTTTACAACATTGGATTTATTGA